>NW_024412444.1:5824706-5947694 GCF_014898765.1 Herpailurus yagouaroundi
TCCCCCTCCACCTTCCCCTTTCCCCCTCCTCCTCTTCTTCCTCCTCCCTCTTCTTTTTTTCTGACATGTGGCATTTGCCTTACCGACTGGCTTAATGTCTCGTGGAACCCTGTGCTTTTTTTGGCATGGTTCTCTCCCCGCAAGATCTGCTAAAAGAAAAAAGTGGCCTTTTCTTAGAAGGCTGTGGACCACTTTTGATCTAGGGCCTAGTGTTTGGCAGGCCCAACAGTGGTATTATCCCTGTGAGGAAATAGCAATCCTGTTATTTCCTTATTGTGATGGAGATGATTTCCTAAGATGAAAGACTTAGGAATTTAATTGGAGCATAAAGAGTCACTAGGCAGTAATCTGTATTTTCCCCTTTTTAATGAGAATCCACCAGTCATTTCATGCCCTCTAAAATGGCATCTCTTAAGCATCCCACTTATGTATAACATAGGTTGTAAAACTCCAAATTCCTAAATGTGCAAACCAGCCTTGACTATTCTAATAACTAAATTTGCCAAGGTCCTGATAAGTGTCAAGCATCAGGCTACGATGTTTATCCATAAGATCTTATTTATCCTTCATAGTAACCCTATGAGGTAGTTACTGGTATCGTCCCCACTTTAAGATGATGAAATTGAGACTCAGGTAGGGTAAGGAGCTAATATTAAAAAACTAGAGGGGCACCTGGGTGGCTCGGTCGGTTAAGCTTCCCGCTCTTGATTTCTGTTCAGGTCATGATCTCACGGTTTGTGAGACCAAGCCCTGTGATGGGCTCTGCACTGTCAACACAGAACCTGCTTGGGATTCTCTCTCTCTCCCTCTCTCTGCCCCTACCCCACTTGTGTGTGTGCTCACTCTCTCTCTCTTTCTCAAATTAAATAAATAAACATTAAAAAAAAAGAAGTGAATGAGCCAGGCAAAGTATGAGTACCTATTAACCACACTGCTCCCCCATGCTTCACTTACATACAGCCCCTAGTAAGACAACACAGAGAGAAATGTATCCAGTGAATACTTATGTGGATGACCCCATTTAGTGTTTTAAAACATGATGCATATCAATCTTCTCTGTATGGTTAAGGGCTTCTCAGAAGGGGAAAAGGATTAATCATGAACCATACCTTAGCCGGTAAGAATAAGCCTACAAAAGCTGAGATAGGGTTAATGTCTAGGATAAAATTCAAGCCAGACCTGATTTTCATGCTCTATTTACTGTAGCAGACCAGATTCCTTCCTTCACAATCTCTGGGAACAGAAAGAATAAATAGCAAATGTATTTAAAGAACCCAAACCTAGACATGCTGTGCACATTCATATTAGAGACAGATGTTTTTTTCAGATATATATTAAAGCACATTTGTGGGGGGGCATCAGGGCAGGTGCCTCAATTCCTAATACTTTAAAGCTCCATCTTTAATGATTATCCTGAGCACTGACTGAAACATGCAAGAGGGAAAAGAAAATCATTGGAAAGAAAGAGAAACACTGAAATTCCTGGGCCGGGGAGACAGTAGGGCATTTGTGTACTAGGTGGTCCGTATACCACTGGTGGTGTCTGAGATGATTCTAGATGGTACATAAATTCATTTTTATAAAGAAATTTCAACAGTTGTATATTAATTTAATAGGGATTAAGGGAAAACCTAGCATCTAAAACCAGTGATTGTGTGGATATTATTTCTCAGGACAAGGCCAAGTTTCAAGAAATGAGAAAATTTAAATTTGATACAAAAGCATTAAGTGAATAGTATTAATAGTGATAAAAAGATACGGACAGGGGGCGCCTGGGTGGCTCAGTCGGTTAAGCGTCCGACTTTGGCTCAGGTCATGATCCCGCGGTCCGTGAGTTCGAGCTCCGAGTCAGGCTCTGTGCTGACAGCTCAGAGCCTGGAACCTGTTTCAGATTCTGTGTCTCCCTCTCTCTGACCCTCCCCCATTCATACTCTGTCTCTCTCTGTCTCAAAAATAAACGTTAAAAAAAAAAAAAGATACGGACAGAATTTTGAAGGTGCTGTACAAGAGTGATTGGAGTTTAGGAAACTTCACTATGGCACAATCAGTATCTGACAGAAAGGCTCCAGCCCTTGGGTCTAATTTCTGGCTCTGAAATGGACTATCCACATGAACTTTGGTAAGCCATTTTCATACCTCTAATCCAGAGTAGTTTTGACCATAAATTGAGAGGGGGAGAACAGATCAGGGGGTGCCTTCCGGGGACAGTGGACACCTAGAAGACCTTGGAGTTATCACAAAGGATCTGAGAACACATACACCTGATAAACAGTGAGGACTGAATTAATACCTCTTACCAGTAAACATATGACTAATTTACAAAAGTACATAAATGCTGTTACGATTATGAACTTAGTTGATTTGAACTACCCCAAGTGAAAGCTCTTCTGAATGCATCAGTACTTGAGCTAAAAAAATAGATCATAAAGGTACAATTACAATGGATTTTTTTTTCAACATTTATTTATTTTTGGGACAGAGAGAGACAGAGCATGAACGGGCGAGGGGCAGAGAGAGAGGGAGACACAGAATCGGAAACAGGCTCCAGGCTCCGAGCCATCAGCCCAGAGCCCGACGCGGGGCTCGAACTCACGGACCGCGAGATCGTGACCCGGCTGAAGTCGGACGCTTAACCGACTGCGCCACCCAGGCGCCCCAACAATGGATATTTTTGATAGCAGCAAGCATTCGTGCAGATTTTCACTAGTAACACTGTTTACACTTGCACATTGTGAGAAAACTGCAGCTGTACACATTACAGAAGAGTGGTCCAAAGGATCGTGAACAGAAACCAGTTAGGTCCTGTTATGTGATGGTGCAGAGAGGTGAAATACCCTCATTTGATCTGGTACCTGACATACAGTATCCGCACCCAGAGAACCACATTCCTCCTAATGACCCTACATACCCAGGCCAACTTAGAACAAGTAGATTTGTAAACAGCTGTTTTTGGTGATTATATTAATGATAACAATAGTAATAATGATGTGGATTGCTCCCATTTATTTAACACTTAGTGTGTGTCTCCATACGTATGTGTGTGTATGCATCAGATGCTGTACTTTATCTCTAATTTTTCAGTGTCTCTGAAAATTAGATATGAGTACTCCTGATTTGTAGTTGCTGAAACTGAAGTCAGGGAGGTTGAGGTTTTGCCCAAGGCCACAAATTCATTCAGGGGTAATACCAGGATTCAAATCCAGAACACTTTGGTTCCAATACGCCAACTGTTTCTACTATGCCACCATGTCTTCTGATACAATAAAAGTGGGGAATTCTAAACAGACATAGGCATACAAGAAAGAATTGTAGGTATAAGTTCAGCAGGATTTTCTTTAATGAGGATAAAGGCTGTCAGGTTAAAAGAAATGATGATGTAATACCCATTGGTGGTCACTGTTAGGATTTGGCCAGGTTTGAGAGGAAGTATTAAATGTTCACGGCTAAGGTCCCATCACTGTATCTCCGGCCAATTACTGGAAAGGATTTCTCAAAAGTTAAGCTACTGAGATAATCCCAGGGTTCTGAATAGTTGTTCCCATACATCTATAGCTGTTCAGACATATTTTCTGCAGTATCGATTGGTATCATGCAACAACTTGACAATTTGACACAGTAGGCTGATATAGAAAGCCTATGGTTGATTGCTTAAATCAAACATAATTGTCATATTTCCATAGTTCTCCTGCGTCAAGGAATTGCCTATGAGACAAACCCAATGGGAAGGGAGTTAAATAGTATTCTGGGTACATGATCACCTGAATGCTTCTCAGATGTGAACTGTCACCATTTAGATAAAATGGCTTGAGGCAGGGTTTGTTTTCACTTCATCTACTATGAATGGAAAAGAAACTTATTCATACATTCATTCCAAATATATTTTGTGAGCTCCTATCATGTAGAAGTTAGTAATGGCTGGAGAATGCCAGTAAATGGTGCAGGAATCAAGGCCAGAGGAGTCCTCAATGGCAATTTAGATTGTATCCATCATCATTGCATAGGCTGATTTTATGCTTGAAAGTGCACAATTTCTTCTTGCCACTATTGTCTATATATAACAGTAATTTTACTATATCATAGGTGTCAGAACACTGGACAAAGAGCCACAGAGAAGTGACCAAATCCCAGTTTTCTTGCTTGCTAGCTGTAGGACCTTAGATAAGTCATGGAAACTGTCTGGGATTCGGTATGTATGGGGATAAGAATACAGCAAATCAAAGACATCTAAAGCAATGATCCTTTCCCTCATCATATAAAGAATGCTTGCTCTCCTGTATACACGAGAGGATCCCAGGGTTCAGGAAACTTATGTAATAATAACATCACTCCAGGATGGACGCACTCAAATTATGATCTGCTTTTCTACCAGAGTCTCAGGTGGACAGAAAGCAAAACCCAGTTTTACTCTTTTCCGTATGCAATTTTCATAGTGGCCACTTGGTGGTGCCAGATGGTCTATTTTTGTTTATGTGAAGCCAGAAACAGTCCAGAAATGTTTTTCTATGTAAGACTACCAGAGAGTTCTCTCCTCTTTGCTGTTTATAAATATTTGCAATTTTGGCTTAACGCATAAAAAGTTTTTGAGAAGAGTCTGGAAATCTTGAAAATGCGGTCAACTGAGGAGAAAATAAACAAAGGAAAAATGAAACTGAGGAGAAAGCTAGAGATTGTATGGATAGAGGAAGGAAACAGATGTGATACCCAGCAAAGTTTCACAAATGTCAGATTGAGAAACAAATTCAACTAATTGCCTTTACTTATAAATTAAAGAAGTGGTACAGTCACTTGCAATTTCAACGGTTTCATCTGTAAAATGAAGATAATGACTCCTTACTTGCCTGAGGGTAAGGATGATGTGATCACTTAGGCTAGCTTCCCCTTCCAAGACCACAGATTCCATTAAAGCGGCCAATCAAATGGATACTATATTTACATATCAGGATCCTCTCTTCCCACACGGTAGAAGGATTCTGAGCTGGAGGGATGGATGTAGCCAAGATGGCAGTTGCACGTTGAAGTTCAGAATCTCCTTAACCCCCTCTCCCCCCGCCCCCCCCCCCCCGTGCTCTGCTACCCAATCTTCTCAGCCATTTCATCTGTCTCTTGACCTGCTACAACAGCATCCAAGCTGGCTTCCCTTTCTTCCTCTCTTCCTCTCTATAACTCATCCTGCCTCCCACCATCTGAGTACATTAAGTCACATCACTCACCCCTAAAAACCTTTCAGTGGGCATCCATTGCATTCAGGATAAAATCTAAACTCTTTCCTTTAAATGTATACAAATGATCCTACATGATATGGTGTCCACCGGCCTCTGGTCAACACTGCTGGTTGACCATCCAGTATCGTGTCAATTTTCCCTTTTTTCTTTTGAACCAGAACTCCAATTTTCTTATAAACCAGAGCTTATGACAGCAGGAGCTCAATTACAGACCCTCAACTCTGTAGACTCATTTGACATTAGGAGTACCTGTATGACTCCTTTCTGGCTAATGAAATATAAGTGGAAGACTTTTGGTGGGATCCTTCTGAAAAAACTATCATTTCAGAAAAGGAAAGACTCAGCTTACGTAGGTCTTCTATCCTTCACTTGTCTTTTTCCTGCCTTGAATAGGAATATAATAACTGCAGGTAGAGTGGCTGTTTCATGACCATGAGGATGAAACATGCATGCTGAATATAGAGGAGCAAAAGTTAAAAGGATCTTGAGGCCCCGATAGCATGAAATGTGATATTAGCTTGGAGTACCTACGTCTAGATTTTTGCTAATGTGATAAAAATACATCTATATTTGGTTAAGTGTTTGTCTCAAGTTGCTAACTGTAATTTTTTATACTATAGTATCTCTCTGGTTTTATCTTTTTAAAAAAGTTTATTTGTTTTGAGAGAGAAAGAGAAAACACAAGCAGAGGAGGGGCTGAGAGAGAGGGAGAGAGAGAATCCCAAGCAGGCTCTGTGCTGTCTGCACAGAGCCCAATGCAGGGCTTGATCCCATGAACCGTGAGATCATAACCTGAGCTGAAATCAAGACTCAGATGCTTAACTGACTGAGCCACCCAGGCGCTCCTGGTTTTATCTTTTACTTTGTCCTCTTAATCATCCCGCATGTTGTAGATATGGTGTGCTGTACATCCCAGATCCTCCTTTTAAAGTGGAAAGACATTTTCCCAGCTTTTGGAATGATTGTTAACTGACAGCTTTCAGCTCTTAGACTTCTCGGAGGATGCCCTTACTTGAAGAAAGCCATCTTTCCCAAAGTAGCATCCTCTTTCCAGCACACATGCAGTGACATAAAGACTCGGGGATATAAATGCCCTACCCCCTTCTAAAAGGAGATAGCCACGAAGGACTTTCCCAATTTCAGAATTACTGTGGGGTTGGATGAGGCTTTTGATGAGACTGTATCATAGGCCAAGTACTCTCTCTTCCCAGTTCTGCTTTGTTCCTTCCCTTCCCTTCTATTTCATTTCAAAGGTATTAAACCCCAAAGCTGTCTCTAATAAACTTCCTGAATGCTAATCACCATCTCAGAATTTTCCTCTTAGGGAGACCAACTTTCAAGAGTTAGTGCCATGTGTGGTCTGAAAAATGGATGCTAAGATGAGACCCTGGAAATGGATCATCCACCAACCAGTGAGAATCCTGTCCCTGTTGGTGAATGGAAGACAGATAGCCATTGGTCATATCGCATGTTGCATCACCCTGAACTACTGGTTTGACAGAACGATGGAATGACCTATAGAAGGCATAGCAGAGATTACAGGTCAGAGACCATCCTCTTAATGAGGGCTCACCATCCCCCAGGTTACAGTGTACATCCTAAATAATAGACACTTCCTTTTCTGTTGAAGTATAGTTGACATACAATATTAGTTTGAGGTGTATAACGTAGTGATTTGTCATTTCTATACATTACACAATGATCACCATGCTAAGTGTAATTCCCATCTGTTACCATACATGGCTATTATAGTGTCATTGACTATATTCCCTGTGCTGTACTTTTCATCTCTGTGACTTATTTCTCTTGTAACTGGAAGTTTGTACAACTCAATCCCCTGTACCCATTTTGCCCATCACCTCACCCACCTCCCCTCTGGCACCTACCGGTTTGTTCTCTGTATTTATGAGTCTCTTTCTACTTGTTTTGGTTTTTAGATTCCACATAGAAGTGAAATTATATATGTCTTTCTCTGTCTGATTGTTTTCACTTAGCATAATACTCTCAAGGTCCATCCATGTTGTCACAAATGGCAGGATTGTCTTCTTTTTATGGCTGAGTAATTCTCCATTGTGTGTGTGTGTGTGTGTGTGTGTGTGTGTGTGATCATCTTCTTTATCCATCTCGCAATGAAAACAAGTGACACTTATTGATGCTATGTCAACAACATATAGAGTACATGGATCCCTAGCTTCCATCACTCCCAGTGACCCCCTTGGGGGAAATTATGCTTCACTCTCCCATATCCCTGGCATTTGAAGGTTTATAGGTTTGGTTCCAAAAGGTGGAACTCTTCTGTCAAGAGACATAGTGAGGCTCTCATTGAGCAAAAGTTATGGATACAGTCAAGGAACATCAGAATCCTCATAACAGGAGACCAATAGAAAGAACAGATGTCACTATCCTAACAGGGTAAGCACTCTGTTTATCCGGAAGAGGTAGGGTTGTTACACAGTGGGAACAAGGAGGGGTATGTTTGGCATCTAGTCTAACTTGAGGGCCACTTGACACTCCCTTGCTCAATCTGTACAATCAGAAAGTACAGCAGACAAGCCTGAGAAAAGCATTAGCCCCCAAGGGCTCAGAGTTCTTGAAGTGGCAGTCTGGGTCCTGCCACCATATCATCCTTCCCACCTCAGTTTTTGTAACGTTCTGAATTGCTTCAAGAATAAAGCCCAGATTCCTTGGCATGGTAGTCAAGGACCTCATAACCTTGTTCCTGGTTATGTCTCAGGCCCCACACCCTGACAAAGTGCTCTACAGACCCTATGCTGTGGCCACAATGGACAACCTGAAGTTTGTGAAAGTTTCCAAGAACTTCCATGTCTTCTTTTAAAATTCAAGGCTATTCCTCTGTTCTGCTTTTTCTGCCTAACAAATATTTCTTGGTTCAACCATCATCTATACTGAACTTGTTTTTTTTCTAACCTTCCTTTCCCAATAAAGATGAGTCACATCTTCTACCATACTCCTGCACTAGAAGATACTCATTTCTTTCAGTTTTGAACCATGATTAATTTACATGTCTAGCATCCCTAACAGATGGTAAACTTTTTTGAAGGCAAGGACTATATTTTTTGAAGTAAAGAAAAAATTCACTTACTCAACAAAAATATATTAAATATCTGCCACAGGCAAGGCACTATGACAGGTGTCATGGGGTGTGCAAAAATTAACAAATTCAGACATGAATTGTGCTCTCCAGGAACTCATCCTAATTCTAGCAGAGAGACATTGTATACAAAAAAACACTACCATCGAGAGAAGAAAAAGTGATGTAGTGAGAGGAAATAAAATTCCATGGGAATATAAAGAAGGGGATAGTCCTTTTGGCTGGATGGTCTCTCTTGGCAGGATATCTAGAACGTTGCTTTGCTAGTCAAGTTCTTGAAAGCGAGCAACATAATCCAGCTGTCAACTCTTTTTAAGTTTTTTTGTTTGCTTGTTTGTTTGTTTGTTTTGAAAGGGGGGTTGGCTCACAGAATTTCCAGGAAGACCGGAAAATGAGGTTTAGAAAACAAAGAGGGTCAGAGTCTCAGCAAAAATCATGGCAGCGCCTGATGACAATGCTGTTGTGGTCGCCACGTACTATGAGAGCCACGGCTGGTACCATGTCCTCCTCTCATGGTGGCCTATCAGTTGGAAAACTCTCAAACATGGGAGAGGTCAAGAGGCCATGCAATCAAAATGTCACCAATACCAGGGCACAGCAGAGTAACTTTACAAGAATTGTTAAACAAAGGAATAAATTAAGAGGATCTAGGAACTGGGAACTGGTACCTGAAATCACCTCAGAGTCTCTAGCGGGGCTCACTATGGCTTGCTCATATCATGGTGCTCCCTGCCTTCTTGGGCCACAGAAGAACACATATCCTATCTATGGGGATTTGGCAGAGTGATGTGACCAATACCGGCCAATGAAATGGAGGACAGAGGTCCTGTATTCCTTCCAGGCTCAAACAGTAAAATCTCCCTATGTATCTCTTGAGTCTTTCTCTTTCCTTTCCATGAGGAATATGGAGGGCAGGTGTTGAGATGATGAGGGACACAAGATTGCTGAGTCACTGAATGGGGTGTAGCAGCCTAAGATAGTGCCCGATTCCCATCAGATTTTGGCCGATCCAGAAATACACTTTTATGTGTTAAACCACTCGGATTTGGGAGTTGTTATTACGATGCCTAAAGCTAGCCTAACCTGCTTAATACGGGGTTCTGACCACGCACAGAATGTCATTTTGGCACTTATTTCAAATGCTCTTTGCTCACCAAGATACAAATAATGTGACTGGTCTCTTTTAAGCCAACTATTGACTCCCCACTACAGCTTTAGTTAAAACTCACAGAAGTTAGGAGGCATTTTATAAAGAATGAGAATCACTTTAAAATTTGAAATAGACCCTTCAACTCAAACTCAAGGCAAACACCAATTCTTCCTTCCTCTGAATCAGTCTTTCTAAATTTTCATGATATTATTCTATTCTTAGGTTCTATCATTTATCACCTTGGCTGAGCCATGAATCATCTGGAGACTTTGCAGGAGGTTGTATCATGAGTTGACCTCTTTCATTTGGAAGCCAAAGCCATGCTCACAAGTCTTCATTGCTCTTCACTTTATCAGGAAGAATATTTTGCTTAAAGGGTCTTTGAAATGGCAGATGCTTGACACATACCTGCCATTAAACAAGAAGATTATATTAAGTAGCCACTCCCCTCAGCACTTTGCTAGAAACAATTGGGTAGGATGTCTCCCCCAGCCATATAAGATGTTCTTCCACTACTGCATTGATTGCTGCCTCAACCACTACCATCAGCTACCATTTATTGCCCATCAACAATATGCTTGGCCCAATGCTAACTAAGTCTTCAGAGATATTCTCTAATTTATTTATCCCTACAGCATTTTGTGCTTCAAATTCTTATACCTATTTTCCAAGCAAGGAAACTGAGGCTCAGAAAAGGTAAACTTTCCTAAACGTTTACAGCTAGATAATGTTAATGCCGGGATTCAAACCTGGTTTTGCTGACTAAGGACCCCATACATTTCATCACAGAAGTCTATTGACTTCCAGATGGGGAAACAGAGTCACAAATGCAGTGCTGAGATATTCCTCCCCTTAGCGCATCTGTATATGTCTTAGCTGCCTAGTGCTTTGCTTGGGTCCTAGAAGGTCCAACACAGGAGATGCTTTTATAGTTTGGAAGGTGCATTTTAAGTAGATTAAAAAAAAAAAAGTAACTCAGTAGTCTTTTCTTTCAGGAAGAAAATGGCATTTTAAAGCTAGTACATCACAGTTAAGTTTCCCCCTTGATTTCAATGTTAAATGGCTCTTGCAGCAACTTCCTCAAAGATTTTCCCCCCCATCAGCCAGGTTTTAGCTGACAGTTTACAACTGTGCCTGAGAAGATGCCAGGCTAACCTCCTTTACATCAGCAATTCTTTGGGCCATTGGCCTGTTGTGAGGGATGAGGGTGCAGCCCGCACACCCGCAAGAGGGTAAGGGTGAGTCATACAGGTGACCAGTGGTGCCCTCCAGCCCACTGAACTGCCTTGTGATCCTCCCAGTGACCCCCTTTCACACTGCAGAAGAATTTCTGCTTTCTGTAGGAAGACTCTCCATCAGGGACTGGCATTCATCTATGTCTCTTTCTTTCTTTCTTTCTTTCTTTCTTTCTTTCTTTCTTTCTTTCTTTCTTTTTTAATTTTTTAACGCTTATTTATTTTTGAGAGAGAGAGAGAGAGAGAGTGAGCAGGGGAGGGGCAGAGAGAGAGGGAGACACAGAATCCAAAGAAGGCTCCGGGCTCTGAGCTGTCAGCACAGAGCCCGACACAGGACTTGAACTCACAAACCGTGAGGTCATGACCTGAGCCGAAGCTGGAAGCTTAACTGACTGAGCCACCCAGGCCCCCCCCCCCCCCCCGCATCTATGTCTTTCTTAAATTGCCAAACTGCAGAGAAGACTGGAAGACTGGACTTGGGTGGGGTCAAGTGGTGCTAATGTCTGCTGTATTTCACAGCCAGGGGATCATTTCTTCCAGCTGACAGCTAAATGTCTTCACACGGTGCACACGGGGTTCTTCTCCCTGCTTTCCTTTCCTGGGGTGCTGTCCTTCAGCATCTGGATCCAAGAATGCAGTCAGTCCAAGATAGCCCTCAAGGGGGAGCGTTTTCTCAGGGGTGCAGAGGAGACCCCAGGACCTGGTTTCCCACTGGACTGCCTTCCCTGCAGAGTCCCTTGCATGGACAAGGGAGCACAGGATTAGACCAATGTTTCCTAAAATGTATTCAGCTCTTTCCCTTAACAATTGTAGATTCATAATGAATATAAGCCTAGTAAATGCAGTCTTCCAGCCCCTTTTTCTTCTCTAAGTCCAATCTTGTATCTCTTTATGTTCTCTCCCAAGGTAAAATCACCCCACCCTGTGGCTTTAAAAACGAAGTTCTTGAATTCACAAATTATATTTCAGGTTTAAGCTTCTCCTTAGAGTGCTAAACTTACTTACCCAAGTGCCTGCCTGGCATCTCCACTTAACAGTTATCGTGGGCATCTCAAAATTAAGACCTTCAAATCTAGTTTTTTTCATTTCTTCATTCTGCACTTGATTCATGTATCTTCCAGTCTTTCCCATGGTCATGTCAATCAAATCAGAACCCGAGTGCACTCATCAGGGTCTCTTTGGGAGAGAGAAACCAATCAGTTATTTGAACAGAGAATTGATCAAATATAAAGAATTAGCTAGATATAAAGTTGCTGGCTAGATAACTGAAAAGACGACGGAACACTAAGTTGTTACCTAAGTAGCAAAGGAACAGCCACCAGCCGTAGGCCTGGAAAAGAAAGAGAAAAGGTCCGAGTTCATTAATATGCGACGCTGGAAAAGGTGGCACCTGCAGAGATGAGGCTCAGACATCTGAGAGAAGAGCAGCAGTTAGTGCTGGTGTCTCAGAGGGATGCAGCAGAGCTGTCAGCGTGGGAAACTGCAGACTGGATTCAACCTCTGCTATGGGAAGAAGGAGGCTAGGGTAAAGAGCAGGGAGGCTGGGGGGTGACTTTCATGGGAGCAGAAGCCTCACAGAAAGTGATCAGGAGGGACTAAGTCCCTTCTTCCTGCTGTTCAGTCTGTGGCACCCCTAATGGCAGAGGTGCACAGGGAGCAGCTGGAAAGCAGGAACTTGGTTTGCTTATCCCAAGCCCAGGGTCATTCTGCTGAGAGTGGACTTACAGAGAGACAGTACCCTAATAATCAGCCCTTTGGTTATTAACGACTTAGTCACTGAAGTGTCCCTCGTTCTTTCTTTCTGCCTAATTCCAGTACCAAACCCACTCAGAAGTTTTAATATTGCTGTCTCTGAAGTAGTCCTTAATTTTGTTTGCCTTTTCCTCTCTTTCCCATCCTAAACGTGATCCAAGGCTCTATCACCTACACCCCGGATTGTGGCAATATTTGTCTTACTGGACTCGTTCATTTTACCTTATGCTTACCTCCAGACTATATACATTCATTCGACAAATGTTTATTGGGCACTTGCACGACAATAGTAAACAAAATAGCGAAGTCCTTTCTTTATGGAGCTTCAATTTTAGCCACTCACATGACTACAAAGCTGCTATTAAAGTATACTTTAAATTGGGTACCTGCTTAAACCCTTCCTGTTCCAAATAGAACAAAAGCCAAAGGATAAAGCTAGGTTCAATCTGACGTCTTTCAGCCTCTCCAGACTTCTTGGTGGTGTCACTTTCCTTCCCTTATATATTCTGACACACTGGCAACTTTTAGTTTCTTGGACATTCCAAAATCTTTTCCTGCTCAGGGCCTTCACACATTCATTTCTCTTTGGCTAAAAAGATCTTCAACTCTCTCTGCAAGTCTTTATCCCACTATTCAAGTACCTGCTAAAATATGAATTCCCAATTCTGACTACTATAGGTGTAGATATGGATATAGAGATAGAGATAGAGATAGAGGTAGAGGTAGATAGATATAGATAGATACAGATATATCTCCTCCACCTCATTAGTCTCTATCATTTCTTCCTCCTCAGTCTCTTCATAGAATTTGCCCTCATTTATAATCTCAAGTAAATAGTTGATCGCTTATTAAATATGTCTTTTCCATCAGACTAAGTTGCAGAAGAGCAGTGGTGAGATCATGTTTATATTCCATCATAAAGCAGTGTCAAGTGCTCCATAAATATTTATAGAATGAATTAGTCAATTAAAAGTTCTTAGAATTCAGTTTAATGTTGTTTAGCCCAGCAATGCCTAACTTATTTGGTCACAGATCATTCTCGATACCTCTCAACCCTCCTGAGGAGTTCATGTTCCAGTGTCAGTACACATTGGGTAACACAAGCTTTCATTTGGGATCCTCTCTGACCCTGTTTAACTCCAGGAATAAGACCTTTGAAGCAGAAGATACATAGAGTTAAGTTTTACTCTCTCAGGGCAAAGGGCAAAGGATTTACAGGTCCTTTTTATGAGACCCCAGGCGGCATCCAAAGTTAGAGACAAGGTATGGTGTGAGTTCTAAAGAGATTAGATTCCAATGATAACTCTTATCTGTCAAATCAAGGTTATAATTCTGATATTTCAGGATTGTTGGGAGAAGATCATGAAATTAACACATCCAAGATACTAGATACCATATGCAGCCTATAGTAGGTTCTCAATAAATGTTAGCTCCCATATTTTTACTTACTGCCTTTGTCCATCTTTTGGAGAAATAAATTGCTAACAGCCTGCAGAGAATAATGGAAAAATATTGACAGCATAACTCTGGCATAGATTATATTAACCACTAGTGGATGGGGTTATCGACGAATAAAGTAAGTATCATTTTTCATCTCTCCATCTCTCATGTGCTTAGCCTGCCAGTAAATATTAGTCCTGGTCCTGCCCTTGAGAATACTAAAACTAATTGCGGAAAAATAACCAGCCCAAATGAAATAACTAGAGAGAAATAAGATGCTAATAGGCAATAAGAGATGTAAGAAAGGCATAAGGATTGAAGTAGCTGAGGCTTCTCTCATAAAGGATAGTGGGGGCATGGACCCGCCATTTGTCTTAGGCAGCCTCCCATAACTGAGCAGTTTAAGAAATGTTTTGGGTTGGAGTTGACGAAGTCTACCGCAAATAAAATGAAATTTGATTTAGCAGTGTGCCCTTCCAAGACCACAGCACATTTTAAGGAATCTGTCCTCATAAATTTCAAACGAAAGAAAAGATCCAAGCCACTTTCTAAAACCTGACTTCTCAGCAGAGTGCTTCATTATAGACCCTGGGAGGCTTAAATGGCAGGCTAATTTTTCTTCTCCCCTAAAATTGAAAACAGCTTGAGCTCTCGAAAGTCCTTGTCATCTACCAAAGCAGATGGAAACTAAGGAAGAGAACAACCCTACAACAAAATAACAGCAGGATTAACCTATGGGGAGACAGTGATTTCCACAGAATACTGTTTTTGCAGAAGACTGTAACCTTGGATCTCCTTGCTCTAGGACCACAGCACCATTCTAAAGGATGGAGACAAATTTAAAATACAGGAAGGCCTTGCGGTACCTTTCCCACCAGCCTAATCTATGAAAGTAAATCTCATTAGATTTGCAAAGTCTAGGGAGGAGGCTGAACAGTGGCAGCAAGAATATATTTGTTACATATTGGGTTTGAGGTTATCAGTGAAGCACACATAAAGATGTCAAGTGTGAAGTTAGATTAGCAGAAGTGTTAGTCACCTACAATTAGTATAAAATCAAACGAGTGGTTTTTAGAATGGGATCTGTGGAATTTACAATTTATCTAGGGGACAAGGGAGAAGGAGAATGGGCAGAGGACGTATCCTGCACCCCTCAGCCAGCCCAAGCAGCTCCAATCTGTCGTTTTAATATTTTAATTTCCTGTCTGAAAAATGGGTTCCACTGCTTAAAAAAGAGTGAAAATCACAGTTCTAGGTGATTTATGACTATGTCTCCAGATTCTAAGTGTGACTCTTTGGAATTTGGAATTGGGAGAGGTTCCAATGCAAAACGAACCATGCCTAAGATTCCTCTAAAGATGGTTACCATCTGGAATTAGGGCTTTTTTTTTTTTTTTTTTTTTTCTGTGAAGTGGTATTTTTCCCCATTACATTTGTTAACTTCCCTATAGCCTCATGGCTTGATTACAGTTTTCAGTATTAGAAAGGCAGAGATTTTGATATTAAAAAGACAGCAATAATAAAGAAATTTTTACATGTGATTTGACAGATGGAATATAAATGAAATCCTCAGTTAGCTAGTAATTCATCTTTAATACTCAGTTTTTGATCGGAACATCTCTTGGGCATATAGGCACTTGAGAATCCACAAAAGCAATATTCATAGTGTTGGTGAGAAGCATCAGCTATAACACACATCCAGTATCTACTAAGAAGATCAAAAGGAAGGACTTATGGAAATATGGAAAGAAAGATAAAAGAAAGAAGAGGGTAGGAAGAAAGGGAGGAAGGAAAGACGGGAGGGAAGAAGGGAGGGAATAAAAGAGGGAAGGAAGAAGGAAGAGCAAAGAACAATGGAAATAGCTTATAGAAAATCAATATGGATGACATAATTTTTTTACTAATACCTGCTAAGTGGTTTTACCTCCTTCTTTCCATTCACGCCATTCTTCAGCCATTCTTTTGTTTCTCAGTTCTTTGGACAGGGACATCAAAAGGCATTGTGAGAAAAGAGAAGGAAAGAAAATGGAAAATAAGTAAGGTCTCTAGGAAACCAGACCAACCAAATCTACTTTGCTTGTAGTGAACATAATTTAGTTGCAACTTTAGAGCAACTGATGATCCTGAGATAAAGAGAAAAAGGGGGATTAAAAGGAAAGACCTTATATAAGACCACTTTTGTCCACAATATATTTCACTTCAATGGAATGAAATTTCTCTTGGATGCTAATCAGCCCTAGTTTCATAGGAACTCTTCCATTTTAGCTATATTGACCTATTCCTTGAGGAAGAGGACTGCTAACATCATTTTCATTATCCTCAGCACCCAGCACATAATAGATCCTGCAGTTGAATTAAATACAACTATTTAATAACTAATGCTGGCCAGAGATATAGAAATCAAGAAAAGAATAATTTTCATAGTGAATAAAAGGTACAAGTGAACTGAATCTCCACGTTGGTTATTCAAAACTAACACTCATAATGTACTTAAATATGCTACAGTTATGTTTGTTCTTTTAGTAAGAACAATGTCCTATTAGAGAAAAAGTCGTGTGAGCTAACATGTGGTCTGTGAAGTTTTCTAAGGTCTATTTAGTTGCAAAATAAGGTCTAAATTAATCTGACAAATATTTATCGAGTGCCCGAACACATGATTTTGGGTCACACTGATCCAAGACCAACATCTTCCATGTCTCCAGGAACTTCCAATGTAAAGAGGAGATGGTTATTAAACAACTCATTACCTAATTAATTGAGTAAGATTATGATGAATGCTACAATGGACAAGTTTAGAATGCATTGAAGTTACAGATTCAGAAATTCTTCCCTGAAAAATAAATTATGCTTGAACCCATATATGAAAGCTAAGGAAAATTTACCTAGGTGAATAGGGAGAAGGACAGTGGTTTTCAAGCAGCTTGTGTGAAGATACCAACGTGAAAAGGATTAGAACAGAATGGTGGAACCAAAGGAGGGCAGTGTGGCTAAACCCCCACAGGAAGGGAGACGTAGCCTAAGTAGTCTGAGAGAATGACAGAAGCCTGTAAGAGTATGAGCAGCTTTCCATGGCTATGTTTTGTTTTCAAGCTGGATGCCCAGATTACTCAGAAGTTTCTGTGTTTCACTGTCCATGAAAATTATCAAAGTCTTGGACATGTGGCATAGCTGATTCTGGGGTATGAGGACTTAGCCATTTCAAATTCTTTCCCATTGTTTCCTTTTTCTGTAACTTTAAAATATAAAATGATGTGTAAATGTATCTTTTTAAATAATGGCTCAGTTCTACACTTTTTAAATTCTTTACTGAAGGGAGCAGGTAAACCTTAGGAAAACATGGAGGGATGATGATGGAGGCCACCATTTGCCAAATTGTGTTCTGTGGGTATAATGTGGTGTTGCCTTAAAAACAGAAGAGTTCTGTGATCAAACCTTTGGGGGAAATAGTAGGTTAAATAAAGGTAAACAGATTCTTATTCAAGGATTCCTCCGAACCTTTACTGTGCCATCTAATGAATGGGTTTTTTTTTCACGAATACTCCAGTCTTATACTGAACATAGGGATATGAAAAGTCTATGAAAGATACAGTCCCCGACATCACGGAGTTTACAGTTCTACGCAGCATAGATTGTGATTTGCCAAGAGGTAAATAGAGCTTCCGGGACTTCCCAATCTTAGCTGAGTACAGAATTCTCTTTCAAGTGCAACCTCTCACCTAATTGTATTTCAGACATGCTTGTTAGTTCTGTCTAGAAGAATCAGTACTAGGTATCCCCAAAACACTTAGATTGCATTATATGGAAACATACTTTAAACAACGCCAGACCAGACTGTGTTTCCTGGAGGACAAACCAGATGATATGTGGTAGGATGCCCTTTTCAAAAAATGTAGGAGAAGCATCATTAAAAGACCCTGTGTGCCCCACAGTGAGAAATGTGCTGGATTTGACAGCAATATCAGACAGTTCTCATGACAAGCATCAGAAACCCACATCTTTCCTCATACCAACTCTGGAGACAGGTCAGTTAATGCTTCCCAAGCAATCTAAAACTCATGCCAATTATGCAATAATTGAGTCCTGTTGTGGTGTCTATTTTGATGCAATTTTAATTCAAAGAAGCCTGTCACTCTAGTTGTGAGGCTAATTAAGACAACTATCTCTTCATTCTGAAAACAAATGTACATCCTGGAAGTTGATGGCTCTGAGAGAGAGGAAGAGTAGAACTAATGAAAAATTTCCCTTATCTTCTGACCATTTCCAACCCAAGATCTTGTCTGAAGTGTTCTTCCAGGAGAACAAATGTCAAAAATAACAGAAGATAATGGGAATTTGTCTGGGGCAGAGTAGTGGAAAAGGCCTTATTACTATTACTTTAGGCTCATTAAATTTCATCATGCTTGATGTTGGGATTTGAATAGATACTTTTCTTTGATGTTTTTTTTCTAAAATGCTACAGACAGTAATTAGGAGATTTCCTGATACAGGATTAAAAGAGACAAGACGATCATCACTTGTCTTTCAATTCTGGCCTCTCAGAGTTTTCCTTTCTGATGAACTTTTTTTCTTTTTCTCAAGAGCTCTCTTTCTTGTAGCTTCTCATGATTCACACCACATTGAGTTATGGGGATTGTTTTGTGATTTCATTTAGAAGGATACCAAAGATGACCTATTTCAGATAAATCTGTATAACGAAGATGTGCTGGTACATAAAACATACTCAAGAATGTTTATTAAATTGTGTAATCTTGTTAGTGACAAGGGTTTCCTATGAGTCATTTTCCCTTAGGTGACAATGCCATAAACTGGTCAAAGGTTATATCCACTTGCTCTGGTCCCTGATTGCAAATCCACTTTTAAGAATAGTAGCGTTGTCAGATAATATGACAGGAGAAACCAGATCAGAACACATTATAGAAGAAAATTAATATTGAGTCAGAACATGTAAATATGTGTCAGGCTGACCCATGTCCTGGAACACGTCATTGAGTAAAAAATCTCAATGAAAAGTGATACTCCTCCATAGTCTCTCTGCATCGTTCATCACTGAGTACCTTCTGCATTTTTATTGACAATAACCTTTGTTATAAGGATGACAAGAGTCCAAAAACTAAATGTCATTTCTTTACCAGAAAATACTGTGCATTGCCAATAGGAGCTGGTACCTAGAACTGGATGACCAGTAACTAAATTTCCTCCCTGAAAGACCAGTGCTTCCTCTCATGCATGCATGTCAACTTCATTCTGTCTTCCTTCTAACACTTCCTCTACTCCACCATGCAGTTAGACAAGATGATAGCCATGACTCCAACTCCAGCCACAGCCCTAGATCTGCATCACCTCCTAATCCTATTCTTGGGACTAATTTCGATTTTGTAAAATAGAGAATCTGATTGGCCCAGCTCAGGTCATATGCTTCTAATGCCATCAGCTGTAGTCAAGATCAATGGCCCATCTGGTCTGCTGTTCACACGAGGGGAGGCATAGTACACGAGATGATTGCCATTACACTTGTCATGCTTTTTTGAATCTAAATGTACATACATCTCTGTTACATTCAAAAAGTTTTAGCTAAAACAGTAATATTTAAATAATTAAATAACATAAAACCTAAATATTATGTGATTTTTCTATTGGGATTTATTTATGAATGTTCATTGGAGAACTCTTACCATAGATTGCCAATCTAAGCAAGTGGTACTTGAATGTTAGGGTACGTAAGAATTCCCCCGTAGATTTTGTTTAAAATAAGGATTCCTCGGGGCACCTGGGTGGCTCAGTCGGTTAAGCATCTCACTTCTGCTCAGGTCATGATCTTGCAGTCCATGAGTTCAAGCCCTGCATCAGGCTCTGTGCTGACGTCTCAGAACCTGGAGCCTGCTTTGGGTTCTGTGTCTCCCTCTCTGTCTGCCCCTCCCCCACTTACACTCTGTCTCTCTCTCTCAAAAAATAATAAATATATATTTTTTAATTTTTAATGAAAAAAAAAAAGTAAGTATTCCTCTGTCCTACCTTGGAAAGTCTAAGTAAGCCTGGGGAGAAATAAAGATTTGTCCATGCTCTTTTTAGGTGATTCCATTGTCAGTGGGCCACAGTTTGAGAAACATAGGTCTAGATTAAATAAAAGGGAAACAAAAGGAACAGAGCTAAGATTTTAGAGAAGGGTCTTCAATAGAGAGGAGAACAGAAGAAAGCCAGTTATTATTTGCAGGGAATCCTTTCCCTGCTATAAACTTTTTCAACCACCAGGAGAACCATGAAACCCTTATTCCCGAACCAAACTTTCTTGGAGGATTTTCACTGTATTTAACATGCTCCTTGGATCTGTGGCTAGCAATGTCCGATTATTCTCATGAAACTAGATGCAGCATCCCACTTCGGATAAGACTTTCTAACGGAGGAAGGTAACGTGCTCCCTGCTTCTGCCAGGCTGACGCTAGAGACACCTGTTGCTCTTTCAGGCTTTGAAGGCAAAGCCAGCTTTGCAATCAGGCAGAGAGCTCAGTTCTCCTCTGAGATTGGCTGAATGAAAATGGCACAGACTCTCTTTTCAAGCACCTGTCAGGGGAAGAACATACACACTCCACAAAGCGGCTACATAAATGATCTTGCGCTCAGAGTCAGCAGTGCGACGATCGTTACATTGTTTTGCAAGAGTCAGCTTTCACAATGACAGGAGTTTCAGAGCAACTGCAAAATTTCACAGGCACAACCCGCCATGAGTGAGGAGGAACATGCCACCCAGGGAGTTTCTGTTCCCCTCCCTTTCCGCCCTAGGCTACGTGTCTTTTGGCAGTCATGAAAAGGTAGCAGAGATGCCTTTCTGGAACATTTGTTCAGAAAGGTTTTAATTTCATTGATTGATCTAGTGATTCATTTGTCTATTTTAAAATATTGTTCTGAAAATATTAAGGCACAGCTTGTTTTAAGCTGGGCCAGGAACTATGCTAAGTGTTCTAGGGATACACCTGAATGCGAAACTGACGTAGCACCTGTCCATGAAAAGGGAAAATGGGGAAGACAGATGTGAAGACAATAGTTACAGACATCATATAAAATTACCAGTGAGCTCAGTGCTTGGAATACATTGTGAGATGCTAGAAAATGGAGAAACGACCCTGTCAGAAAGGTCAGAGGTGGTGAAATTGTTTGGTGGAGTAAGGTGGAATAACAAAAGGAGGAGTATTTACTTGCAAAAGTCTTGGGATGAGGAGCTTGGGGGAGAGATCTAGGCAATTAAAGAAGTTGATAAAGGAGAGAGCAAGGGTATAGTTCTGGGTTGGATTGTATCCTTCAAAAAAATGTGTTGATTCCTAACCCCCAATACCTCAAAATGTGGCCTTACTTGGAAATAGGGTCATTGAAGATGGAAGTGGTTAGTGTGAGGTCACACTGGTGTAGAGTGGTTCCTTAATCCAATGTGACTGGTATCTTTTTTTTTTAATGTTTATTTATTTTTGAGAGAAAGGGAGGAAGAGAGAGAGAGCACAAGCAGGGAGGGGCAGAGAGAGGGGGAGACACAGAATCCCAAGCACCTCCAGGCTCTGAGCTGTCAGCACAGAGCCCAGGGCAGGCTCACAGTCACGGACTGCGAGATCATGACCTGAGCAGAAGTCAGACACTTAATCGATTGAACCACGCAGGTTCCCCGTGACTGGTGTCTATATAAGAGTTGGAAACAGGCACACAGAGAGAAGATGGCCATGTGAGGACAAAGGCAGGACTTGGCGTTAGGCTTCCATGAGGCAAGGAACACCTGGGTCCACCAGAAGCTGGAAGAGGCAAGGGCTTCAGAGGGAATATGGCCATACCATCACTTTGTGGTAATTTGTTATACAGCCCCCGGAAACGTGTGTGCAGTAGATGGCATTAAACCAAGCTGAAGTGCAGGGCAGGCCAGACCACACAGGGCCTTGAAGATCTTGTTAAAGGTCTTACTTTTAAAAACAAGGGGGAGCAGGTAAATGTTTTGAACCAATACAGCAATAATGGCTGGGTCCTGTGAGAGAGGATAAGCTTACTTTTTGGTCACTTGTTTTGGTCACTTGAATTGCTCAGCAAATGAAGGAAGGTGGCAAGAATTATACTTACCCAGCATTCCGAGTCATTGATATTTCAAATGGCAACCTAATTAGATCACAGTTTTCTCTCCCATTACACCAGATTACAGGAATCGAGTTTTCTGTACTGGCTAATACTGGACAGCTGAAACATATTTTCAAATTGTGTTCCAGGGAACACTAGTTCTGAGAATACATTATAGAAAATATTCCATGGTCCAAGAAGTTTTGGAAGTTCTAAGTTTCTTGGGGTGTTTCTTCTTGCTTGCGGAATCATAATATGCATTAACATATTACCGTCTCTCGGAAGTTCTGTAGTAAAGAAAGACTTCAACCTCAGTTTCCAAATATGTTGGACCATGAAATATCCTTGGGCTGAATCGAAACCAGAAGTAGGTAAGAAGCAACTGTTAACTTTTCAAGGGATTCACTTTTGGAAATGCTGAGAGGTTTTTAAAAATAATATTTTTGTGCCCTCGCTCCACTTTCCAAACCAAGAAATGCTACCCAACACTTAGTTTAAATTCTGCCCTGCACTTTTTCTCTTCCCTGCGTGCATGGCCTGCTGGGGGAGTAGCTGCTTTCAATCTGTGAAGCTCAAATCTTCCTTCCCCTTCTCTTCTCCCATGGGAGCCTCATTTGAGAGATCTGCCCTCAAGCAATTCTACTGGCAGAGTGTGGAGAAAGTATCTCTGAACAGACAAAAAAAAGAAGTTGTAATGCTTTGTCAAATGGCATATTCAAATGTGACTTGAAATGGGTAGCCCCAGACTTCAAAATGTAACCAAGAAACACAGCGGTCATTTGGTACAAAATGATCATTTGGTTTATAAATAAATGAAGGCCGGGGCATCTGGGTGGCTGAGTCAGTCTCAACCATCCGACTTCGGCTCAGGTCATGATCTGGCAGTTTGTGAGTTCGAGCCCCGCGTCGGGCTCTGTGCTGACAGCTCAGAGCCTGGAACCTACTTCCGATTCTGTGTCTCCCTCTCTTGCCCCTCCCCCACTCATGCTCTGTCTCTCTCACTCTCTGTCAAAAATAAACATTAAAAATATATATAAATAAATGAAGGCCTAGATGGCCAGACATTGGACCAAAGCCACAGAGAAGATGAGATAGCACAGCAGGAGGGAGAGCCAAGGTATTTCCTCTCAGCCCTGCCTCCTCTTGAAATGTGTCTTTCAAGGCTTTTAAAAAACTTACATTAACTCTTTTTCTTTTCTAGTATTTTTTTTAAATTTTTTTTTCTCAACGTTTATTTATTTTTGACACAGAGAGAGAGAGAGAGAGAGAGAGAGAGACAGAGAAAGACAGAGCATGAACGGGGGAGGGTCAGAGAGAGATGGAGACACAGAATCTGAAACAGGCTCCAGGCTCTGAGCTGTCAGCACAGAGGCCCACGCGGGGCTCGAACTCACGGACTGCGAGATCGTGACCTGAGCCAAAGTGGGAGGCTTAACCAACTGAGCCACCCAGGCGCCCCTTTACATTAACTCTTGATAGCATTTGAATCCAGACATTAATCGCTAATATAAAAAAGATCCCCCATAAATGCTCAACGAATTCAAGCGTCTCAGTAGCACATAGCAGTTCTTTGTGAGTGCAACTAATTCAATAAACCAATTCAATAAAATGGGGAGGGAAAATCCATAAATAGTAAATACCTTGTAAAGTTGTATGCTTTGGTTATCCATGTAACACATAAATTATTTAAGTGACCACAAAAAATCTCTTTCGACACATTCATATATTCATTGTAAGTTCTCTATTCTTGGTGGAGGAATTTCTTTTTCCTTTAAACAATAAAATGTTAAGAAAATTACTCCGGAAAATATCTGGTTTGGCTCTTTTTTATTCTCTCTCCTTCCCTTCTGCAGTCTTTGGTCGTAGGTAAAAAGACATCTCCCGATCCATACCACCCATTTAAGAGAGGAGAGGTGTCTTTTGCTATCTCTGCCCTTTTTACTATCCAGGCTGCTAAAAATCCTTCCTGATGCATCTATGGAAATAAGTCTCAGGTTGTTCTGTCGTTCCTGCCCCACACAATACGTGTCTTGCACACCTGATTCTGCACCCACGCGTCAGCCTTGCAGGCAGGATGTTGGGACACAGCAGAAAGGAAGATGGCGGTAGTGCGTTGACTCTGCCCCATCATGAGTTGAGCCCGGGAGAGATGCATATGGGGTTTCTCCTCGTGTGCACATCTTACAGACGCTTCAAGAGAAGTGGTGGTCATGCCACATGACACCTTCCCACAAACCAGCTTCTCACCTCGTGCTCCACTGAAGAAACAGCAATCTGTTCTAACATTGGAACATCATCAGCCTGAGAAAACGCTTAAGACAATTGTTCGGTCTCCATGTCTTCTTACTCAGGAATTTTTAGGGATAATTTTGTCTCTTTGCAATTGTCTTCTTCCCAGTTAGTTCTGAGAACCTAATCCACACATAAAACATATACTTCCAGATATAATTTCATCGACGTTACATAGGAGCGATACCGCCTGGACACATCTAGATTTACTCATTTGCACCCACCTCCTACTGGCCCAGTTTGCTGCTTCTGTTGAGATGGGACATTGATGTCATCCCACTTGGGCCAAAGTAAAAGCACAATCGGTTCCCAATGTTCTCTTATCTCAGAAAGATAGACCTTTCAGTGTGCTTAAGGAGCTGCCTTCACACTGTCACCACCACCCTGGCAGTAAACAGCACAAAGAAATTAGGGTCCATATCCTTTCTCCAATTCAGGAAGCAGCTCAATGAAGGGAAAGTCTGAAATTTTTAAAAAAGAAACAAAAGTCTAAATTAAGCCCCCCACTGCTTATTTACCAAGGGACCTTGGACAAGTTTCTTCATCTTTCTGAGCTTCTGTTTCCTCATCTGTAAAATAAAGGATGATATTCACTCAACTTTTAGTTGGGAAGCAACTGAGGTTTTACATCATATCGTTATGGCTGCTGGCCCATCAAAGCTCTCAGCCTGTACACTTAACCTTACTTTCTCTGGCTCCTTTGCACTTCCGCATCCAACCTAAGGTAGCTTCAGAAATCAAATGCCACCTGTGTATCCAAAAGAGAGTTAGCTATGAAAACTTAATCTAAAAAAAACCCCTGTCCTCCATGGTCTTTCTAATATCTGGAGATAAATGAAGTATCATTAAGCAATACATTGGGAAAATATGGAGTAGATAACAAATGGACTCCACAGAAGGCATCATGGGGCACAGGTCCATGAATAATCGCTTAAGAAAATCCAATTATTGAGTCCAGCATATAGGCCATATCAATTCCACTATTACCAACAGATGAAAGAGTCAGGGGATATTGGACAGGCCTAGAGGCAATTAAAGGTTAGTCATTAATAAGCAGAAGTTTGGAGTCAATGCAACTATATTCCAAACCCAGCTCTGCCATATACTGGCTGTGTCATCTTAAGCAAGCCGTTGACCTCTGTAAGCTTCAGTGTTTTCATCTACAAAAAGGGGGTAATATAAAAGCATTTACTATATGGGGTTATTTGTGCGAGTAATAAATACTGTAATGAATATATAGGACTCTGCACAGTATCAGCCGAGTAAGCACATGATCAATAAATGACATCAATTATTATTGCTGTTTACGGGTTTTTTTCCCCATTTTTTTCTGGACACTTAACCCCAAATCTGATTCACTCATAATCACAGAGCTTCAGCCTTCTTCTTTTTTTTAATGTTTATTTATTTTGAGGGAGAGAGAGAGTGTGTGTGTGTGTGTGTGTGTGTGTGTGTGTGTGTGTGCACATACACACACACACACAAGTGAAGGAGGGACAGAGAGAAAGGGAGAGAAAATCCCAAGTAGACTCTGCACTGTCAGCACAGAGCCTGATGCCCATGCACTGTGAGATCATGACCTGAGTTGAAATCAGGGGCCAGATTATTAACCAACTGAGGCACCCAGGCACCCCAGAGTTTCAGCCTTCTGATACTTGAAAATGTGCAACAAGAAACCCAGTCCTTGGGTATAGAAATAAAAGAAGAAAAGGCTCTTCTCTGATAAATCTTCCCCCTCCCTTAAACAGTCAGGAAATAATATGGTAAGCATCAGGAAGGCAAGGCAAAAGAATTATTTTTAGCCATCAAGAAATATCCAATAACTTGGAGTCCATGCTTTACAGATGTCACATACAAGGTGTGAAGTTTGCAAAGCATGCTCATTTTAACTCAATTGCCAGCTTCTCTTCTAGAGCAAAACTAAGATACTTAACCATGCAGCCAATGGGGAAGCTTTAATCTTTGTCTTAGCCAGTTGTCTAGCATGACAGTTGAGATCATAGCACTTGTCAAGGCCATTCTTTTAGGATTCTGGGAAAGATTGGAAATCTGGAGCTCTGAATTCAATGGCAAGTAGTAAAAGTGAAATCCACCAGATGTACCAAGAGTTTCCTGGTCAATAGCAAAATAACATTTTCAGAAGGATCTCATTTTTCTTTACTTCTTGGGAACACTGACAGGCAGTTGTAAATCATCATGTTGCCAACGATTGAAGATCTCAGCCCCAGTCCAGAGCAGTGCAGGGGGTTAGCAAATGAGGTCAGTGTGATGTGGAACAAAAACAAAGGAAAATATTTATTATATTACTGCTGTGTGTGAATACCAGTCAGTAAGAGAATATATGGGGGGAAACATAAGCTCAATATCTCAAATGGATAGCTCTTGCTGATGCTGAACTGGATGTTCCAGGAGTCAACAACTGTGAAAATATTTGACTAATTTTACATTTTTTAAAGTAGCAAGTATATATGGCTACTTATATTGTTTATTTTTTGATGTTTATTTATTTTTGAGAGAGAGAGAGTCCAGGAAGGGTAGAGAAAGAGGGGGACAGTGTCGGGCTCTGCACTGACAGCAGTGAGCCTGATGCAGGGTTCTAACTCAAGAACTGTGAGATCATGACCTGAGCTGAAGTTGGACACTTAACCGACTGAGTCACCCAGGTGCCCTGGCTATTTATGTTATTTAAATATTGTGTGTGTGTGTGTGTGTCTGTGTGTGTGTACATGTATATAATTTAACATCTTGGGGAGGCCAACGTAGCATGTGGTTGAAGTACTGTGTAATTATAAAACTTATACAGTTCAAATAAAAATGCCTCTAGGTTTTGTATACAAATGTTTATAACAGTTTTATTTGTGATCTGTAAAGCTAGAACAATCCAGATATCTTTCAGCTAATAAATGGCTAAAAAAAATGTAACATATCCATACTGCGGAATATTAAGCAGTAGTAAATGGATAAATCTCAAAAGCATGATGTTGAGTGAAAGAGGTAGAATCAAATGGCTGCTCTACAGTCCTCTATAAATATGTTTTTAGGACTTTCTGGAATAGGCAGAAAAACTGAAGTAATTGCTAGAGGCATGAATGGGGTTAGGGATTATCTGTACAGGGGCATGAGGATTTGGGGAGGAGATATTATGTGTCTTAATTGGGGTGGTGCTTATGATAACTCATAGGACCATGCGCTGAAAAGGATGAATTTTACTGTGTGTAAATTATATCTTGATAAAAATAAAATTTAGCGGCACCTGGATGGCTCAGTTGGTTAAGTGTCTGACTCTTGATCTCAGCTCAGGTCTTGATCATAGGGTCGTGACTTCAACTACCTTGTTGGGTTCCATATGAGGTATGAAACTTACTTAAAAAAGTTTTTTTAATACCTCTGGGGTTTTTTTTAAATATAATTTATTGTTAAGTTGGCTAATATACAGTGTATACAGTGTGCTCTTGGTTTTGGGGGTAGATTCCCGTGATTCATCTCTTACATACAACACCCAGTGCTTATCCCAACAAGTGCCCACCTCAATGCCCATCATCCATTTTCCCCTCTCCCTACCCCCCCACCCCATCAACCTTCAGTTTGTTCTCTGTATTTAAGAGCCTCTTATGGTTTGCCTCCCTCCCTCTCTGTTTGTAACTATTTTTTTACCCTTCCCTTCCCCCATGATGTTAAGTTTCTCACGTTCCACATAGGAGTGGATATGATATCTGTCTTTCTCTGACTTATTTCACTTAGCATAATACCCTCCAGTTCCATCCACGTTGCTGCAAATGGCAGGATTTCATTCTTTTGGATTGCCAAGTAACACTCCATTGTATATATATACAACATCTTCTTTATACATTCATCTGTCAATGGACATTTGGGCTCTTTCCATAATTTGGCTATTGTTGATAGCACTGCTATAAACACTGGGGTATGTGTGTCCCTATGAATCAGCATTTCTATATCTCTTGGGTAAATTCCTAGTAGTGTAATTGCTGGGTTGTAGGGTAGTTCTGTTTTTAATTTTTTGAGGAACCTCCATACTGTTTTCCAAAGTGGCTGCCCCAGTTTGCATTCCCATCAGCAGACAAAAGAGATCCTCTTTCACTGCATCCTTGCCGACATCTGTTGTTGCCTGAGTTGTTAATGTTAGCCATTCTGACAGGTGTGAGGTGGGATCTCATTGTGGTTTTGATTTTTATTTCCCTGATGATGAGTGAGGTTGAGTGTCTTTTCATGTGTCTGTTGGCCATCTGGATGTCTTCTTTGGAAAAGTCTCTATTCATGTCTTCTGCCCATTTTTTCACTGGATTATTTGTTTTTCAGGTGTTGAGTTTGCTAAGTTCTTTATACATTTTTGGATATTAACCCTTTATCCGATATGTCATTTGCAAATATCTTTTCCCAATCCTTCGGCTGCCTTTTAGTTTTGTTGATTGTTTCCTTAAGTACGAGGTTTAACAAAATTCCATGAAAGAGTACAGCATCTCAGACATAGCTAATAAAGAGCTGGGCTCCTTCCTGAGGCAACCGCACTGACTAAGCAAGGCCTTATTGAATCATAATTACCCACTGGCTGGCCAGGCTTTAGTTAACTTCTGCTTGGCCTCAGTGCACAGCAGAGGAGCTCTGGTAAAAGTGGCAACAACAGGTAGAGCGGTAATATTATATCTCAGTATATTAGTATGTGCTTTGTATATCTTTTCTTCCCCTTCTAGAATACCAAGGCCATTGTGTTTCCTCTCCTAGTCCATAAAGAAACAAAAGCAAAGACCAAAAATTCCATTGGCCTAAGCATGGGCAGAATTCTTTATTTATTTGTTTTTTGGTTTTGGTCGGTTGGTTTCTATTGAGATATAGTCGACATATAAGATTATATTAGTTTCAGGCATACAATATAATGACTTGATATTTGTATATACTGGGAAATGATTACCCCTATAATTCTAGTTCACGTCCATCCCCCACCTGTAGTTACAATTTTTCTTCTTGTGATGAGATCTACTTACAATATGGTATTATTGACTATAGTCACAATGCTGTACATGACATCCCCAGGACTTATTTGTTTTATAACTGGAAATTTGTACCTTTTGACCACCTTTACTCATTTTGCCCACTCTCGACCCCTGTCACTGGCAACCACCAACCAATCTGTTCTCTGTATCTATGAGTTCATCTTTATTTTTGTTTTTCTTTAAGATATCCCGTATAAACGAGATCATGCAGTGTCTTTCTCTGACTTATTTCACTTAGCATAATGCCCTCAAAGTCTGTCCATGTTGTGGCAAATGACAAGATATCCTTCTTTTTTATGGTTGAATAATGGTCCATTGTATATATACCACATCTTCTTTATCCATTCATCCACTCATAGACACTTAGCTTGCTTGCATAATTTAGCTATTGTAAATGATGCTTTAATAATACTACTAATAATAATTTTTCAAATTAGGTTTTGTTTTCTTCGGGTAAATACCCAGTAGTGGAATTACTGGATCGCATGGTAGTTCTATTTTTAATTTTTTGAGGAACTTCCATCCCATTTTTGTAGTGGCTATACCAATTTACTTTCCCACCAACAGTGCATATCCTTGTCAATACCTTTTATCTCTTGTCTTTTTGATAATAGCCACTCTAACAGGTGTGAGGTGATTATCTCCTTGTGGTTTTGATTTACATGTCCCTGATGATTAGTAATGATGAGGTAGAACTATTTAGCTGAAGTTTTCACCATCTAGTCCGCATTGCGATGTGCTGTCCATGAAAAATACACACGGCATATTTGAAAACTTGGTATAAAAAATGTAAAATAGCTCATCAAGTTTTATATTGGTTTTAAAAATGATAATCTTTTAGATATGTTGAGTTAAAACATGTTAAAAATTAATTTTTCTTTTTATACATTTTAATAAGCTCTAGAAGATTTTAAATTACCTATGAAATTTAAAACTTCTCATTATAAGTGAAACTTTGTGACTCACATTATATTTCTATTTGATAATACAACTATAACCTTGGTAAATGACTGAATTGCCCATAGGTCAATTGTGGTAAGGATCAAAACTAATGAAGGTTAAGAAATTAGCATAGTGTCTGGATCATAAGGGACTTTCAAAAATGGTTGCTATAAATAACACGAAACTATAGATTTAAGTAATTATTTACATACTGTACATACACTCAAGAACTGTCAAATTATTAAATGACCATACTATAAAGAAGTAGGTTTAGGTAGAGTACAGCCAGATTTAATTATTATAGAGGCTGCTCTTAGGCAACAGGCTTCAACAGTGGACACTTGAGCAAGGGAAGAGGGCCCACAGTGAATATGGACCCGGATGCAAAGAGGCTCATTAGGCCACAGGCCCTCACTCACCGATGGGCTACTTAAAACCAGGCACAGTAATAAAAAAGGGAAAATTCCATAGATCCCCATACTGCCTCACTCCACCCTATAGTTGCAGCCTCTCATCACCACCTCATGGTAGACAGTCTCTCCTTTGCTGTGCTGCTGCCCTGCATTGTATTCAGTAACTTTGTCTCCTTTGTTCTGCCTCGGGTGAATTCTTTGACCACCAATCCTGCTGGCCCCCAGGCTGTTGGGTTACCCCACAGTTACCTGCAGTTGTGGTTCATTCAAAGGCAAATTCCTTCAGGAGGTCATATGGTGGCAAGTTAGAATTGATACCCAAAGGTAGCAGTGGTGCTGTGGGGGTTAGGGGCTTATCTGAAGGGGCTTTGAGGAAGAAAGTCAGTTCTCTGGAGTTTGGGAGAATTGAAGCATTAAATGGTTCTAGGAATGGTAACGACCCTGTGAAGCACTCACAGTTCCCATGAAAGGGCAAAGCAGCATAAACTGAAGCCCAGGGAGCTGGTCTGGGCATGGAGCTTGGGAACCTCAACCCCAGACTTGGCACAGAAAGCACGGAGATCAAGCTGAGAACCCAAGGAGAGCGACTCTAGTGGACTGAAGACCAGAAACCTTTCCCCATATTTCTGTACCGAATAAATTCAAACATTTCTGTGTAACTTCAACGTGGGAAAGGAAAGTCTCCCCCCACCTACACACATGTATGCACACACATCAGAGTGTCTGAGGAGATGTTGTACCAAACCCTGGCAAGTGACTGGATTGGTTTAGAAAAACTTGAGGTTCCTGCACCTCAAGTTCTGTCTTACGTAATCATGGTGGATTCTCATATACAAATTCATTTACTCAAAGGAAAATATTTCAGTATTATTATTTTTTTAAATGTTTTTTAACATTTATTTATTTTTTGAGAAACAGAGAGAGACAGAGCATGAGCAGGGGATGGGCAGAGAGAGAGGGAGACACAGAATCTGAAGCAGGCTCCAGGCTCCAAGCTGTCAGCCCAGAGCCTGACGCGGGGCTTGAACTCACCGACTGTGAGATCATGACCTGAGCGGAAGTCGGATGCTTAACTGACTGAGCCACCCAGGTGCCCCAAATATTTCAGTATTATTAAAAAGCAAACTTCCACTGGGTAAATTTGAAGATCTAATTGGCTTTATTCAATGATCTGCGAATTGGGCACATCCCATCTAGCAAGTAGAAAGGAGTTCTGAGGAATTGTACAAAATGGAAGATTTTTATAAGAAGGAAGATGGGGCAACATGTTATTTGCAAAAGAAAAGAAAGGTCACCTTCCCTTAGAGGAAGGACTCACCCTGTAGATTACCTGACTAGTGCAGATTGGGAAATTCCAGAAAGATTGGTTTAAAATTCCATTCCTGGAAGAGGCTGAAACTGCAGTTAGGTTAGGTAGGCTTGGTGAGGCTTCACATAAGTGACTCCATTTTGGGCCTGTTTCTTTGTAAGAGTATGATATATTTTCAAGTGTTATCATTAGGTGTTTCTTGGGATAGGGTAGAAACTAGAGGGGGTTTCAATGACTGTTGTGTTACTTGTCCATAGGGTTTGGGGACAGTGAAAAATATGTATTGCTTTAATAACAATAATAATAACAACAACAATAATGTATTACCATTTCACAGAAAAAGCACTCTCTCTTGGAGTAATGCTTCTAATGTTGCAGGTTTGTTTTTTTTTTTTTACTCCACACCTAGGATTCATTGTCTCACTGCTTCAAAGAATGAAGAGGTGGACACAAAATGAGCAGTGGGCAAAAGTTTATTAGAGTATACGATTAGAAAGTAAGAATAGTAGGAAAGCTCTCTTTACGGAGAGAGGACATTCAAAAGTGAATGCCCGTGGACTATCAGCAAGTGTCCTTGTTTTATAAGGTTCTGGTCAGCCCTCCCTCTTCCCTTCCCCCTTGTTCCTCCTCAGGTTCCAACCTTATTGGCTTGATAGGTCTAGGCGCCAGGTTGTCCATTCCGGATTGGCTTGTTTCTATTGTATGAGGGGTAGGGGTGGTCTATGGCCATACTTAGGTCTTCTGTCAAATTCCTGAGGGGAAATCAGAGTGGGGAGTTGGTGCGGTCTGTTACATTCTTAAGAGGAACATTATGCCTTGAGAGGGTTTGCTGTGGTCAGGCATTCCCAGCATTTTCCCCAAATAGGTTCATTTCCCCACCCAGGGACTTCTGGCCCTAATCTTTCCCTGTCTGCCTACTGAATCCTACCTTCTCCTATCATACTAGGAGCTTTCCAGACTTAGGTAAGAGCTTATTTGTTATTCTCCTGAGGGTTCTAGGAATATGTCCTTAGATATTTGGTTTGTGGCTGCTGATTACAGAGGACATCCCTATCTCTGGCCTTGCCCTTAGTGGCCTCACTGATCAGGATGTTGCCACTCTGAATGGGGAAGGGCTGGGCTGTAAGCTTCAGAAATTCCTCCTGGAGCAACAGAATATACTTAAGCCCAACTCCGGCTTCTAGTCAGTTGTTGAAGTAGCTCAGGCATCAGTTTTTGATTGAAGAACTCTTTCTCAGAACTATGCAGGAGTGAGTTCCGTGTTTCTGCTGAGTTCCATGTATGCTGCTCCTCTGGCCATATTGGTTCAGGGCCAGACACCAGACTCAAACAAGGGCTCTCTGATTCTCTGTCTCCCAGTAATTTGTGACTGAGATGAAAAGTGTCGGTCCCTGAGAGTCCCCAAAGTCACAGACATACAGACATAAAACTCAGAGGCATCAGAAGAAAACTAAAAAGCAGAAAGATGGGCAGATGGAATCTGAGTGAGAAATAGCAGAGAGTAGAATGTCAGTCCTGGTGGCTCAGCCGTGTCAAGTTCCAGTCTCTGCCGGAGACGCCTCTGTCTTTGGCTTCCCTGAGACACCCTTGTATCTTGTGCCAGGAAGCAAAAATTCCTCTCCTCTCAAAGGTCTTTCTAGCTGGACTAAGAATCAAATTGACATGAGACAGATTAACAGGAAAAAAAATCAAAATTCAATAGTGTACATATGGAGAATCCACACACACATGGAAACTCCAACGACAAGCAAAATGAGATGTATACATCATTCTGAACTGAGAAGGGAGGTAGGGTCTGAGACTTCAGAGGGAAAGAATATTAATTCACAAGAGGATGAAAAAGAGTAAATGTTTGGTAAACAAATATTTGCCCTGCCATATAGACGAGTTACTTAGATAAAATTTATCTCTGATAATAACCCTTATCTTGAAAAGAGCTTCGAATTTAGATTCTCCTATGTAGTTAAGGGAGTAGCAGAAATTTCTCTTGAGCCCAGGGGGTATCAGTTGCCTTCAGCTCTAAGTAATCCACGTACCAAAATGGCCCTTCTTGGGGCCTGTCCTTGGATCCTACACTTGTAATAATTTCCCTCCTTTTGCTCAAATTAAATTCCATTGGTGTCATCTACTTACAATCAAACAGTCCTAAGAAGGAAGGAAAATATCCACCTACTTACATCTTTTTTTAAAATGTTTATTTATTTTTGAGAGAGAGAGAGACAGAGAGGGAGAGGGAGACAGCGTGAGTGGGGGAGGGGCAGAGAGCAAGGGAGACAGAATCTGAAGCAGGATCCAGTCTCTGAGCTGTCAACACAGAGCTCAGTGAGGGGCTCTAACTTACAAACTGCAAGATCATGACCTGAGCTGAAGTCGGATGCTTAACCAACTGAGCCACCAAGACACCCCCTCCAACTACTTACATCTTAAACAACCAAGGAATAATTCTCTCTTGGGAGAGTCCATAAATAGTAGGAAAACTTTTTCTCCCATTTCTCACTTGTACTAAGGGACCATAATACCTCATTTCTCTGCAAACATTGTGAATTTATAGAAAAGACACAAGAAATTTGCTAGAGAGTTTTGACAAGCAGTGTGAGTGTTACAATGCTCTGACAACCCTACGTAGACGGTCCGGTCTCCTCTCTGCCTCCTTTGGCTTCACTGCCAGCTAGAGGTGATGCTAACACTACCCTACTTTCCCCACATCAGAATAATTGCATCTGATTTTTCAGCCTAAAAGAAGATAATCATTTGCAGTATAACTGTTAGGAAACAGAAGAGGGCGCCCTAAGAATATTTAAGAAGCGACAAAGAGCATCTCTTACACCTTTAAATACTACAATGAACGCTTCCTCTCAGGCATAGAAAAGCAGAGCATGGTCGGTTTTGCAACTCATTCTGTGGAGCCACATGACTAGGGATAAAGATCAAGCGTGCCTAAGTCAGTCTCTCAGAAAAAGGCAAGGCCTAAAAAAAATAGTATCTGTTAAAATGTTTGTATTCCCAAGTAATAATCTGATTGTCACATGGCATCGTAAAAAAAGGGTGATCAGAAATTAATTACTTCTTTTGATGGATATGGAGAAAGAAATAACAAAACTAGTGTTTAGAGGAATTTTCCACATATCAAATACATGTTTATGACCATAATTTTTTTTTTTATATATTCTACAACAACTCCTAGAGATAAGCACTCAAATCCCCCCCTCCCAAACCTTTGGTAAACTAAGGGAACATTTTAACTAGTACCTCTTTCACTTGCTCCAGTCTTCTCCATCATGATATGTGGCCTGAAATAAACAGGTAGATTATTTAAGAACTTGTTATTGAATTAAGCAGATAGAGAAAGAAGAAGGAGAGGACCAGGAGGGTGTGGGGGAGAAGGTGAGGGGAAGGAGGGAGAGGAAAGAGATGGTCCGAGTGACCCGCTTTCCTTGTATTTTCATGCACCCTAACAGCCCCAATATACATATTTCAGAGGCCCCAACTAGGCATAAGACACTGTCAACAGAGGCTACAAGTCCACCCAGGAGTGAATATTTAAGAGAGAGCCAAATGCAGCTACTGGAAGGGAGAACAGTCAAGGGAGGGGTATTGATTTAGCACACTCTGAAAGCAGCGTTCACAGAAAGGCTTTACCGGCCTCCAGCTGTTCATTAGTTAATGAATATGAAATATTGACTCAAGGATGGCCCCACAGGTGTTCAGGAAAACAATCTCATTTGTAACCGGTCAACTGCACAAAGCCTAAGGATAGATGGGTGGGGGCAGGGAGAGAGTCCTTTACCCCTCGCTTCCCAGAACCTCAGGCTAAGGTGGATCCCTGTGTCCAGATTCTCTGCCCACCTCAAACTGCGGGGTAGGTCCTGAAATAAAGACAATGGGGTACATCTGTTCCTCTCCTCTTTCTAACACTTGGGGATGGCCAAACTGAATCCCAAAGTTTGGTACCTTTGAGAAATAAAATACTTTAAAATCATGAATTTATTTCCAAATATATTTGGAGAAAAATAAACTTCTATATAAAGCTCTCAAATTCACAAATATTAGAGTAAACTCAAATGAGGCATTTATATTTTCTAAAGTTTATTATTTTTAAAATTTATTTAGAGAGAGAGATAGAGAGCAAGCAGGGAGGGGCAGAGCAAGAGGGAGACAGAATCCCAAGCAGGCTTCGTACTGCTGTCTACACAGAGCCCAATGCGGGGCTTGATCTCAGGAACTATGAGATATGGCCCCAGCTGAAGTGAGGAGTCAGATGCTTAACTGACTGAGCCACCTAGGCACTCCTATATTTTTTAAAGTAAAGTAGATATTTTAAAAAAATACAATAGAGGGGTACCTAGATGGATCAATAGGTAGAATGTGTGACTCTTGATCTCAGAGTTGTGAGTTTGAGCCCCACGTTGTATGTGGAGATCACTTAAAATCTTTAAATAAATCATAATTGAACAAGTAGTATATAGATATGACTATAGATACTGAGGCCAGAGTGTTAACGCCTGGTGTTTGAGAAACAGGAATTGAGGGCAGGTGAACCAGGAAGATTAGAAAAATGGATGGATGGATGGATGTGTAGTTGAGTCAGGAGTGTTGGATGGATGAATGAGTTCAGGGATGGATGGTTGACCAGTTGGATAGTTGGATGTGTGACAAATCAGGAGAGTCATGTTCCTTTAGCTTAATTATTTGCTAGTGCAAAGTGGAAGTCACTGGATTGAAAGGAAATGGAGGTAGAAGTGAGTTCATCTGGTTCCCAACCAGTGTACCACAACAAATAGATGTGGGCCAATCCCTTCACAGGTGAGCTGGCAACCTGTGTTAAATTGTTTATTTTCCTTATGATTCAGGATCTCACCAAAATTAAGAGTGTGGGCTCTGGAGTCAGATTTTTTTTTATGTTAAATTGTAATTACTGCTCGCAGTTGACCTTGGGCAAGTTGCCTTACTGTGCTGTCTGTCCCCCTAGTTGTAGAATGAGGCCAAATGTAGCACCTATTCTGTGAGGTTTACAAATAAAGGCAGCCAGAACAGTCGGTCTATAAAATCCAAACTGACATTAATTGATGAATGATTTTGTTTTCCTGGAATTAAATTCATGATGTTGAATATAATAAAATGAAAAGATGTTTACATGTTTTAAGTTTCACTTGTCAGTCTGAATCTTTCGATTTCAGGCTAGCATTATTATCAATGCTGGTTTTTTTTTTCCATTTTAACAATGAAGTTATTTTTAATCTCTAATCATTGGTTTGATGAGGTATTCAATTTAATCATGTACACCAAAATATAATATTGAATTTTTAAATAGCTGTCTAATGAAAAATTTATTTTGACTTATAGACTTCTTTAAAAATAACCTTTTTTGTAGGCAGCCTCAAAATAGTTCCCAATTATCCTCCTTGTACCCATGCCTTTTGTATTTTTTTTCCCCTTTGGGTGTGGGTTGGACTCAGTGACTCAGATCTAATAAATAGATTGTGGTAAAAGTGATGGGATATCACTAACATGATTAGGTTACCGAAAACTCTGGTTTCCATCTTGTTTGCTTTCTCTTATGCTCCTTCTGTCCCTCTCTCTCTCTCTCTCTTTTCTCTCTTCCTCTCTTTCTCTCTTTCTCTCATATCCTTGCTGTGAAGGAATTGAACCACCATATTGTGAACAGCCCTATGGAGAGACTTACGTGGCAGGAACTGAGACCTCTGGCCACAGCCCATGAGGGCCAACTGCCAAGAGAGTGACGGTGGAAGTGGATCCTTCTCCAGTCAAGCCTTGAGGTGCCCACAGCCCTGCTGATGCTGTGATGACAATCTTGAGACACTGAGTCAGAGGCTGTGCCTCACAGAAACTGTGAGGTAATGTTTGTTGTTAAAAGCTGCTAAATTTGGGGATAATTTGTCACGTAGCAAAGGAGAACGAATACATCGTCAAAATGGAAGAACTATTTTGCAACCGAAACACGGTACTAAGACACCAAGTTTCCTCTATCTTGTGCGCGTGTGAGCTTTGCCAATGAACTCACTTAACCTTTCTGGCTTCCATTTCCTCATCCGTCATATGGGGATAGTAAACCCCAAAACCCCACACAATTGTTCATTTATTTAACCTTTCCTATAAAACTCGTTAGAGAGTGTCCTACTCCACAAAGTGGCTCCATTTCTTGCTTGTGGAAAGAAAGCACCTTTGTGAGGCTGTGGAAGATAAAATACCAGGTTTTGAAATGCGGATTTTGTTTTGGGAAGACTCAAATTAGATCAGTGTGCTCCTCCTGACTTTGTTAAATAAGAATTCGAGGCCAAATATGTGTAAGTGTTGCAGGGCTGGGTTGTTTGTTTTTTTTTGTTTGTTTGTTTGTTTGTTTGTTTTTTTTACCTCATTACCCCGGATTCATTGTCTCTCCACTTCAAAGAATGAAGATGTGGATACAAAATAAATGAGCAGCCGGCAAAACTTTGTTAGAACATAATAAGATCAGAGGTAGGAATAGTAGGAAAGCTCTCTTTACAGAATGGGAGCATTCGAAAGTGAATGCCCCTGGAGTGCAGGCAAGGGACTCTGTTTCATAGGATTTGGGTCCACCCCTTACCTTCCCCCTTGTTCCTTCTCCGGTTTTACCCTTATTGGCTAGGTAACTCTAAATCCCTACTCTCTCCTTTTTGATTGGCTCGCTTCCATGGTATGAGAGGTGGTCAGTAGCCATACCATTCCTCATGGGTCATACATTTTATGATTCAGTACTTATTTTTATTTGGGTCCTTTGTCACATTCCTGAGGGAAACCTGAGGGGGTGTAGGTGGTGTTTGTTACATTCTTAAGAGAAACTTTACGCCTGAGGGAATTTGCTCAAGGTCAGACATTCCCAGCATTGTTTTAAAATGTGTGTTTCCCCCACCCTGGGACCTCGGGTCCTAACCTTTCCCTCTCTGCCTAGTTTATCCTAGGTTTCCCTGTCAAATAAGTCCTACTCGCCTGTTACCTCCTCCGCAAGGTCTTCCCTGATAAGCCTGGGTGAAGCAGCCCCCCCTACTCCCAACCCCTATTTCTGCTCCCATCTTTTCATCGCACTGGGCAGTAATGGAATTTATTGCAGTCGTTTGTTTCTGTTCTGCTCCTCCCTCGATTTTGTGAGGGCAGGAACCTCTCTGCCTTAGTCACTGCCAAAACACTGCCAGCGTGAAGTCGGAGCTCTATATATGTGTTGCCTGCCTGAAAGGGGTGGGAAGTGTGTTTGCTGCGTTCATTATCTTGCCAAGAGCTAGTTGCTGAGCGTTTCAGGTAAAGTGCTTGGTTAAAAGTAAAGAAATCATCGTTATGTTCAATTTAGGATTTTTCTGGTTTTCATAGGATTCAGGATTGAGAAATTGCAGAAGGCTCTGGATAGAAGCCAGTGAAGAGTTACAAAAATCATTGCAAAATCTTAGCCCCAGAAGTTTTAGAAAACGAGAGATGGACCAACAGTCTTGAGGCCCTTCTACCTGCTAGCAACACCCTTTGAAACATTCCAAAGCGTTTGTTATTTCAAGGGGGGCACTTGCCCTGTTCTCCCCTCACCCCATTTTTTTTTTTGTCATTGTTACCATTTGTTCTGGAAATAGACCTATTACTGGTTTATGGTGGCTAAGTACAGACTTTCAGAGCCTTCAACTGAGAAAATGAAAGCCTAACTTCCAAAATTCTTCTTTGGATGCATTAATTTTCTTCCACTGAACCTTCATTTATCCTCCTCCTACTAGAACACATCCTTTGTTTAGTGAGTATGTGTGTGTGATGGGGGTGGTTAGGGAGCTGTGAAAAGGAAGAATGAAGAGAAGTGTGGATATATTCAGATTTTTATTTAAGTACCATAGTTAAAAAGTATTCTCATGTAACATTCTGGAAAAAGTGCAGGACTTAATGTCACTTCATTGGAGGCTCCAAAAGGATGGCATATAGTTGTATTAAATGAATTGCTTCAGAAAGAAGGCTTAAAAAATAACCTCAACCCTTCTTAATCTCAGGGACTTCACTAAGCCTTTAGCCTTTAAAAAAAAAAAAAGTCTAGCCTTTTCATTTATTTTCCTTCTAAAATAAACATCACAAGATGAAAAATTAATTTCAACTTTTCATAGAGGTGGCAAGGGGGGGCTGTCTTCCTTCGTCCTTAACCCTTCTTCCCTCAGGCGTGATTCTGGAGCTGAATAAAGACAATATGTTCCAAATTGCCAATCACATTAGTCTCTGTGTGGGCTGCTTAAAACATGCAAATGGCTCTGAAAAATGTCTCTCATCCTACAAAGATAAATGAAGGTGTGTATCACCATCAATTGCAGTAGAAGCCAAAGGAGGACGGAAAGCACTGATAAACGAGACGTCTTTGCCTTTCCCTATAGACAAACATTCTGTGAGGAAACACGAGTGTTGATGGATTACATCAGCCTCCTGACTTTACACATACCTGTAGCCTTCACTGCAGCCTATCCTCCCCAGCACTGCGGACACATCTTCCTAAAGGATAGTTTTGTTTACTTAACTCCTGTGCTCAAACACCTTCACTGGCTCCCTATTGCCCATTAAGAAAATAAAGAAAGCCCTCACCTTTTCATACCAGTGTTCAAGGCCTCATTAACCTTGCCATCCTTGTGTCCTAAGGAAATAATCAGAAATACAAACAAGGGGTGCCTGGGTGGCTCAGTCGGTTAAGCGTCCGACTTTGGCTCAGGTCATGATCTCCCAGCTCGTGGGTTTGAGCCCCGTGTCAGGCACTGTGCTGACAGCTCAGAGCCTAGAGCCTGCTTCAGATTCTGTGTCTCCCTCTCTCTGCCCTGCCTCAACTCGGGCTCTGTCTTTCTCTCTCAAAAATAAACATTAAAAAAAAAAGTAGATCTTACATTCTAGCCAAAGTCAATTATCAGGGATCCTTATAACCTGAGTATTTGTCAGAATCTCCATAGTAATGATATTCCAAAAGAAAGTCAAAGCTATAAGAATAGGAAAAATATTTACCAAGGGAAAAAAAAAACATATAAAGTTAAGACCTCCTCTAGCGTCTCTGCCCTTTGAGTTATCTGCCCTTGATTTCTCATTGATTATCAGACACTGTCAACTTCCTTCAGTACAAGGTAAATACAACATGAACTGATTGCCAAAGGACCTATGAACATGACAAGAAATGAAACATTTTATGAGGTTCATAAAAATGATATAGGAGAAATTAATTGAGTTCTCAAATATTTTTGCAGGTATGACCTCTTCATGGCCAATCTGTGAAACTCAAATATAAGGTGCAAGAGGTCATCTCATGTTACCATAAAATTTGGTCAAAAGTACACACACACATACACCCCAGCCTCGATCCATTGTTTAAAATTCAGTGATGATAATTGACACATCCTCATATATAAATATATCATTATAAGCTAACCTTATTTTTAAAATTTTTTATTTTATTTTTGGAATACATTTTCAATCAAATTTCCCTACATTACATATGAGATTTTGGTTCCCACTACAAGTGGATTCCCTGTTATGACATAGCAGTTTCCTTTGGTCCTTGCTCATACCTCAAAATATTCTTCACTTTTCTAGTCCTGCTGATTTACACATCTTCCTGTTGTGACTCTCCTTATCCTTCCAGGTGCAGCTCAAATACCACTTCCTCTAAAAATCTTTCCCAAAGCCCTCTAATAAAAAGAAAACTCCCCCCTCCAAACACACAGCAGATTTCATTTGCAGCAACTTTGGGGCATTTCCTTGAGGAATAGAGATTTGAGTATACAGGGCTAGACTGAGGGTAAGTTCTATATAGTTCCCATTCATTCATTCAGCTAATATTCGTTGAATTCTTTAATGTATCAATTAGTGCTCTGAGGCCCATGGGGAGACAACGTTGTCTCTGTAAACCATGTCTTTACTGAATTCTATTTGTTGAACAAAGGGCCGCCAAGACAGTGAAGATTTACATTTCCTTTTCTGTGGGCTTTTCAAAGTGAAAGTAACAGTTACAAACTTTCCTGTCACTTACACAAGGGGGAGATTTATTACTTTTCACTGTGGACCTCTTTTCAAAAGGAAAAGGTTTCATGCAGGAAATAATGGGTCCTCCTTGCACAGGGCCAGCACCCTGGCTAGTTCCCCTCTATCTTAGCCCTGTAGGGTAGCTGTTGATGATCTGCCACCCAGCTTTTGTGTGGCCAGAAGCAGAACTTGGCAGCTGGTACTCTGATAGAGTGATGCCAGATGGAGCTACAGGTCCTGTCCCTGGTGAATTCTGTAATTTGTTTGGGTTCATTTCTGCAGAGCTCGAAAGCTGTTTCTCAGAGCAGCCCTGACCAGTGAGTCACAAGTTGGTCCAAGTTTGTGTCCAAGATCCTTCACGGAGAACAGAGAGAAGATGGTTCTTGACTGGAACCTCTGTAACACGGTTAGGGTTACCTGCTAATCTTTGTGGAGAATGTAGAATTTAAGATACCAAAGAACACAAAGTTTCAAAGTTAAGATACCATAAAACACAAAGTTTTATGTGTACATAAAATGAACACAAAGTTTCTATAACCTTGGGCAAGTCCCTCCTCTTCTGGGACTCAATTTTCCCATCTTTAAAATGGCCGTTCATAAAATGGTCATGAATCAAACACTGGATGATGGCAGAGATCAATCATGTGACACAGATGGTTCCAGTGGCCTTGGCATAGTAAGAATTGTGGTGGGACAAGCTGAAATTGCACACCCCCTTTAAAGGGATTCACATTCAAATATTTTGTAAACGTGTGTGCTTCACACCATACAATTTTGGGTTTGATGTGGCCTAGGGATGCCAGTTTGCAAGTCCCATTTTAGGGGAACAGTGAATCTTTATTTTAAAATTATTTTTAGGGGAGCTTGGGTGGCTCAGTCGGCTGAGTGTCTGACTCTTGATTTTGGCTCACATCATGATCTCACAGTTCATGAGATAAGCCCCACGTGGGATTCCTTGTGCTGATAGCATGGAGCCTGCTTCGGATTCTCCCCCTCTTGCTTCCTCTCCCCCACTCATGTTCATGCTTTCTCAAATAAACTTAAAAAAATAATTGTTAGGTTCATTCATGCATTTTGCAGCGGAGGCATCTTTCAGATCTCTTTGCGACGATACCAGGGCCATCTTTCCTTCTGACCAATATCCAAATCTTCTATTAAAGCAAAGGGCAAAGTGGATATGTTTTCCTGGAGTTTTAAATGTTGAATTCCAAGCTTGTGTATATACTTGGAACCAGCCTTAAGACTACAAACTGATTCTTGTAAATCTTCTAACATAATAGGAAATATATTGACTACTGATCAGTACTTCTGTAACCCAATGGCAGTCTGCAGCTGGAACTTTGGGCTGACCGACCAGGGTGTGCCTTTAGCTGCCTTTGGGAGAACACTGTAGAAAAAATCTTCCTGGGCCATCATCCAGTCCCCTGTCGGGACAAGGGGCTTCTAGAGGGGAGCCCACAGGACACCTCCACTCCTGTCTTTCCTGGAACAAAGTTTGATGCAAGTTTAAGCAGTTATTCACTGATAGGTTTAGGGAATAGTTTCAAAGCTCTACTGAGGGCACAGGAGGGTGGAGGGAGAAAGGAAACATTAAATGCCATGACTTAATCATTCTCTTTTGTACTACACAAGGGGTAAGCTCCCAGTGTTAACTGTCTTTAATCAGATTTCTAATTTGGCCACACATAGCATCACCTAAGAAGCTAAAACACACACACACACACACACACACACACACACACACACACACACACACACGCCTGGGTCCTAACTACTGGAGATTCTGACTCTATGGGCTTGATACAGAACCTGAGCATCAGGATTTTTAAGATGACTATGATGTGAAGCCAAGGTGGAAAAACACTAGTCTAGACCTTTAGATGTGTGTGTGTGTGTGTGCTAGGATAGGGGTAGAGGGTGGTTTCTGAGTGTTCAATCTAGTACCTAATGCTTTTCTTTCCTCACTTCCCACTGTGTTTCCTTTAACCGTTTTGCACTTTCTCTCCAGTTTATGCCTCACTCCTCCTATTAAGTAAACAAAATCCAGCTTCCTTTTTAGATGTCTTTTACTATGTCTAGCAAATTTGGTAGCTTTAGGCATCCCTTGGGTGTGAAAGCTTTTGTGTCAGCATTAGATGGTACAACATTTTCTCACTTGCCACTAAGTATGTTACAGATGTAATTATAATGGCTCCATAATATGTTGTCATGTGAATACATGATCATTTATTGATACAGTTTCCTATAGTTATGCATTTTGGTTATTTCCCAGTTTGTGATAGCATAAATGCCATCACCTATTTTAAATACAAATATTTGTCCACTTCTCAGATTATTTCCTTAGAGGACTTTCTTAGCAGTGAAAATTATTGGTGCAAAGATAGTAAACATTTTTAAGACTCTTGGTATATATGACCAAACCACTTTCCAAAGGTGCTGTACTGATTTAGGAAGCCAATCAAAATGATGTCCTATAATTAATGCTTCCTTTGTTGCTGATACAGGTGCATTTTAATTGCCTGGCATAATTTAAACAGAATTCGATTAAGGCCTGTGTTGTAGGCTGTACCATTCAATAACAAGTATTAAACATGTTGTAATACTAATAAACATTTATTGTACATTCCAAGGAGAGCTGCATTTTATTTGTTCACTTGCAAAACTTGCTTAGTTCACGGTACCCTTCAAATTAGTAAAGCCTTTATTTATTTTAATCTTGAGTAATTTCCTTTATAATCATAACAAAATAGAATATACTCATAAATTATAAACTGAGTCTTTGGACATACTGCAGGAAAATCATCAAGAGAGATTTTGAACATTGGGGGTTCCTGGATTCCATCCACAGGAGACTCATGTTTATTAGATTTGATCTAGAGTCTGACAAGCTATATGTGTATAGGCTGCCCACGTGAGGCATCCATGTTCAGGCTTGGGTACCGCTGCAGTCTGGTATTATGAGAAAGTTTTTATGACTTGCCCAGCCCTATGTATCACCACCCTTCTTAAACTTTGCACTTCTTATTTATAGCCAACAATTCAAGAATTGTTTGATCATACTGCTTTTAAGTTTATAGTAGATTGATGGAGCATATAAAGTTCTAAGAATTAAAATTAATAATAAGATTAAAGTTGGGGCGCCTGGGTGGCGCAGTCGGTTAAGCGTCCGACTTCAGCCAGGTCACGATCTCACGGTCCGTGAGTTCGAGCCCCGCGTCAGGCTCTGGGCTGATGGCTCAGAGCCTGGAGCCTGTTTCCGATTCTGTGTCTCCCTCTCTCTCTGCCCCTCCCCCGTTCATGCTCTGTCTCTCTCTGTCCCAAAAATAAATAAACGTTGAAAAAAAAAAAATAAAAAAAAATAAAATAAAGTAAAATGTACTTGTAGATGAAGTAATTGTGGCAAGAAATGGTTAACATTTTATTATTCTCTTTAATATATGTGCAAATTAAATAATATCACAAATATGTTACCATGATAAGGCTTAAGATATATAACAGAGACCAATGATCATCAACAGGATGGTTTAGAGCTCCAGGGCTAGCTGGTAAATGTGTCTCAGGCTTCATTTTACAGATTATTATCATGCACTCATGAATTGGTTGGAGCCTCTCAAGTTCTTTTTGTTCCTGGGAATGGCATATTGTTTCCCAAGTCACTTTTCTATGTTTATTATGACATACATAATACATACATGCATACATACACTTACACATATTAAAGAAACTTTGGAGAAAAGAAATCAATGATACTATCTTTCTATAGAAATAATTGTGGGGGGGTGGTACAGGATGGCGGAGCAGCATGGAAGTTCTCTGTTTCTCTCATCCCTGAAATCCAGCTAGATCAGAACCAAACTATTTTTGACACCTAGAAAATTGATATGAGGATTAATACAACAATCTGAATAACTTGAGCCACAGAACTCAGTAGGTATGTGGTACAGAGAGATGAATTGGGGGAGAGAGAAGTTAGGGCAGAGAGCTGTTTTCGCAGAGAGAGGACAGAGACAAGGGGGAGAGTACAGGGAAAGTATTCCCCCCAAAAGCAGCTGTTGTGAAAGAGTGGAAACACCCACAAGTGACTGAACAAGAAAGGGAGAAATGAGAAAGGATAGGGTTTCAGTATCATTAGGACTCTACAAACAGGAGATACCAGACTGGGAAATTCCGCAGCTCAATACCTAGCAGGGATGTGGTAGGAAGGGCAAATCCCTAGGAGCAGACAGTGAGGTCCAAAGGGTCCACTGGCCACACAGGGAGAAGCGGTTGCCTGCTAGGAGTGCATTTGGTACAGGCTGTACGGCCTCCCCACAGGCAAAGGTCCCAGCAGACCCCAGAGAACAGCCACATTTGCTCGTATTGGAACAAAGATGCTAAGGTGCAGTGAAACCTGGTGCTGCTTGTGTATTATGATTTACCATAACCCCTCAACTGCTGCTTTATGAGATTGCATGAACTTTTTCTCGGACGAGCCCACATCCAGCCACAATCTCTGAGCCTCTGCAGCAGTGTGATTGCATTCACGTTCCCCGGAGGCAAGCAAGCACCCAGCCATTCCTCGGCAAGACCCACCCCTAGAGGGTCAGAGCGGGTCCAAGCCACAGAGCCCTCAGAAGTGAGGGGTTTGAGGGGTGCCTGGCTGGCTCAGTCAGTTAAGCATCCAACTTTGACTCAGGTCATGATCTTGCAGGTCACGAGTTCAAGCCCCACATCGGGCTCTGTGCTGACAGCTCAGAGCCTGGAACCTGCTTCAGATTATGTGTCTCCTCTCTCTCTGCCCCTCCCCTGCTCACACACACTCTCTCAAAAATAAATAGACATTAAAATTAAAAAAAAAAGGGAGGGGTTTGGATACACAGTCCCATCTGAGATAAAATTTGGGAGTGAGGTGCTGCCTGGCAGGCTGATGGCTTGGACACAGACAGTGTATAAGTGGGGTGTGGACAGGAGTGGGAGACAAAGGAGAGGTGCTTGATTGCTGGTTGGTGAGAGCTCAGAGTTCTGGTGCAAGAGACTGGGAAGCTGGGTGATGCCATTTTCACCCCTCTTGTGCAGGTACATACACGCCTACACCCATGTCACACCGATCCACCCCAGTAAGCTAAGAAGTGCCACCTAGTGGAAAATGGAGCTGTTACACCAAGCCCCATCCAACTGTGCCAGTCAAGCCCCAGAGGACCACCACAAGTCTCTACACCTGCTTAGTTTGCCGACTGTAAAGTGCTTCAGATTTCATTCTGTTCATTGGCCATCTATTCATTTTTTTTCTTTTTCTTTTCTTATTCATGGATACAGAAAGAGAAATAGTTTATTTTTATGTTCCATTTTTATAAAAATATTTTTAAAATTTTACTATATTTTTCATTTTTTGTAATTTTTTAAATTCTATTTTACTTTATTCATTTCAGTTTATTCTATTTTATTGTATACATTTTTAAAATTGTTAAAAAGTTTTCTTACTTATTTTTCTTTTCTTTCCCTTGTTTCTCTTTTCTATCAAGCTTCTTTCAACAACCAGACCAAAGCACACCTAGGATCTAATTTTCTTTATTTCATTTTTTTGTGTTGTTTTTAATTTTTTAATTTTAATTTTAATTTTATTAATTCTTTTTCTTCCTCCAAAATGACAAAACAAAGGAATTCATCCCAAAAGAAAGAACAGGAAGAAATGACAGTCAGGGACTTAATACTAATATAAACAAGATGTCTGAGGGAGAATTTAGAATAACAATAATTAAGGATACTACCTGAGGTTGAAAAACGCATAGAATTTCCTTCTGTGGAGATAGAAGTAAAATCTAGTCAGGATGGTATTAAAAATGCTGTAACTGAGATGAGATGCAATCTCGAATAGATGCCACAGCAGCAAGGGTGGATGAAGCAGAGCAGCAAATCAGTGATATAGAAGAAAAAATTATGGAGAATAATGAAGCAGAAAATAAAAGAGGGAAAGTAAGGCAAAAGTGCACGATTTAAGAATCAGTGACTCATTAAAAAGGAATAACATCTGAATCATAGGGGTCACAGAAGATGAAGAGAGAGAAAAAGAAGTAGAAAGTTTATGTGAGCAAATCATAGTGGAAAACTTTCCTAACCTGGGGAAAGACATAGACATCAAAATCTAAGAAGCACAGAGAACTGCCATTACATTAAACAAAAACTAGCCATCAATAAGGCATATCATAGTCAAATTCACAGAATACACAGACAAGGAAAGAATTATGAAAGCAGCAAGGGGGGAAAAAGTCCTTAACTTATAAGGAAAGACAGATCAGGTTCACAGCAGACCTTTCCACAGAAACTTGGCAGGCCAGAAAGGAGTAGCAGGATATATTCAATGTGCTGAATCAGAAAAATATGCAGCCAAGAATTATTTATCCAGGAAGGCTTTCATTCAAAACAGAAAGAAAGATAAAGAGTTTTCCAGACACACAAAAACTAAAGGAGTTCATGACCACTAAACCAACCCTGTAAGAAGTTTTAAGGGGGACATGCTGAAGGAAGAAAAGATGAAATAAAACAAAAAAGACCAAAAGCAGCAAAGACTAGAAAGGACCAGAGAACACCACCAGAAACTCCAACTCTACAGGCAACACGATGGCAATAAATTAATATCTTTCATTACTCACTCTAAATGTCAGTGGATTAAACTCTCCAATCAAAAGACATAGGGTAACAGAATGGAAAGAAAACAAGATCCATCTATATGCTGTTTACAAGAGACCCATTTTAGACCTAAAGATACCTTCTGATTGAAAAGTGAGGGGTTGGAGAACCATCTATCATGCTAATGGTCACCAAAAGAAATCTGGAGTAGTCATACTTATTTAAGACCATTTAGATTTTAAAATAAAGACTGTAATAAGAGATGAAGGGCATTATATCATTAAGGGGTCTATCCACCAAGAAGATCTAACAATTACAAACATTTATGCCCCCAATGTGAGAGCACCCAAATACATAAATCAATTAATCACAAACATAAACTCATTGATAATAATACCAAAATAGTAGGGAACTTCAACACCCCACTTACAACAATGGACAGATCTTCTAAGCAGAAAATCAACAAGGAAACAATGTCTTTGAATGACACACTGGACTAGATGGACTTAACACATATATTCAGAACATTTCATCGTAAAGCAGCAGAATACACATTCTTCTTGAGTGAACACGGAACATTCTCCAGGATAGATTACATACTGGGACACAATCAGCCCTCAACAAGTACAAAAAGATGGAGATCATACCATGCATATTTTCAGACCACAATACTTGAAGCTCAAAATCAACCACGAGAAAAAATTGGAAAGACAGCAAATATTTGGAGATTAAAGAACATCCTACTAAAGAACGAATGGGTTAACCAAGAAGTTAAAGAGGAAATTAAAAGTACACGAAGCCAACGGAAATGATAACACTACAGCCCAAACTTCTGAGATGCAGCAAAGGCAATCGTAAGAAGAGAGTATATAGCAATCTAGGCCTTCCTAAAGAAGGAAGAAATATCTCAGATACACAACCTAACCTTACACCTTAAAGAGCTGGAAAAAAGAACAGCAAATCAAACCAAAAACCAGCAGAAGATGGGAAGTAATAAAGATTAGAGTAGAAATCAATGCTATTGAAATCAAAAGAACAGTAGAACAGATAAATAGAAACAGGAGCTGGTTCTTTGAAAGAATTAACAAATTTGATAACACCCTAGCCAGATATATCAAAAAAAAAAAAAAAAAAAAAAAAAAAAAGAAAGGGCCCAAATAAATAAAATCGACAATGAAAGAAGAGAGGTCACAACCAACACTGCAGAAATACAGACAATAATAAGAGAATATTATGAGCAATTATAAGCCAATAAATTGGGCAATCTGGAAGAAATGGACAAATTTCTAGAAACATATAAACTAAAACTGAAACAGAAAGAAATAGAAAATTGGAACAGACCCATAACCAGTAAAGAAATCGAATCAGTAATCAAAAATCTCCCAAAAAACAAGAGTCCAGAGCCGGATGACTTTCCAGGGGGATTCTACCAAACATTTAAAGAAGACTTAACACCTATTCTTTTGAAGCTGTTCCAAAAAATAGAAATAGAAGGAAAACTTCCAAATTCATTGTATGAAGCCAGCATTACCTTGATTCCAAAACCAAAGACCTCACTAAAACAGAAAATTATAGACCAATTTCCCTGATGAACACGGATGCAAAAATTCTCAACAAGATACTAGCCAACAAGATCCAACAATACATTAAAAGAATTATTCACCACAATCAAGTGGGATTTATACCTGGGACACAGGGATGGTACAATCTCTGCAAATCAATCAATGTGATACAATACATAAATAAAATTGATCCTCTCAATAGATACAGAGAAAGTATTTGACAAAATACATCATCCCTTCTTGATAAAAACCCTCAAGAAAGTAGAGATAAAAGGACCCTACATCATTATCATAAAAGCCATATATGAAAGATCCACTGCTAATATCATTATCAATGGGGAAAACCTGGGAGCTTCCCCTAAGGTCAGGAACATGACAGGGATGTCCACTTTCGCCACTGTTATGCAACATAGTATTGGAATCCTAGCCTCAGCGATCAGACAATACAAAGAAATAAAAGGCATGCAAATTGGCAAGGAGGAAGTCAAACTTCAACTCTTCACAGATGACATGATACTCTCTATGGAAAACCCTAAGATTCCACCAAAAAACTGCTAGAACTGATCCATGAATTCAGCAAAGTCACAGTACATAAAATCAATGCACAGAAATTGGTTGCATTTATATACACCAATAATGAAACAGCAGAAAGAGAAATCAAGTGATAAATCCCATCTACAATTGCACAAAAACCCATAAAATACCTAGGAATAAACCTACAAAGAGATGAAAAACCTATACGCTGAAAACTGTAGAAAGCTTATGAAAGAAATTGAAGAAGACACACACACAAAAGGAAAAATGTTGCATGCTCCTGGATTGGAAGAACAAATATTGTTAAAATGTCAATACTCCCCAAAGCAATCTACATATTCAATACAGTCCCTATCAAAATAACCCCAGCATTCTTCAGAGAGCTAGACATCCTAAAATTTATATGGACCCAGAAAAAAACCCAAGTAGCCAAACCTGAAAAAGAAAACCAAAGCTGGAGACATCACAATTCCAGACGTCAAGATGTATTACAAAGCTGTAATCATCAAGACGGTATGGTACTGGCACAAAAACATACACATAGATCAATGGAACAAGAGAGAAAACCCAGAAATAGATCCACAAACGTATGGCCAACTAATCTTTGACAAAGCAGGAAAGAATACCCAAAAGAATAAAAACAGTCTGTTCAGCAAATGGTGTTGGGAAAAATGGACAGCAGCATGCAGAAGATTGAACCTGGATCACTTTGTTATACCATACAAAAAAATAAACTCAAAATGGATGAAACACCTAAACATAAGACAGGAAGCCATCAACATCTTAGAGGAGAAAGCAGGCAAAAACCTTTTTGACCTTGGCCACAGAAACTTCTTGCTAGACATGTCTCTGGAGGCAAGGGAAACAAAAGCAAAAATGAACTACAGGGACCTCATCAAAATAAAAAGCTTCTGCACAGCAAAAGAAACAATCAGCAAAACTAAAAGACAACCAATGGAATGGGATAAGATTTTTGCAAATGACATATCAGATAAAGGGTTAGTATCTAAACTCTATAAAGAACTTATCAAACTCAACACCCAAAAAACAAATAATCCAGTGAAGAAATGGGCAAAAGACATGAATAGACACTTCTCCAAAGAAGACATCCAGATGGCCAACTGACACATGAAAAGATGCTCAACATCACTCATCATCAGGGAAATACACATCAAAACAACAATGAGATACCACCTCACACCTGTCAGAATGGCTAACATTAACAACTCAGGCAATGACAGTTGTTGGCGAGGATGCGGAGAAAGAGGATCTCTTTTGCACTGCTGGTGGGAATGCAAACTGGTGCAGCCACTCTGGAAAACAGTGTGGAGGTTCCTCAAAAATTAAAAATGGAACTGCCCTATGACCCAGCAATTGCAATACTAGGTATTTATTAAGAGGACACAGGTGTGCTGTTTTGAAGGGGCACATGTACCCCAATGTTTATAGCAGCACTATTGACAATAGCCAAAGTATGGGAAGAGCCCAAATGTCCATGGACGTGCGCGCGCGCACACACACACACACACACACACACACACACACTTAAGTATTACTCAGCAATCAAACACAATGAAATCTTGCCATTTGCAACAATGTGGATGGAACTAGAGTGTATTATACTAAGTGAAATAAAAGAGAAGGAGAAATATCACATGACTTCATTCATATGTGGAATTTAAGATACCAAACAGATGAACATAAGGGAAAGGAAGTTAATATAAAAATAGGGAGGGGGACAAAACGTAAGAGACTCTTAAATATAGAGAACAAACTGAGGGTTGCTGAAGGGATTGTGGGTGGGAAAATGGGCCAAATGAGCAAGGGCATTAAGGAAGACTTTTTGGGGTGAACACTGGGTGTTATACATAGGGGTTGAATCACTGGAATCTATTCCTGAAATCTTTATTGCACTATGTACTAACTAACTTGGATGTAAATTTAGAAAATAAATAATTTAAAAAATAATAAATTAAAAAAAAAACTTTCTGGAGCCCCTGGGTGGCACAGTTAAGCATCCGACTTTGGCTCTGGTCATGATCTCGCCTTTTGTGAGTCTGAGTCCTACAACAGGGTCTCAATTACTAGAAATTAATAAATTAATTATTTAAAAAATAAATTTTAAAAAATTAAAAAAGAGAAATAACTTACTATACACCCCACAGAGAGTACCAGTACTGAAAAATGCAATTTGGGACTTGCTGACTCTCTTAATTAGGGCATATCCTGTTACAAAGGGAAATATACTCTAAATCATGCAACAGAGGAAAGAATATTCTTTAAGGAATGAATACAGGAAACATCTCAAATGAATAAAGTACACAAATGACAGCAAAGCTTCAGCAGACCTGACTGTCACTTTCTCCCGTGTATGATGATCTCTAATGTGTCTGCTTGAAATTCATCAACTTGTTCAGATCACATCTCTTTCAACAACTCACCCCCAAAGACAACACCTGCCTGCTATAAACCACAACTGGCACATTGTAGGCTCTTACGAAGTTTTGGTAGTTGACAGTGCATCTGTCTGTATACACTTGGAATTCGATGTTAAACAATCTACCTCATAGGTGAGAAATGACCAAATGAACTCCGAGGTTCTGGGTGGAATGAGCTCTGAAATATTAGGATGGCAAATGGGAACAGCATGTAGATGATTATAAAACAAAATTAAAAGAGTGAGATAATTAAAGTGGCAAAATCATGATTTGTATGTGATTTTTGAATGCAAACAGACAGACACACACACACACAATGCCTCAGAGTAGTGTGCCTTGTTTTTCTTTTAGACTCTATTATTCAAATCCCAAGTGGAAAAGAAGGATGTCCTCAGTAGAAGTACCTATTGGTGAATAATACAGATATGGTAAAATAGTTTACAACACTGAAGTTGTTCTTCCTAAAGGACATAGCTTAATTTTACTCTGATAATATCTAATTACTCTAAAAAGTGCCAATATCTAATGAAAAATTCTTATGTTCCAAATCTACCTCTCCAGAAATAATTACTGTTAATAGTTCAGTGTATGTATATGCGTGCATTATGTTTGCACATATATTTTGTATTGTTGGGATAATATCATATAAGTATCCTACAATCTGCTTTTGTCACTGGATATACTGTTGACACCATTCATATCAGAAAATAGGTATGGCTGCAGAGTTTTGCATCAGATGGATGAGCTATGATTTGTTTCAGCACCAGCCTTTTCATAGACCTTGATTTTCCTTCTCAATTTTTGCTATTCTAAATATCTACACAACAAATTACAGTGCATATATACTTATTGTCTTATTAATTTCTTGGATAGTTCCTAAAAGTAGACTTTCTGGATTGATCTCCTGTTAGCTTGTGCCAACATCCACATGGAAGTCATAGTCATGCAGCCCTCTCCTCAAACATATTAGTGCCCTAATTCCCATAACCTGTGAAAACATCAGGGTATATGGCAAAGAAGAATTAACATCGCAGATAGAATGAAGTGTGTTACTCAGATAAATTTAAAATAGAGAGATTATGGGGCGCCTGGGTGGCGCAGTCAGTTAAGCGTCCGACTTCAGCCAGGTCACGATCTCGTGGTCCGTGAGTTCGAGCCCCGCGTCAGGTTCTGGGCTGATGGCTCGGAGCCTGGAGCCTGTTTCCGATTCTGTGTCTCCCTCTCTCTCTGCCCCTCCCCCGTTCATGCTCTGTCTCTCTGTGTCCCAAAAATAAATAAAAAACGTTGAAAAAAAATTAAATAAAATAGAGAGATTATCCTGGATCATTTAGGTAGGCCCATGTAATCATGGAAGTCTTTATAAGAATAAGGAGGCAAAAGACAATCAGGGGAGGGTCTGACTACAGAAGAAAGGCACAGAGAGATGCATTGTTGTTGGCTTGCATGTCATCTTGCAAGTAATGATATGTGGTATGTTTATTTGTTTTTTACTGCAAAATAAATAAATAAATAAATAAATAAATAAATAAATAAATAATCTTTATTGAAATAAGTTAATCTAGCAGATAGGTCTGAGAAACCACACATCAGGTAGTTAGGGCAAGAAGAGCCTCTACCATGTTGCCCTTGTGTTCCCTCAAGCTCCGTTGTGCTACATGAGATCTCAGTCTCTAATTATCAGCTGCAGATCTTCCTTCTTGATAGTGACTTTTGCCCACTCCTTCTCTTGCTCCTATTTGGCTTTCTGCTGCCAGGACCATCTGTCTCCAATCATGGCCATGGCCATTTCCAGATTGGAACTCAATCTTCTCTGGCCAGTGAATGGAAACCTGCCAGCACACCTTCTTTCCTTTTTTTCTACATTTATTGAAGATACAAAGGCTGGATCTTCGACATTCAACTTCCAATAATTAGGGAAAGGCCACGAGAATCTCAGAGATGCTGGCCCTGACATCACTGAGTCCCTGAACCAAAGTCAGATTTAGTGTTAGGTAAGAAACATAAACTTCTCCTTGCTTAAGCTACTATTAATCGTTCATTTTATAGTTTGCTAACAATGCATTCCTAACACTATCCTCCTTCTTTCCTTACTCATACCTTTTCCTCTCTTCTACTATAATCCTATCCATCCTTAGTCTAGCTCTGTCATAACGCTTTCTTTGCTGTCATGGGAATTGTATCCTCCTCAACCTCCGTATCACTACCCAAGCCAATTGGTTGGTATTGTATGTTGATTTTCCTCTGTTTCGGGTGTGTCAGCTCTGGTTGCTCTCTAGAGCAGCATTGTCCAATGGAACTTTCTGCCATGAGGGAAATATTTATATCTCTGTAGTTCAATATGGTAGCCACTAGCCACATGTGGCCACTGGGCACTTAAAATGTGGCTAGTGCAACTGAAGACCTGAAATTTTAATTTTAATTCATTTAATTTTATTATTTATTTTTATTTTTTAATTTTTTTTTTAAATTTTTTTTCAACGTTTATTTATTTTTGGGACAGAGAGAGACAGAGCATGAACAGGGGAGGGGCAGAGAGAGAGAGGGAGACACAGAATCGGAAACAGGCTCCAGGCTCTGAGCCATCAGCCCAGAACCTGACGCGGGGCTCGAACTCACGGACCGCGAGATCGTGACCTGGCTGAAGTCGGACGCTTACCCGACTGCGCCACCCAGGCGCCCCAATTTCATTTCATTTTAAATAGCTACATGTGGCAAGTGGCCATGTTGTTCAGCCCAGTGCTAGAGTGGCAGTTCCTTAAAGAAAACAACGATTAATACATTTCTTTGCTTCTAGCAGAGAGGTAGATGACATTAGATGACCTTTAATTACTCCACATTGCCCACAACTATGGTTGCCTATCCATGTGCTTATAGGAAATAGGTAAGGTAGAGGAAAGAAGTTTCCTGAGTGCAACAACAGGGAAAAGTGAGCTGCCGGGCAGGGCGGGGGCAGTGACTTTTCAGCCCTAGATGTCATGTTGAAAGGAGAATCAATAGGGCCAAATATTCCCAAGTTTTAAGAAAATCTGGAAATGGGATATTTGGTTGAAAACATCAGATGTCTAAATGTTGATAATTAATTCAAATTAAAAGAAAATAGCTCTGGGTAGCACACATAAAAAATACGTTGGCCAGATATGGCCAGTGGGCCACCAGTTTGAGGTCTGTGACCACAAGGTAAATTTCAGAGTCTTCCCGGCCTGAGAGACCTGCTGACATCCTGGCTGGTCTCCTGTTGTTCATCCCCGCTGCAGTCTGCTCCAGCAGCCTTGGACCACTTGCAGTTTCTAAACACATCCTGTATTCTTACGCCTTTATGCCTTTGTTTCTGCCTTTTCTCGTTGCTTGTATAACACCCTCCCCATACACCCTCAATGCTCTTGTCTTCATAGGAGACCCTATTTACTTGTCAAGGTCAGTTCAGATGTCTTTTCTTCAATAACGTCTTCACTGAATCTGCACAAAATCAAAAGTCTAATATAACCTATTGCACAGATAGCTGCTATTTTATTCCTTATATGATATTGGAGTAAATTACTTACCAGCCAGTTTACTAATAATTACTGCCCGTTTCCAAGCACTGTGCTAGGTGTATAAGAAACTGTGCTAAGGGGTTTATGTAACTTACGATCTATTCTTCCCAGGGTTAAATAAGTCTCTGCTCCTCCGTCCTTCTCTGTAAAGGGTGGATGATGATAGTAACCACCTCCTTGGTGGGGAAGAATGAAAGAGATACTGCATGTCAAGTGCTGAGTACAATGTCTGAAGCACAGTAAACACTCAGTGAGTGATTGCCCTCATTGTCATTTCTTACCCTGGAATATGCCATGTATAAATGCCCATATGGTCACATGGTCAAATTTTAAGGCAGACAATCCAACTAACATAGATCCAAATTCGGTGGAAAACCCACGCAAGTGTTTTAACCTGAAACAGCAAGTGACAAAACAGTTTTGTTTATAGAATTTTCCTTTATACCAGTGCTGTGATGTAGTATTCTGACTTTTATCTTACAGAAGAAAAAACTGAAACACAAACAGGCAACATTGTCTGTCCAAAGTCACATGGATGTTGGAGCAAGGATTTAAATTCAGGTCTGTTTTAAATGCTCAAGCCCTAGAGATGGGCCGATTACCTATTTTCCAGGCTAGGAAAGTGACTAAAACCAGGATCGGCTACATGAGTTGGTGAGGGTTACACTGGCAGAGCAGGGATCCAAGTCCGGGTCTCTTAACTCCAGGGGCTTCTTTCATTCTAGCCAGATGCCTCTCCCTGCCTAAAGAAGCAGTTTGCATTCTAAAGGAGGGATGGAGCTTTGGAGTGGCCTTTGCATTTCCTTAGGACATAGTATTTTGAAATAATAGCCTGGAGCAGACCCAAGGATCATCCTGGGCAGTACTTAGCCTGTAAAGATGCTGCAGGGAATGGCTGCCCTCCAAGACAGCCAGGCCAAGGGGAAGAATCCCTGGCTTGTCTTCAGAGACTACCAGCAGACTTCTTGAGAGGCAGCCTAGCCCTTTGTTTCTTCATGGGCCTTTGAAAAGCCTAGACTATCCAGAAGGATCTGTTTCATGTCAAAGATAGCAGGCCCTATGCTTCCCAGAAGAATATTTCCATTTCTTAGAAGGATAGTGCTCATAATGTTGTGAGGTTTTTGGCTTCTGAGAATTCTTAAGAGTGGTAGAAAGTCAGAATAAATCATTTTTTATTTTCTCCGGGGAAAATGGACTTACTTTATTTTTTTACTGTGGTAAGAACACTTAAGACAAGATTTACTTTCAACAAATTTTAAGTTGTGACACACAATTTTGTTAACTGTAGGCACAGTGTTGTAAGACAACAGATTTCTAGAACATATTTGTCTTGGATGACTGAAACTTTATATACCCAGTGAAAAGCAACTCCTCAGTTTCTCTGCTGCCCTTGGCAATCACCATTCTACTCTCTGTTTCTATGAGTTTCACTATTTTAGCTACTTCATGTAAATTGAACAATGCAGAATTTGTTCTTCTGTGATGGGCTAATTTCACACAGCATAATGTCCTCATCCATATTGTCACATATGGCAAGATTTCCTTCTTTTTAAGGCCAAATAATATTCCATTGTGTGTATATAGCTTAGTTTCTCCATTCATTTGTTGATAGAAATGTAGGTTGTTTCCACATCTTGGTTATTGTGAATAATACTACAGTGAACACAGGAGTGCTAATATCTCTTAAAGATCCCAGTTTTAGTTCTTTTGGGTATAAACCCAAGTGTGGGATTGCTACTGTACTATTTTTAATTTTTTGAGGAGCTCAGGTTACTATTTTTCATTGTGAGCAAATCATTTTACTTTTCCTCTAACAGTGTACAAGAATTCTAATTTCTGTACATTCTCACCAACACTTATTATCTTTTGTTCTTTGATCATTGCCATCCTAACTGGTATGAAATGATATTTCATTGTGGTCTTGATTTGTATCTTCTTGATGATTAGTGATGTTGAACATTTTTTCATATACCTGTTGGGTATTGGTATGCTTCTTTCCCCCCATTTTTTAAATGTGTTATTTGTTCTTATGCTATTGAGTTATAAGAGTTCCTTATATTTGGGGGATATTAACCCTTATCAGATGTGTGGTTAGAAAATCTTCACCCCTTCCATAGGTTACATTTTCACCTCATTGATTGTTTCCTTTGCTGTGCAGAAGCTATTTAGTTTGATGTAGTCCTACTTGATAATTTTTGCTTTTGTTGCTTGTGCTTTTGGTATCATATCAAAGAAATCACTGCCTACGCTATTAACATGGAGCTTTTCCCTCATACTTTCTTCTAAGAATTTTATCAAAAGCTGAACACAATATATAAAAATTTATGGGATACAGCCAAAACAGCCATAAGAAATAATTTAAAAGTGATAAATGCCTACATTTTTAAAAAAGAAGAAAGATTCCAAATAAATAACCTAACTTTATACCCCAAGAAACTAGAAAAAGAACAAACTAAGCCTACAGTTAGTGGAAGGAAGGAAATCATGAAAAGTAGAACAGAAATAAATAAAATACAGAATAGAAAAACAAGAGAGAAAAATCACCAAAATAATGAGTTGGTTTTTTGAAAGATAAACAAATTGATAAATGGTTAGTTAACTAAGAAAAAATAAGGAGTCAAAAAATAAAAATTGAATTAGAAGACATTTCAACTGATGACCCAGAAATAAGAAGGATTGTAAGAGACTGTTATGAACAATTATACCAACAAATGGTTAAACTACAAGATATGGATAGATTCCTAGCAACATACAGCCTACTGAGACTGAATCAGGAAGAAACAGAAAATATGAACAGACCAATGATGAGTAAGGAGATTGAGTCAGTAATCAAATTCCCCCCAGAGCTAGATGACTTCACTGGTGAATTCTCTCAAACATTTAAAGGAGAATTAGCACCAATTGTTCTCAAACTTTTCCAAAAAATTGAAAAGAAGGAACTTCCAAACTCAGTTTATTATGCCAGCATGATCCTGACATGAAAGCCAGATTAAAAAAAAAAACTGCAAGTAAAGAAAACTAAAGCCAGTATTACTGATGAAGATAGATGAGGACATCCTCAACAAAATACTAGCAAACCAAATTTAACCATACATTTAATAGGATTGTCGTCCATGACCAAGTGGGAGTTATCTCTGGAATGCAAGGATGGTTCAACTATAAAAATCAATTAACATGGCAGACCACATTAACAGAATGAAGGATAAAATTCTCTTGATCATTTCAATAGATGCAGAAAGAGCATTTGAGAAAATTCAAATTCCTTTCATGAGAAAACTTTCAACAAATTAGATATGGAAGGATTTACTTCAAATGTTTATACAGCTACATGGAAAAGAAAATCTGGAGAAGTAAAGAGATAATGGCCAATACCTTTGATACGTGTATATATTGAACATTTTTCTTTTTCTTTTTTTTGTTTTTTTGGTTGGGTGGGGGAGTTGTACAGCACTCAAAATCCATTCTTGTGCCTGGGGAAATCACTCCCCTTGTGGCAAAGTCTTTTCTCAAAGTTATCTGAAAACATCAGATCCTGGCTTTCCTAGCCTTTCTTGTAGCTGGGACACAGGCAGTACTTAGACTCCACCAATCAGATGGATAACCCAGGCTCAAAATTGAAAATACTGATATTAAAAAGTAGTACTGCTCTAATTCCTTTCCAGGGAAGTGGTATAGATATGGCAGCTCTTGCTGGAGGCCTCAGTGACAGTGGTAGAGGAAATGTCCAGTGGTACAAGCTCTGTGGTGTCCACGAGACAATGTAGTGTGTGTACCCAGTAGAAACAATTGCAGCACCTTCATGGGATCAGTCCTGTGGACTGATTTTGAGCACTGTTCCTGTGTGCTGGCATTCAAGCTTTGTTCTCTTAGTGATTATCTGAGCTTTGCAATATCATTTAACAAATTTTAATTCTACTTAGATTAGCCAGAATTGCTTTATGTTTCTTAAATGGGGAAGCCAGTGGAGGCAATAGGATTGGGGTGTATATTTTTATGTATCTGCAATGTTTATATCATAACATTTATTTATGATAACAAGCACACAAATGCTCAAGCATTTGATGTTCAATAGTGGGTAAGCAAGAGAAAGAAAATATAGAGTATAACATGGTGATGAATATTCTATCCCTATCCATTTGCTCTCTCAAACATACCATACACTTTGCTTATGCTAGTTCTTAAAAATGGAATGTCTTCCTTACTTTCCAGCCATGAAAATCCTAAATCCAGAAGTGCCCATCACATCTCTGTCAGCACCACTACCTTTATCCAGGTCTCATCTGGGCTCCAGGAGTAGACATAAATGGAAATAAACTGTCAAGAAGGGAGATCAGGAGGGAACATAGATAATCCCGACCACAACCCCAGACTGATGTTCATATGTTGGTCAGCCTGTCTTCCCTTTCAGGAGGGTGACCCATGTGTCTATATTCCTGCTTCCCCAGCATCTGCTGGAGCCCTAAATGAACATGCAAGAGCTAGAATACACAAGGTACTCAATGAGCATTTGTTGAATGAATGAAGAAAGGGAGGGACAAAATTAAAGATGTCTTCTCACTGACAGCATCTCGATTCCTTTTCCATCTTTATTTTCCATTCTCTACAAAATGCCCAGATGAATCTTAAACAGTTTGGTCATTACCAGGTGAAACCTTTTACACCTAATCTCACCGCCACTGCATTGGACTTTGTCCATGGCTCTGGGGTACTCATACTGACAGATCCTACAAAAGAGAGCTGAACGCTTGGGCAGCACCTCCACTGTTAACAGCTGGGTAAAGGGACCCAGGGGTTTGTGCCCAGAGGTTCAAGCACCATTCAGAGCTCTGCCTTGAGAGATTAAAAAAGTAACCACAGTTCCTGGGAGCTGAAAGTCTTTGGCTCAAAGTCTGAAAAATCTCTCCTTTGAGAAGCAGACATCTGACAGGAGCTGCAAAGTCGGCAAATCTAATTTCAGACTACCTAGAAAATAAAAATAGGATCCCAAGTTCAGCTGTAATGGCTTTGAGGAGGATTCAGAAGGCTTGGCAAGCACAAGTGTTTATGTGAGCTGTGATTAGGCAGGCAGCTCCTTCCCCAAGCAGTCCAGACCTTGAGGGGTCTCTTTTGCCTCCATTGGGAGTCTCAGCATATCTGAACTAAAGGAAACACAAATCATCACATATTATTGTCTTTTTCTCTGGCCTTTGGTGATGTCAAAAGGCTGTTGACCTAGGAACCTGAACTGTACAAATCTGCAAAATGGTTCAACGTTCAAAAGTTTGATCAATTTTCGCAAGAAGGATCCACGAGTGCTGACTTTCCTTATAGTATCTCTCATCAAGCTTTCTTGATCAACTCACATTAGTTTAAAAAGAATATTAATACATCTGTCAATATTCATCCAAACTCTGTGATTGAAGGTAGCAGACACCTTTTAGATTGTATGTTGAACTCACAAATACTCCTTGAAGAATATTCTTCTCCTTACCCACAGGAATGCTGTACCCCCCACTCTCTAGGCATACTTGTATCATGTGGCTGTTTCCCTGCTCACAGTTGATTGGACCAAGGATGATACCTCATTTAAGCTAGACCAATCAGCTCTCTTTTCTATGGATTGTGAAATCTGAGAGATTTAGGGGGGTAGCCAGTCATCTGAGCTGGTCTCTTACGTGAAGGCAGTATAATCTGGAGAATTGTTAGGGAAGGCTTTGCTATGAATATGGAAAAGTAAAGAAAGCCTGTTGGAGGGGGAATAATGAGAGGAGAGAATGATAAAGACAGTGAGTGATAGGCCAATGGAGGGAGAAACTGCAAGTGGAGGGAAACAGGACCAATAGAGAAAGAGACAGAAAGGAATGTGAGACAGAGCCAGAGGCAAAGGTGAGAGAGAGCTAGCAGCAGGGAAGGAGAGACAGAGCAAGAGATTAAGAGATTAAAAACTGCTTGGGGCGCCCGGGTGGCTCAGTCGGTTGAGCGACCCACTTCACGCAGGTCTTGATCTCCCGGTGGGTGAGTTCGGCCCCGAGTCAGGCTCTGTGCTGACAGCTCGGAGCCTGGAGACTGTTTCTGATTCTGTGTCTCCCTCTCTCTCTGTCCCTCCCCCACATGCGCTCTGTCTCTCTCTGCCTTGCAAAAATAAAGAAAACTAATAAAAAAAAATGTTTTTAAGAGATTAAAAACTGCCTAAGTTTCACATTTCTTTTTGAAGTCATTTGAGAGGCCCAGCTGCTTTGGGGTTGCATGGATAACACAGTGTTCTCCCAATAATTCCCCCTTTTATGACTTGAGCTTTGTTGTGCTCTGTTAATTGTGACTAAGAATTTTAACTCTAAACAGCTTGGCACTCATTCAAAAAGCAGTGCTAGTGAAAAGAAAAAAGAAAAAAAAAAGTACAAGCCAAACAATGACACATTATGGATTTTGACACATAGGGAGAATACTTATGCTTCTCCATATCCATTCAAGGACTGCCTAGTCATCTGCGGTTAATGAAACCTTCACCATCAAAAGCAATTTAATTCAGTTCTGAGACTAGGAATGTCAACTGAAAGTTCTGATATAATTGTATGATGAGTAGAGCAAGTAAATGTATCCAAGTTTGAAGGAAGTAGAATGGAGATTGCCAAAGAGAACCGCGTGCTTAGTTAACATAGGAGAGCCCAGCCAAAGGTGCTGAAAGCTCCCTTGAGAGAGTGAGTACTTTTGGAAACCAAAGTGGGAGTAGGGGAAGTGGGTGGTGCCTAGCCAGGTGGGAGCAGGTGAATGGGGATTAACACATTGTATCATTGCTGTATATTGGATGTGGCCTCACCTGGCCATGCTATATATTGTTTACAGTCACTCCCCTGGACTCAGTTTTTACAACTAAAGGTGACTACCTAAACGCATCATGCAATTTCATGCATCTTTCCATTTCTACTTTCCTTTTGCTGGCAATGCTCTTACCCAACTCCTCCACAGATAAACCCTTCTGCACCTTCCAGCACCCTTCTTGAAACACTGCCCGCTCTGATGCCTTCCTCAGCCCACTGTGGACAAATCGGAACACCTCCTCCTCTGTTGTGTCTATTGCATTTGGCACTGATGTTTATTATATGCCGGGAACTGTTCTAGATGTTGGAAACAGTAACAAGCAAAACCCTTGATTCACTGGTGCTTACATTCTACTTCGGGCAATGGGACATTGGACAGTGGGCAAATAAGCAAATAAATACATAATCTGTACTGATTAATACTCTGAAAAAAAAAAAGCAGTGTAAGGTAGTGATTGATGGGGAAGGGAATGGGATCTTATTCTAGTAGTTTTCATATGTAGATCTATTTGTCCCGGTGTCTCTTCGGCCAACTATGAGCTTTGAGAAGAACCTTTGCCTGCCACATAGCAAGTGCTCAACAAACTTGTAAAACAAGAAGACATATCAAGACCACAAATTCAGTGTTTCACAGTCAACAGAATGCTCTTCCAGGTTTTACAGACAGCAGATAAGCTAGAGTTAACCAATTTCCCAGTGAATGACAGAAAATTATTTTGTTCACGCAAATATATAAGTATCATATTTTTCTGACTTCACCCAGGAATGTAATTAACCAGAAAGCTCTCAGTACTGGTACCAAACATCAATATTCCGTTTCTCAGTTTCATAAATAGCTGTGTAGACTTGGCCCCACATTCCACTTTCACTGGCTTCAATTATTTAATGCCATGCTTTCCCATCCAAAATCTGCTGTTTATTATCTGTGTGTCTCGTATTATTTTTTCAGCCACCAACCCAGCTAGGTTGTAATTTTCAATCCACTACAGTGGGATTTGTTGTCTGACTTCCATTCCAAATACTGCTTAATTTGGCTATGGGGAACCCTGAAGGCTGAACTACTTGGCTGGAATACTATGCATTTTGTTCAGTAAGAATATCCAACTCATTTCTGATTATAGGCATAAGGATGGAGGTATAGAAAATGCTCTGTAAGTTGGAGCACAACAATAAAAAAGCCAGAGTCTTGGATTTGGAAGGCAATAAAAAGCATAGGCTTTGGGACCAGCTAGGGCTTGGTTTGTATTTCTGTTTTGTATCTTATTATTATAGTGTTTTGGGACAAATCAGTCCAGGTTCCTCCTCTGAAAATGAGGACAATAATACCTCTTTTGCAGTGTTGCCACAACAATCAAATGTAGTGTCTGCAAAACACCCAGAAAATAAAATTATCAATAGAGCTTGATCAAAGGGAGCCATATTGTTAGAAGGAAACCCATATTTAATAGATTCTTCCCTCTGTCTCACATCTCAAAACTAACTCTGTGCAGACAAACTCATGCTCTTGGAATCAAAGTAGGGATTTGTGTTTAAGAACACAATATGGGACCGCATAATCTGGGTTTAAACCTCTTCTAGTTGTATGGCCTTGGGCAAATTACTTACCCTTGTAGTGCCTGTCTCATCTGTAAAAAGGAAATAGTCATAGTGCCTTTTGCACAGGATTATTGTGAAGTTGAGTTAAGACATTCAAGTTGCTGAGAATAAGAATCAGGAACACCAGCTTCTAGTCTCAGTGACACACTAATCAGAAGTAGGATCTTAGACAGAGTTAGCTTCCTTGTGTCTTGGTGTTTCTTGTGGGAAATGAAGGAACTGGCCTCTAAGATCCTTTTTACCTCTGGAATGCAAGCATTCTGATGCTGCTTGAGTTGAAGCTAGTTTTATTGTGTCTCTGTGTTTAGCACCATTAGGAAGCTTTGCGTGACCCATTCATTCTGTGTTGAATGGATCTGACCGCTTTGTATTGCTCAGAAATTTCCTGGGTGAGTAATGCCCTCATCTCAGTGAGACGGACACTTATTTAAGGGCAGGATTGGTGTTCGTCTTGTCTTCCTGTTAGTGCCAGATTGTGAAAAGACTTGATGATTTTATCTACTTGATCTAAATAGGATATCCAGCAATATTTACTTTTATGTTAGAAGAGTGGGGGACAGAGAGAAGAGGAAGTATTGACAGAAGTGAAATCTTGTCACTCTGGAAGAATATCTCTGAGGCCCATGCATAACCCTAGGTTCACAATATGAAAATGTTTGTACAGATTTAGGATCTTCCAATATGGAAAGCTCAGGATTCCTAGCATTAACCTATACCATTGATAAACCTCATTTTAATAATTTTTAAAGACTGTTTTTTAAACAGTTTAAATCTTTCTCTTGACCCTTAAAAAAAATCTCTTTGGAACACTTACTAAAGCTATGTTATCAACTTACCACTTATTTTTTTCATTATAAAATGCTTATTCAAGTCATTGAATTGAACCACTTATAAACTCAACATCCTATTTTTTAATATATCCTAAACATCTGACTCAGCACCATCTTTTTTGTAGATTCTTCACTTCTCCTTTGTTTTTATCCTCAGACCTAGCTCTTTTTCACCAAGACACTGTTCTAGCAATTGCTTCTCAATTGTTATTCCATACACTAGTGGAGGCATAAAGAGAAAGCCCCAATGGTATGTGAATGCTGGGCAGTAAACCAGACTCACTCATCAGCCAAGAGACTCACTCTACATCAGTAGAGTTCTTTGGTGTCAAGCAACATAAATTAACTCTACCAACATTAAATAGAGAAAGGAATTTATTTAGAAGTGGGGCGATCACAGGATAAAAAGGAAAAGTTGTGAGTCAAGTAATTGAGACAAAGACCAAATGGCCCACAAATCCTAAAATATTTCCTAGCTAGCCTTTTACAGAAAAAGCTTGGCAATCTCTACTCAAAATAATGGGAATGAATGGACAGTATTTTCAGGATATCATGGCAGGGCTGGATCTTCCCCAGTCACTTTCAATTCTTGTATCTCTTGTTTCAAAGATTCAAATTCCTTGGAGAGAGGGTTGATGAACTGAGGGTTGATATGCCCGGACCTTTTCCAGGGTTGAGTTGGGTTCCTCGGCTAACATTCCCACTAAGGGGGTATCCAGAGGGTGACGCACAGAGCCCCAAAGTAAACCCAAGGAGTTGTTGCTAAAGAATGGAAAATACATGCCAGTCAGGCAAAAATAACAGATGTCCAGTACACACACTCCCACATAGCAGCCTTGCAGCAATTCAGATTCGTGCTTCAAAAAATTAAAATATATACCACACATGCACACACGCACGCACACACACACCACATGCTGCAAGTCAGAAGCTTCAGGTTGCTCACAAATAGTCAAAACCAGGAATGATAATGAATTTAGGATCTACTATATTCCAATTCTCCTAGTCCCAAAGGCATTAGAAATAGCACTGAGGGTAAAACCAAAATAACAGGACTGATATTTATGAGCACATCATGTCACCTACCCCAGCCTCAGTATCCCAAACCTTCCCTGCCTACCTAACAGAGCTGTGGTGAGGTTCAGGCTCAAGTATGGAATAGGTGCTTTAGGCTAGGTGTTCAACAGAACTTAGCCTAGCCCTGTACAACTAGCCACTAATTTTACCACTTCTTTTTTTTTTTTTAATTTTTTTTTTTAACATTTATTTATTTTTGAGACAGAGAGAGACAGAGCATGAACGGGGGGAGGTCCAGAGAGAGAGGGAGACACAGAATCTGAAGCAGGCTCCAGGCTCCGAGCTGTCAGCACAGAGCCTGATGCGGGGCTCGAACTCACGGACCGTGAGATCGTGACCTGAGCGAAGTTGGACGCTCAACCGACTGAGCCACCGAGGCGCCCCATAATTTTACCACTTCTTAAAACAGTGTCTTTGGGTTCTGAAAAACAAACAGGAAGGAAGGAAGGAAGGAGGGAAGGAAGGAAGGAAGGAAGGGAGGGAGGAGAAGTTTCACCAATTGCTTTTTCCACAAGAAGGGCAATATTATATCTGTCTGAAAACTACATCCTATCTTCAGGTCATTGGATAAAACTTGCAACTTGGATGGGGATGGATATTCAAGAGGGAGTGGGGAAGGCTTGATCCTGGTCTGACAAGCACTTACCCAGCCAGTCACAGGCATGGCATGACTAAGCTTTGCATCAGAGCAATATGATAAGCTGATGGCTTTTCCCTCAGTCTGCACCAGAGGACATTTGGAGGCAGGAATCAGTACTCTTATGACCTACATATTTCTCTAGCCCATATCTTGATTCTCCAGCCATCTTGGTAGTTGCACGTGACTGTCCATTTCAACCTGCCGCAGTGGTATATTTTTATTTCCCTTACAAGCTTATTCCAGTTTCTCCACTTTTGTGAACAGCGGAACCATTCTTCTAACTGCTCAAGCCAGAAGTCTTGGAGTCTCCTTTTTCTCTTTGCACTGACAATTATCCTATCAACAAATCCTGTCAATTTTACCTCCAAAATATATTTTGAATTAATCTAATCCCCACAATTTCTACTGCTCGTCCCTGCCTAAGCCATCATCTTCACTCTCCTGCTCTGCAGCAGGTCAAGGCCCATCCTTGACCTTTACAGCCCAGCGGCAAAATGACATTTGTGAAGCGAAAGCCTCAATCCCATCAATCTCCTGCTTAGAAGCCGTCAGTCCCTTTCCATGGCTTTTATGATCCAAGGCAAACCCTTTCATGGCTTATGTGTTTCTCACCTCGTGTGACTATCTCTCTCCCTCTCTTCCTCAGAATCCTCAAGGCATACTTGTGTTTTTTCAGTTGCTTTTTGCTTTGCACCTGCCTATGTACCCCTTTATCTGTTCGTCTGATTTTATACCGCCCAACAGACTTAATTTCCCATACCAGGAAAGTTTACCAAGTTAGCTCTCCCTGTTTGTTTCTCTTAAAGCGTCCTGTTCCCTCCACTGTAGCACTTAGAGATATTCGCTGTCTGCTTACTTGTTTAATACACGTCTTCCCTGTCAGGCTGCAAGGTCCACAGAGATGGAGGGGGAAGGGGGACCTCACCCATCTTATTCATTATTAATCTCCAGCCGTGAACATGATGCCTAGCACATACTAGACACTCGATAAATACTAAATTACAAAATAATGAATGCCCAAATTGGCCTTTGATTCTTTATAGTTTCCAATATCTCATTTATTGTTTCATCAATTTCTTTCCTCCCATCTGCTTAGAGATTTGCAGTTTGCAAAGCTCTTGCTTTGTCTTTCTCTGTGAAGGAAGCAGAAAAGCTGAGCTCATCCTTTTTATACACTGGAAGAAAACAAGAGTCAGGTTGTTTAAGGGACTTGGCTAAGACTTAAGGGCAGCTCATATGTGGCAAAACCAAAACCAGAACCCAGGATATCAGATGCCTTGACTCTTCTGTCCTAGGTGGTTAGTTGTTATCAACAAAGGATTAAAAATACACTGAAATGCAAGAAGAGGATAGTCCTGTAGAATAGAAAAAGAGACAAGTCCTAGTTAGTCTTAATGTTATTGTTTGTCTTCTCAGGTTAACTAGCAAATAAGGCTTATTTTTGCATTCTGCTCCAAGCAAAGCCAGACAGAAAAGGCTGTCTCTGGAATTTTATAATTGGAAACTCTTTTCAGGTTTTATGAAGATTTATTATAAGTGAGGCATTATAGTGGGTAATAAAGCTAGCTTCATTGACTGCAGCAATGATGGAAAGTAATTAAAAACCTGTGGTCATACTAGATTGTAATTAGTGTAATGGACGTGTCTAAAATGCAGGTATATGCATTCATTATTCTTAGAATTCCATATTCCCTAAAACATTAATATGTAAAAGTATGTCTCAAAACAGAATGACTCCATATAATGGATTATTTTAAACATGGACATTATTTTAAATATTGTCTGAGGACAGTTAATATTTTCAGAAATATCTAGGTAATTTTTCATGAAAATTTCCTGCTATCATAGAGCCACATTAGCCCCTTCCGTCTCAATTAGCTTTCTACAAATGCAACTTATCACTTTATAAATTGTAGAAAACTGCATCAGAAAACTGTGTCTGGGGGCACCTGGGTGGCTCAGTCGGTTGAGTGTCCAACTTCGGCTCAGGTCATGATCTCACAGTCCATGAGTTTGCGCCCTGCGTCGGGCTCTGTGCTGACAGCTCAGAGCCTGGAGCCTGCTTCACATTCTGTGTCTCCCTCTCTCTCTGACCCTCCCCCGTTCATGCTCTGTCTCTCTCTGTCTCAAAAATTAAAAAAAAAAGGAAAGAAATCTATGTCCGAGCATGGCTATTCAAATATCATGAACGATCGATCTGTTTTTATCTTTGTAATTAAAATAACGTATGTAGGGGCGCCTGGGTGGCGCAGTCGGTTAAGCGTCCGACTTCAGCCAGGTCACGATCTCGCGGTCCGTGAGTTCGAGCCCCGCGTCAGGCTCTGGGCTGATGGCTCAGAGCCTGGAGCCTGTTTCCGATTCTGTGTCTCCCTCTCTCTCTGCCCCTCCCCCGTTCATGCTCTGTCTCTCTCTATCCCAAAAGTAAATAAACGTTGAAAAAAAAAATTTTTTTTTAATAACGTATGTAAAACAATTTGCTTCCTCCCCAGTCACACTTCTTGACTTATTCAAGGATAAAATAATCCACAAAAATAAGTATTTTGGTTTAGGCATGTAAGAATGGGATTATCTGGCTTAGCTGCCCATAGCAAGTAATTAACAAATGTGGCTTATCTATAAATATGGACGCCAACAATTTTCCCCATCCTTGTATGCACATGTCTCTACTCCCACCAAGAGGTGGGACCTATTCTCCCTCCCTTAAGCTGAAGTGGATCTGCCACTTGCTTTGACTGATGGGATGTAACAAAAGTGGCACTGTGAACCCCAAACAATGAGCCCTTAAAACTATTAGCAGCTTTCGGTTGTGTCCTCTTAGGATCTAGTTCCCCTGTAAAGAATCTCAGGTGCTACTACTAACGATGAGAGACCTCATGAAGAGAGGCCCAGCCAGTCCCAGCCATTGCTATCACCCCCAATAAGGCACCAGACATATGAATGAATCTTCGATTTTCCAGCTCTCGCTTGAAGGCATGTGTGTGACTCAGTCAGTACCACATAAAGTAGTGACAAACGGTAACCAAGTGTCACGCTCACATTTCAGAATCATAAGAAAATAAGTGGCTATTGTTTCAAGTTACTGTATTTAGGAGTGATATTTTATGTAGCAATAGATAACCGAAATACCAAGATAATCACACTTGTCTTGCTCCATGTGGTCATAAGCTAAGTTGTTCAGTTCAATACACATTTATTGAGCAACTACTATGAGTACTGGTTATGATTAATACACAGGTATAGCCTTTAAGGAGCTTCTTGTCTAAAGGAAGATACAGAAGTAGAATCACAGAATTACAACATATTTTAAGTGCTCTTACTAAGCTGTGCAGTTGAGGAATATTAAGGCCAATCTACTAAATCAGCGAAGGTTGAGGGAGGGAACAGCTGATCTGAGTCTTTAAGAGTAAATAAGCATTATTTAGATGTAAAAAGAACAGGAGGTATGAAAAGCATTGGAGGAGAATGTGTAAGGGGAGGGAAGTAGGGGTCATAGTGGGGGAACTGAAAGAAGTTTGGTATTGACTAGAGTGTGGTGTGAAACTAGGGACGTTGGGAAGTAAATCTGGGGAAGATGCCAGATGTCATAATAAGGAGCTTGGTCTTTTCAGTAAACATTTGGAACAGATTATACGTTGGGCATGGATCAGAACTAGTTTATTAAAGCGAGTTAGTCAGGATATGTGCATTAATGGGATCCACATCTATCATTGTAACAGCCTGGACTCTTTGAGTTGCGGCAGAATCTTAATTCAGGGTGGATTAAGTAAGAAAGAATATGTTTTGAATTACATGGCAAGGGAGAAAACTGAGGCAGCTCACAGAATTGGAAGAAGACCTGGAGAAATCTGGGACTCAAGGAACAGAACCAGAACCTCAGATCACCAGGAAGCATTCAATCCCCAAAACACATCACTTATTGTCTCTTGATCTCTCAGGGGCGACTACCATAATCCCATTAGCTAATTCCTGTGGTTATTTCCCTATATTTCTTTTATTTTTTAATTTTTTTTAACGTTTATTTATTTTTGAGACAGAGACAGACAGAGCATGAATGGGGGAGGGGCAGAGAGAGAGGGAGACACAGAATCGGAAGCAGGCTCCAGGCTCTGAGCCATCAGCCCAGAACCCCACGCGGGGCTCGAACTCATGTTCCGCGAGATCGTGACCTGAGCTGAAGTCAGACGCTTAACCGACTGAGCCACCCAGGTGCCCCCTATTTCCCTCTATTTCTAAAAACTAAGCCTAACCTATTTTTTTCTCAAAATCTCCAATGTAGACACTATCCACTCACTTCCTCTTTTTTTTTTTTTAACGTTTTATTTATTTTTGAGACAGGGAGAAACAGAGCCTGAACAGGGGAGGGTCAGAGAGAGGGAGACACAGAATCTGAAACAGGCTCCAGGCTCTGAGCTGTCAGCACAGAGCCCGACGCAGGGCTTGAACTCATGGACCCTAAGATCATGACCTGAGCTGAAGTCGGCCGCTTAACCAACTGAGCCACCCAGGCGCACCAACTCACTTCCTCTTTAGGTAGATGAAGAGTTTAGTTCTATCACATTCCATTTCCCTTGCCTCTACCCCTTACAGTAGAATTATATCACAATTTTTGATTAACTATACATCAGTGCTTTTATTATTATGACTATGTAAATATTTCTCACTGCTCAATGATGTGGTGTACCATCATTACATTTAATTTCTTATATTACTTTTGTCTTACCTGAAGTTAAAATGGACTCCTTTTTATTGCTCAGTTTTATGTAAATCAATGAACTCTTGCCACACATTCTAATAAACCTTCAAAACACTTTCAATACATTTTTTCCAATATAAAATTTGTAATCTCTTGATTTCAATATTTTTATGAAGACATTTCTCCACCGTTCTACTCCAAGCTGGACCACCATCCCTCTAGAGCCACTGAGCCCTGAGTTTTCTGTTAGCCACACTTGGGGGATTCCCTTAGCCTGGGTTGTGGCTCATCTTTTCTGGATTCCATTCTTCGTAGTCCGTTTTTATATTTTACTGAAATAAAGCCAAGCAGTGCATTGAAGGTAATTACTTTGAAATACGAAAACCCGAAAACTGTTTTTCCCCCATTCTCATACTTGATTGATAGTTTGGAAGACACAGAATTCTAGGCTGAAAATAATTCCCCCCCCCCAGAATTTGAAGCTATTATTTCCTTGTCTCTTAGCTTTCAACCTTGTTATTGAGAACCCTGAGGCCATTTGGATTCCTGATTTTTTTTTTATATGAAGTGTACCATTACTCACTCTGGAAAATTGTATGTTCTTCTCTTCATCCAGATCTTCTGAAATGTCATGATGGTGCTTCACCCTGGGTCTGTCTACTTCCATTGTGATGTGTACTTAGTGGGGTATTTGAGCCTGGACACTCATGTTTTTAAGTCCTTGAAAATTTCATAAAATTCTTTCTTTATTACTGCCAAACTTGAGGCAGCGAATTCTACACTTTGATCATTTTATCGCTTATTGCTTATTGTTTTGTGCCACTCTTTTATTGTTTCATGTGTGTTACTGCACTGGGAGCTTCCTCACTCTAAGCACTGTTTTCGAATATCTTGTGTGGTCCTCACGGTAGCCTCACATATTCTTTCGCAAAAATTCTAAGTGGAATGATACTTTGTTACTTTAAAATCTGGACAGACCAATGAGTGATGCACATTCATTTCACCCAACTTTAAAGTCTACTGCTTTTTTTTTTTTTTGAGATTAAAATCTAGATCCATTTTGTTCCAAAGTATACAACATTCCTCAGTCATTTCTGAAGAGAGGCTAGTTTCTTGTCCATGTCCATATCTCCTTAACATCAGCCTCTATGCAAAAGGTTGCTATAATCAATTGAATGGTGTCCCCTCGAAATTCGTGTTCACCTGGGGTGCCTGGGTGGCTCAGTTGGTTAGGTGTCCAACTTCGGCTCAGGTCATGATCTCTCAGTTTGTGAGTTCAAGCCCTGCGTCAGGCTCTGTGCTGACAGCTTGCTCAGAGTCTGGAGGCTGCTCCAGATTCTGTCTCCCTTTCTCTCTGCCCCTCCCCCACTCACACTCTGTCTCTCTCAAAAATCAATAAACATTAAAAAAAATTAAATTCATGTCTACCTGGAAGCTCAGAATGTGACATTGTTTGGAAGCAAGGTCTTTGAACATGGATTTAGTTAAGGATTGAGATGAGCTTATACTGGATTAGGGTGGTCTGTAAATCCAGTGACTGCTGTCTTTATGGAAAGAGGAGAGGACACACAAAGACACAGGCACAAAGAGAAGGTGATGTGACAGTGGAGGCAGAGTTAAAGTGATAGGTCTACGAGCAAAGGAATGCCTAAGATTGCCAACAACCATTAACATCAAGGAGAGAGGCATGAGGAATGGTTTCTTCCTCAGAGACGTCAGAGAGAACCAATCTTGCTCACACCTTGATTTTGTACCTCTGGTGTCCTGAACCATGAGAAAATAAATTTCTGTTGTTTTAAGCCAGTCAGATTGTGGCAATTTGTTACAGTAGTTCTGGAAAACTTAGCTACGTATTGTGAACCTCTGTCAGGAGGGATTTTTTTTTTTTTTTCACATCATGGGAGGACATTTGGCTTGCATACGAACAAACCAAATATGCCTAGAATCCACCATCCATCAGTGGTGTAAGAGGAATGGTGGGTTAATATCCCAAATTACTCACCTTTGTTTTGACAACTCTCGAGGGTGTTCTATACTACCCTCCAGACTCTCCCAAATGCACTGAGTTCCAGTTGCCTATCATAGTGATTAGCTTGATAACACATGCAGATCTTCCTCAACTTACAGTGGGGTAAGTCCTGATAAACACACAAGTTAAAAATATCATAAGTCAGAAGTGCATGTGATACACCTCACTTACCAAACATCATAGTGTAGCCTAGCCTACCTTACTGCTCAGAACGCTTACCTTAGCCTACAGTTGGACAAAATCATTTCACACAAAGCCTCATTTATGAAAGGTATTGCGCAACTCATGTAATTGACTGAGTACTGTACTGAAAATGAAAACTAGAAAGGCTGTATGGGTACAGAATGGTTGTGTTCTTTGACCCTTGTGATCGCAGGGCTGGCTGTGAGCTGCCACTCCGCAGCTGCCCAACCTCACCAGAGAGCATTGTGCCATATATCGCCAGCCCAGAGAAAGGTCCACATTCAATATTTGAGGTTCGGTTCCTACTGAATGTGTATCGCTTTAACACCATCATAAAATCGAAAAATCTGAAGTTAAAAGTTGGGGACCATCTGTACTTTAACAGCTTTCTTTCCTTCCCTGCTTCCCCATCCCACAACCCTACTGTTGTTCTGAGATCACCTCCCAAATTAACAACTTCAGCTCTAATCCGCATCTGAGTCAGCTTCTGAGGGATCCCAAACCAAGCCATCTCTTCTGTTCTCAGTTCTCTTTCTCTAGAATTCTAGTGAATCAACTAATGAGCTTACCTGAGAAAGCTTCTAATTTTCTTATTGTTTACCTCCAGTACCTCCAACTGTCCACCCCTTTGTAGTTTGCTACCATTGTTGTTGTTTTACTTTTTGGAGGAAGAGATTTCCTTGTATATATCTCCTATTTTTTCCACCATCATACTTTTTATTTCCAATAAATGTTCCTTTTATATAGGCATTTCTTCTTGTTTCATGAATGCACTGTCTTACCTATTTGGAGATATTTTAAAAATGTGTTTTAAGTTTTCTTCCACTCTTTGCATTGTCTCTGTTTATTCTAGTATCTTTTACTTTATTTTTCCCTTTCTCTTATAGATTAATGGCTTCTGTCAAATATTTGCTTCATTTCTTGAGTTAGGTACGAAAATGGTGAGTGGAAAGTTTCTGTGTAGGGTTAGGGCTTGTTACCTAATGGGCTCATTATAAATTTCATGTCCAGCTGGGTATTTTGTTTGGGATTTTATTTGAGATCCCCAAGCAGACCTTTTGTGAGGGGGAGTTCAGTTTCTCCAGAGAAGGATCCCTCAATCTTATACATGGAGCAAGGTTAAGCCAGTAGAGGCCTGCTTGTTAGAACTTTGGATGGGACAGAGCTATGGGGTATGTATCTTACTGCAGTGAGTAGGTTTTACTCAGGTCTCTGTTTTCTATTCATACCTCTCTCACTTTCCTCTGTGCTTGGTTGGGTTCCTGGGTTTGAAGCCTCTTTGGTTCACTGCCTTCAGGGACCTTTCTTTCTATTTTGTGAGGGGTCATAGAAGTAGCAGTCTAGGTACCTAGAAGTGCAATTGTTGTTGTTGTGGTTTTAATTTTTAAATGTTTATTTTTGAGAGAGAGAGACAGAGCACGAACGGAAGAGGGGCAGAGAGGGAGGGAGACACAGAATCTGAAGGGGCTCCAGTCTCTGAGCTGTCAGCACAGACATCAGGCTTGAACCCACAAACGCCGAGATCATGACCTGAGTCGAAGTCGGACACTTAACCAACTGAGCCATTCAGATGCCCCAACTGGTTTTTATACCGACTTTCAAAACCACCTCCCTGTTTTCAGCCTGATTGTCACCATTTGAAAAGCCAGGTGCCCTCAATTCTTGAGCTTTTATGAAGTTCTTCATTACAGTCTAACATCATTCTTACAACTGCCTTCTGTCTTCATACATTATGTTTTGGGAGTTATACATTTAATTTAATCAAAGATGATTTAATCCAAGATGGAGTTTATGTCTCTGTATTCCTTCATGTTCTGGGGGTGATTTTCAAAAGGAGGAAGCTGACTTTATATTATTACCTTAAAACTGGAAGTCCAGGAAATAGATTTTAAGTGGCCAACGCAACTGATTTACAACCAGGTGATTTTTACATTAATTAGATACATATGAAAACTAAAATTAACAGCGTTTAAATAAAATGTTACTCCTGTCTTATTTCTTCTTTCATGTAAACTTACAGATATAAAGCCTTTGAGGGCAGAAAGCCCCCACAGTTCCATTATTTTCTATACTATCCAGAGCTGTTTGACAGATCTATAAAGTCAATTGAGAATGGATGAAAGAAACCATGCATGCGTGCAATTTGCCTCTAGCCTTAAACATTCCCAGATTGTCATTCATATTCAAAACCTTCGCAAACCCATTTTTCCCATTTCTTTCTCACCTACAAGCACTTCTACAATGTACACAATGGAAAGCTCACTTCACCTTGTTTCAAACCTAAGCTCGACATCTCCTCAGGAAATAGACAGCCACTGTCTAACTCATATGTTAAGTCCAACTATCAGTGACTCAGTTCTCTATAAAAAGAAATTCACACTTCCCTCTACCCCTCTCAGAGTCCATAAACATGAAGAGCTTCTGGAAAAGGAAAAAAAAATGTGGCTCTTCAAGGTGAACAGATAGGGAACAGCATGAGCAGAAGGCATGAGCTCTGCTTGCCCAGGGAGAGCAGACAACCTAGCCATCAAAGAAGGGTAGAATTTCCCAAAAGATCTCCAATAGAGAAAGCAACCCATGCCCTATACATTAGGCAATCACTGAATAGGTCTTCCCTTCTTGGAGAACCTCAGAGTCCATTAAGTCTCTGAGAAGTCCTGTAGTAAGCAGACCAGCTTAACTTGGTTTAATTAAAGAGTTTAAAAATGTAGTTGAGAGAATAACTTATTTTTTCTCATATTAATAATTAATCATGTCAAGACTTGGTTTCTTCACATGTAAAAAAAAGATAATAGTATCTAGGTCAAACGAACATTTTAAGTATTTAGTAAGATAGTGTATTTAAAGCATTTCAGTTTCTAAGCCTTGGCTTAGAAGTCCTCAGTAAATTTGAATTATAGTTGTTTGTTTAATTGTAGTTTAATTGTGGTAGTTACAGTTTTTGTTGATGTTACTGATGATAATAATACAATATTTTATGGGATCTACCTTGGGAAATGGTATATAAGTATGTCAATATTTGCACACCACAATCAATGAAATTTGCTAAGTGAGCAATTCTAAGACTATTCCAAGGCTCCCACTGGATTGGAAGTTCTAATATATCGCCTAAAGTTCTCTGCCTTAATGATTTAACGATGCTATTAGATCCTGTTGATGTGGAGGCTAACCTTGGTCTCAGAAGAGTCACAGAATCAGAAAACTGGACCTCAGGGATACATTGTGGATGCATGGAAAGAGCCTTGCTTTTGGACCCAGAATACATCTGGACTCTTTCCTCTCTGTGTGATCTTGGATAGTTTACTTAACCTCTCTGGGCCTCAATTTTCTCTGCTAGAAAACAAGGAAAGTGATTTCTAGTTCACAAGGTTGTTGGAAAGATTAATTGGGATTATCTGGGAAAGTGTGTGGTTTAGTGCCTGGAACATACGAAGTTAATCCCTGCTTAGTTCCCTGTATGTTCATGCTTTTATATTACTTATGCTGATGCTCCTATGCTACTGTTGGAATCCAGAAGCTTAGTCCTGCTTTTTACACAGGAGGACATCAATTGTCTGCTGATTGCACTCTCCCCTACCCTTTCATCACCTCCCTACCTTGTGTCTACTGAGCTCAACCCTATGGGACATTATCCATGAGGTCCAAAGTGCTAAAACTTCACCACCTTAACACAACTCATTGATGAATGTGCCATCCACTGAGGCAGGCAAACAGGGAAGAAAAATGGGAATATTGGGGCCATTTTACATAACCAGAAAAATTTATATTCTAATGAACTCCAAACATAACATTTTTATATAACAGCCTTGTCTCATTTGGTGTACATAACAGCCCTATAAAGTAGATGCTTCACTTTTTATTATCCTCTTTGTGTTGAAGGAGGAACAACCTCAGAATTGGTTTAGGATTTCTCCAAGGTCATATTATGTAACGGAGCTAGGACTAGAATCCAGCCTTCTGGGCCCAAATAATATGTATCAACGATGTATAACTATTATGACAAGGTCCAGCTTGGGTTATTCAAGCCCCTTACCTGCATTTCACATTTACTCTGGGAAAGATTTCTGGAAGGAGGGTAACATTATCTCCCTTGCATAGGCCAAGAAGCAGGGGCAGCTGGAAAGTGGCAGAGCCAGGGTTTAAAATGAGGTCTGGGTGACTCCAAGGCCCTTGCCCTGCCCACTAAATTACCCAGACTCCTGGTAGAACCCTTGGATCCTCTTAACAGCATAAAGGCCTTCAGTAAGATGTGTTCTAGTGAACTAGCAACCAGGGCTGCAAATGAGTTTTAATGAATACTTACTGTACACAAACACCTAGTTGGCTGTTCTTTAAACACAGGTTTTGCCATGTCTGGGAAGACTGACAGAGTGAACAAGCCTTTCATCAGAATTGAGTTTAGCCACATTGCAAACATCTGCCAACAGCCGAGTCAGTTACCTGCTTAACACCCTCCGTTTCCTGGATTCCACTCTGCCTCTGATTATCCTACTGTGCCCACCCTCTCATAGGACACTCCCCATGCTGGGCTGCTTTGATTCTTTCTTTCATTTCTTCCAGATCAGAAATGGGGAATGCAAAACAGTTAACATTTCTGAAGAATTTATCATGAGCCAGGCACCATGTGAAGCCCTTTACCTTCATTATTTTGTTTAACATCCTGAAGCGTTCACGGAGCTGTTCTTATCAGCCCACTTTTGTCTATGAGTAAAGGCTTGGGGATGCTGTATAACTTGCAAAAGGTCACACGGGGTGTAAGTGGTAGGGGTACAATTTTAACCTTGTCAGTCTAATTGCAAATGGTCCTCTTGCCATTTTGCTAGGCTGCCTTTTCTTTAGAAAGAGTGGAAAAAAAAAAACAACACATTGAAACCAACTCATAAGAAACACCAGCTGGCATGCTATTTATCCTCAAACATTGATTCCAGTAAACCTAAGGACAGGGCCCAGAGCAGTTTGGATGACTTTAGAAGCATACACTAGAAGTGAAATGGGTGATGATGTTTTTACCAATGTTTACCTCTCAAGACTCCACCTCTGTGTCTTCTGTGGATTACAATGCCCCAGGGCAATGCTGGAGATGCCTCCATCAAATGCCATGCCTTAAAATCTTAAAAGGCTCACGCTCAGACTGCCCAGAGAAATAGGAGTAAACACTCTGCCTCCCAGTGAGTAGTTGCTTCCCCTCCTGTGACAATCCTGTGTATTTTTCTTGCTGAATTGTTTTGATTATAGAATGTATTCATTTTCTATTGCTGCTAGAAAAAATTATCACAAACATGATGGCTTAAAACAACACAAATTATCTTATGGTTCTGGAGGTCAGATGTCTCAAATGGGTCTCAGTGAACTAAAATCAAGGTGTCACCAGAGCTACATTGCCTTCTGATGGCTCTAAAGGGGATCCGTTTCCTTTCCCAGTTTCTGGAGGCTTTCTCCACATTCCTTGGTTATGCCCCTTCCTCCGTCTTCAAAGCCATCAATGGCGGGTCACACCTTTCTCATGCTGCATCACCCTGACACTGCCTCTACTGCCTCCCTCTTCCACATTTAAGGACCCTTGTTAATGACAGCTGATTACCCACTTTATTCCATCTGCACATTGAATTCACCTTTTCCATCTATCACAATGTAAGGACAAGTTCAAGAGATTAGGACATGGACATCTTTAAGGGCCATTCTTCTGCTTTCCACACAGAGCAGTTTATAAGTTCTTAGTCTTTGGATGGAATCCTTCAAAAGAGTGCGTAGTTAAAAACAGAATGAGAACCTCAGCTAGAAAGATACCAATTTCAAGATGTGATAAAAAAAATCATCAGTAGCAGCATCCATTTTATTCAGGAACATTTCAGCGTACAAAGCGCTGTTGTATGTTAAAGCATTAATCTGCACTGCAGAGCTCTAAAGGGGTCACTACCCACTGTATCCTCTGGAATAGGGAAACCAAGGCCCAGGGGTAATACAGGAGTTGTGGCCAAGCTGGGTGCAAACCTAAGATTTCTGATTCCATGACCTGCTGTCTACTACCCATAGTTACTCCAAAAAAAAAGGTCCGCACCTTGTAAGGTGCTTTAATTGGCAAAGGCCACAGCCTCCCAGCACTGAAGGTGCTGATTAGCTAAGTATATCTTGGAGGCTCAGACTACCTTCAACGCTGGAACATCCTGGGTTCAGCCTTCCAAACTTATCCTGTGGATGAACGGCTAAGGGAGCCCAGCATCTTCTGCTTTCTTAACTTTTCTTGAATCCTGAAGCCAGGTCTGGTCTCTCTAGGGATTGGGTGGCAAGGAGTCTCAGTCCCAATTCCCTTTTCTATATGCAAGCCAAGGACAAACAGCCTAGTCTTTTTATTTGCCACTGTCTGTGGAAGGTAGAGAGACCAGCCTACCTCTCAGTTTTAAAGATGGGAAAGTCCTAGGGAAGCCAAGATGTGTTGGTCACTCTAATGGAAGAAGAGAAAATGTTTTTCAAATATCCTGAATTGCACCCTGGTGTTTTTTCTAAAATATCCATGGATTCTATTAATTGTCAAATCTTCACTGGAATTAAAGTAAATATGTGTGGATTCTCATCAAGTATAGTTTGGTCAAAACCTAGTTCTACTACTTATTAATTATTGGGAGAGGTCATTGAAAAGATGTGACCACTGATTGACCACTGAGCTATGTCCCGGCTATCAGAGGCTCCTCATCCCCTCCCCTGTCCTTGGAATGGGGCTTCCACTTGTCTTTCCTACCGCCAGAGGCTGCTTCCACGACATAGCTTTGAGATAGTGATGTGGTGTTGAAAACACCGACGCAGTATATTTGACTGAACCCAGTCAACTTTATAAAAGCCACTTTCTAAACTTTAAAGATTTGTTGGGTGAGTGTGGGGATCCATTCATCTTGCTGCCACCCAAGACAAGCCTTGTTTGTAAATTCTCTTTGCTTATTAAAACTGCCACCAATTAATCTGGAGTGGCTTGCCTCTTTCTTAGGCCTCCCCCTGCCCTCTGAGGACAGGAGCTGGTTTAAGATTCTACGCAGGAAGCTCCTGAGAGATCTGCAAACCAACACTAGCTCTGTAACCTTGGACAGATCACCTGTTCTGGACCTCACCTTTCTCATCTGTGCAATGGGCATGGCAGAATTTCCATCCTAAAACCAATGAGAGGATTGAATTAAACAATGGATGCAAGTTTAGTATAGCACCAGGCTCTGAATAGCTGGTAGTGATTACTACTCTTACCTAACCAATTGGCTCAGTAAATTTAAAAAAATATATGTATGTATGTATGTATGTATGTATGTATGTATGTATGTATATCTATATCTATATCTATATCTATCATCTATATCTATATCTATCTATATCTATCTATATCTATATCTATATCTATATCTATATCTATATCTATATCTATATATAGAGAGAGAGAAAGCAGGGCAGCACAGTGCCAGGATTATGGTTGCCTAGTCACACAAGTCTTAGTTCAAATCCAAACTTCTCTGCTCCTCAGGGGGGTGACCAATGATACATTTCTTACCCTTACTGACCCTCACCTATGAAGAGAATAATAGTATCTCCCTCAAAATGTTATTATTTTAAGAAATAGAAGATACTAAGGTCCTAGCACAGCATGTGTGCTGGTATATAATAAATATTCTATAAGAAATAGGTATTACTACTTGAAATAGTATATTAAGACTTTCTGATTGCAGCTAAAATAACCAAAAATTTTATTGGCTTGTGGCTTAAAAAGTCCAGGGATAGAGCTAGCCTGAATCATGCTGGATTTTCTAGATGCAAATAATAATATTATCAAAATCTCCCTCTCTCTCTCTCTCTCTCTCTCTCTGCTCTCTCCATGTTTTGGTATCATTTCCCTCTGTGCTGATTTCATTCACAAACAAACTCTCCCCATATGATGGAAGAAGCCTAGCAAACCCTGTAGAAAGAAAATTCCCCCCCATAGTTCCAACAAAATGTGGGTATTGACTATCACTGAACCCATTTGATTTCTGTCTCAAAACAAATCTTTGTCGTTAGGGTAGTAGAATATACCAGTTAGCCGGGGTCACATGGCCATCTCTGGAACTGAAGGAAGTGCCTTCACATCACTAGTTCCACTCTGACTAGAAGTGAATGGGGGTTCCCAAGGTAAGATTAGAGGAATGAGAATGGATTCTGGACAGGCAAAAACTAGAGATGTTCCCCATCATTGCATTATTATTATAGTATTGTCTGAATTTTTTTAGAAGCCAACTCTGGCCAAGGAATAAAGGGCTATCAAACTGCCATTTAATGTGACACCGAAAAAACTTCCCATGCAATAAAATTTTGGTTCCCTGGTTCATTCTGATGGCTTGAATTTCCTGGGGGAAACAACACTGCCCCCATTAATAAGGAATTTTTAATCCAAAGAACAGGACTGGGATAGTTTTAACATCTGCCCATAAATTCCTTGACACTTCCTTTCAAGATCTGGAGCTGGATTCCACTCCTCTTGAATATGGGTTGGATTTAATAAATCATGACAAATGAATGGAATATGGCAAGGATAGTTGTATGTAACTTCTGAGCTAGGTTATAAAAGGCACTCTAGCTTCCTTCTTGCTCTCCCTCTTGAAACGTTCATTTTGGGGGAGGTTGCCTGCCATGTTGTGAGGACACTGAAGCAGTCTATGGCAAGGACCATGTGGTGAAGAATCAAGGCTACCTGTCGATAACCAGGGAGAAATGAAGGCCTCCAGTCAATAGCCAAGGGAATGCATCATCTTGGAAGTGGACTTTATAGTTCCACTCAAGCCTTCATGAATGTAGTCCCAGCTGACATCCCTACTACAACCTTATGAGAGCTTCAGAGCCAGAACCATCCAGCTCAGCCTCTCCCTGACTTTCAGAAACTGTGGGAAATTAGTAATGTTTGTTGCTGTAAGTCACTAAGTGTTAAGGTAATTTGTTGTGCAGTAATGGACAACTAATACAAGGCTAGAGAGAATTAGTGTAATAGTATGGAATAAGTATTAGAAAAGTATCAGGAAACCTGAGTCTGTGTTCTGGATCTAAAATTAAGCAGCAGTATCTTTGCACTAATAAATTATTTTCTCCCAGCCTGAGTTTCTCTAAATGTGAGTTGGGAAAGCAGTACATCCCTGCATATTTCACGAGGTACTAGAGATAATCCAAGTATATGATGTAGGCATTGCTTAAGGTAGTAAAACTGATCTTGCAACTACCTCATTAATTGCATATAACCCTATAACAATGAACACAGGAAAATACTTTAAAATTATTAATTCTATAAAGAATTGAGTTCTTAAAATTGTAAAAGATTTCAATGTTTAGTTCATTTCCTTGCATTGTTGGCATTTAAGATTTGTCTTTCAGCCATGAAATCCAAGAAGGTTGAATGACAACTCAAGGTCACACAGAAACAAAATGGATCCTAGAAGGTAGCCTCTCTTGCCTCAGTTTCTTGATCTATAAAATGGAAAGAATAATACATAACACTGAAGGTTGTTGTCGCTGTAACCCTGTTGACCCACACAGCCAAGATTAAGAGTAGCACCGTGACCCAAGAACACACTCCTCTGGAAACTGGAAAATAACTTCAAAACAATAAGCCATTTGTTTGTATTTTAAGCAACTATGGAAATATGTGGGGGAGAAGATATCCTCATCCTTTACAGTTTCCGGGTCTTCTCCAGTCACCTACCACCAGCCTGCAGCATCCTGAATCCTCTTATCCCCCTTTCTTCCCAATGGCTTCTTCCTCCTGCGTGTTTATGGGATTCTTCTGAGGAGAGGAGACTGAATGAACAAGTCCAGAATCCTTTTTGGTGGGCATGGGGCAAGTCATATGTCGATTCTTTTAACCCGCCATTGCTGTCACAGGTCAGATTCTCCTTGCAGTGGACTCTGAGGCAGAGTTTAACATGTAAGTAAGGTTTTTTGAAGAAGGGTGTTTGGGACAAACACCTAATGAAGGATGGGGAAGGAAGCAGGATTGGGCAGAGGGAAAAGTCAAACTGCCGTGCAAGTCCAGTGACAGCCTCAGCTGACCCCAAGGGAGCTCTGGAGTCAAAATGGCCCGTCAGAGCCGTCCTGATGGTCCAGGCTTTATAGATTCACCTTGATCCGTCATGCTTGTGCGTCACTGGGGAAAGGCGGCTCTCTGCTGCTGGGGCAAGTCACAAAGGGCAGATGAGAAAAGGCTGCCTGCCAGCAGCACATCCAGCAGCAGCAGCAGCAGCAGCTTGAAGGGGGATCTGGGTAGCTCATCACCGTGTTTGCCACAATCACACGTGATGTATGTGCCTGGCACCTCATGGGCAATATATAAATAATAGCCACTAGCTGGCTGTGGCTCCAGGCCTCTTCCTATGGCATTCCTGTGATCTCTCTTACAGTAATCATGACAAGTTTACTGTCTGAATCTTCAGACTGCAGAGCACCCAGACTGAAACTAGTGGACACAAAGCGAACCTCAGGAAACCCAGACAATCAGAGGAGACTCTGCCCTTTTCATTGTACTATTGTTTACCGGGCAGGGGGTCTTGTCCTCAGTGGGCCATTTCCAGGAGCTCTAGATCATGCAGAGATTTTGCTGGAATACCCGGGATCTGGTCCAGGGCAGGAAGCACTAGAGGAAGAATGTACTGCCAGGCACTCTGCTTCCTTGCTCAGCTTTTCTTCTTGGCTGCTCACAGCACAGAGCTCTCTACTGGCGGCATCAGACAATGCCCATGACTGTGCAATGCTCTGTACTCTGAGCCAATAAAGTGAGTGCATGTTTATGCTGGAGGTAGGGATCTCCACAGGCAAAGTCTCCTTTGGGTCTTCAAAAGCAGGCAAGGGCAAGCCTGCTAGTCATCAGTCGTAACACTATGCAGGGAAAATCAGGTCAAATGAAGATCACAGGCAGCCTTGAAGGAAAAGAGAAACGACCAGAGCTGAGCCTCAGGGAGACACAAAGGGAGCGAGGGCAGCTGATTTCCCTTCCCTGGGAATGAAGGGCTTATGGGCTGATTATACTTAGGATCTCATTACTTCTTTTTCTCTGCCTCTCTCAGTCATTACCAGGAATATATGGACACAATCAAGAAATCTCCATTTTGCAACAGCTGAGGGCCAGTCTTGAGCAGACCACCAGAGCAGAAGCTTTTGTTTATTCTTTCATTAAATGCATATTTATTGCAGAGCCAGGTGTTGTTCTAAGGCCTGGAGTATAGCCGTAAACAAATAAGAGCCCATATGCTTAGCTACCAGACTATAATATTATAGGTCATCGATCTAGAAACTGGAATTTGAACCCCACGTGAAAAGCATTGACCTCAAGTCCATAATCTTCACTGCCACACCATCTACACCCCTTTATCCACCACCGTACGTCTCTTCCCCTTTCAGCATTTTATTTATTTTTTGTTTACAACATCTAAAGCCCCAAGGTTTGTTGCATGTAAAATTTACTATAGGTAGACAGGCAACCTGGGAATTTCTCAAAAATTCATACGGCCACATTGGATATTTGTTGGAATAATGGAATTATAGACCTTCAGCCCTGGAAGAGACCTGATACATCATGTGACCCAGTCCACTCCCTTCCACCTGTCTCACATTTCATTTCTTTAACCTATGTTCTCTTTGAGGATCACCCAGCTTCTTCTACATCCTTGTTCATCAGAAGCCCTGTCCATTTTTGGACAGAGCTGTGTGCTAGAATTATATTTTTTACACTCAGCTAACATTGATTTGCTTTATCATGGCCTGCCTCTATGGTCTGCTTTCTGCGTCTTTCTGCTCTCTTCTCCAAGGATCCCCCTTGTTATGTAAGCTACCGGCTTTCATTGGTCTCCTTGAAAGTACCAAGTTCTTTGCACTTTTCCACTTACCTCTGCTTGGAATGCTTGTACCCGCTCTTCATTTGGCTATGACAAAGGCCTCCTTCAGGAGTCAATTTTAATGTCATTTCCTTAGGAAAGTCTTTAATGAGTCTACAATTAGATTAAAATACTGATTTTGGGGACTCTTCTTTCAGAGTTTGTTGGATGGATGAGTGGATGGAATGGCTTGTGATTTCTATTCATGGCTTTTGATTCCACCTTTTAGGCTTTGCCAAAAAGACTTGGTTCTGATGTTTGGTGAGCTCCCTTTCATTGTTTGCAGAATGAGTTTATACCCTGTCTGGCTTTTTTGTAGTTTCAATAGCCTCAGTTCCTTCTGTGTTTCATTGCAAATCAAAGCATGGGCATGGCCTCGGTATTCTCCATAAGGCACCTCTCCTGGTTATATTTGATTCAAGATGATTCTGAATGGAATGGAATTTAATGCATGGGAGGAAAAAGAATCCTTGACAGAAGCCAGCTGTGAATGAAAGGAACAGTGAATGGAAACAGTGACAGGAAATCAGTAGTGATCTTGCCAGGAGGAGCTTAGTATAGAAAAGATTCACATTTATGTTATTTATACCATTCTTGCAAATATCTACAGACATTTTACCAACCAGCCCTTTCCCCAAGAGGTCCCAAGTTCCTCCTGATATGGGGATGAGTCTATCTATAAGACTAACTTACTCTAGATAATAATGGTTATAACCACTTCCCACTTCTTTACTTCTAGTTTTTGTAAAACTGTTGAAATCGTTATACTCCTGCTGGCCCTACCCTTCTTAGATGTAGAATCTTGCTTGAAAGAATCATTTATCTTTTTGAGAGTCAGATTCCTCATCTGTTAAGAGGATGATAGTGCCTGTGTTAGTTGTCCCTAAAAGGTCAAATGATATAAAGTAAAAGTATTTTGCAAGCTACAAAGCACTATACTAATATAAGGTATGTTTAAGGAGATGACTTATTTTACTTAGGGAATAAGATGGAACATGTTTCAAACGAACCACAAATCTACCTCTGGGAAGAGTTTAGTGTAATGCTAAGCAAGTCACATTTCACCAGTGGGATATTGAGGGATATCTCTAGGGATGTTGAGGTTTGTCTTCTTATGACACAGGAACTTGTGGTTTGGTTTCAGAAGGCAGCCAGTGTGTGGTAAGATCAGCAAGAAGAAACTTCAGACGGTGAATTCCAGTTTATGGAGACAGACCCCTCACACATGGAAGCGTGCCTTTTCCTAATGCAGACAGAATTGGATTTGGGCAAAGGAATCCTTTAAAAACTTGTGGTTTTTCCATGTTGACATAAAAAGCTCTCCTTCCTATACTTTAAGGGAAACAAGGATACAAAATGATCTGTAGGCAATATTTTTAGCAGTTCAAAACAAGCTTTTGAAAGGTAGGCAAGGGTTCTAATCCTAGTTCTGTAGCATGTAAGTGATATGATCTTGGACATTTCCTCAATTGTTCAGGGCTGATTTTCCTTACCTCTTCGTCTGTCTCTATCTGTATCTATACCTATATATCTTCATATAGTGCCTTGCATATAGTAGGAACTCAATAAATTATAGTGTTTCTTTTTTGTTTGCAACATAGAGCTAATATCACAAGCAATTACAAACACTGAAATATAAAGTGTTATCTACTAAAAAATATCTAACTCAAGTTATACTGTAAAAGAATCAAGATCAAAAAATGAGTTTAACACATTATAATGGGAAGCATTTTTAATCTGTAAAAGAACTCATAGATGTTATTTTTTAGTGCTGCCCTCAAATGCACTCTGGAACTGATATCTTACTATGTTTTAAACCTGGTTGCTCTCAAAGCTACTGAGATATTCTATAGAAAAATGATATTGGAGAAATTTAATGTGCTCCCACTGCCTCTGGGCCATCTACCTAATACCACATCTCAAGATTCAGTCTGCTAACTGGTTCTCTTCTTCCCTCTTTCCCCCTTATCCATTCCCACAAACCAAAGTAATCCCCCTAAAACAGATAGATCATGTTACCTCTAATCCCACTGACATTGCTGTATTACTTAGAATCCTGCCATGACTTTTTCTTGCGTTTAAAATACAATTCAGACTTCCTATTACAGCCCATGAGGTCTGTATGACTTCCTCACCTCTCCAAAATCACTGTTCACCAAGTTCCTATTAATCATTGTGCTCTAGTCACAGCGGATTTAGAACCACACTTAGAGCAAACCCAAGATTTCCTCTGTATCAGGAACACTACCCTCCCTCCTCCCTGTCCTACCCTGGTCCCCAGAGTTCAAGTTTCTATTTATTTTTTTTAAATGTTTATTTGTTTTTGAGACAGAGAGAGACAGAGCATGAACGGGGGAGGGTCAGAGAGAGAGTGAGACACAGAATCTGAAGCAGGCTCCAGGCTCTGAGCTGTCAGCACAGAGCCTGACGCGGGGCTCGAACTCACAGACCGTGAGATCATGACCTGTGCCGAAGTCAGACGCTTAACCGACTGAGCCACCCGGGCGCCCCAATTCAAGTTTCTATTTAAATGTCCCCTATTTCAGTGAGGTTTTCTCTAACGAGCTTATCTAAAATATCTCCCCATCCCATTAGTCTCTGTCAAAACACTTTGTATCCTTATTAACACTTTTGTTATGAGCTGTAATCATTTTATTTATTTATATATTCATTGGTTTTGGTCCATCTCTCTTAGCAAGATATAAGTTTCATGAGAACAAGAACCAGATTTTGTATCCTGAACACCCAGCATCACATAGTGTTTGTCATCTAGAAAACACCTAGGGAAAACTGTTGTGTTACTAACTGAATGAATAAATCCAAGTTTCACCTGTTTTCCTAAATGGCAGGTCCCTAAAGACAACAGGCTGACAGATTGATCACCACCTTGGTGGTGTTTAGTCACTTAACGTTTATTCACTGAAGAGAAAACACTTGCACATCACAGCTAAGCTTTCTCAGTGAATTTTTTTTTTTTTAAGAAAGAAAGAAAAAGGTTGTGTATTGTTAGTGCAAAGTCTCAAAATTAACCATGGTGCTGTCAGATCAATTCCTTCCTTCCCGAGGTGACAATCCAGAAAAAGGGGAGGATCTAGATGTGGGGGTATGAAGCTTCTACAGATGGGAGTGTGGTGGCCATGGACGAGTGCCATTTAGATATCCCTTGAAGGGAAACTGCAGGAGGTATCGTAGTGGGCTGACAGCATCTCAGATCTGCTGTGACATCCTTGCTGAGGTCTGGCTGTTCCAGCTAGGGACTGAGCACAAGAGAGGCGCCAAAGCCATACTATTCCTGCTCCACGCCACACCCATCTAACTAGTAACCGTGTTCAGGGATGGCCCATTGGCCAAGACCATCCATACCTTTCTATGTTCTGAGGCTCTTCCTACCCAATCCTGATTCTCCTGCCTTCCATCCCAGTCCCGGTTCTTCCTTATTTCTCTCCCTTCACAAGGAGTAGACCTGCGCTGAGATCTGAAGTCTCTGCCTACCTATTCCCACTGCCCCCCCCCCCCCCGCTCTTCCCTCAGGGAACATGTTGCACATCTCTTTGTGTTTGCTTCTCAGAGAACCCCAACTGGAACCTCAACTGACACAAGGAGCCTTTGTGGAGAAAAGTAAAGTCATAAATACAATTTTAAATATGCATCCTTGTAAGCAATCCATGAGGAAATGAAAACCTGTAAGGCCGAAGCTCTGTTAAATCCACAGTAAATCTACCTCTGGCGAGGTTCTTTCTCGAGGATTTTTGGCCTGGGCTGCACGTTGGAATTGCTTGAGGAGCTTTTTAAAAATACAGATACTGTTTCCTATCTGATTCTGGAGTGTGGTTTTGGCATCAGGATTTTTAAGAGCTCTCAGGGTGATTCTGACATTAGCTGTGGTTGAGAACCACAGATCTTCAGGGATACCCAGAGGGGTGACTGACCATAAGAATTTCGGGTTCCTTGGGGCACCTGGGTGGCTCAGTTGGTTAAGCATATGACTCTTGATTTTGGCTCAGGTCATCATCTTACAGTTTGTGAGTTCAAGCCCCATGTCAGGCCCCATGCTGACAGCACAGAGCTTGCTTGGGGTCCTCTGTCTCCCTATCTCTCTCCCCCCACACCCTCCTCTTTCTCCTCCCCCCCCCCTCAAAATAAATAAATAAACTTAAAAGAATTTCTGGTTCCTTGTCTTCCTTGCTTTGAGGATATGGCAAAATTCTAATGTACTTTTTCTACCTTTAACTGGCTTTGTGATGCTGAGAAAGACCCGTACTGTTTCTGAGGTTTTTCTACCCAGATCTGGAAAGTAAGAATTTCATTATTTGATTCACAGAATCAAATAAAACAGTGAATATTAGAACACTCTGAAGTTGCTTTTGGGTTATTAATGATGGTTATGTAATGTGGGCCTTTCCAAATGCAAGAGTCTTTATAAGCATGGTGTGGGAATAATGATCTTGGTTAGAGATATAAAATGTCCTGATCACCCAACTCATTGAGAAAATAAACTCTTAGGAGAAGAGTCCATCTTGTCTGTGTGTTTGGTATATTAGTCAGTAACGAGTAAAGACAACACAATATAGGAAGGCAGTTAGTTTCTCCACAACGAGCTAGACTGGTATTTCTCAATTTCTCCTGGATATTTCACCTGCATTGGATTCTGTTGAGGATGCTGTTAAAAATGCAGCTCTCTGGGCCCAAGTAAGGCATACAAAATAAGGATGGGGGAAAGTAAAGAGGGGAGGAAGAGTCTGCATTTTTAATAATCATTCTAGGTGATTCTTATGCAAACCAAGATGCCACCTCATCCCTGGTGTGCTTGGAGCCAGAATTTGTCCCTAGTTAAAATGACAACACCCTCCTTTTCCCTGTCGAAGAATTCATTTCATCACAAACCCGTTTTAGCACCAAATCCAGCCCACTTGAAAAAACCACTTGATTGCAAATTACCGAGTGGATTTTGTAAGTTAAAGTGAGAACAATTTTAAAATGGGTTTTAAGAATGCAATGGATAAAAAAATAAACAATGAACATATTGTGCAATTTAATAACACAAATCTAAAATTAATTATTCTGTAGCGTAAGTCCAGACAGAATCAGGAAAAAAAAGGGATAGCTCTTCTTAACTTCTAACTCTGCATACTAAGTAAACCTGAGTAATTCCTCTCTTCATCATTTCTCATGTGGATCTTAAAATATCTTCCTAACTGCTCTCCTGCCTAAGTCTTCCTCACCTCCTATGTCTAATATGACCATCCCAGTACAGCAGGGTGACTTTCTGGAATACCATATTATTCTCCACTTCATAGCCTTCAGGATCCTATCGCTTAAAGCCTTGTTACTCTAAGTTCAGTCTATGCACCAGCAACACAGACATGGCCATAGAGTCTGTTAGAAAGTGCAGACGCTCAAGTCTCACCCCAGGTGTGCTGAATCAGAATCTACATTCTCTCGAGATGCCAGATGATTTGTATCTTATTGCAATGTGAGAAGCCTTAGTCTACAGTATAATACACAGCTGCTTAGCCTGGTAGGCAAAACTCCTTGTGGTTTGGCACCCACTCCTCTCTCTAGCTCTGCACCATACTTGACTCGCCTTCTACCTTGAGGAACTGCAAACCAGCCAGAGTTCTGCACACATAACATGCTATTCCACTTATTTATACTTTTACACCTGCTGTTCCCACTACTGGAACTTGCCTAGATATTCCTCCTCTATGAAGCCTCCCCTGATCCTTCCTGAGGCAGTCATTGACTTTTCCCTGTGAAATTCTTCTGTGTCATCTATATCACATTGAGTTGTGACCACTTTTCATTGGTCTGCTTTCCTAGATTATGACCCTGGGGACCCATTTTTATTTTTATTAAAAAAATTTTTTTTGAACATGTATTTATTTTCGAGAGAGACAGAGAGACAGAGCATGAGTGCAGGAGGGGCAGAGAGAGAGGGAGACACAGAATCTGAAGCAGGCTCCAGGCTCTGAGCTGTCAGCACAGAGCCCAACGCGGGCCCTGAACCCATAAGCCATGAGATCATGACCTGAGTCGAAGTCAGGTGCTCAACCGACTGAGCCACCCAGGTGCCCCCCTGGACCCATTTTTATTTTTATCTTTGTATCTTAAACCTAGCACAGTCTCTGGCATAGAATAAGTACTCAATAAATCTATGATAAATTGAGTTGAACACAGGAAATATATTGCTCAAGGACTCAGTCACCTTGAAGGTCAGTGTCTCTGCCTGTGGTTATATAATGCAAACTAGGAGGTAACTAACACCCCTAATGTTGGGCAATATTTTAAGTGTACATGGCAGCTCTGGTGAAGATTAAGTTTGGTCCTCTGCACTGTCAGTGATGACAAGTGACAGAAACCAACTCAAGCTAGCTTATGCCCAGAAATGGGAATTTATTGTAAGAATAAAGGAATGATTTGGGGACTGTAATCAGAATTTAGAAAAACAAACAGAAACCAGAAATTCAAACACTTTCATCACTTTCTCTCCATTTCTCCTGGCAATTTCCCTTCACATCAGTAGTATTTGTCTTCTAGAAGCAGACAGGTTTTCTTTGCTCCTTGTCACATACAAATGTATGGCCACCCCATGGCCCCCAAGTTTCAGTGTTACTGGTTCAGCCACTCACAAGAATAAGGTATACAAAAAATTCCAGGGAAAATAATCTGATTGGCTCAGCTTGTATTATTGTTGATTCATTGACTAACAAATTATGGCTTGGATAGGACTATGCAGTTCAAATATGACTGCTAGGGGCATATTTTCTGCAAGGCAGTGTCCCCTGAATGATCGGGCTGATCAAATGGTGATTGGAACCATATCACAAAGGAAATGGTGTCCATTATAGTGTAATCATGTAATGGACTGGCTTTGCCTCCTTAATACTAATAGTATGATTGAGGCAGAGGCCTTGAGTTCCATTTTCATATAAGCCAGGGAGATTTATTTGGTTCTTTGCCAAATATCACACTGAGTCCTGAACTGTTGTCTCAGTAATGCTTTAAGTGAGTCTCTTTCATTCCCTTCCTGGTCTAGCTTCTATAGAGAAGGAATTAGAAATGGGGAGTACAGACTCCAAGATGATAAAGACTAAAATCCCCTGATAGACTCTTACTCACTGAGGGCAGGAAGTGTGTCTTATTCACCTTTGTCTTCCTCTCCCTCCCTAGAAACTGAAACACTCCATGGGCCATATCAATCTTCTAGTGGATTGAATTAAAATGGACTGGACTGGGCCATTTTTTTACTCTAGACATAGAGGCCGATTAAACAGTATTGCAAGCAGTATATAAATAGGATGTCATTAGTTGCTGAATATGGAACAATTACATTAGAAACTTTGATTTGGTGGCTTCCAAATGAATAGGACCTTACTTTATTATGAACGTGACAGTGGTTTTGGAATCAGGCACACTAAGGTCTCATATTGGCATTGCTGTGTACTAGCTATATGTTCTAGGTAAATTATTTCACCTATCCAAACTTCATTTTTGTCCTCTATAAAATGAAGATGATGACTATACCTACCATATAGGATATTTGTGAGGATCGAGTGGGCAAGTGTATGTATCATGTGGTTGGCACAGTGCTCAGCATATAGTAAGCATTCAATAGTGGTTAACTGTTATTATTATTTATGTATTTATTTCAAACATTGGCTAGCTAGGGTAAACTTTGCCAAGACTCTAAGCACCCACATGAGGGGGTTAATATTTCTGGGTTACATCATAAACCCAAAGCATCCATGATGGCTTGGATGCAATAATAACTCTTCAAAACTAGCTAATTTGCCACTAGGGAGCTTACAAAGATAACACTTAATGAGAAAATGTACAACTAATCTGCATGTGTTCTTTCTGGAGCCTGCCCAATTCCCAAGGGACAAAAAGTCCAACTCAATTAAAGTGTTTTTGGAAGCAAAAAACATTGCAGAGTAGAAGCTAATGGCAGAATAACCAATTTTCTCTCCAGTATGCCCCAAGCATCCACCTCTCTCTCTCTAATCTTTAAATCACCTTGACTAAAACCTTGCCACTGTTTGAGTCAGTAGGAAATAAATAACCATCTCTTGTAATTAGAAACTCTGGTATTCCAGAAACCTTGACCAAGCTACCTTGGCTTCATTTTCAGTATCTATCAGCCAAAAGGTCCTCAGTGCATTCTTTAGTCTTTTCAATTATGTCCCCAGACTAGATTCTCCAGTTGCCAGTGGGGATGTCTAAAACTAGAAAGCTGAAGTCTGAATGATTTTCTTAATGAAGAATAAGGAGGCAGAGAGAAAAGTCATTGAGCTGAAAAAAGAAAAGTGATAACTGGCTGTCCAACATTCCATCAGCGAGTTCTGTCCAAAGATGCAAAGCAAATTGGCTTTGGTCAATTTACTGAAGGTATACATAATATTAACCAGTCAACCACAACATAAATGGAAACACTTCTTTCATTCACCCACCCAGGCTTATTCATTTGTTTGTGTTTTTTGTCTGTTTCTTCCACCAGACCTCAAGCTCCATGGGGCAGAAATCACAGATAAATTGTTTTACTACTATAACACCACTACTAAGTATAATGTCTGACATAAAATAGGGACTCAAGAATGTGCTGAATAAATATAGATTATTTTATTTTAATGGGAATATAAATCTGTCAAAGGTTGTAATCTCTGGAAGCAGATTCTGAGTCACAGTTTAGTGTGCAAGACTTTTATGAGGGATTAACACCTCTGAAGAGAAGAGAAAGGACCATGTTGGGCAGAGGAATAAGTCAAACTGTGATGCAAGCCTAACAAAACTTGCCAACTTGGCACGGAATTTTGGGAGCAAATTTTGCCTATTGAGAATGCCTTGAATCACTAAGATGGCTGGCTCTTCCTCTTGCCACCTTGCTGAATCATTCAATGTAGGCTTCCCCAGGCAGGGCATGATCTCAGGTAGGGAGGCTTTCTACAACTGACGGCAACCTTGTCTGCTGACCTTGTTCTCCCACAGCTGGACAGCAAGTCCTTCTTTGATAGGCTAATCGGGCAATGCATCTTTGTGGATGCCACAGTCTATGTTACTTTTCTCTCTGGAGAACAAGGCTCTCTGTTAAATGAGTACATTAATGAATCTCTGGATGTGCAAAGGGAGATTCCAAACTGAATTTAGAAGTTAACCTACAGAGAGATGAACTACTCTTTATAATAAAGTAGGAGGTTTTTTTTATTTGTTTTGTTTTTGTTTTTGTTTGTTGTTTTTTTTTTTTTTCATTTGTTAGAGATCAGTGAGTCAACAATGGATCAAAACAGAGTCAAGAAATTGAGCTAAAAATGGCAAGGGGATTAAAAGCAAAAATGAACTATTGGGACCTCATGAAGAAAAAAGCTTATGCACTGCAAAGGAAACAATCAACAAAACTAAAAGGCAACTGACGGAATGGGAAAAGATATTTGCAAATGACATATCAGACGAAGGGCTAGTGTCTAAAATCTATAAAGAACTCACCAAACTCCACACCCGAAAAACAAATAATCCAGTGAAGAAATGGGCAGAAGACATGAATAGCCACTTCTCTAAAGAAGACATCCAGATGGCCAACACACACATGAAAAGATGCTCAACGTCACTCCTCATCAGGAAAATACAAATCAAAACCACACTGAGATATCACCTCACACCAGTCAGAGTGGCTAAAATGAACAAATCAGGAGACTATAGATGTTGGCAAGGATGTGGAGAAACGGGAACCCTCTTGCACTGTTGGTGGGAATGCAAACTGGTGCAGCCACTCTGGAAAACAGTGTGGAGGTTCCTCAGAAAATTAAAAATAGATCTACCCTATGACTGAGTAATAGCACTGCTAGGAATTTACCCAAGGGATACAGGAGTGCTGATGCATAGGGGCACTTGTACCCCAATGTTTATAGCAGTATTTTCAACAATAGCCAAATTACGGAAAGAGCCTAAATGTCCATCCACTGATGAATGGATAAAGAAGTTGTGGTTTATATATACAATGGAATACTACTTGGCAATGAGAAAGAATGAAATCTGGCCTTTTGTAGCAACATGGATGGAACTGGAGAGTGTTATGCTAAGTGAAATAAGTCATATAGAGAAAGACAAATACCATAAGTTTTCACTCTTATGTGGATCCTGAGAAACTTAACAGAAGACCATGGGGGAGGGGAAGGGAAAAAAAAAAAGAGAGGGAGGGAGCCAAACCATGAGAGTCTTAAACACTGAGAATAAACTGAGGGTTGATGGGGGGTGGGGGGGAGGGGAAAGTGGGTGATGCACATTGAGGAGGACACCTGTTGGGATGAGCACTGGGTGTTGTATGGAAACCAATTTGACAATACATTTCATATTTAAAAAAAAAAAGAAATTGGGCTAAAGACTGATGCCTGGTGTTCAAATTATCAAAAATGGCTAAAGGACTTGTTAAGCCCAAAAATGCAGATACCTAATTTTAAATTATCTACATACAAACTTGCAACCTCACTTCCCACCTCTAGTGACTATTATTCTGCTCTTTTTATTTAAAAGACAAGCTGTTTATATGTATCTGTTTAATCCATTGGTGTATATTCAAAAGGTCAAGTTCTACACATAGGAAAGTACAAAATATACCTAGTGTTCTTCTTCATTGAACTCTTTTAAAATACGAACATCATTCTTAGATCACAGGCTGTGTAAAAAGAGACCCCTATCTAGATTGGACTCTGGGGCTGTCTTTTATTGATCCTGACCTTCTCCTACTTTTATCACTCTGTGGTATATATGAAAAATTTGCTGGTTCCTAGGATAAAAGATTAACTATGAGATATAAAATAACTCTATATGGTAGAAAAGCTGAGAGAGAGTACCCACAAAAGGACAAATTTGGGCCCCCTTTTCAAGGCTGGGGTTCAGACCCCACTGGAGAAAGTATAGTTGCTGCTCACTAGATGGTAGAAAAGTTCCCTGGTTTGTTAGGCCAGAGCTGGTCTATAATTGCTGGGAATATAGGAAGCAACCCTTGGGGCAAGGTGGGGTGAAACTGGTGACTGGGCATGCAAGCTAGTAGAGGGAGTTGGGGAGGTGTGTACAGGGGAGTCTAAGTGTAAGTGTCATATTGAAGGGACCATCGAAAGGTGAGGCTAACTGGGGCTGTGAGGCCATAGAGGAACCCACATTCTGTGCTCACAATAGGGGCAGATCCCCACTGGATGTCCTCCTATCCATACCAGTGACTTTTAGTGCAGCCTTTGGAACTAGCAGGAGAGCCTTTTCCTCTTGCAGTGTCCCTCTAGTGCCCTTTATTGAGAAAGCTTAACATTGTGCTTACTGTAAAGGAGAAATGCTTAAAGAGGTTCCATCCATTAATGCAGAGCAGGTACTGAAGGGTGAATTTGGAGCTGAGAGGCAATCAATTGATAACTGCCTTGTGTGTAATTTTTCATAATCCTTATAATAACCCAATAAGGAAGGAAGGAATTAGAAATTGCTTGAATTTATAGCCAAGGAAGTTGATCTTCAGACAAGTTAAATAATTTGCCCATGGTCATCTGGGTAGCTCAGTCGGTATGCTTAAGCATCTGACTTCGGCTCAGGTCATGATCTCATGGTTCGTGGGTTCGACCCCTGTCAGGCTCTGTGCTGACAGCTTAGAGCCTGAAGCCTGCTTTGGATTCTGTGTCTCCCTCTCTCTCTCCCCGTCCTGTGCTCCCAGTCTGTCTCTGTCTCTCTCTCTCAAAAACAAACATTAAACAACAATAATAATAAATTTCCCAAAGTCACACATATAGTGACTGGAAGATTCAAGCCCAAGGAGACTGATTCTAGAGCCTATGTTCTTCCTGGTAGGCTGTGCCACTGCTCATATACACATGTAAACATAGTACTTCATGTGTGTGCATGTGTATGTCTTTATACCATATACGTATCATTGGTTAACTCATTGCCAATTGGAGAGAGTTACCTCTTTTTTTTAGGGAAGGGGGCATAACCATGGAGCCCTAAAAAATTGCCTCCAAAAAGGAGCAAAGGAGTGGGCTCCTGCCAGCCAGTTCGCCACTGGCCTCTCTTCCCCACTGACTCCTTTTCCTTCTATGTGTGTTTGATGTTGCCACATAGTGCAGCTTTAGGAAACATTTGGAGACCAGAATGGAAAATCACACCACCTTTCTTTTTTTTCTCTTTGGCTCAAGAAACTTTTATTTTTCCTTTAGTCAAACACGCGTGAGATTCTTAACATAAAAAAAGTATAACCTCTTTGAAAAACTTTACCCTTCTAGAGCTTCAAGGGGAAATGATGAAAGAATGCTTTAAAAATTCTGGCCACAGACACATCTATCGTTTTATTCAATTTTATCACTGTCACACATTTTGAAAGTACTAGGAAGCACAAGATGGGTTTCCTGGATTTTTTAGCATCTCTGAGCTTTGGTCTAAATGTCATTTATCACTCTGTTTATCACTTGGTCCTTGGGCACTCATATCCTGTTTTGCAAACCTCATGAAATGATCATTTCCTCACTTGCTAAGTGCCTTTTTCTCATGAATCTTGCTTCACAAAAACCAATAGAAGCTGAAAGTAGACTTTGGGAAGTAATCATTTTTGGGGGATAAAGTGAATGTCAAGGCCCCTCAATTCCCATGACCACTTTTGTTTTGACATTTGTATTAGATAGGCATTTGTAGACCTGGAATTTCTGTTTCTGAGTTTGTTGGGACTGGGTCCTCTTACTTGTTCCTACCTTAATAAAATTGATTTGCTTTTAAATAAAAGCTTCTAAATAAAAACTTAGTAGGTTAAAACGTCTTTATAAATGTAATACATGCATACTGTGGAAAATGTAAGCAATGCAGAAAAGTATAAAAAATAAATTCAGCCATATTTTCACAGCCCAGAGGCAGCCATGGTTAACATTTTGGGGTGTTTCCTTTCAAGCTTATTCTTTAAAAAAATTTTTTTTAATGTTTATTTGTTTTGAGAGAGAGAGACAGAGTGTGAGCAGGGGAGGGGCAAAGAGAGAGGGAGACACAGAATCCAAAGCAGGCTCCAGGCTCTGAGCTGTCAGCATGCGGGGCTCGAACTCATGAGCGGTGAGATTAAAACCTGAGCCAAAGGCAGATGCTTAACTGACTGAGCCACCCAGGCACCCCTCAAACTTATTCTTTCTAGGTGTGAAAGTTTAGCACTTTTGTGACAAACCTTTCAATATAGTTTTATATTCTGCTTGCCCACAATTGATTTTTTATTACCTCCTCCAAATCTTTACATTGGAACATACATACAGAAAAGTGCTTAGTTCATAGATGTACAATCTGATGAATTTTCACAGTGAACATGCCTGTGTGACGTACATGCAGATCAAGAAACTGAAGGCCATTCCCATCCTTTCCCTGCCATCCCCACGCCCTGTAGTTGTTACCCTGACTCATGAGAAACCACTATTCTGATTTCTTTTTTTTTTTTAACGTTTGTTTGTTTGTTTGTTTGTTTGTTTGTCTGTTTGTTTAGAGAAAGCACCAGCAGGGGAGCAGCAGAGAGAGATAGAATCTCAGAACCCACAAACCAGGAGATCATGACCTGAGCTAAAATAAAAAGTTGGTCAATCACCTGAGCCACCTAGGTGCCCCTATCCTGATTTCTATCCCCATAGAGGAGTTGGCATATTTTAGAACTTTACGTAAATGCAACCATGCAGTATGTACTTTACCTGGTTTGGCTTTTTTTGTTCAACATTTGATGTCTGAGATTCATCCACAATGTAGGGTGTAGTAGCAGTTAGCTCATTCTCATTGCTGGATTTGAACAACTTTTAAGAAATATTTGGTGGGGGAGCTCCTGGGTGGCTCAGTTGATTGAGCATCTAACCTCAGCTCAGGTCATGATTTCATGGGTTCAAACGCAGCTTCGGGCTCTGTGCTGACAGTTCACAGCTCAGAGCCTGGAGCCTGCTTCGATTCTATGTCTTCCTCTTTCTCTGCCACTCCCCTTCTCTCTCTCTCTCTCTCTCTCTCTCTCTCTCTCTCTCAAAATTAAAATAAACATTAAAATTTTTTTAAAAATATTTGGGGGATAAAACTGGGTGGCTCAGTCAGTTAAGCATCTGACTTTGGCTCAGGTCACAATCTCATGGTTCGTGAGTTCTAGCCGAGCCTCAGGCTCTACACTGACAGTGCGAAGCCTGCTTGAGATGCTCTCTCTCTCCTTCCCTGTCTGCTCCTGCCCCACTTGCACTTTATCTCTCTTTAAAAATAAATAAAGTTAAAAAAAAAAAAGAAGATAGGGACATCTGGATGGCTCAGTCAGTTAAGTGTCTACCTCTTGATTTTGGCTCAGGTCCTGATCTCATGGTTTGTGATTTTGAGCCCTGTGTCAGCCTCTGTGCTGGCATTGCAGAACCTGCTTGAGATTCTCTCTCTCCCTCTCTCTCTGCCCCTCCCTGCTCTCTCTCTCTCTCTCTCTCTCTCTCTCTCTCTCTCTCTCTCTGTCTCACTCAAAATAAATAAATAAACAAAAAAAATTTTTGAAAAGATAATACTTAAAAAAATATGTGGGGTAAAAAGAGTCAAGTTTATGTGTGTCCTCATTCAGGAAACTGACCTCTGCCATCTCCCTGTGCAGCAAGAATTCAGAATTACTTCTCTGATGAGCATCAAAATGGTTTTTTATTTGAGTGGAGGGTCGAGGGGGAAACATATGGAAGATAACTCCCACAATGACCTCTAAAGATTATGCATTATGTATGTCTCCAGGACTCCTGAGGGTTTCTCAGAGTGCAAGTGCTCTGTACCAGCAAGGGTTTCCTTTCTTAGAAAGTTGTGTTAAAAGCAGAATATGTAAAACATCAGGGTTCGAGAAAGCAAGTAAATGAATTCACAAGAACCTCTTTGATTCTAGTTGCTTTTGGGGTGTTCACACAACTCCGATTTGTTAACTTATGAGATTAGCTTCTTGATTGATTGGTGCACTAGCACTACTTGAAGTAGGGTCCTCGCCTGGCAGCACTGGGTTCATAGTAGAGCTTGTTAGAAATGCAAAGTGAGCCCTATCCTGGACCTACAGAATCAGAACCTCTGGGCATAGGGCCCAGAGATCTGGATTTTAAGGAGCTTCCAGGTGATTCTGATGCTGATTGTAATTTGAGAAGTCTTGTTCTAGAGTAGGAGAGGGTAGTGGTAAAGAGCACAGGTTTTGAAGTTGAGGAGGGCTGGGCTTAAATTCCACTTCTGCCGTTAACAAATGTATGATATTGGACAAATTACTTAACCTGCTTTGTTATGTGTGCAGTGGGATCATAATCCCTACTTAATAGGGTTTCTATGAATTTCAGACAAAGACATGCACATGGAGGGCTCACCACAGTACCCAGTGAAGAGTTCTGAACATGAGGCCTGACTTTTGGGGGCGTCCATATTTGGGCTTTAAGGTTTCCAATACCCATTGGATCATAGGTGGATAAAAGAGGCCACACTCAGCGGATCAGAGACTCTTCACCTGGGAATTTAGAGTCAAAGATACTAGAGTTTCAGTGTTACTCAGGCTCAACATATGAATGTCAAGGGCAGGTGAATGAGTCAGGACGGTGAAGGGGGAAGGGGTGGGAGAACAGACATCTTCTGCTGTGTGCAGAGAGATGGGGATAAAGCAGGAGTGTTGAAATGAGAAAAATGTGAAACTAAGGTGCAGAAATGAGGGGAAATGAGAGACCATATGGTCTCAGAAGACAGAGAGTCCATGTTTGATTTCTCCACCCAGTCTCTTTGGAGGTCAGACTATAATTAACACCTCTGTGTTCCATAAAATGCTTCTGTATCCTTCTCCTATTACCCTCTTCGTGTTTAAGCTAATTTGGGAAGGCATTTGTGAATTGTAACAGCAAATAAACCTTGACTAAGACGATGTACCACTTCAACCTTGTCCCAACCCGGTGCTGTCACTCTCTAAACCAGCACCTGGCAACAGGGACAGTCTTACCTGGTACAGTACTCTTAATAACTGCTATCTTCTTGCATCTAGAAAGTAAAACATCTCTGGCCAGCTGCACTAACAATCACAGCAGGGGGAATATTTACATGTTCAACACAGCTGCCTGGAAGAATGAATATGGAGATGAGGTTGTCTATGGTTCATAGAGAAATCCTCCATAATTCTCTCTTATGATAATGAGAGACATTTCCTCCCCAGAGTCTAACAATATTGAAGTGGCAGTTAAGTCTGATCATTAGGCTATCTTTTGGTGAAGTTCTTTTGCTGGGACCTGGGAGGAAAAAACCTTTTCCTAAAGTTGCAGATGAGAGATGTAACACATACTGACAATGAATCTATCTCCTATATCTGCCTCACCTCCTTCCTAACCTGAGGGACAGCTGGCAAAACAGGGCAGTGAGCTCCTAGCCGTGCTTACTTGTGCACTGGGTGGTTTTTAGCCAACCTCACAGGTAGGTATTGATTACACCTATAGATTGTGCATTGAATGGATGATGGAAAGCAGCTCTTCTCCCTACCCCACCATCTGTGGGCTCCTTGAGAGCAAGGATTCAGAGTCTATATTTAGAATCCAGGAGAGTGCCTGGATTATTCAAGGAGACTCTCTGTAGAGCTCCTGATATCTGATGTGTTTAATTTTCCCTCTCCCTTGCAGGGGCCTGGAAGAATATTAACAAAATATGGCCATTAAACTCTATGGGCCCCACCAAAGAAGTTAAATTGGACATAAAAAAGGAAATAAAATATATAATATCTGTAAGATCCCTCTAAAAATTCTCTTTCTTCAGAAATTATGCTTGCTTGCTGTTTAATGTTTCCATTAAGAGAAGTTGCCCAAGTGCCTCAAGTAAAATCAGAGAGTTGTGATTGAAAGACAGTATTTCCTAACATTTCTGCTCTTGATAAAATAATAAAAATGGGCTCAGAGGTTGGATGGCCTGCTGACCCTCTGTGTCCACCAGATTGTCCAAGCAACTTTCAGGTCAGGGAAGGAGGAATGAAGAGAAGGGGTGCTCAAAACAATCACACCTTCATCACTGAGCAGACAGTAGTGGCCATAGGATCTCAATGCAGATTTTGCCTTGGACTCAGAACAAAAATGGAATTAATATCGTGAAAATATTTGATTAGTGTCTATCTTTCTTTGTCCTGAAATTGTGTTTAAAAGAATCAATAAGTCTCATCCATGGAATAGAGTCTAGTTTTATTAAATATTAAAACATTAATTCATTTGCATGTTCACTTGTTCTACTATTTCTTTAGAAAGCCCTTAGTTCAACATCTTCATTCCATAGATTTAAAAAAACAAAAAAGAAACCAAACAAAAACCTGAGATGAGGGAACATAAAGCTGCCTTGTCTAAACTAGCAAATATCAGAGACAGGACCCAAAACTACTGTTCTGTGTCCTCAGGCAATGGTACCTTCTCCTTGGGCCATAGTTGTACTTCAGGCTGAACTTCACTCTGTCCAACATATGATTGATACAGCTTTTTAAAATCCTGCAAATACGATTTTCCAAAGGATTGAAATGTGCATTGAGAGCTAAGATATATACTGAGAACCTTCTACATCGTGTCTGCATCATTCTTTAGATTAAGTTAAGCTTTGGAACAGCAAGTTCCCTTACTTCCAATACAGAAACAGGGGCAGGTCCCAAGAAGAAAATTTGGAGGCGGCCCCAAGGGCCTTGATCATCTTCTGTCAGATGGAAGCTACATTAAAGAAACCATTTTATACCAAGAAGGTGCCTGTTTCTGAACTTTCTAGAAAGTTAAGAGTTACATAGTTGAAATAGTTTTGCTTTTGGAAAATGGTTTGTCTTGTTTTAAACGTGCAATATACACTTATTTCATATATTTTTTCTTTTTTTTCCCTTCAATATCCTTTGGGAATTTGACCCTAACTCTGAACTCATGTGATTCTAGTGGGGTGTCAGTCACGGGGTCCAGACCGACCACAAGAATTGACCTGATGACAAATGAAGTCTCTCTCTCCAGGAATTTGAATCTTGAACAGCCACATCCTTGAAGTGGCTGAGGCTGAATGATATGATGGTAGAATCCTGGAGAGACTATTAATGAGTTACTACCACCAGGACCACTGAGTATGCTTGCTCATATCTCCCTCAATGCCTAGGTTTTTAGCTCTTCTAATTTATGAGTTGTATGGTATCCTTCTTACTTGTCTGTCTATTTATCTGTTTATTGCTTAACTTAGTACATTGAATAGCTGTTGCTAAGAACTCCAAAGAACTCCAGTCATCCCCAACTACTGAGTAGGGATGTGATCCTGAGCCAGTTCCTTCTCCTCTCTTGGCCTTAATGTTCTTATCTGTATAATGGGCCTGATGAGTTGGATTGATTGGCTTCTCTACACAAACAAGAAAGGGAATATGAATGAGATGGTGACCAAATTTAAAAAGAAATAATCAATATTTCAGGGTTTGTGCTAATCCCTGAGGAATACAATGATAAATGAGATACAGGTGAGTGTTAAGACTCCACTCTGTTGTCTTGGGCTTCTAACTTATTTGTAACCAGCATGGTAGAGCCAGTATTTCCAAACTTGCCTGAATGAAACACAGAAATCGTGGGAAGCCACAAAAGAGCTCACAGAGTGAAATACCCGGAGTGTGGATATTTGCTTCAAGCAGGCCTGTGGTCCCTATTGACCCTCCTGGCATCTCTAGTGGAAGGATGGGCACGCTAATGCTGGCTTGATGCTTCTATCACCATTGATTCTCTTGCCCAAGAGCAGCTCCCACCACATGTCTCAAAGCTGTGAGCCTTCACTGATCAACGCTTTGCCTAGCAGGAGCGGCTGTCGGTGGTTTGGCACTGTTTTATTCCTGGCCTGGACATTGACATTGATGACATCTTGCAGGGTTCGAAGCCTCTCACACAGCTGTGTACTCAATCTGAATTAAAGGAAGAAAGCCACGTTATTTATCCTTTGCTCCCAAGTTGGTCTTTTTTACTTCTCTTCAGCAGATTCCCAGTGAAATCCACTGTGGGTATACAGCTGAAAGTAGGAAGATGGATGGAGCCTCCTTTGAAAACAAGGTTTATGGCCCCCAAGAACCCCAACCCAAGTCTGGGCCTTCATACATCTTGAGGCTCAAGAGGGAGAATGTATAAGTTTACACTTTCTTTTCTGAATTAATAGGATGAGTCAAGAATTGTGGAACATTATATTTTATGTATCTTATCTCAGTGAGGTGATCACTGATTCTGCCGAATTTTAGATGGGGAGTCTGAGACTTAGCATCTACAATGAGGCAAAGGTAGGATCCGAATCCAGGCTGACTCCAACCTCTTAGCTTGTCTTGTTTCTCTTTGGAAAAAGAAAGGAGGCAAGGAAATATTTAAATACCCAGAGATAAGATTAATAACTGTCCTTCTGTGCTCTGTTTGGCATCGTTATGTAAGATCCATTACCAACAAACCCTGGCAGCATTCCTATCTGGGTTATAGGCATAAATATTAGACTTGGTAGCTGAGATCTTGGTGTGACTATCCCAAGAAATAACAGACATTTACCTTAGTCTCCCATTTCCTGCACCTTGAGACATTCAGCTCTCAGTTATCCACAGTAACATTGTGGATTCCAGATGGTTTTACTGTAACACCCAGAGGACTTTGGAGCCAAGTGTCTCTCATCCTCTTTTCCCACTAGGACACAAACTCTATTAATTTTCAACTATGAAAAAACTAAATAGAACAGCAAACAATGCACTTTTCTGAATCCTACCATGCATTACAAAGTTGAACAAAAAGGTTTTGAGCAACAAATTCTCTGCCAGTCAATTGTACTGGTAGGAAAAAAATGTCCAATCAGACCCCCAGGCTAGAATAGCATGAGTATACAAATGCAATTGGAGAAAACCCTTAAGAGTTATTACCATACTAGCGATTGGGTTTTCTTGCAGCCTCCTATCATGGATGTAATTTTCACATATTATAGTTATTACCACTTACTAAGCAGCAACTGCCAGACAGGGTGCAAAATTCTGTGAAAATACCACTGTGTTTATAAGAATAACAAGAAGTAGGCAATAAATGCCTCTAAAACCCTGGGGACTGGGGCATTATACATTTATTCCAGTAAATGGTAAAGTCAGGACTCAAACCCAGGAAGTCTGACTTTTAAGCTTATATTCCTAAGCGCTGTGCTAGATGACTCCCATTCTTCCAAGAAAGGAAACATTTCTGGTTTTATAAATCATTCCACCTATGGGTTCAATGTCATGCACTTTGCAAATATTCAGAGAAATTCCACCTCCCTCACTCCTACTTATCAGGCAATAGTGGAAATGTATAAAAATATCCAGCCACATTTGTCAAACATGATCTGTTTTTCATGAATGCAGTAGAGACTCAGTATATTTCCACTGATATCAGCTGAGGAAATAATCAATTCTGCTGCAAACTCACCTTGCACTTAATGTCATTCATTTGCCCTTGTAGGTGATTTAATAGACTTTCTGGGGGACCTAAGTGTTCATACTATAAAAGGGCAATATTGACAGATATGAGACTATGCAAGGAAATTTAGACTTTTTTGGAAGTAAGTAGAATCTCTTTATGGTTATGTGAACTGGGTGACTTAGTTAACAGGCATAATCTTAGGGACTTCAATTGGACCTAGGGTACTGAGGGCTCTGAACTCTTGGGTAAGCAAGAGGCAGTGCTTCACTAAAAGCTGAGATCTCAGTCAAGTTTCTAGCCTTCACTTTTTTTGGGATACAAAGTGTTTTTTCTCTCTTTCTTCCTAATGCATCAATGCTGCAACAGATCCAAAATAAATAGACCCCTTGTAACGCAGCAGGGACACTGTCTCCATTTATGACCTAACTGCTTGATATTTGGTCAATTACCTCCTCTCCACAGAATGTAGTTTAGATTGTCCTCCTATGCAGTTGCTGAAAGCAAACACAACCACCTCGACATCTGTCATATCAGGAAGACTTTTTTTTTTTTACTCAAGCAGAACAGCTCTTATTACAGAAAACAACGATAGTAACAAAAATAAAGCAGAAAAACCATGATGTGCTTCTGCAGTGCTGAGTACCAGCATGGGACTGCCTTAAGTGACTCTTGGTATGCCATCTTACATCACCATTTTATTGCCATTCGCTGCTGTGCTGTTAATTGACTCTATTATTCAACTACCAAAAAGTAGCCAAAAAGGGGAGTTATGAGACACACTCTGATTATACAAATGTACCATGCCCATCTTGTCTCCAACAGTTTATTTGTATTTCCAGTGTCTTCAGAGTTTGAAAGCTATCATTAAAATGACCCTAAAGGGACTTCTTGGATAAGCTACAGAGAGCTGATGGTACAAGGAAACCGAATGAACGAAATTCCAGAAAATGATAAGGGAGGAGAGAACAAACAGTTATTTCATCTCTGGTAGAACTGTGGGAGGGAGAGGAATCTGTTAAAACATGGATTAAGACAACAAACTATTAATGCCTGGCATGAGAGATTAGAATTATAAGAAGCTTCAACTAGAGAAAGATTCTACATGGCACTCATCAACTTTTTTCCACAGGCTTCCACTGAGTGCTTGAAGAACGGGAAAAGTGCAAGAGAGCTGATGGCAATTCTTCCAAGGGACGTTCAACAAGTTGCACTTCAGTGGTCCTCCAAAGGCTCAGGGTGGAGCAGAGGGCTGAGAGAAATTCCAGAAGGTATACAGTACTGGAGAGCAAAAAAAAAAAAAAGTCTCAGAGATTCCAAATGTTTGGAGAGGCTGTAAAACCGAAATCCCAAATGACTTGCCAATACTCAGATCTCAAGTCCTAAAAGAAAAATCCTTCAGGTGAATTGAATCTAATGAGAGTTGCATTAAAGCTAAATATAGGTTAGACTGTCTTAGCTCCCAACATTATTGGTCCTACAGAATAAGGAACATATCATCTTTGGAGACAAATAATGTTTACTTAAATCTCTGCTGGCATTTTACACACAGTAGGTAGGACACAATAAAAAACTGTGAGACTTTTGAAGAAGCAAGATCACATGACATGTAGTCAAATAAGATATAATCAACAGAGGAAGGCTTGGAGATGACCCAAATATTAATAGTACAAGACAACTTAAAACAATGAAAGAAATAGGTGAAAAATCTAGAGGAAATGGTGGACAATGTGTGTGAACAGAAGAGGAAATACAGCAGAAACCATTAAAAAGACCCAAATTGAATACTAGAAATAAAAATAAATTGATAGGAATGGAAAATTCATTGGATGGGTTTAACAGCAGACTGAAGACAATAGATGAAGATATGGGTGAGCTTGAAAACAGGCCAAGAGAGAAATTTTCCAAACTGAAACTCAAAAAGAAAAAGAATGCAAAATATATAAGAAAGCATCAGCAATCTGTGAATTGTATCAAATACTGTCCACTATATATGTAACTGGAGTCCCAGAAAAAGAGAGAATAAGGCAGAAGAAATATTTGAAGACTGATGAGCGACATCAACCTGCAGATCTCAAAAGCAGGGTCGATCAAAAGGAAACCATACTAGACACAGAGACATAAAACTGTTAAAAAAGCAAAGGTGAAGAAAGAATTTTATTATTTATGTATTTATTTTTAATGTTTATTTATTTTTGAGAGAGAGAGACAGAGCATGAGTGGGAGAGGGGCAGAGAGAGAGGGAGACACAGAACCTGAAGCAGGCTCCAGGCTCTGAGCTGACAGCACAGTGCCCAATGTGGGGCTTGAACTCACTTACCGTGAGATCATGACTTAAGCCAAAAACTCACATTTAGCTGGCTGAGCCACCCAGGTGCCCCCCTTTTTTGCTTTTTTTTGTGAAGAAAGAATTTTATTTTAGTTTATTTTAGTTTAGTTTAGTTTAGTTTATTAATGTCTATTGATTTTTGAGAGGGAGACAGAGCACAAGTTGGGGAGGGGCAGAGAGAGAGGGAGACACAGAATCCAAACCAGGCTCCAGACCCTGAGCCATCAGCACAGAGCCCGACACAGGGCTTAAACCCACAAGCTGTGAGATCATGACATGAGCTGAAGTCGGGCACCCAACTGACTGAACCACCCAGGCACCCCTTGAAGAAAGAATTTTAAAAGAAGCAAAGGAAGGAAAAGAAATGTTACATATTAGGTAATACTAATGAGAATTATAGCTGGCTTCTTACAAAAAAAATAAAGGCAAAAGACAATAAAACAGCATCTTTAAAGTATGGAAAGAACAAATAGTTAAGCTAGAGTACTATGTTTAGTGAAAATATCCTCCAAACCAAAGGCAAAAGAAAGATAAATAAAAGTAGAGACAATTCGTTTTTAGCACACCTGCACTATAAGAATGCTAAAAGAAATTATTCAGGCTGAAAGTAAATGATATCAGCTGGAAGGATAGCATCTTCAGAAAGGAGTGAATGGCATGAGAAAGGATAAATATGTAGGTAAATGTAAAGACCTTTTCACTACTTATCTATGTATCTACAATAATACATTTCTTTAAACAATGTTTGTTGAAAACAAAGAATAACAGTATTTAGTGGGTTTTATGGAATGTGTAGAAGTAAAATATGACAGCAAGCATACAAGGGATAGGAGTGGGAAATGAAGCATACTGTTGTAAGGTATTACTTCATGACATAGTATGGTAGTATTGAAGGTTGACAGCACTAAGTTAAAAATGAATATTGTGACCTCCAGAGCTATCACTGAAAAAATACATGAACATATAAAACTAAAAATTTTTAATAAGAGATGAAATTCTAAAACCACATCTATTTGTCCAAAGAAGACAGAAAGGAGACACACACACACACACACACACACACACACACACACACACACAGATGGGTCAAACAGACAAGAAGTACCAAGGTGGTAGTACCAACTATATCAACAATTCCATAAAATGTAAACAGATTCTATTCTTCAATTAAAAGTAAGAGATTATCAGGCAATTTTAAAAATGATGTTTAGAAGAAGCACCATAATATGATGACACAGACAGGTTGAAAATACGAGGCTGGAAAAAGATATGCTATGCAAACAGCATTAGAAAGCTGCAGGGACTACAATATTATTAGATAAAGTCAGCTATAAGAAAAAGAGTATAAGGAGACATAAAGAGACCAAATTAAAAAAATTAATTAAAATGGGTCAACTTATCAAAAAGACATAAACATTCTAAGTTTGTATGCATCCACTTCCAAACTTTAGAACACACAAAGCAGGGGTTCCTGAGTGGCTCAGTTGGTTAAGCGTCTGACTTCAGCTCAGGTCATGATCTCATAGCTCGTGAGTTCGAGCCCCACATTGGGCTCTGTGCTGACAGCTGAGAGTCTGGAACCTGCTTTGGATTCTGTATCTCCCTCTCTTTCTTCCCCTCCCCTGCTCACACTCTGTGTGTGTCTCTCTCTCTCAAAAATAAGTAGACATTAAATTTTTTTTTTAATTTGACAGAACTAAAGAAAAAAATAGAAACAATTTCTGTTTCATGAATAGAACACATAGACAAAAATAAAGTCCAGTAAGCACAGAGAAAATTTGAACAATTCTATCAACAAACTTTACGTAATAAACATGAAACATTATAACCAACCACTTGCATGCTTTTCCAATGCACATCATTTAGTCATATGCCGGGTCATAAATCAAATCTCAGTATATTTAATAGTATTGACATTCTTTAACCATAATGGTGTTGTTAGAAATTATTAACAATAAGATGTCTAGAAAATACTGGTGTGTTTGGAAATTAAGCAACACCCTTATAAATAATCCATGGATCAAAGAGGAAATCTCAAGGGAAATTAAAACATATTTTGAAGTGAAATAAACTAAAAACATAGCAAATTGTGGGATGCAGCAGAAGTAGTGCTTTTGGTGGAATATATAGTTTTGGATGCATGTATTCATACACAAGAAAGCTCCAAAATAAGTTGCATAATTTTCCATCTTCAGAAGCTAGTAAAAGAAACACAAATTAAATCCAAACATAAGTAGGAGAAAGAATCAACGAATCCAATTCTATCATCTTTCAGATAGAGGAACTAATGCCCAAAATTATCAAATAATCCTCCTGAGGTCACACAAGTCATCAGGAGTGGGACCCAAACTTTTAAATATCCATTTCCTCCAGATGATCTGCCTCTTCGCATACTTCAGCATTTCTGTTTTTCCGTGTTTACTTCCCATGTGATTTAAAACTTCTTCCTTTAAAGGACCTTATTTCTTCTTATAATGAACAGCAGAACTCATCCAACCACTTTGGGAGATGAGGAAACTGGGCTTTCTTTTAGCAGTTGAGGTTATGACCAAGTTCACAGGTTCATTTTTGCTGAGGATCTGTCACCCTCCTACATTCTGAAATAGAAGTCTTGCTACAGGCCTTAAAACCAGGGTCCATATAGGGAAAGCTTCATGTCTTTCATTTCTCCTGATTTCATTTGTGATAAGGCCACTAGTGATCTAGAATGGACAGCATGAGCCTTTCTTTCCTTTTCAGACTCAAAACCTAGCACAGCATCCTAAGCTGTAATTGGAAAATTCACGGGCCCAGCACCCATTCACCTTTCTGCTGAGGGAAGCCCCCTGATTTTCCTTCAAATTATCCCCCAGACCCACTTAGAATTCACAATATTCATGTGGCGTTAGTTTTAACTCATCTCTGGCAGGTTACTCAGTCTGACCTACCTGAGCATTACTTTGCCTCCACTCTCACCCCAACCACTACAAGTGGATCAGAAATGTGCACATAACCCATAGTAGGAGCCATTAAGACATTAAGACACAATCTGGGTTCTTTTTGCTAGGACTTCATGTTTTGTGACAAGGTAGAGGTGTAGTTCCTCTTTTTTTCTACATGTAGAAATGTGGAAGTGTAAGCTTTCAGCCTTTATGGGCTATATGTGGAAAGATTTTACCTGTAGTGACACTGATGAGAAAGATGAGCCAATGGAAAAAGAGATAAAGACACTGGTACTTGATAACACAGTTAATACTCTAAATAAGCATATATATTTCTTTTTACTTTTAAACTGTTTTTTCTTTATATTGGATTAAAAACAGTCACAGTCAAGTAAAAGTGTCCCAGCTGATAAGGAGCCCAAAATGGATGATGTCTTAGAGACATGTAAACTTCTAAACACTACCATTGAACGAGCTCTATGCCAAGGCTCATGAGTGCCCCACCCAAACCCCAGCGGAGTGGGCCTGTGTTTCACACTGGATGTGAGGTCAGCCAGTGAGCTGGATTAACAGAATTCTTGCTCTCACAGATTTGATTTAGAACACTCAAAAAGAGATGAGATGGTTGGTGTTACTGACTGAATGTTTGTGTGCCCTCAAAATTTGTAATTTTGACCCTACCCCAACAATGTGATGGTTCTGAGAGGTGGGGCCTTTTGGAGGTAAATAGGGTTAGATGTGGTCATGAGGGCAGATCCTTCACAAATGGGATTAGTGCCCCTATAAGAATCACAAGAGAGCTTGCTTCTCTTCTTTCTTTCCACCATTTTTAGGATACAATAAGAGGTTATTCATCAGCTATCTGCAAACCAGGAGAGGGTTCTCACCAGACTTCACCACGTGGCCCTCTGATCTTGGATTTCCTGCCTCCTAAACTGCAAGAAATAAATTCGTATTGTTTTTAAGCTGCTCAGTCTATGGTGCTTTTTCATAGTAGCCCTAACTAAGATTTTTGGCAGTAGGAACTGAAATTTAAATTATTAGTTTGTTTATTGTTTGTTTTTTAAACATGAGGGTATGAGTTAGATATAGTCCTCTGAGGTAAAATGAGGGAGCAAGAGTCATCGTAACTCTATATTAGGAAGGAGTTGAATCCATAAGGAAACAGAGCTCATGAAATATAGAAAAGATATTCAGAGAAGAGGGGAGGAATAGGGCAAGTCAAGAGTGAGAGATGAGCCAAAAATGAGCAAAAATGATAGAAGAATTTGTGGTCCATGAGATACAGAGAGAGATGGGGAGAGAAATAAGGTCTGAGATGAAACAAAGTGTCTTTCAAATTCCATTTTTTTGCCAGACCTAGTTGTCTCCAGTAGTTTTTGTTTGGGATTCTGGTGGTGGCTAAGAACACTGGCTTTCTGTAGTCCTGTATTTCCATCTTAGTTCTTGCTCCTACTAGCCCTGTAATTTTGAGCTAGTTATTTAATTAACTAATAGACCACTTCCTTGCCTGTTAAATGGGATAATGATGGTACCAGCTTCAGTGGATTGTTGCAAAGATAAACTAATCCATGGTAAGGGTCTTAGCATAGTAATTGGCACATGGTAAATACTCAATAAATGGTAGCTGTTTTCATTCATACTATTATTTTTAAATTATTCATTCAAGTATATGTTGAGATTCTAACATTGGCAGTCATCTGCACCCTGGGGATGCAGTGGTGAATGAAAACAAAACCCTGTTCCATGGAAGTTAAAACAAAGCAAAGCATCTACTTACTTGTTACTTACATGTTATCTTTCCTGTCTTATTATTCCCCCAAATAGTCTTATGATAGTTCACTCCTCACCTTACTTGGATTGTTTTAGTTAAGACTCTTTTCCTTTTATTAAAAAATATATATAACCCAAACTAGCAGCCTGGGAAAGTGGAGTTGATAAGAACCTAGGGACATGCCTCTGGATCTAAAATGTCTCCTTTTGAAATTTTTCTCAAATTCTCCACGCCCTAATTTGCTCACATGGGAAATAAGCAAACTACATGAAAAATAAAATAGACCATGGGGATTTTTTTACCTCATTGGAAGGAAAATACTAGTTAGAGTCACGAAATTATAGTTATTTGCCCTTAACACTATCTGTGTTGTTTTTATCCTCTATGATTGAAATCTCCAAAGCACACACATTTAAGAAAATTTGTGTAGTGTAATAATGGAGCTCAGAGTTCAAAAATATCATATTTCTTAATAACCTTGATTAAGAAGTCAGATATGCAAGGCTTGACATAAGTGGAGAAAACAGCCCAAGTGAGGCATGTAGACAGAGAAATCTGATTCTTCTTGTACTCGAAATTTGTTACCTTCCTGTCCTTATTTTTGATGAGCTGATCAAAATCCAAAGTTGTGTTTCTGCCAGATCAGTCATTGAAAAATTGTGACTCAGAGATCTCAATATCGAAGAGTTGTGCTTATTGTGACCTGTTGTCTTATACTCCATTTCATTAACTTATGTCTGAAAAGAATGATTGAGAAATCAACAGCAAAGTCTAGACTCAATTTCGGCATCAGTCATAATTGTGGAAAATAATATGCCTGACTGCCCTTGTTTCAAAACTATGCATCATCCAAGCCTAGTAATGGGCATGTCAGATGCCTAGTTCAGTAAATAGAGGGCAGGTGCTGGTACTTAAAGGGAGCAGACAATACCCCAAACTCAATAAATTACAGAATGCCTTTTTCCAGTGGAGATGAGCATCAGACATGGGATTAAAAGAATTCATTTTGATTCTTGAGGCTGCCATTTGCTATTTTGGGTTGTGGACAAGTCACATTACCTGCTCAGTGTCTATTCCTCCCCTGTAGATTGAGGGATGGCACCTATTAGTTGTGGGGTTCAGCATAAAAATGAGAATGTAAACATGTCTGGAAAACAATAATTCTGTAGTGAGTATATGTTGAATGAAATAAGTAATAAATGGATTGCAAAACACTATAAAAAAGGAAAGATATTTGAAACAGCTGAGTAATTTCCATAAGAGACTTCAAAAATAGTTTTTAAAACAATGTATATTACAGCCATGGTGTTAATTGCTTGTTGGGCTTTATGCAAATTCCCTAACCACTGTGCCTCAATTTCCCATGTGAACAATAGATTAAAATGACAGACCCGAAAGCACCTGGTGGCTCAGTTGGTTAGGCATCCAACTTTGGCTCAGGTCATGATCTCACAGTTTGTGGGTTGGATCCCCACGTCGGGCTCTGTGCTGATAGCTTGGAGCCTGGAGGCTGCTTTAGATTCTGTGTCTCCCTCTCCCTTTGCCCCTCCCCCACACATGCTCTGTCTCTGTCCCTCAAAATATAAATAATAAAAAAATATAAAAAATAACAGACCTTAGTCACATTATATACGTGTATGACCACACACACACACACATTATACCCATATGAGTGCTAAATATCATTTAAAATTCTTATATTCAATCATTCACTCAGCCATTCAACAAATATTTATTTAACTTCTACTACCTGTCCAGCGCTGTGCTAGCCACAAAGAACCACGAAAGATAAAGCAAACAACAAAACCCAATGTTTTCCCCTCTTGGCATTTACACTGTAGTGTATTTGAACAACCATGTGTATTTGTAGACCATGTGGTGGCTGACAACTAGGGAAGTACATGGGCTGTATTCAGTGGCATCAGGAGCCCTTGACTTACTGCATGTATTACTAACAGAGTCCCATGAACCCAAACCTTTCAGTGCTCTGGCTTTTCTAGGTAAGGGTTAAAACCATCATCAAAGACTAGCAGTCTCCTTGAGCTCAGCAGTCTGCTGTGAATGAGAGTCAGAAGTGACATCTGTCACCGCAGATGACACTGGCTGTCAGAAACAATTGCATCTTTAAGAAAGGATGAAGAAAATTCTCCCTCATGTTCCCAAGCGAGGGTGCCAGGTGTAATTGTTATGCAAGAGGGGACTTTTCAAATCAGCAGCTAGAGCCAAGCTCAGAACAGTCTGGAAAGCAGCAGTCTCATCCATCAGGTGGCTGGCAATTTTCTCTTCTGGAAGAATGTATATTCTTCCCCAGTGAGGGAATGCACTTTATTTGTATCCAGGAGTGCACAGATCTTTCTAAAGAAAAGGTGTATATGTAGAATTTTGTTGTTTTGCCTGCCTACAATTTATCAACCCCCATAATTAATAAAAGTACTCCAGAGGAAAAAAAAAAAAGTACTCCAACTGTCTCTAGGAAATCACTCTCCCCTATGCTGTGGGGGATGATATGTGGGGGAGCAGGGCACGGAACGAACTCCTGAAGCACCCTATTCTCTTAACCTGAGTGATTGGTTGAGAAATGGGAACATAGTATAGGCTAAGCCAATGTGTTAAATCAAAACTTATTCTAGCATTTTACTTTAAAAAAAAAAATAAGAAGGCATTCCAGGTCTGAATTTGAAACTGAATATAAGACTGGACCCACTTGCGGCCATCTTGTCACCCCATTAGAAGAATGCATATAAGGAAGGAGCCTACAGACAGCAAAGAGTTTCCAAGAGAAGTAGAGAAAGAACCTGGATCCCAGGGAAATAGTTTTCAGAATGGAGCCTAAAGCAGAACAAATCTTTTTTTTCTTTTTTTAATGAATTTGAATTGGATTTTTTGTTACTTGCATTTACGAAAATTATAATGGGCACAGATAGTACATACGTAATCACTAGTAGGGCAAGTACTTTGGGTTATAGGATGGTTTGAATTGCTTTATCCATCCTCTTTTTTTTTAATTAAAAATTTTAAGGTTTATTTATTTATTTTGAGAGAGAGAGTGAGCAGGGGAGAGGCAGAGAGAGAGGGAGAGGGAAAGAATCCCATGCAGACTCCATGCTGTCAGCACAGAGCCCAATGTGGTGCCTGAACTCCTGAACCGTGAGATCATGACCTGAGCCGAAACCAAATATTGGACGCCTAACCAATTGAGCCACCCAGGAATCCCTTACCCATCCTCTTTTTACACCAATCATCAATTAGGGGGCAGCTGAATTTGTACCCAGAGTTGTAATATTCCACAGCCCAGGTGCATAACTATTCTGTTAGACTTGACTTCCTATCAATTAATATTGTGAGTCATCCCACCCAAGGACATTTGAATTTTAGAAGACACTTGATTAAGATTTACATACCCCAAAGGGATGCATTCTTTTAACAGTATTTGTCAGATGATTGAAATGTCTTTCCTTCCTCTCTCCTTATTGTTTATTGTTAAAATATATTGGAAAAAAATGAAGGAGGAGGGAAGATGGCGGCGTAGGAGGACGCTGGGCTCACCGCGCGTCCTGCTGATCACTTAGATTCCACCTACACCTACCTAAATAACCCAGAAAACCACCAGAGGATTAGCAGAACGGAGTCGCCGGAGCCAAGCGCAGACGAGAGGCCCACGGAAGAGGGTAGGAAGGGCGGCGAGGCGGTGCGCGCTCCACGGACTGGCGGGAGGGAGCCGGGGCGGAGGGGCGGCTCGCCGGCCAAGCAGAGCCCCCGAGTCTGGCTGGCAAAAAGCGGAGGGGCCTGACGGACTGTGTTCCGACAGCAAGCGCGACTTAGCGGCTGGGAGGTCATAAGTTAACAGCTCTGCTCAGAAAGCGGGAAGGCTGGAGGACAAAGGGAAGGAGAGCTGCTGAGCCCCCTGACGACAGAGCTCAGTTTGGTGGGGAACAAAGGCGCTCACCAGCGCCATCTTCCCCGCCCATCCCCCAGCCAAAATCGCAAAGAGAACCAGTTCCTGCCAGGGAACTTGCTCGCTCCGCGCAAACACCCAACTCTGCGCTTCTGCGGAGCCAAACCTCCGGCAGCGGATCTGACTCCCTGCTGCTGCCACAGGGCCCCTCCTGAAGTGGATCACCTAAGGAGAAGCAAGCTAAGCCTGCCCCTCCTGCCCCTGTGCACCTTGCCTACCCACCCCAGCTAAGACACCAGATCCCCAGCATCACAAGCCTGGCAGTGTGCAAGTAGCCCAGACAGGCCACCCCACCCCACAGTGAATCCCGCCCCTAGGAGAGGGGAAGAGAAGGCACACACCAGTCTGACTGTGGCCCCAGCGGTGGGCTGGGGGCAGACATCAGGTCTGACTGTGGCTTCGCCCACCAACTCCAGTTATACACCACAGCACAGGGGAAGTGCCCTACAGGTCCTCACCATGCCAGGGACTATCCAAAATGACCAAGCGGAAGAATTCCCCTCAGAAGAATCTCCAGGAAATAACAACAGCTAATGAGCTGATCAAAAAGGATTTAAATAATATAACAGAAAGTGAATTTAGAATAATAGTCATAAAATTAATCGCTGGGCTTGAAAACAGTATAGCTGACAGCAGAGAATCTCTTGCTACAGAGATCAAGGGACTAAGGAACAGTCACGAGGAGCTGAAAAACGCTTTAAATGAAATGCATAACAAAATGGAAACCACCACAGCTCGGATTGAAGAGGCAGAGGAGAGAATAGGTGAACTAGAAGATAAAGTTATGGAAAAAGAGGAAGCTGAGAAAAAGAGAGATAAAAAAATCCAGGAGTATGAGGGGAAAATTAGAGAACTAAGTGATACACTAAAAAGAAATAATATACGCATCATTGGTATCCCAGAGGAGGAAGAGAGAGGGAAAGGTGCTGAAGGGGTACTTGAAGAAATAATAGCTGAGAACTTCCCTGAAGTGGGGAAGGAAAAAGGCATTGAAATCCAAGAGGCACAGAGAACTCCCTTCAGACGTAACTTGAATCGATCTTCTGCACGACATATCATAGTGAAACTGGCAAAATACAAGGATAAAGAGAAAATTCTGAAAGCAGCAAGGGGTAAACGTGCCCTCACATATAAAGGGAGACCTATAAGACTCGTGACTGATCTCTCTTTTGAAACTTGGCAGGCCAGAAAGAGTTGGCACGAGATTTTCAGTTTGCTAGACAGAAAAAATATGCAGCCGAGAATCCTTTATCCAGCAAGCCTGTCATTTAGAATAGAAGGAGAGATAAAGGTCTTCCCAAACAAACAAAAACTGAAGGAATTTGTCACCACTAAACCAGCCCTACAAGAGATCCTAAGGGGGACCCTGTGAGACAAAGTACCAGAGACGTCACTACAAGCATAAAACATACAGACATCACAATGACTCTAAACCCATATCTTTCTATAATAACACTGAATGTAAATGGATTAAATGCGCCAACCAAAAGACATAGGGTATCAGAATGGATAAAAAAACAAGACCCATCTATTTGCTGTCTACAAGAGACTCATTTTAGACCTGAGGACACCTTTAGATTGAGAGTGAGGGGATGGAGAACTATTTATCATGCTACTGGAAGCCAAAAGAAAGCTGGAGTAGCCATACTTATATCAGACAAACTAGACTTTAAATTAAAGGCTGTAACAAGAGATGAAGAAGGACATTATATAATAGTGACAGGGTCTATCCATCAGGAAGAGCTAACAATTATAAATGTCTATGCGCCGAATACTGGAGCGCCCAAATATATAAAACAATTACTCATAAACACAAGCAACCTTATTGATAAGAATGTGGTAATTGCAGGGGACTTTAACACCCCACTTACAGAAATGGATAGATCATCTAGACACACGGTCAATAAAGAAACAAGAGCCCTGAATGAGACATTGGAACAGATGGACTTGACAGATATATTTAGAACTCTGCATCCCAAAGCAACAGAATATACTTTCTTCTCGAGTGCACATGGAACATTCTCCAAGATAGATCATATACTGGGTCACAAAACAGCCCTTCATAAGTTTACAAGAATTGAAATCATACCATGCATACTTTCAGACCACAATGCTATGAAGCTTGAAATCAACCACAGAAAAAAGTCTGGAAAACCTCCCAAAGCATGGAGGTTAAAGAACACCCTACTAACGAATGAGTGGGTCAACCAGGCAATTCGAGAAGAAATTAAAAAATATATGGAAACAAACGAAAATGAAAATACAACAATCCAAACGCTTTGGGACGCAGCGAAGGCAGTCCTGAGAGGAAAATACATTGCAATCCAGGCCTATCTCAAGAAACAAGAAAAATCCCAAATACAAAATCTAACAGCACACCTAAAGGAAATAGAAGCAGAACAGCAAAGGCAGCCTAAACCCAGCAGAAGAAGAGAAATAATAAAGATCAGAGCAGAAATAAACAATATAGAATCTAAAAAAACTGTAGAGCAGATCAACGAAACCAAGAGTTGGTTTTTTGAAAAAATAAACAAAATTGACAAACCTCTAGCCAGGCTTCTCAAAAAGAAACGGGAGATGACCCAAATAGATAAAATCATGAATGAAAATGGAATGATTACAACCAATCCCTCAGAGATACAAACAATTATCAGGGAATACTATGAAAAATTATATGCCAACAAATTGGACAACCTGGAAGAAATGGACAAATTCCTGAACACCCACACTCTTCCAAAACTCAATCAGGAGGAAATAGAAAGCTTGAACAGACCCATCACCAGCGAAGAAATTGAATCGGTTATCAAAAATCTCCCAACAAATAAAAGTCCAGGACCAGATGGCTTCCCAGGGGAGTTCTACCAGACATTTAAAGCAGAGATAATACCTATCCTTCTCAAGCTATTCCAAGAAATAGAAAGGGAAGGAAAACTTCCAGACTCATTCTATGAAGCCAGTATTACTTTGATTCCTAAACCAGACAGAGACCCAGTAAAAAAAGAGAACTACAGGCCAATATCCCTGATGAATATGGATGCCAAAATTCTCAATAAGATACTAGCAAATCGAATTCAACGGCATATAAAAAGAATTGTTCACCATGATCAAGTGGGATTCATTCCTGGGATGCAGGGCTGGTTCAACATTCGCAAATCAATCAACGTGATACATCACATTAACAAAAAAAAAGAGAAAAACCATATGATCCTGTCAATCGATGCAGAAAAGGCCTTTGACAAAATCCAGCACCCTTTCTTAATAAAAACCCTTGAGAAAGTCGGGATAGAAGGAACATACTTAAAGATGATAAAAGCCATTTATGAAAAGCCCACAGCTAACATCATCCTCAACGGGGAAAAACTGAGAGCTTTTTCCCTGAGATCAGGAACACGACAGGGATGCCCACTCTCACCGCTGTTGTTTAACATAGTGCTGGAAGTTCTAGCATCAGCAATCAGACAACAAAAGGAAATCAAAGGCATCAAAATTGGCAAAGATGAAGTCAAGCTTTCGCTTTTTGCAGATGACATGATATTATACATGGAAAATCCGACAGACTCCACCAAAAGTCTGCTAGAACTGATACATGAATTCAGCAAAGTTGCAGGATACAAAATCAATGTACAGAAATCAGTTGCATTCTTATACACTAACAATGAAGTAACAGAAAGACAAATAAGGAAACTGATCCCATTCACAATTGCACCAAGAAGCATAAAATACCTAGGAATAAACCTAACCAAAGATGTAAAGGATCTGTATGCTGAAAACTATAGAAAGCTTATGAAGGTAATTGAAGAAGATTTAAAGAAATGGAAAGACATTCCCTGCTCATGGATTGGAAGAATAAATATTGTCAAAATGTCAATACTACCCAAAGCTATCTACACATTCAATGCAATCCCAATCAAAATTGCACCAGCATTCTTCTCGAAACTAGAACAAGCAATCCTAAAATTCATATGAAACCACAAAAGGCCCCGAATAGCCAAAGTAATTTTGAAGAAGAAGACCAAAGCAGGAGGCATCACAATCCCGGACTTTAGCCTCTACTACAAAGCTGTCATCATCAAGACAGCATGGTATTGGCACAAAAACAGACACATAGACCAATGGAATAGAATAGAAACCCCAGAACTAGACCCACAAACGTATGGCCAACTCATCTTTGACAAAGCAGGAAAGAACATCCAATGGAAAAAAGACAGTCTCTTTAACAAATGGTGCTGGGAGAACTGGACAGCAACATGCAGAAGGTTGAAACTAGACCACTTTCTCACACCATTCACAAAAATAAACTCAAAATGGATAAAGGACCTGAATGTGAGACAGGAAACCATCAAAACCCTAGAGGAGAAAGCAGGAAAAGACCTCTCTGACCTCAGCCGTAGCAATCTCTTACTCGACACATCCCCAAAGGCAAGGGAATTAAAAGCAAAAGTGAATTACTAGGACCTTATGAAGATAAAAAGCTTCTGCACAGCAAAGGAAACAACCAACAAAACTAAAAGGCAACCAACGGAATGGGAAAAGATATTTGCAAATGACATATCGGACAAAGGGCTAGTATCCAAAATCTATAAAGAGCTCACCAAACTCCACACCCGAAAAGCAAATAACCCAGTGAAGAAATGGGCAGAAAACATGAATAGACACTTCTCTAAAGAAGACATCCGGATGGCCAACAGGCACATGAAAAGATGTTCAGCGTCGCTCCTTATCAGGGAAATACAAATCAAAACCACACTCAGATATCACCTCACGCCAGTCAGAGTGGCCAAAATGAACAAATCAGGAGACTCTAGATGCTGGAGAGGATGTGGAGAAACGGGAACCCTCTTGCACTGTTGGTGGGAATGCAAATTGGTGCAGCCACTCTGGAAAGCAGTGTGGAGGTTCCTCAGAAAATTAAAAATAGACCTACCCTATGACCCAGCAATAGCACTGCTGGGAATTTATCCAAGGGACACAGGAGTGCTGATGCATAGGGGCACTTGTACCCCAATGTTCATAGCAGCACTCTCAACAATAGCCAAATTATGGAAAGAGCCTAAATGTCCATCAACTGATGAATGGATAAAGAAATTGTGGTTTATATACACTATGGAATACTACGTGGCAATGAGAAAAAATGAAATATGGCCTTTTGTAGCAACGTGGATGGAACTGGAGAGTGTGATGCTAAGTGAAATAAGCCATACAGAGAAAGGCAGATACCATATGGTTTCACTCTTATGTGGATCCTGAGAAACTTGACAGGAACCCATGGGGGAGGGGAAGGAAAAAAAAAAA
>NW_024412444.1:5947794-6094593 GCF_014898765.1 Herpailurus yagouaroundi
TATTGAGGAGGGCACCTTTTGGGATGAGCACTGGGTGTTGTATGGAAACCAATTTGACAATAAATTTCATATATTAAAAAAAATTAAAAATATATATATATATTGGAAAAAATAATAAGAGAAACATTATAGAATAGTTTCCCAAATTGTGCTATAATCAGAATCTCTACCTTCTTCTAGCAACATACAGTAAAACCTTGGATTGTGAGTAACTTGTTCTGTGAATGTTTCACAAGATGAGCAAACAGTTCTAATTAATTTTGACTTGAAAAACGATGTCTTGCAATAGGAGTAGTACGTGGCCCTGAATGTCACATGATCAAAACTGAGTCAATAGGTCTCTCTCTCTCTGTCTCTCTCTCTCTCTCTCTCTCTCTCTCTCTCTTCCTCTCTCTCTGGGATTGTGGGTGATCGTCTCCCATGCTCGGATGCTCAGTCTCAGGCCGTGATGTTTTACAGAAATCAGTGACTTTTCCGAATGTTGGAAGGTGCCCACAACTGGCACTATTGTATTTTTTGTCACTTAAAGCACCTGTGGACAGTCCTTTGCTTTAAGCATACGAGAGTAAGCTTAGGAATGCTTTGCTTCATTCTAGGTCGTTGGATAGGTTCCTTGTTAAAGTTACAGGAAAAGAAAAAGATTCCATTGAACCAACAGGCAGCAGTGATTCTGTTAGTGATTGTGTAAGTCGTCCTACACAATAACCCTCCTCTCTTGTCACCATCACACCAGCCATGAAGGTTTTTAAAGGCAAGTGCAAATTAATGTGTTTATTTTTCTTTATATTTTGTCTTTTCTTGATGACTTTGTATTATATTACAGTATTGTAATCATTTTTATATGAATATTTTTGGGTTTAGGAACGAATCATCTGAGTTTCCCTTGTTTCTTATGGGGTAATTCGCTTTGATATACAAATGCTTTGGATTACAAACATGTTTCCAGAATGAATTATGCTCGCAAACCAAGGTTTTACTGTATTTACAAAAAGGTTGCATTTCTGGCATATGGTTTAGGAATGTTACTAGTAAGTGACCATTAGCCTCTAGTTTAATGGGTATAAGTCCTTTCAAGACAGGTAGTGCTGAAATATGAAGGGGTTGTAGAAATCCCTGACTGTACTTGGACATGATTGGAGCCTTTTATCTTTAGGCCACAGTCAAACAACCAATCAACCAGCATCTTCTTATTACCCACAATGGGTATAGAATTCCAAATTATTTAAACACATAGGGCTTTGAAGTTAGACCTCTGCTCAAATACCAGCTCAGAAGACTAATAATAGTGGAAGTTTGGACAAGTTAATTAACCGTCCAAAACCTCAATGTCCACATCAGTAAAATGGGCATAATCATAATGCCTATTTCATAGTGCTGTTGGGAAGATTAAATGAGACAATATAATTAAAGAGCTCTGGAACATAAGAAGAGCTCAATCAGATTTAGCCATTATTAAAACTATACAGATCATGCTTAAACCCTTCAAGGAGTCCCAAGTCACCAGAAGCATGCATTTCATTGTGTTTGGTTCCATAGAAGAGTCAGGAAGGCTATAAGAACTGACTTGCGTGGTCCATTTGGTGTGAATCTGAGATTGAACTTTTTCTTCCAACTCAGAGATCTTTCTCTGCATGGAGCAGCTTATTAGCAGGGCTCAGCTCCAGTCAGGGAAGGGCCAGCCTCTTCCAATGTTTGGAGTATGGTAAATACCAATACATGATTCTAAACAATAGTGGTGCAGCTATGAATATATACATACATTAACAATTCACAGTGTACTTCAGGCAATGAGATCCAGTAATGGGGCATTAACTCAAGGTTGAACGATGAGTCTTTCCTTTAATCTTGTGACTGTGCCTTCAAAACTACATGATAACCTTATGTGTACATAATCATAAATGACTAAACTTTAGACTTTCATGAATATGAAATCTAGATATAATGGCTCTCTCCCACTCCCGAAATCCATTTCTCGGACCCAACCCATGCTAGGTCTGTATCACTAGAAATGGAATTTACGTGTAAAGGAAAAATATTGTAACATCATCAATCAATCATTTATCAGCCAACTATATAAAGCCATTCATCATATTTTTTCTTTCCTTTAAAATATGTTATGCAATATTTGAAGTATAGCGCAAGTTATAAAATATACTATGAGGAAAACTGTGTACTCATTCCTCCAAGTAAGAAACAAAATATCACTAATGTAGCCGAAGACATCTTTCATTACATTTTCTTAAAACAAGTCTAACTGAACTGTAGAAGAACAGAAGGTGTATTACTGTGGGCATTTCATTCAGTCCCTCATAATTACATAATCCATAGAGAGCACATCTTCATATGAAGGTAACAAAGGTTTTTGTCCACCACTCTGAGGCCAGAAGGCTTCCTGGGTCTGCAAACTACAACCCTTTTCTCCAGACCCCCCTCTCTTTCCTGGGGCTTAATAACACCCTGAACCTCCTTCCACCCACACCATAGAACTGCTGCCTTGAAACACTGCAGTGAGAAGTATTGATCCAATCGCAATCTCTCGAGCCAAGGCATATCCTAGTGGGACCTGGCTGAAATGGCAGATCATCAAACACTAGGACTGAACTAGAGTTTAGGTGCCGTCCGGATCTGAGCTTTCTCTGTAAATCCCCTAAACCCCCTTCTGACTTTTCAAAAAGCCTAGTGTATAAGCTACTACTACAAAAACAACTTTGGCCTGGGAGATTAACCTGAAAAAGCATATTTTAGAGCTGGATTAACCATGATCCCCATCTCTGGCTTTTAGGAATGAATATAAGTCATTAGGTATTGAAGTTGCTTGACACCTCCTTACTCACACTCATCCTTTTTGTCTTGGCTAGAGGATGAGAAAGGAGTACAGACCTAGGATTCAGGGTGAGTGTTTAAATTAGTATAAATGTAGTGATGTTTGGGATGCCACTGGGTTCTGGTCTTTAGGTCCTGATGGGTGGACGACCATATTTACTGAGAACCCACCATATTTACTGAGAAGCACACTTAGTGCTACCCGATGTATCAAAAGAAATGGAAAACTTTGTTAATCTTTTTTTTTTTTTAATTTTTTTTTTCAACGTTTATTTATTTTTGGGACAGAGAGAGACAGAGCATGAACGGGGGAGGGGCAGAGAGAGAGGGAGGCACAGAATCGGAAACAGGCTCCAGGCTCCGAGCCATCAGCCCAGAGCTCGACGCGGGGCTCGAACTCACGGACCGCGAGATCGTGACCTGGCTGAAGTCGGACGCTTAACCGACTGCGCCACCCAGGCGCCCCAATCTTTTTTTTTTTTTTTTAACCATCGAGTTTGCAGCCTATTCAGATGGCTTTTGAAATTGTGCAATATCTGTTAAATCACTTTATAAACTCAACACCTCCATGCCAATGCAAGGGATTTTCATTGTTATCAAAACAGTTTTCATTGATTTCTGTGTGGCAAATCATTTTTGATCCTTCAATGTAAATGTCCTGTAAACAACAAAAAGTAGGACAGTGGTCAGATTTGTGAGCCCTGGGGAAGCCAGTTCCATATAAACCTATCTCTTGGCATATAAATTTCCATAAAGACAACCTCAAATACGATGATTAAGTGTGCCTATGCCTCGCTGAAAGTCTCTAAACCCAACACACACAGTTAAGAGAGATTATAAATCTTCTATAAAGATTTGCCTACTGATTAGTTTCTTTTTAGTAACCAACTCGTTCTTGTAAAGGTGCTTGAGATGATAATACATCATTAGCACGAGGTATGAGGTATTAGCATTAGCATCAGGTAGTAGCCCCTTCAATTTGACACTTGCTTTTTAACATGTACTATGTCCTGTCTGAGTGCTAGGCACCACAGGGGATGCAGCTATAAAAAAAAAAAAAAAGACATTCCTCAAAGTCAGATAAGTTGCACTCTAATTGTTACACCCCGAATCAAGAATGCAAAACAGCACGATTCAGAAAGAGATATCCTGAACTCTACTAGACATTCAAACAATAGAGCTTGTTGAGAGCTTGGGAAAAACAAAAACCAACAACAACAACAACAACAAAGGAATTTAAGTTCATTTACGTGACATAAACTTTGCAGGCTGCGGAGGATAATGACAGGTGAGGAGAAAAGGAAAAGGCATTACAATTAGAATAAACAACATGAACAAGATATAGAGATTTGAAGTGTGGGATACTTGTAGGGAAAAAGCAAGCACTCCATTTTAATTACACCACAAGATATCCCCTGGGAAGAGATGGGAAATGACAGCAACATCAGGAAAACACAACAGTAATAGAATAATATTGACAGTGACCACAATAACTAACATTTATTGGGCTGGCCACTGTCTTGAGTTCTTTCTTTTTAATAATCATAGAATATGTAAGGAAGTCAGCATGTTTTTACATGATTTAGATGCATCCTTTCTTGGTGTCAATTTGTTAATAGGAATCGATAGACTAAAAAAATACATACATTTAGAACCACTAGCTCCATATAAAGAAATTTATTCTAAGGGAATATAAGTGCACATAAGTGCAAAGAGATGGATGTGCAAGAATGCGTATTGCAGCACTTGTTTATAAAATCACAGATTTCGAATCACAATTGCACACCTGTAGGCAATTGAGTAAATAACCGTGGGGATATTATCCAGGCACTAAAAATTGTAAAGAATATGCATTGAACTTCAAAGAACTTTCAAGCCGTATGATAGAATGAAAACAGAAGATTTGTTGATCAGTTTGTATGGGATAATCCCAAATTGTAAAACACTTCTATTTTCTTTTTCCTTTTTTTAAAATTTACATCCAAGTCAGTTAGCATATAGTGCAACAATGATTTCAGGAGTAGATTCCTCAATGCTCCTTACCCATTTAGCCCAACCCCCTTCCCACAACCCCTCCAGAACCCTCTGTTTGTTCTCCATATTTAAGAGTCTCTTCTGTTTTGTCCCCAACCTGTTTTTATATTATTTTTGCTTCCCTTCCCTTGTGTTCATCTGTTCTGTCTCTTAAAGTACTCATATGAGTGAAGTCATATGATATTTGTCTTTCTCTGACTAATTTCGCTTAGCATAATACTCTCTAGTTCTGTCACGTAATTGCAAATGGTACGATTTCATTCTTTTTGATTGCCGAGTAACACTCCATTGTATATATATATACCACATCTGCTTTATCCATTCATCCATTGATGGACATTTGAGCTCTTTCCATACTTTGGCTACTGTTGATAGTGCTGCTATAAACACTGGGGTGCGTGTGCCCCTTCGAAACAGCATACCTGTATCCCTTGGTAGTAGTGTAAGCAGGTTTTTTGAGGAACCTCCATACTGTTTTCCAGAGTGGCTGTACCAGGGGTTTGCATTCCCACCAGCAGTGCAAAAGAGATCCTCTTTCTCCACATCTTCACCAACATCTGTTGTTGCCTGAGTTGTTAATGTTAGCCATTCTGACAGGTGTGAAGTGGTATCTCAGTGTGGATTTGATTTGTATTTCTCTGATGATGAGTGATGTTGAGCATTTTTTCACTGGTGTTTAGCCGTCTGGATGTCTTCTTTGGAGAATTGTCTATTCATGTCTTTTGCCCATGTCTTCACTGGATTATTTGTTTTTTCGGTGTTGAGTTTGATAAGTTCTTTATAGATTTTAGATGCTAACCCTTTATCTGATATGTCATTTGCAAATATCTTCTCCTATTCCATCAGTTGCCTTTTAGTTTTGCTGATGGTTTCCTTCGCTGTGCAGAAGCTTTTTATTTTGATGAGATCCCAGTAGTTCATTTTTGCTTTTGTTTCCCTTGCCTCCAGGGATGTGGTGAGTAAGAAGGTCAAAGAGGTTTTTGCCTGCTTTCTCCTCGAGGATTTTGATGGCTAACTTTCTTAATTTTAGGTTTTTCACCCATTTTGAGTTTATTTTTGTGTATGGTGTAAGGAAGTGATCCAGGTTCATTTTTCTGCATGTAGCTGTCCAGTTTTCCCAGCACCACTTGCTGAAGAGACTGTCTTTATTCCATTGGATATTCTTTTCTACTTTGTCAAAGATTAGTTGGTTATACATTTCAAAACACTTACATTTTCTATTTGTGTATTAACAGATTTGTTTTTAAAGTCTGGAGGGATCTAAACAAAATCCCTAAAACAATTTTATGTGGATATTTTGTCTAAGTTAGATATTTTATTCATCTTTATTTTCTCTTTTTTCTATCATAATCATGCATCATTTTATAAGATAACATAAAATAATATTTAAAGTATAAATACAATAATAATACAGAAAACAAATGTATGCTCTTAAGCAGATAGACCCCACTCTATATGTTTTTCTGGAATCATTGGTAGCTTATCTAAATGATCTCAGGGCTTCAGTGGAAGTTTCAGTCTTCATCAGAGAGCAAAGGAGACCTTTATCTTAATAGCAGGCAATATCAATCCATAGATTGGGTCAATTACATCATTTTACATTCTTGAAATTCTGTAGATTCTATTGCAGGTGATGCAAAATTTGATGAGTTGGGAAATGGTCACCAAATAATTTAGATGGGATATTAGATCTGGGAAGGGTTTTGAAGGATGATAGGAGAACCAAAAGACTTTTGATTGAGTAGAAAACTGGAAACCACAGAAAATAAAATATGGAAGGACCTGAAGATGGGCACTGTTTCAAATGGATTATTTTCATCTCATTCTTACCATGACTGGATGAACTAGACACTGTTATACCAATTTTATTATTTGTTTATTTTTAGTGTTTATTTAATTTAATTTTTTTAATGTTTATTTATTTAATTTTGAGAGAGAGAGAGCAAGCAAAGGAGGGGCAGAGAGAGAAGGAGACAGAATCCCAAACAGGCTCCTCGCATTAGTGCAGACCCCAACGTGGGGCTCAAACTGATGAAACCTGAGAGCATAACCCTAGCTGAAATCAAGAGTCAGAAGCTCTTGATTTTAGGTGTCCCTCTGTTATACCAATTTTATAGATTAAAAACCGAAGCCCAGATTCTATAACTTTCCAAAGATTACCCAGTAAGCAGTGGAAATTGCATATAAGGTAAACAGGTAGAAATGATGAAAAACAGACTTCAGCTCAGCATAGGGAAGAAGAAGTATGAAATACTTGTTTGTAGTAAGCTCCAGACGTTTGTAGGCAAGCAAGTACAGCTCAGATACCTATTAAGCAATGGTTCAGAGGAGACACTACCACTGCTCTTGGTTATACTCTTGGAACAAAGAGTCCCTTACAATCCTGAGAATTCTGTCATTTGGCCTTCTTGCCAAAAATGAAATTAGATCTCTTCCTAACATCCAGACAAAAAGAGTTCAGAAACTCCCTTAGGGGCCTGAGATTCTAAGAATTGACAAAAGAACATTTTCTACATGTTTCCCCTTTAGTCCTGCTACTATAATGCCTTTTCTTTTCTTTCTTTCTTTCTTTCTTTCTTTCTTTCTTTCTTTCTTTCTTTCTTTCTTTCTTTCTTTCTTTCTTTTCTTTCCTACTCTCCTTTTTGTCCCTTGTCCAAATTGCCTTATTCTATATCTGCTTCCCTTCCTTCCCTCCCACTGTTCTGTCTGATGCTCTATAAGAGACACATCGTAGGCTGACTGCATTTTCCCTTTTCAGTACTCTTTTTAGATACTTTCAATCAATATGCAGCAGCAAAGATGCAGGAAGCAGCACACAATGGGAGAAATAATGTCATAAAATACTGTTAGAACAGCATTCAGAGCTCTTTTGTTCACAGAACTCAAAGCCACATTCTGTTATTTTATCTCAGCCAGTGTCCTGGAAGTCATTCTGCATTAGAGCAGGAATAGTGATCAAGGCCTGCTGTGATCTTACAGTTAAAAAAAAGACAAAAGATAACTGGGAGCAATAAGGATACACAATGACACACAACCTTCTCTCATATCTTCTCTACTGAAACAAGAGTTTAGGGTGGTTCTGGCTCCATTCACCCATTCATTCATTTCTTCATCATGTCTCAACTGACCATCTTTCATCCATGTAACAGATTCCAAGTAAGAGTTGGAAGAACAAAGCTGAACAGAGAGGTTGTAGGAGTAAAATGGTCCCTAGCAATGAATTAATGGATAAATTTATTTAACATATATAAATTTATTTATCCACTTATTTAATGGATAAAAAAATCTCACAAGAAAAATTGACATTAGTGAAATAGTCATAATATGAATTAATTCATTCTAACTCTGCGAGGAAAGTCACACAGCCCAGAAGTGGAAGGTCCCTGAGTAGATGAAATGAATGACAATGTATCTCTACACTTTAGGGAAATTAAATTTTTTCCGCCACTTCCAAGAGATAAATTCCAACAATAATTCTCCATGTTTGGTGCCTTCAGAGAGCAGAAAGGCAAGAAGAAAAATAAAGACAGGACGAGAGTCAAAGAAAAAGAGGAAAGAGCATAAATGAATCATTCCTTATTCTTCTTTTGTTCACCCTCTCCAACACATGCAGGTACGTACGTATACCTGGCATCCACTGTGATCATGACCTCTCCCATTCATGACACCTTTTTCCCTCTTACTGGAATATCTTCCACGATATTCCTATGCCCCGTTAATGGAGGCAAATCTGAACTGAAGCTCTGATTTTCATCAAATCTGTATTTAGATTACTCCTGATTGTTTTAATTCATAGTGACACATTTTTTTCTGAGCCAGTATTCTAATAGATTCTATTAAATTCTGCCATTGCAATGACCTTGAAGTTATACACAAACCCAGTTTGTTCCAACAACCCAATCTTAATAACCTAGAAAATAGAAACCTTGGTTTCCATGTCTTCAATTATTTCCTGTTTTATAGCTCTTCTGGGCACAGAAATTAAAAAAAAAAAAACCTCTTCATTGAAAGATATAACTGATAACAGTTGGAAAAAACAGAAAATAGAATCCAAGTGGAAGCCATGTGGCAGCTCAATAGAGTTGGCCAAGACATGACATTCTTATAGGATAGTTTCAGGCTTGTTCAATCAAAGCCATCTCCAGGACATTCTTGACTTGACGGATAGAGCTTCCAATCTAGAGGAAGCTTGACAGACAGCAGGAATGGGAAACAACCCAAGTCACTGTTGATATCATCACTGAGCTCTGTCAGATACAGCCTATTAAGCTGTAATGGGGACCACAGCCTCAGCCAAAGAAGGAACAGCCAAGTCACATGGAGAAGAGACCACTTTATAGCTGATAACATTTCTCACCAAGTGTTTTGGTTTTGTATTTGTTTTTAAATAACCCTGAGAATTCCACACTTGGAGGAGTCTGTATATAGGAGTGTGGAAGAAAATATTGATGGCCTAGTCCATAGAAAGTGCTGAATTGGATAATAGCTTACAAATATTGAAAGAATATTTTTCTCAATTTTTGTGATAATCACAATGTAACAGCTACTTACAAGGCACATTCTTCAGCTCAATTTGCATTATTAACATTCTCCCCATAACTTTATTAAATTTAGACAATCCACAAAACAATAAATCAAGCCCTGGTGTTTAGTGTTTGGCAGTTCATGGTGTACATACTCCCAAGATGTCTTGTTTCAAGCGACATCACTGAAGGTAGAGTTCAGAAGAGATACACTGTAACATGGAAAGACAATAGATGGAATGCAGTCAATTGATTAGGAAACTACTTTCTGAGTACTCACAAAGTTACCTTTGTGTTCAACACAATTCATTTACTTGTAAATTTATGTGTTTTAAATTTTAATCAGAGCTGCGTTCCCCAACCAGCTTGAAAAACTCCTGAAAATTAAATTCTTAGCTCTCGCCAGCTAGGACAAGCTGAGTTCGGCACAACTATCCCCTCTTGTACTACTTCTGTCTCATTACGTTGAGATCATTTCCATCGTAGTGCTTATCCAAATCTAGTATTAGAGTATCTACTGTATACTTTATTGTCTGTTTCCCATACAGCTATGGAACAGACCCTCATGAGAGTAGCAACCTTGCCATTTTTCACTGTGTTGTACCCCCAGCACCTGCAACAGTGCCGGCACCATGGTCCAAGCTCAATAGATACCTACCGGAGGCTGAATGAATTCAGAATAGAAAATACCTGCCAATTAATGTGTAAAAGAAAAGTAAATTATGGGGAGCCTGGGGGGCTCAGTCGGGTGAGTGTCCTACTTGGATCATGGGTTCGAGCCCCGCGTCAGGCTCTGTGCTGACAACTGAGAGCCTGGAACCTGCTTCAGATTCTGTGTCTCCCTCTCTCGCTGCCCCTCCCCCACTCATTCCCTCTCTCTGTCTCTCTCTCTGTCTCTCAAAAATAAATAAACATTAACATTTTTTTTAAAAGAAAAAGAAACTAATAGAACCTGGTCTAAGGCAATCATAAGTATTTCAAGTGAAGAAATTCATAAGACCAATACATATATAAGATAATCAACCTCAGTTGAAATTAAGAAAATGTCTTTATTACAATTATTTTTCACCCTGTTCCTACCCTGCCTGCATCTGGGGACTGTTTCTCACCACACCTCTCCATTTGAAGACAAAGCTAATTTTGGAAGTGTGACCCTCAAATGTAGGTGTCCATTAAGAGAATCTGACTCGGGAAGCCTGTGACTGTATTCTTTAATAAGTACTGTAGATGACTCTGATCCTGGCAATTCAAGGATTTCTCTTTGAGAAGCACATTTAACTAGTATAGTGTTCTTAACTCTGGCTGAGCACATGCATTAACTCTGGCAGACTAGGGAAAAGGGGGACCTGGGAAGGTATTTTTTATTTTTATTTCTTTAATGTTTATTTATTATCGAGAGACAGAGAGAATGAGAGCATGAGCAGGGGAGTGGCAGAGAGAGGAGGAGACACACAATCCGAAGCAGGCTTCAGGCTCTGAGCAGTCAGCACAGAGCCCGACGAGGGTCTCAAATTCATGAACCGTGAGATCATGACCTAAGCTGAAGTCAGACGCTTAACCGACTGAGCCACCCAGGAGCCCTGACCTGGGAAGGTATTAACAATAGAGACGTGTGACTGCTGTTGCTTCTCCTTATGTAGATTAATTAAATCTTTTTTTTTTTTGGAGCTTTTTAAGGATTAATTCTTTTCACGTGATTCTTGGCTGCCCAGTGAAACCGAAGGTCTAACATATAGCCAGCCTAACATTTAAGAGAACAGTCTTAGTTAGCAACACTTTGTTTTATCTCCACAAGCATAAGTTACTTAACTGAAGATTGAGTTTATTGAGCTGGAAAATTATAAAAACTTGTGTCTTAAAAATATATTTAAGGGCACCTGGCTGGCTTAGTCAGTACAACATATGCACCTCTTGATCTCAGGGTGGTGAGTTCAAGCTACACATTGGGTGTAGAGTCTACTTGACATATATTATATGATCTGATCTTTTCTACTGTCTCTTTCAAAATACGTTTACACATTTAACAGACAAAAACATCTTTGGCTTTGTGCAGATAGCTGACTGTGGTTATTGTAAGCATGGACTGTCTGCCAGCCATGTGACTTTGAACAGATTCTCTAACTTCTCATGCCTCAGTTTCCCCACAGGGGTTATTGTGAGGATTAAGTGACTCTATACATGTGAAGTCCTTAGAACAATACCTGGAAGGTCATGAGTCCTCTGTTAGTGTTGCTGTTACATTATTAACCATCAGGATAGCTGTAGTTCCAGAAATGTGTACCCTTGGAGGAGAGAAAAAGGCCAATACCGAAGAATAAAAACCAGCTGATGATTTTAAAAATCGCACGCATCCATATCAGCATCTGTACTAGCTAGCCGTTGCTAGCTGGATAATAACTGCAATTTAGCCTTTACATAAATCACATGATGTGTTGCATCAGTTCTCAGCACCTCTGCAAAATAATAACATCCTCTTCAAGACTTTGAGTGAGATGAACCTCAGGTGATTTTTTATTATTCTGGAACCAGTCGAGAAAACTTCAAGGGGCAGCCAGCACCATCTTTCAAATGACTTCTCAGAAATAGGGGAAATTATACCAGTTTCACTTCGAATCATTCACCAGGGAAGTGAAGCAAATTCTAAAAGGGAGCTAGGTCACCGGGAGAAAAATTCTAAAGGCCATTGACATGACACTGCTATCATGATCCTAGAGACAGCTGACCAAATTGTTCCATATCCCCCCTGCCCCCCAAGCTGTGAGGTTTTTGATAATTCAATTTACATAGTAAAATAGCAATGTGTTTTATTCTAAATAATATTATTTATTAGGTTTTGTTGTTTATAAAAATGAGACCATGTTGTATTTCTGCCACTTGGGGTTTTTTTTTTACCCAGAATTATATTTTTGAGATTCATCCTTGTTGATTCATATATCTGTAGTTTATTTCATTCATGCCTAATTTGTTTTGGTATGAATTGGCTGAAACTTGTTGGTTATTTTATTTTTGGTGGACATTTGGGGTTTGCCTACTTCTTTGTTATTACAAGCAATAGTAGTATAATCTTTCTTGTATATACACATAGATTAAAATTGTAAAGAAAGCAAGAGAATGATAAACACAAGATTTAGGAAAGTGGTTCCTCTCAGAGGTGAGAAAAGGGAATGCTCATTAGAGGGAGGGTTGCAAGACCATCAAAAGTTATGATACTATTCTACTTTCTAAGGTGGGCATGTAAATAGAGTTCATGTGTGTGTGTGTGTGTGTGTGTGTGTGTGTGTGTGTGTGTGTGTACATATATATATATACATAAAGATGCATACATTTTATTATGTATATGCATATATACATAGAAGATTCTCATGAATATAAGTTTGGGCACTATTCTAGAGGGTTTCTATCAACTATTGCACTATTGGAAATTAATTTCCTTTTATGGTGTATAGGGATATTAGCTCAGGTTTTCTTTTACCCAAAGGAAGAAATGAGCAAGCCAGTGTGAACTCCCAGAGGCCCTCCTTTCCTGCATTTTTTCTGTTTTCTTTCTTTATTCTCTCTCAAGAATACCATCATATTCCTCTCATTCCTTTGTTTCGGGATTGTATCAGTACAGCCCATTTCTCCCTCTGTGGGAATCCTGAGAAAAAACACAGCAACTGCACAAATGATTAAGAGAGGAAACCTTAGGTTGCTTAGGAAAAGGTCTTCTGAGCCTTTGAGAGAGAAAGGCATGACATCTCGGCCAGCTACTCCTTTCTCAGTTTCCTTTGGGTGCATTTATCCAGAGTTCTAGCTGTTGCCATGCCCAGAATATCTTGGTCGGTCAAGAACATTCTAAGTCTAGCCAGACTGCCCACAGAAGAGGTTTGTATTTTTTGTTTTTTGTTTTCTTTTTCACTACCTCTGAGCCTCATGGGTGGCACAGCTCCAGCTGTAATGGTGCCCACATCAAGCCCATGCAGGCAGAGATAAATGGTCCCAGCCACCTGCTTCATAACTGAGTCAGTTGCAGAAGACAAACCTCAGAGCAAGAAGACGTACCTTATTTGGACTTACTTGGTCAAAGTTTTCTCTCTCCAAGTCATATCCTCTGACCAACCCCGGTATTTCTATCGGGTTTCCAGATGAAAAAAGTTGAGATGTAAAAAGGGTAAGAAACTTATCCACAGTCATTATAAATGGAAATGATGGATCATTTAAAATACCAGTGAATTCAACATCAAACGTCATTACAAATCAAAACCACAATGAGATACCACCTCACCCTGGTCAGAGTGGCTAAAATTAACAACTCAAGAAAAAAAAATGATGTTGGCAAGGATGTGGAGAAAGGGAAACCCTCTTGTACTGTTGGTGGGAATGCAAACTGGTGAAACCACTCTGAAAAACAGTATGGAGTTTCCTCAAAAAGTTAGAAATAGAATTACCCTATGACCAGCAATTGCACTACTAGGAATTTATCCAAAGGATATAAAAATACTGATTCGAAGGGGGCACATGCGCCTAATATTTATTGCAGCACCATCAACAATAGTCAAATTAAGGAAAGGTCCCAAATGTCCATCAACTGATGATTGGATTAGGAAGATGCACACGCGCGCGCACACACACACACACACACACACACACACACACACACACACTAGAATACTACTCAGCAATGAAAAATAATGAAATTTTGCCATTTGCAACAATGTGGTTGGAACTGGAGGGTATTATGCTAAGCAAAATAATTCAAAGAAAGACAGATATCACAGAAATTACATGATTTCACTCATGTGGAATTTGAGAAACTTAACAGATGAATGTAGGGAAAGGGAAGGAAAAATAAAAACAGAGAGAGAGGCAAACCATAAGAGATTCTTAAATACAGAGAACAAATGGGGGTGGGGGAAATGGGTGATGGGCATTGAGGCACTTGTTGGGATGGGCACCAGGTGTTGTATGTAAGAGATGAATCACTGGATTCTACTCCTCAAGTCAAGACTACACTGTTTGTTAACTAACTTGAGAATTAAAAAAAAAATACCGGTGAACTAACACAAGGAGTTTAGTACCTGGAAATGTGAGCCAGAGAATGAAAATGAAAGAAACATCTAATCTGGCCCCTTTATTAAATTAATTAAATAGTTAATTTTTCTTTTTTTAATTGACATATAGTTGACACACATTGTTTGTTATTTTCTTTCAGGTATACAGCATGTGATCCAACAATTCTATATGTTATGCTATGCTCACCACAAGTGACATCTCTTTTTTTAAAGATGTGGAAACTGCAGTCTAAACAGGGTAAGAATATTGTCCAAGATCACATAAAGATGGGAACTCTAGTCTGAATAGCCATCACTTTTTTTTCCACTAGGCCACTGACTCTCAAAGCTGGTTGCATATTAAAATTACCAGAGGGAGCTTAAATCAAAACAGACAAAAATATAAGGACACAGATTCTCAGGACCAAGTTTGAAACGAGGTCTGGGACTGTTTTCGTTTGTTTGTTTGTTTGTTTGTTTCTGTTTTTGTTTTTTTTGAAAGTTACCTGGGTGAACCTAACATGAAGCCTAGGCTGGGAACCACTGAACAATATTCATTCTCAAATGAATCACTCAGAGCTAAGTCCTACCCCCAGAGTGTCTAATTCAGTACATTTGGGATGGGGCCCAAGAATTTACATTTCCAACGGGTTACCAAGTGATGTTGATGCAGCTGGTCTTGGAACAACACTTTGAGAACCACACACTGGGTGGGGATGTAATTGTTGGGAAAGTTGGTCTCAGGTGCAGGGTCTTTCAACCGCCATCAGGCTGCATAAGAATGGACCTTGGGCCTGGAACACGAGGAGGTAAAGTGCCACACAGCCTGTGTCTCGCTTAGCAGTGTGTGGGCGAATGTCTTTCCTTCTTTGAGGCTCAATCAGTGCTCTGTTGTCTCTGTTTAAAGAATGTGCGTCTCACTGGGTGTTGTATGGAAACCAATTTGACAGTAAACTTCCTATATTGAAAAAAAAAAAAGAATGTGCATCTCATGGCATCTGTCCAACCCCACTACTGAAGCGGCTCTTGCTCTGTCTCTTCTCCATGTGAATAGAGCCTTGTTTCATCCAGGGCTTGACTGCATTGTATTTTCCTTGGTGACTCTGATATCAAGATGCAATGAGCAGAAGTGTTTAGAGTCCTCCCTGGGATGGGTAACAAGTACTGTACGCCCTTGGGGTTGATAACCAGTGCATGATACGCTGCTAGTAATGGTACCTAATGGTTGAGAGTGCCTGGGTTAAAAATCCGAATTATGCTACTTACTAGCTGGTAGGAGGTGGATAAATTACTTCTCCTGTAGAGCGATGAGTATCAACTAGGTTGGGGTGTGGGATTTATGTACTGGGAGATGTTTGGTAGTATCTGGAGACATTTTTGGTTTTCACAACTGACAGCTTGTTTTGATGGCATCTAGTGAGTAGAGTCCAGGGAGGCTACTAAACATCCCACAATAACCAGAATACACTCCCCGCCACCAAAGAATTATCCAGCTCGAAATGTCAATAGTACCAAGGTTGAGAAACCCTGCTGTATATATCTTTAGTTTCCTCATCTGTGAAATGAAGATTATGAAGTATATGCCTAATAAAGTTAGTGTGAAGATGAAATAAAATATGGCATTTAAAGAAATTGGCATGGTACCTAGCGTAAAGAAATCGCTACCCCTCACACCTTGCCACTGGATGCAACAGCTTATTAAGAGCCAGGCAGTTACCTAAATGCTTTACATATATTAACTCATTCAATAATTTTAGTAACAAATTATAAGAAAGGTATTATTGTTATTCCCATCTTGTAGATGAGAAGGCTGAGAACCAAAGGAGGCTATTAATGTGCCCACAGCTAATAGGTGGTAAAGCCTTGGACCCAGGAGTGAAACTCCAGGTTATGATTGGTCACAAAACCAGATGGCCTTCAGTAATAAGTCACTGGCCAAACCAAATGATGGCCAAGTTGGCCTTTTGTTGAAGCACATCTCAGCTTTCCTAACGCGTTAGGCATCTTTCTGTCAGAAAATAGAGCAGCTCCAATGTTGTGTAAATTTCCCTGTAATACTAACACTGGAGAAATTTAACAATATGGTAAGTTGTAGGCCTTTAGGTCAGAGACATGATTCAGTCGACCAGATGTCTCCAGCAGCTGACACAAAGCAGGTACCTGCATAAATGTTTGTTGACTGAATCGATGTTTGCTGAGTTCAGGTAGAGAAACACTCAAAGGTCTAGCTCCTACAGTATTTTGCTTGTTTGTGGTCAGAAGGCAACATCTGCCACCCAGATCCCTAGACTTTTCCCAGATGTTTGGCGGATACTTATCTGGGGTTGGTTGGCTTCACTGTGAGTAAACAAGTGCTCGGGCTTCTTTTGTGCTGAGTAATGGTTTCATAGGATCTAATTTCACAGATAAAATGCAGTATTGATCATTCTATTTTGGTATTTGGTACAGAGATATTGGAGCAAGAATTGGCGAAATGCAATTCCAGGGAGAAATAATTCAGTTTCCCGTGGAAATATTCTGTTTCTAAATTTGCTCCTGAAGGCAACATAGGGAAATCAAATGTGTGAGTCAGGCAAGATTGTAACACCATTAGCTCTAAACTATTTAAATGACAAATACGGTTATAAAGACAGGGTTAAATCTGGGACACTCACTCTTTCAGGGGAGACTTTAGATGTGTGCCAGCCTCATGACAGAGCCGGGCAGATGGTAATTAATAGCATTTTCCCATAAGGTGGGAGTGCAATGAAAAAGATTTATAAGTGCTTACCTCTTTACCCACAGAGAGGTGGTAAGTAAAAATAACATTAGTCTAATATTTCACAAAGATGAAAAGAAGTATATTTTCAGATGGCAGAAATGCCAAAATTTTATTTTAAGCATTGTTTTAAAATTTATTTATTTATTTATTTAAAATTTCAAACATCTGAAGTTTATTTTTTCTTTTAATATGAAATTTATTGTCAAGTTGGTTTCCATACAACACCCAGTGCTCATCCCAACAGGTGCCCTCCTCAATACCCATCACCCACCCTCCCCTCCCTCCCTCCCCCCATCAATCCTCAGTTCGTTCTCAGTTTTTAAGAGTCTCTTATGGTTTGGCTCCCTCCCTCTCTAACTTTTTTTTTCTCCCTCCCCTCCCCCATGGTCTTCTGTTAAGTTTCTTAGGATCCACATAAGAGTGAAAACATCCAGTATCTGTCTTTCTCTGTATGACTTATTTCACTTAGCATCACACTCTCCAGTTCCTTCCACGTTGCTACAAAAGGCCATATTTCATTCTTTCTCATTGCCATGTGTATATAAACAATTTATCCACTCATCAGTTGATGGACACAATTTTTTTAAAATATATTATCCATTTTCCCTACCATCTTATAAAAAGCGCACAGCATTTTTATGCTGCTTTGGGGCTTAAATGATGGTAATTAGTTACAAGACTGTGTATAACAAAATAATGCTCTCCAGTGTAACTCTCTTCTTCCTCCCCCTGCCCCCAAACTTGAACTGAATGGTTCCAGCCTGTTCTTCTTTGAGTTCATCTATCTTTGCTGTTCTTCACAGTCACTTTTTCTGATGCTTATGGTCTTCTTTCTTGTAGTCTTGCCTTCTATTCTGTCCTTCTTGCTTCTTCCCTCAGTTGAAGTCTGGGAAGCTAGGTGACTAAGCTTGTTAGAATGGTTTTGAACGTATGAATAAGCAGTTTCTGAATGAAATAGCGGAGGCTTCTCCTCCGTCTAAGGGAAATAATTACATCATCTTGATGACTCCTACTTTCACTCTTAAGAGCTCTTAGGCCCTAGGATAATGTGATCAAATCAACATTCAATTAGTGTGGTTTTACTGTATTTTGTAAATAAAATCAATCTTACCATCTACCCTTAGAAGAATAAAATATCTAGGTCAAATTAATTATGCATCTGAATTTTACATTTGGCATCAAATTATAACCACAGAATAAGGCTGATGTTCTTATCCCATGTTTTCAAATAATAAAATGACTGCTCAAATGGTTTACTGATTTTCCAAGAGCAAGCAAAGAGTTAGACTCAAACTTGGCTGTGTAGATCACTAAAACTGAGGCCTCATCCCAGATGAATTATATCAGAATCTCTAAACAGTTTAGTCTAAGCATCAGCATTTTTTAAAAGCTGAACAGGTGCCATTTGCAATAGCATCAACATGTACCAAATAGCAAAGAAGAAATCTAACAAAAGATGTGCAAGACTATTTACTACTGAAAACTATAAAATGCTGTAAAAGAAGACTTAGGTAAATATATCATGTACATGAGTGGGAAGAAGACAATATTCTAAAGTTGTCAATTCTAAACCAATCAATTCAATGCAATCCGAATCAGAACCCCAGCAGGTTTGTTTTGGTAGAAACCAACAAATTAATGCTAATAAGTCACATGTAACGAAGAGTATCTTTTTTTTTTAAGTTTTATTTTTATTATTTACTTTTGAGAGAGAGACAGAGTGTGAGCAGGGAAGGGGCAGAGAGAGAGATGGAGACATAGAATCCAAAGAAAGCTCCAGGCTCTGGGCTGTTAGCACAGAGCCCGATGTGGGGCTCAAACCCATAAACCGTGAGATCATGACATTAGCCGAAGCCAGATGCTCGACTGACTGAGATACCAAGGTGCCCCAAGAGTGTCTTAAAGAAGAATAAATCTGTAGGACTTACACTCAGATAGCAAGACCTATTATGAACCTATAATAGTTAAGTCAGGGTGATATTGGTACAAGGATACACAAATAGAAAGATGGAACAGGAAAAAGAGTCCAGAAACAGACCCAGACAGACATAGTCACCTCATTTATGACAAAGAAAGACTGTTATGACTGGGAAAGGTAAATTAAGCTGGGTCAACTGGACACCCCAATAGAAAAAATATATATATATAGATAGATATAGATATATCTATATATCTATCTCTATCTCTATCTCTATCTCTATCTATATCTATATCTATATCTATATATCTTGACTCTAATCTCATGCTGTATGCTAATGCTAATCCCAAGTGGATTGCATAGCTAAATAAAGAAAATAGAATAGTGACACTTCCAGAAGAAAAAAGTAAGAAAATATATTTATGTACATAGAACAAGTAAAAATTTCACGAACTGACACTAAAACCCCTATAAATAAAAATCTGATAAATCAGTCTTTATTAAAATTAAGAACTTCTGTCCATCAAAACACAACATTAAGAAATGTTAAAAGAAGGCCCTATAGTGGGGGAAGATATTTACAAAACACAAATCCAACAGAGCTTCATATCCAGAATGTATTAGGAACTCCCACAAACCCAACAGAATAAGACAAAATTCAATAGGAAATTGGGCATAAGACTAGAGTAGTAACTTTAAAACAGCAGTTATATGAATGACCAATAAGTATAGGAAAAAGTACTCTATTAATTATCAGGGAAATGCACCTTAAAACCACAAAAGCAATATGATTACATACCCATTAAAATGGTGGAAATGACAGACACTCAATACCAAGTATAGAGGAAGATATGGAGGAACTAGAATTCTTGCACACTACAGGTGGGCATCTACTAAAGCTGAACATGCAAATGCCCTGTGAATTCCACTCCCAACAGAAATATATCCCAACTAAAACTTCCCTACATACATCAAAAGACATGTCCAAAAATGTTCACAGCAGCACTATTTAACATAGCTCAAAGCAGAAGAGGAACCAATTGTCCAGCAAGAGTGGAATAGATAAACTTTATATTCACACAAACGAACACTATAAACAGTGAGAATCAACGTACTAATCGTCCACATGGTATGGAGAAATCTCACACATAATGTTGAGTAAAAGAAGCCAGACACTAAAGGTTATATTCTGATTATTCTAATTATATGAATGTCAAAAATAGCCCAAACTCATCTATAGTGGGTTTGTTTTGTTTTGTTTTCACAATAAAGGATTTATTTTAATTGTTTCATCTATAGTGTTAGAAGTCTGGAAACTGTTTACCTTTTGTCAAGGGTAATGACATGCATTATGACTATGCTAAGGGGCATAGAAGGAGCTTCTGAGATGCTAATAGGGGTCTTTTTCTTGATGTGCATCCCTCAAGCTGTATGCTAATGATGTGGACACTTCTCTTTGTGCACGTAATATTCAGTAAAAATTAATACAAATACTAGTCTCTCTGTATGATTCTAGTACATAGCCAGAGTTGAAAACCACCTGTCTAGAGTTCATATTAGGTTTCCTCCATCTCTTTCTTCCTTCCCTCCCCAGACCCACCTACCCAAGCCTTCCTTTCCCAACTCTCTAGCTGCAAAGTGTCAAGCACTCTGGGCACAAAAGATACAAATAGGAAGAAGCCACCATCCTTGCCTTCAAGAAGCTAAATGTTTTCTCATCTATTAACTTCAGCCTGCCACTTGACAATAAGATTCACTTATGTACATTGCAAGGTGAAGTTGTTAGTAATTACAGCTGCAACAAATATCCTCATGATCTTCCTGAATAATTACAGTGCTAGTGCACAGGACATGACCATAGCATGGGCAGACTCAATTGCAAGAGATAGTAATTATGCAGGATTGTATTGGGTACTATTTGACCCCAGGTTAACAGAGTATGTATCATAACAAACTGAGTTGCACCCACAAGATGTTTTCCTTGTAACTGGCATAGGGATCATTCCCGTGCCCAGTGGGATGGTCCCATTCCCAGTCAACACCACATGCTTTCCTGAGCATAAATTTTGATAATCCTCATTTTCTTGGTCTGTCTTTTGCAATCAGTGTGTGAAAATTAAACTCCCCACTCTTCTATTATTTCTTCTGCGTCTCACCACACTCTTACTTTGAAACAAACAAACAAACAAACAAACAAACAAACAAACAAACAAGTAAAAAGCAATGTTTCTGCAGAATACAGACTTTGCATTTTCAGAATATTTCTCCATGAGCAAATCTTTGTCCTCAGGTTCTTCCAATAACCAAGGCACCAGCTGACATAGAAAGTCAAAGCCAGTCATCTTTATCTTTCACAGCACACTGTCTTTTAAGAACGTGGTCATTGATTATTTGATCATGGTCATTATGCCAAAGTTTGCCTTCATAAACAAACAAAAGATGACCTACCCTTGGCCTGGATCCTGCCTTTAGTTTACATTCTCTCTGACTGCTGTAACCAGAAAATCTAAATAGTCAGGTAGAAAAGGGCCCTGAGAAGTTACCAATGACTTCTCCCTTGGGCACAAATTATTTTCTGCCTATACCTTTCCCCTAATCTAGATAAACCATCCTGATAAGAGCACTTATAATGTTTCCAGGAAAGAAGTTCTTATTAGTTCACTGATTCCTACTTACCCATTCAGGTCCCAGACTATATATGTTACTTTCCAAGGCATGCCTTTACCCTTCCAGAATAGTTTAGGTATCCATATGAATAACTTTCACAGAATCATATAATTTTCTTTATAGCACTTAGTCTGCTCAAAACTAACCCATGTTTGTAATTATTTGTCTTATTCACTGATGTGTCTCCAGCAGCGTGCACAATGTCTGGCTCATAGTTAGATGCTCAGTAAATGTTGTTGCATGAATGAGTCAATAAATGAGTGAATGAATAAGAGCCTCCTGAAAAAAACCTATACTTTTTTCCCCCAAGGTTAGAAGGGGTTTTTTTTTTTCTTCTCTAAGATTATTTTCTCTTATTCTAAAGTACATTATCTCTTGCTGTGTCCTCAGTAGAGATGAATGGCAAACAGGTGGGTAGCAGCTCAATGTCAGAGTCCTTCGTATAATCATAAATCATGGCAAAGATACTTATTCTAAAGTTTTTATGTCTTGGTGATTTTCTCTGAAAAAGAGCTAGGTCATGATGTCCAACTCCGAAAGAGAAAAAAAGGAAGAATATGGAGTAAAGTCATTTATATCCCCTTGGTTGACATTCACTTAGTACTTGTGACCCTGATGTGCTGAGATTTTCTTTGAGATCTTGACTAAGACCTTCCAACTTTCTAATCTTGGGTCTCTTCTTCATAAATTTTGAAACTGGATGGGATCAAACACAGGGTACCCTACATGTATATATCTTTATACCTTTGTTCATTCATCCATTTATCATATATTTTTAAGGGCGTAGAATGTGCTTTGTCTTGTGCTAGGCACTAGAGACCCAGCAGGGATGGAGAGAAACAGGATCCTGCTTTCAAGGTCCAGTCAGGACTAGAGAGAAAGGGGGGGTTAGGGAAGTCTTTTGGGGATAGGGGTTGCCTAGATTAGTGATTTAGCACCTATCCTAATCAACTGAAGGGCTTCTTAAACACAGATTGCAGGAGCCCACCCACATTTTCTGATTGTCTAGGAGGACCCAGGATTCGTATTCTTAACAAGTTCCTAGGTGATGCTGATGCTGCTGATCGGAGGACCACACTTCTAGAGCCACAGACTTGGATGAAATGGAATATCAAGTTAGAACATAGTTAGACTTAATAAAAATTTCCTGGACAGATATATGAATGGATGGATCAATCAGCCAATCATTTGAACTCTGTCACTACCTCAATAGCATAAAACCCCAGTGAAGGGAGTTCTAGAGAGATAGACTTTACAGTGGCTGATTTATTGCAGAGTAATGAAAGCCTCTGTCCCTTCTCTCCCTGTGGTCCGTAACATGACTCATCACTAACAAATGGTATGGCTGGAATTAATCAGTCTGCTTTTCCTATTTATGTCTTGCTCTATCTGGAGTTGCAATGGGCATTGCCTCCTCTGGAGCGTAATTTGGGCTGACTCATTTCCCAAGTCCCTGATAGAAAGGTCAGCATGGCTCCAGTTTACAGCTGAAGGCATATCAGGAGCTATCGATCATGAGTTGCACATCAGAGAGATTAGCCACCTTCGTTTGTGTTCCTTCTTGGCTGCCCTGCCAAGAATCCGGCAGGTCAGTTGAATTAAAGATTAAAAACTCACATCGGTATATGTCCGTGGATGGAATATGCTGTCAGCAGCGTAGAAAACTGCGCTAGCCTAGTAGATAGTGCATAAGCTTTGTTTGCATTCACACATAGGTGGGTGTAAGTCCTCATTCTGTCACCTAAGACTTAGATGAACAACACCCCTGATCCTCAGTTCCTTCGTCTCAGGCATAATGGTAATAATGAACTCATGCGAGTTTTGCACATAATGTGCATAACGTGTTTAGCACAATACCAACCTCCTATTAACCATTCAATACATTTTAGCTAGCACTGTTATTCATTAGCTTCTCAAACTGTCTTCATCTGTTGATGCTTTTATACATTACTTCTTGTGAATAATAAACTTAGATTTGGCCTGTAACCTTCGATTGCCTTTAGACTGGGTCTGGAGGAAAAATTTCACTGCTTGGATTTTCAGTTCTGAGCCACAGAACAGGGTGATTCACATACCGCTAACTTTTTTTTGCCACACAGTATAAAGATTTCTACTCTGGGCCAGGACACTTTCCCTGTTAAAAGTGCCAAGAACAAAAAGCTGTAAGAGATGATCCCCGTCTTCCTTACAATCAACTGTAAAAGGCAAAGGTACAATACTTCCAGTTTCCTTCCCCGTGCCCCCCCAGATCTTTTCCTGAATCTAGCAATATTCCCTAGGATATGAGCAACTAAATGAATAATGTGCCTTATCAGTCTGGGGGTCAAACACCCCTGGTTTCCAGTCCTGGCTCCACCACTAGAAGCTGGGTGATCTTGGAAAAGCTACTTCAAGCTCTGTCTGTCTCTGTTTTTTATTATTCTTAAAGTAATAACATTACTGATAATTATTGTGAGGGTTAAATTAATCTACTTTCGAGGACTTGAAAAATACTATGTGCTACATAAATGTCAGGTATGTGAACTCTTAGCATCTTATCCTGTTATGTGACCCTCATTTTAATATTTCTGGATTTGCTGAAGGAGTCCATGCCCTTCAGGATTGGAATGGTTTCAATTATATCCCCTTTCAACCTCCTCTTTTTAATATCAAAGCTCTAATCCTTTTAGAGAGGCTCCCTTTGAATGTGATACTCGCCTGGTGATTTCTCGGAGAACTGTGTCTTCAGTTAAGACCTTTCTAAGGTAGGCCTTTCATCTCCCCTGCCAAATGCAGGGCCTTGTCCATAATAGGCACTCAATATATATTTGTTGAATAGATGAATGAATAAATGCAGCCAAGACACATCCAAAAGTAATCGTGGCATTAAGCTAAAAATAAGGCAGCTTTGTTTCTCTGTAGACATGCGACGGGGCTAAATTACTACATCCCCTTCAAAGAATTGTTCCAAATCAGTCACTCATAAGGAATCGTACAAAGCCCTTATTAATTATAAGGCTATGATAAAATGCAAGGCTGGGAAAGGGGACTGTCTCCTCTGCATTAGGCATCTTTTGGCTATTACTCTGGCCAAAAATCCGTATCACCGAGACAGAGCCAACATCAAAAGGAAAACACCTCAGCTCTCCTCTCCAGGTGCTTTTGGTGACTGAAAATTGGCAAAAATCCAACGAGGCTGGAATGCCATGGACTGCCAGTGAGCTTTTGAAAAGATGTATTCGATCATTTTCTCTCCTGTTGAAAACTATCCGATGGCATCCTGTGGTGCCTAAAACTCAGACTCCTCAAGGGTCCTGCTTACCTTTTTGCTCAATCATCGTCTCAGGGAGCCATCCCCTCAACCCACCCCTGATCTATCCCTTAAGACAGAGGCCTGCAAACTTCTTCTGTGAAGAGCCAGAGGGTGAGTATGTCAGACTTTGGAGACCGTCCTATCTCTGTGCCAACTACTCAACTTTATCATTGTTGTAGGAAAACAGCCCTAGAAAATGTGTAAGTTCACAACTATGGCTGTGTTCCAATGAAATTTTATTGACAAAAACAGGTGGCCATCAGGACTTGGCCCATGGGCCATAGTTTGCCAAGACCTTCCCTACGATAAGATTCTTTCCATAACTCCCTATGTCCATATCCTGCATTTAGTTATTCACGTTTGTTTCTTACTTACCTGGTTCGGTCACTAGGGCATGACCTTCCCGAGGACAAGACCTTTGTTTTGTTGATTGCAGTGTTTCCAGCCCCTAGGACATTTCCTAGCACTTAGTGTGCATTCATTTGAATGAAGACCTAGCTCTTGTGACTTTTGCTGTCACTCACTCTTCTGATTTTCCTCAGTTCTTAGGACACTCCAGATTCATTCTGGTCTTTGCACTTCCCTTTGCCCTCTCAGCCTGAAGCATCCTTCCTTCTTGCTTTTCACGGCCGCCTCTTCTATTCATTTAGCTTTCAGATCTTTGAAGTAGCCTTTCCTGATGGTGCTAAATAAAGTTTCCCAGAAGCTTCAGTGAGTCTTATTTTCCTCATAATACTTATTAAGAATTGGAATGATTTTTTTATTTGATTCCTGTACAGTGTCTCCCATGACTCCAGAAAGTTGATCAACCTCCTTAAAGCTTAGAAAAAGTATATGACATAGGAGGTTTTCAATAAATATGTGTCTAAAACAGTGCTTTTCAAATCTCAGTGTGTATATGAATCACATAAGGATCTTGTTAAAATGCGAATTCTGAGTCAGTGGGTCTGGGGCAGGGCCTTGAAATTCTGTGTGTCTGACAAGCTCTCAGGAGATACTGATGCCAATAGTTCACAGGTCACACTTTGAGCAGGCAGGGCAAGTCTGGTGAATATTTTTGACTGCCTCACCTCTTGGTTAGGAAGTGGACTATAGCCTGAGAATCCTTCAAAAACACATTTGAGGGGCTCCTGGGTGGCTTAGCCGGTTGGGCGTCCGACTTCAGCTCAGGTCATGATCTCACAGCTCGTGCGGGTTCGGGCCCCGCGTCGGGCTCTGTGCTGACAGCTCAGGGCCTGGAGCCTGCTTCGGATTCTGCGTCTCCCTCTCTCTCTCTCTGCCCCTCCCCTGCTCACACTCTGTGTGTCTCTCCCTCTCAAAAATAAATAAACATTAAAAAAAATTAAAAAAAAACAAACAAAACCATTTGAGATATTTGCCGGCCTGAGCCAAAGATCAAAGCAAGAGACCAATTCCATCCCTAGAAGCCATACCCAACGCAAAATGGTAAGGACAGATTTTCCTGAGTCACTTAAGTGGTTTTGGCCTCTGGCACCAGGTCTTCAATGAACGGGAACTGGCAATGTTTCCCATATTAAATTCACCTTGAAAATGCTGAATCACCCATGGGGCACCAAGATAAATCCGTCTTCATTCTGTGTTCAGCTACGTCTCCATTCCTTTCAGCCAGTCTGTTGCGTACATTAAGGGAGTCGCTTGTCTACACCTCAGTGTGGTAACCCTGAGAGACCTGGTATTTTGGCAGGGCCGCGGATCACGCTGCTAGTGTAGATGGTGCTGACTTGACCTAAAAGAAGACTCCCCACCTCAAAAATGAAAGGGAGTGTCTCTAACAGGGAAACATGATATGGCAGAGTGATTAAGAGCTGGAGTCTGATTACCATTTAAATTCTGTGTGACCTGAAGCACAGTACCCACACTTGTAATGCCTCAGTTTCCTCCTTTGAAACGGGAAGTAATGGTACCCGACACACAGCCTTGTGATCATTAAGGGACATAATTCTTTTAAAGAACTTGGGCACAATGTGCATATTAATCCATAATAGCTGCAACTCTTATTATACTTTCCTGTGGAGTAGTGTTTTTATATTTATTGAGAGTTACCTCGTGTGTTAGAATGTGGAAAGGAGCTTTGCGCGTAATATTTAATTCTTTTCACGTAGTGGTTAAGACATAGAATGCTTACTGTCGCATTACAGGCAATAGATTAAGTGGTCTTTCATCTGATTTAATCCTGAAAGTATCTTCTATGAAGTAGGTATTGGTGTCTCCATTCGGTAGGTGGGGGAAGTGAAGCTTTGGCTAGTGAAGAGGCTTGTTAAAGTTTGCTCAAGTATAGGGTTGAAGGAAAGATGTGAGCCCAGGTTTGGCTGACTTCAGGGCTCGAGCTATGCTATCCACCTTTGCTTGTTATGTCCTACATGGAAGTACAGATTTAGATGTCTTTGCTCTTGAACAGGAGCTCTTTCCATTGCAACACTGACTCTTCGGGTATTTTTCTCTTCTATAAGCGAGAGAGTCTGTATGATGATCCTCAAACATACTTTCAAATCTAGCAACCTAAGCTTCCGAGCTCTATTCTGATGGGTTTTGTCCGTTTCTTTTCCATTTGTTTGTTTATTTAATTTTTTGCCACTGTATACATGTCCTGTTGGACAGAGCTTTGGCCCAGTGAATATTGTATCTTCAACCCTCAAGAATACTCCTTGATGGCCATACTATCCCTATGTTCTAGCTATCTATTGCTAATAATTAGCAACCATATCAAAATTGAGTAGTATAAAACAACAGCAGATTCCATGCGTCAGGAATTTGGAAAGGGCATAGCAAGGGCAGCTCTTGTCTGCTTACAACATTTAGGATCCCAGTTAAGAATATTTGGAGCTAGGGGATGACTGTGTTGTGTAAAGGCTGGAATCATCTAACAATGTCTTCATGCACATACCTAGCACTTGGGCTGGAATTAATCAAAGTCTGGTCTCAGGTGGTACCATGGACCAGAACGCCTACGAGTGGACTCTGCATGTAGCTCGGGTTTCTCACAGCATGGCATTTCAGTACTGAGAGTAGTCTTCCAGTTAGGGGCATCTAGAGAACAAGCAATCTCTCAAGTCATCAGACTCATACTTGACAATCTTATGGCATTGCTTCCTTTGTACAAGTGAATCACTAACAAATGCCCAGTTAACAAATTCCCAGACCTTCACAAGCAAGCAATGTGAGTTAGATGCTACCTCTTGATGAGAGCAACAAAGTCACAATGCTAAAGAACATGTGGGAAGGGAGACACTGTTGTGTTGATTTTTGGAAAATACAATCTGCCACAATCTTCAACCCCATACTTTCCCTATTTCATCATATTGAACATTACTTTGCAAGAGGCCACAAGCTTCTCTGCCGGCCTCACATAACCTGGAAATGAGGAGAAAAAGAACTTATCCAACGTATTGAATACTTTTAGAAAAAAAAAATACCCTTCCATGTGGTCAATTCATCAGCAATAATAGTGAATGGAGGATGTTGGAGTTATTAAGCATGTCTTTCTTAGATACAACCAAGGGATTCCTAAAGTGAGAAAAATCCATATGAAAGAACTTTAACGAATAACTGTACCATTTGTTTGCACCTTCAAGGCTGCAACATGCATGTAATCCTCACAACACAATGAGGTAAACAATATTCCAAGTTCCCTATATTAAGAAAATTGAGGACTACAACCACTAAGTAATAGTTCAAGTTTCATCCAGATAGAAAGTAGTAGAGAAAGGGCTCAGGCTCAACTCTTTCAAAGACAGCCAAAACCATTCAATGGTAATCTGGTAATCCTCCTTGGAGCATTTAGTTTCAAGTTCTCCTTTCCAGTCAAGACTCTTCTTGTTTCAGGTGACAAAAAATAAAACCAAAGTTGCCTCATGTAAATGGCCAGGCATGCCAGTTATAAGAGCTTCAGGCAAGGCTGGATCCAGGAGCTTCAACAATGTCCTTATGAGTCTGTCTCTCTCCATCTCTTGGTTCTCCTTCCTTCTCTTTTGATTTCAGTCTTAAGCAGCCTCTCGCCCATGTGGTGACAATGATGGCCACCACCCATTACAGGCCTATATGCTATCACCTGAGCCCAGCCAAAAGGCGTTTAGCATCTCTTGTCTATACATTTGAGAAAGCGTCTCTTTTATTTCTTACCCGGATTAAATCCTAATGTAAGATCCAATCTCAGTTGGATCACAGATTCATTCCCGAGTCAATCACCTGTGGGCAGATGCAACAAGATGGTTGGCCCGGTGTAAGTCATACCCTCACAAGCAAGCACTATGGACTGTGAATGGGGGTGGAGTGGTTTCCTAAAGGAATATCAGCATGAGTATCCAGTGGCAAAATAACCAACACCAGGCAGGCCGAAACATCAGGTGCTCCCTATATCCTCATTTTACAGATGGATAATCTTGTAGCTGGCAAGACTGATCCTTATTCCATTTTTGTCAGTTCTTTCCCTCTGGCTGCCCGTGTTCTATTATTGCATCTGTCCCTCCTTCCTTAGAGGAAAAAAGTTGACAAATTTATTCACACGAAGGTGTGAGTCACTCAATCACCAAAAACCCTTGCATTCTAGTTTCTATAATGAGCATTCACTCATTTGACTAATATCTACTGAGCTTTCACTATGTGACAGGCCCGTGCTAGGTAAGCACGGCAGAGATCTAGGTGAAATGAGACAGGCAGGTCTTACATAGATGTGAGTATGTATTAACATTGTAATGCAAAAAGTAAGGTATATTTTCATTTTTAAAAATGTGAAGGTCATCAGGAAAAGGGCATAGCAATACTCCTGGATTTTCAAATTTGAGGAGGTCATAAATATTGCTTAGAAGTGCTTTCTGTCCTCCAACCCTCAGGGGCTCTGATTCAGCAGGTCTGGAGTGACAGCTCGGAATCTGAATTTTTATAAAGCACTCCCAGGTAATTCTGATGACGGTGGTTCAGGGTGGATTTCCATTAGTTTAACCCAAAGGAATTATTCTCTAATGACTATATTTCTGAAATATAGAAATCTCTGAATATCTCCAGGAAAAAAAAATCTTGGAGCAAGGATGTCTCTCCTTTCAAAACATAGTGATTAGGAGCAGCTAATGTGGTCTTTTCAGAGAGCAGCCACCCCCACTTCCTGTATGTTGAGATTTGCAAAGTGGATAAATGATGCTGTCCGTGCCCAGCCCATAGTACCAGTCTTTTCACATTGAAAGCTGCTTATTGTGAACATCTGAGCCTCTTTCTGAGGGTTTTTTTTTTTGTCTGGCTGTGGGAGCATACTTGGCCCATGCATGTCCAGGTGGAAAACTGGAGAATGAATGCCCCTGAGGCAGCTCTCAGTCAAAGTCAGCTGGGGAGTTGGTAGATGCATGCATCAGCTTCCTTCCTCTCCACTGGGGTACCTGGATCACATTCTGTGTCTCGGGGTTCTCCCAAAGCACTACGCTCCAGACGTCCACAGTGGTGACGGGCCCGTGAGGTTTCCCTTCATTGGTTTCCTTCCTGATCCCGTCTTCTATGAGTGTTCCTTGTGACCACTTCCTGTATAAAGGAGCAGTCCTGTAATCCTTGTCTCAGAGATCTGCTTGGGAAAACCAAAACAAACACCCATGTGTGTCTAATTGCAAAAATCATGTGCTGTGCTCATATTTTTCTTAGAAATATTAAGTGCTGATTGTCGCCTTCAGATTACATCAAAGAAGAGGTTCCAGTCAAGTATCTGAAAGAATCAAGTGAGGGCTTAAATTAGAATGGATTCCTCCATATCTGATGCACAAACTAATACACATGCCCTCAGTTATCAAGCACAAGGTGGAAACCTTATTACTATTATTATTATTATTATTATTATTACCATTCACTCTAAAAACAGATTCAGTCCAACTGCTAAATAGTTATTCCAAATAAGGATTTGGAGAAGGAACAGACTAATATTAAAATGTTATTGTACTAAACTAGTCATAGAAAGTGCAAAGTGTATGTTTATTATGCAGAATGCATCTGAGCATGATTAGATGTTTGGCAGAATAGAAACTAGGGAAAGAGTGGAAAAAGCCAAGCAAAACCCAGCCAGACCCAAAGAATTACTGGAAAAGTGAATGAATGGAAAACTGCTTCTTGGGATTTGAATGTTGATGAATAACTGGCATCTCCCTTCTTCATCTACTTGCAAATGGTAACAAATCATTCTGATGATAATTGCAGGATGTATCTATTTATGACAATCTGATGGACAATCTGATGGAGATCATTCCATTGTGTGTTCTGTTGATTAACCCCCAAACTAATTCATAGGCTCTCAGAAGAACCCAAGAATAAAGAGTAGCTTTACTCTTGAGTCAACTTTACTTTAGAGTAGCTAATGCTTTGTTCCCTGACCTGAAAAGAGAAAGCAAAGAAAACCATTTGTTGAATGAACACAGAAGGAAGAAGACACAACTGTTATTCAGAGAAGAAGGCTGGAGAATAAGTTCAATACAGCCATTCTCCTGCTTTTCCAAAGCTCATGTTGAGCCACCTCACTTTTATGAAAGACCTACATTAGTACCTACTTTCATTAACCAAAAGAAATCCAAAGAGGATTTTCACCTTAACGGGAAAAGGTGACAAGTAAAAATAGCATTCAGCTTGTGTTTTGCAGTGAGCCCTTATCGACGCAGCGTGCACCCTGAGCAGTGAGAGCAGCTCCAGTGAGTTCCTTCCCCAGACCTACACTCAGCGTCTCAGCATCAAGATCTCAGCACCATAACTGTGTCTGTGGACATCTGTGCTTTATGTTCATTTATTCTGTGAATCTGTTAGAAAGATGTGTCCTAAGGTATGAGAAAAGCCTAAGAGAAGGTACTTTGGGGGTCTGGGAATGCTCAAACATTTTTCCATAGAAATTAATGATAATAGTGTCTGTGTTTTGTCTCATTTCAGCCTGGGAAAGTTTACATAGACATGCTCTACTTTTGGGTAGTGGGAGAAACCTATATATAAATGGGGGCGGGGAAGGGCTAGGAGAGCTCTTTCTTATATTCAGAATTTTTGTTCTCTGTTCTTGTGATAACTACCAGGGAGAGATCAGTTTAGAAAGGTGTTTTCAGTTCTACACTGTAAATTCTTTTTGAAGTTTGTTTATTTATTTTGAGAGCAGGGAGCAGAGAGAGAGAGAGAGAGAGAGAGAGAGAGAGAATCCCAAGCAGGCTCTGTGCTATCAGTGCAAAGCCTGACACGGGGCTCAGTCTCACAGACCGTGAGATCATGACCTGAGCCAAGATCAAGCTTCAGAAGCCTAACAAACCGAGCCACCAGGCACCCCTTCAGTTCTATAATTCAGACCTCCATTGAGTTGTAGAGTGTTTTCTTTTAATTGTTTTTAATGTTTATTTATTTTTGAGAGAGAGACAGAGACAGAGCTCAAACGGGGAAGGGCCAGAGAGAGAAGGAGAGACAGAATCTGAAGCAGGCTCCAGGCTTTGAGCTGTCAGCACAGAGCCTGATGCAGGGCTCGAGCTCACGAACCACGAGGTCATGACCTGAGCCAAAGTCGGACGCTTAAACGACTGAGCCACCCAGGTGCCCCTGTAGAGTGTTTTCAACATACAGTAGAAAAGCTCCTGCAAAAATTTTGCTATATTTTTATCTTCAGAATTTTAGATAATGCTATTCTTCTGAAACTACTTATTAGATATTTTCAGAAATCTCATCTTTAAAACTGTTCTTCTATAGCTAATGGTAACAAACCCAACTATTTCAGTTAGGATTCTTAGTTGGCAAGCAACAGAAATTGATCAGGTCCATCTAACTTAAGCACAAAGTAATTCATTGGGGGTGCCAGGAGAACAGTTCAGATTTGAGGGAAAGGCTGGAAAACCAGATGGCAAAAAGGCTACCAGGAACCAGTGATGCTCTGGGGATCCTGCGAGCAAGAGCAAACTGGCCAACTCATCAGCCACCACAGCTAGGATGAACCAGCTCCAACTGTTTTTGCTGCCTTCACATTACTTCATTAAAGAACCAGAATACTGGGAAACAAAATATAATTTTTTAGCTTCCGTTATGGGACCATCTCTCGGCAAGGGGAGAAGATGTGCCTTGAATGATAGTTCTACCAAAATGGCACACACTGGGGGAGAAATCATGCCCCCAAAGAAAATTAGGTACTGGAACCAGAAGAAGGTCAGGCGAGAGGTAGAGGTTAATGCTGACTGAGATAACAAGCTTGTAAAAAAGTACCAGTTTTAGAGCAACTTGTCTCACTACCTCATCATCTTACTATTTTGCTACCTTGCCCCAAAATTTTCTTTTTAAAATTTTTTTTTAATTTATTCATTTTGGGGAGACAGAGCATGAGTGGTGGAGGGGCAGAGGAAGAGGGAGACACAGAATCCTAAGCAGGCTCCAGGCTCTGAGCTGTCAGCACAGAGCCCCACGCGGGGCTTGAGCCCACAAACCATGAGATCATGACCTGAGCCGAGGTCGGATGCTTAACCGACCGAGCCACCCGGGTGCCCCCAAACTATTTTTTTTTATGGCTGTAATGACTGTCATACCACCATTAGATTTTTTTTGGAAATATCTCACTTTTGAAGGATGCCTCCCTGGCTGTTGTCGCCAGCCCTGAAGCTCACTGTCCTTTCTCATTATTCCTCCAGACTCTGAACACAGAAGCCCTGCCAATCTGCTCTACCTCTACAGCTGCATATGGCACCTTAACAACTCAAGTTTGAGGGATAAATTGTGACTGTCTGAGTTCTAATACATGAACAATTGCCACGTGCTAGGGATTTGACATTATATTCCTGGTGTGGAGTATTTTACATCTATATTCCCCTCTGTGAAGGTAGACCCTATAGTATAAAAGAAGAAATAATGATGGAAATACAGGAGCCCTTGAGAGCCCAGTGGGATGTATTCCAAACCCTTTGAAAACCACCAAGTTCTCAGATATATCTCTTTGAATTATATTTTCCCCCACAAAATGCAGTAAAGCATAACTGAGAAACTATAAATAATCCCCTCAGTCTTTACTGATTCTATAAATATGGGACTAAAGTCATTTACAAGGCCATTAAAATAAATACTGGTTGGACCACTCACTGAAACAATTTCACAAATCATTTTTTTCTTGTTTTCCTAATAGAAAGTGCAGAGATCTGACTCACTGCCGAATATGACATTTTCTTCTTTGATGTCTCCAATACATGTAATTTCCAGATTAGAACTCCCGATTTTGTAAAGCTCTTCACGTCCACCATCACTGCTAGGAGTGATAGATAACTAATGGGACTCTGGAGTTTGACTTCCCAGATTATAATCCTGGCTCCGCCAGTTAGTACTGTGTGAATCCTACAAGACCTCTTTTCAGTGAGCCTTGTTTTCCTCATCTGTAAAATGGTGTAATGGCAATTATCTCCATGGGACAATTCATTTTAAGCATGTAGTGCCTGGCACTTCGTAAATGTTCAATATACATTAGCTACTACTTAAAAAAACAATAAAAAAAAAAAACTCTGGAAAGTAATGATATTAGGAAAGTGATAGCTTCTGCAGAGATGAGTACAGAATAGCAAAGCACCTTAACCATATATGCTGGGTGAGCAAGGTTCGTTCGCTAGCTAGGTGACTCATTCCCCACACGATTCATATCTGTATCCTCGAAAAATTTAAAATTCCTTGATAGGATCCACCTTCAGAGTCACTTACAAATAACCGAAATACTAAATCCATATGCAGATGTAATGCAGCATTGACAAATAATTGGGGAGTGAAATAGTAAACTTTCAGAAGGAACATCCTTGAGATATCATCTGGCTTTGTGACACAGACAAAAGCATATTAAAGCCTGCAATAAAGTAATTCCAAACATCACTGAGCCACAGAGTGCTGTACCTAAAATTGTATAATCCTCTGAGCGACTTATTAGAACTGTGGGGTTAATACCAGACCAATTAGGTAGTTCAGCTCACTAATGCAATCATCCCATAATGACACTGTGTTTCCCAGGAAACACATCAACATTGCTGAAGTGGAGACAGAGCATGAAAAGTACATAAAAGTCCCATGATATTTGATCCTGCAAGAGAGTTAGCTTCAAAGTATCATGGGAAACACAAATTACTATTGCCTTGGTATGACTTAATGCAAAGCAACCAAATTCCATGAACACGTGGGAAAAAGGCACAGACCACCTACATGTAATGTAGGGGTACTGATGCCCTGGCGAAGCAAAAGGTATGCAGTTCAGAGTTAGATGACACTTAGAGAACAGGCTGCTGTACTGGGATGCCAAAGTTACAAAACGTGATAGACGCCAATTATTTTCGGCAAACATTTACTTTGAGTGGAACACGTGCCCGCCCCACTGACTTGGGACCTGGCCATGCAATGTGGACATGAAGTAAACCAAGTCTTCTCATATGTTAGCATGCGTTGGCTTGCTCTCCTGCACTCCTTCACAAGAGGAACGTCCCTGGGCGGGCACTGATCCAAACAGGATGAGCAGAACCGAACCCAACTCATAGCCTCAAGGGAGCCAGACCCAGTCAGCCCACAACATGAGAACCATTCCAGCTGGTCCTCAGGCCCACAGGCAAGAAAAAGAAATGCTTATTATTGTGAGCCACTGAGTTGTGGGACAGTTTGTTACGCAGCACTGCTGAACAGTAGTTGACAGGTTACTAAGAGCTGCTAATACCAATTGAGCCCTCACCTCATGCGAGGCACTGAAGTAAGGACTTAACATTCAAGGTTTGTTTTAATTCCTAGGCAACCTGGAGGGGTGGGAATTCTTCTTCTATTAAAAAAGTAAAGCGATTGGCCTGCAGACATATGATTAGCAAATATGGTAGAATGGAGATTCAAATCCAGGGCAATCTGATTTTTGTGCCCTGGTATCTTTCAGTACATGTGCCACCCCGCTTATGTGTTTATTTAGGTCAGGGCTGAAGGGCCAAGACCACATTCTTCTACTTGCTTTGAATTCATTTGCCTGGCCTTAAGAGCTATTTATGGTGTACCTATTGCATACTGTGCATTGAGTGTGGCATACAGTAAGCACTCACTGCTCACTAGAAGTTAGTATTGGTTATACCATGTGAATAGGAAAAAAAAATTAAACAGTCAGATCTTAAAATAATAAAGGGAGAGAAATGTGGTTCTAGGAATAACATATAACCAAATATATTTGATATAACTAAAGAAACCACTTTTAAGTGTTCATGTTAAACAGCTGATTGCCACCAAATAAGATTTCAGAGATTTAATTCTGTTATAAGAGCAAATAAATTTATTGGAGACCTAAAAATGTTTTTTATTCTAATTATATCACCTTTCTCACTGACAGCTTTTATATTCTAAAATATCTCTTTGTCTCTAAGTTTGTTTTAAAAACAAACAAACAAACAAACAAAAATCTTCCAAAATAATTTGTAATTCCCTCTATCTCACATGCTTCTTAAATGGGGAGGTATTATATGTAGACCAGAATACTTCTATATAGAAAAAGTAACACCATCACCCCAAAGTAATATTCTAGGATAAGAAAGATGTTCTTTTTTCACATATTTTCTTTCAAGAAATTTTTTTGACGTTTATTCATTTTTGAGAGACAGAGCGTGAGTGGGGAAGGGGCAGAGAGGGAGACATAGAATCTGGAGCAGGCTCCAGGCTCTGAGCTGTCAGCACAGAGCCCAGTGCAGGGCTTGAACTCATGAACTGCGAGATCATGACCTGAGCCGAAGTCAGACACTCAACCGACTGAGCCACCCAGGCGCCCCTTTTTTCACATATTTTCAAAGCTCTTAAGAGTTAGAAAAGGCAAAGTATTTCTTAAATAACTACTAGATACCAGGTACTAATATAAGATCTGGGAATTTTAACACTTAAATAAAGCACCCTCGTTTTGTATGTAAGGAAATCTCAGAAAGTATTCACAATGTCCCTTGTCACACAGCTAGTTGTGGGCAATTGCAGCTTAGGATCAAGTTTCTTCTAATTTAACGGACCAGGCATCTTGTTTTGCCAGAATCAAATGAGAACGAGAAGAAACGACAAAGGTTGCTTTCTGTACCTGGCGCCACAAATGCAAACACCTACAAAGGCCATTCACATAAAATTAAAGGAGTGAAGGTGGCAGGGTAAGACCACAGGAAGTGAAGACAGCTGTGGTAAGAGGGAGACCACAGCCTCCAGGGCGGTACCTGGTGATTGCCCACCGAGGTCACTCCTGACACCCTCTCTCCTTGCTAACAGAACCCCGACTTTGTTCAGGTCATAACGTTCTCAACCCTGGGGGATGAATCAGGATTGGTGCAAACAAATCATGGGAATCCGGATATCTTTGTTAGCAGATAGACGTGACTGTGTGATCCAGCTCTGGCCAATGAGGTCCAGGGAAAGACGTCTAGGAGGCTTCTGGGAAATTTTTCCCTTCCTTAAGAAAGAGATAAACAGGCAAGGACCACTCCCTTGAATGGCCTCTTTCCCTTCAGACTGATAGGATAAGGAAGAAGGAACAATGTTACTACACTGAGGATGGCAGCAAAAGATAGAAAAATACTGTTGTTGAGCTCTTAGATGAAGCCTAAACAAGCCTTTTCTCAGATTCCTTGTTAAGCAAGCAATACATGTGCCTATGGGTTAAACCTTTATTACTTGCAGCAGAATGCATTCCTGACTGCTGGAAGACCCAACTAGAGAGGCAGCTACGATTCAGCTCCCACCAACTACTGAATGTGGGAATGCGCGCCCAGTGTTGCCACCTTTTCCACTAAAGTAGAAATCAGTATTTTTTAAAGGTGAAACCACCTGTTTTTAAAATAATGGAAACTAAATCAAATCATTACAACACTGTGCATACCAAACAAAACATACCTTCAGGCCAATTCTGAGAACTGCAGTTCGGGAGTTCTTGACAGCTGTGTGACTCTGCCCCAAATTAACTACCCGTTTTGCTGGCTCGTCTTATAGGAAACTCACAAAAGGACCATCAAAAAGCCATTATTATGTGAGCACTGAATCCTGAAGATATAATAAACCAGATTGGCCTTCCTAGACTCAAGAAGAAAAGGAATGGCTTCTCCACACAACTGGCCTTGGACTTAAAGAGAAAGTTGAATTGTTAGGTCGGAGAGAGGATTGAATCTGTTCAGACATTTCAATAGGTCTGCTTTCCAAGTTGATTTGTCATTCCTCTGATAAGATCTCAGAAACTGATCACAGAGCTACTTGGAGCTCAGGGTTGAGGCAATGCTCTCAAAAAAGAAAGCAAATAAGACCCTTCCTCTCTCAATAATCAAACCAGGGACCTGCTGCTAATCTCGGATTTATTGTATGGCTTTGGACACTGCCCCAGACTGGCATAAAATAGCAGCAAAGCTAATAGCAACAATGGTTTCCATCCAATCTAAGCACTGAAATGCGTGTCTATTGTTTTTATGTTGGGAAACTGCCCTCCTCCGTCCCATATGGTACCCGTTGAACTGTAAATCCCAGGGGCTTGCCTCCCTTACACCTTGTCATCATCCCTTATAGCCAGTCATCTTCCTGTGTGATTGGCTGCAGAGATGACATGTGGTGCAATCAGGAAAACCTTTTATGAGAGGCAACATGGACAGATGGACAGAGAGACAGAATCTCTATTCCCTTCATCATCCTAAACTATAAAGAAGACTGGAGTGCGGAACCAGACACAGTCTCATCATCACAGATACAAAACCTGTCTGAAAAAGAAGCCAAGTGATTGGTGTGTAGCCTAGAGCTGGGGAGAGAGACAGAGTCCCTGACAATAGTATTTAAATTTCTGAATCCATCTGTGCCTGAAAGAGGTTCGTCCCTTGGACATTCCAGTTAAGGAAACCAATGAATTCCGGGAGAAATACCACTAAAAAGTCAGTACAAAAGGTACCAATGTGCTGAGACTATGGAACAACTAAATATAATAAGCTATAAATGACTGCCTAGAATGGATGGAAGGACAATTTTAATCCATAAGCCCGTCAGAAAATTCCCAGTGGAAGGGCAAGGTGTGTTTAGAGCAACCCAAGCAGAGAGAAGTTATATAGAAAATGGAGATGGCATGTGGTAATAAAAACAAAATCTCTGCTCCCTACTCTAAACAAGTGACCCTATTTTGAATTGTTATCTTCTTTTTACTTCTTTTTTCCCCTACTGCCTCCAAATGATGTGTCTAATCTGCAGACTCAAAGGGCATGAATTCCAGTGGATGAGGCTTTACAGACTGGCATCTTGCAGGCCAGGAAAAACCTGTGCTTTGCTTTCTTTCTTTCTTTTTTTTTTTTTTAAGTGTATTTATTTATTTTGAAAGAGAGAAAGCAGGGAGGGGTAGAGACAGAGGAGATGGATGATCCCAAGCAGTCTCCACGCATGCCCAGAGCCTGACGCAAGGCTTGAACCCACAAAACTGCGAGATCATGACCTGAGCTAGAATGAAGAGTCAGGCGCTCAACTGACTGAGCCACCCGGGTGCCTCGAACCTGTGTTTTTCTTAAGCTTTGTTCCTTGTTCATTGCTAACAAATTGTATTATTTTACTGACAAGGAGGAATAAACATCTTATTCATTCTGAGCACAGGCTTGAATTGAGACAGGTCGATTGTTCGGAGTCTCAGCTCTGCCCTGGACGAGCTGTGATGCTTAGGTAGGTTACTTAAACTCCATGAGTGTCACTTTTCTCAGGGGAAACAGAGGTTGCCGTGAGCATTACACAAGCTATTGAATGTAAGAGTACCCAGCCCGCTGCCTTGCACGTTCTACAAACTCAAATCAAGAGGTGTTTGACACTCAGTTTTTTTTTTTTCTCCATTATCTCTTTTGCTCTCAGATGCTCAGTCTCTTGGTTCTCTTTTCCTGTTATTTCTCTGTTTATCAATGTTTTCTCTAACTATGTGTCTTTGTTTCTACCACTACCAAAATGTAGCATAATGGGGAACACAGTGTGATGTTCAATAAATCCCCTGCCCCAACTTATGCCTTGAACTCTCCACATTGTATCTTCAACTGCTTTCCTAACATTTCCACTCAGATACTAATATGCAAGCACCTCACATTTAGCACAGCCAAAATAGAACTCTTTTGATTTCCTCCATACTCTTGGTCCTCCCCACCTAAAGAAGTGGCACCACCATCCTCCCAATGCCCATATGAGTTTGCTCTTCTATTTCATATCCTATCCCCATATCCAAATAATTCAATAATCGTGGCCAAACTGGCGCCACCTACTAAATATATCATACACTCCACAATTGTCCCTGACTGCCAAAGCTCCATCACCCAAGTTCAAGCCATCATGTCCTCTGACATCATCACTATTTTTCCCGTGGAGATCATTAAGATCATATTCGACCAAGGAGAATTAACTGCAAGGTAGAGGAATCGAAGCACTGTAGCATGCATTTTCTCAGTGCAGAATCTGAGAATTCTTGAGATTCAGGAATTTGAGTGTTTGTTGCACTGGAGGAGCATGAACATCCATCCATCCCCTGGCAGTAGGTCACAAGCGTAGCCGCTCTCTCTAGAGTTACTATCCTACCCCTGTAACACTGGGAGGGATACGTGGCTTCTTAAGCTCGTGAGAAGTTCACGGGAACCTGGTGAATTAATTAGACTCCTGTGAAGTTCAATCAATCACGGCCCAAAGTCCTGGGGGAAGAAAGGTAGCAATTAATCTCAGGTTTCTACGGCTCAAACAAAACAAGAGCATCTGGGCTACTGAGTGCTAAACACAGAGCCTTGACCACAATTACAGGTACCCTTTAGGAACAGTAATATCCAGGTGAACCATATGAAATTGCCATTTTTGCAGGTCCAAATGGTTGAATAATAGCAATTTCTATTATTTAACCTAATAATAACAACTACTCTATTCACTTCTTACTATGTGTTAGAAACTGTATGAAATGCTTTATGTGCATTGTGTGAAAGGAACTAAAGGGACTCATAATTACTAGCGGCAATGCATCACTGAATCCCCCAATTACCGTACATGGTATTGTTACAGAACATTTTACGGAACCAGAAACAGAGTGAGACAGGCCCAATAACTTGCCCAAATCCAAGCTATCAAAATCTACTGAAGGATAGAGTCAGAAATAAATAATAAATATTAAAGTCTCTCGGATTCTAAATGCCATGAGTTACTGCTTTATTGAGTGCCTACTATGTATTGAGCACAAAGAGAACACCATTTCTAATTTTCACAAATGTGCATGAGAGGTAAAGATCAACCCCATTTTATTATTTTTGGTTTTTTATGAGTAAGTTTATTTTACTTTTTTTTTATTTCAGAGAGAGAGAGTAGGGGAGAGGGGCAGAGGGAGAGAGAAATTTAAGCAAGGTCCATGCTCAGCATGGAGCCCAACATGGGGCTTGATCCCAAGATCCTGGGATCATGACCTCAGCCAAAATCAAGAGTTGGACCCTCAACCCACTGAGCCACCCAGGTGCCCCAAAGATCATCTGTATTTTTAAGAGAAGGTAACTGAGCCTCCAAGACGTTAAGTGGCCTAAAGCCAGATAATACTTGGAATAGCTGTGATTTAAACCCAGAGCTGTTTGATTCCACAGCACTTACTTTTTTCCAGTATGGCAAATTGTGTTTCATATACGAAAGAAACTCTTTGGGGTGGGAAGGGATATACATACACATATATGCACACACATAAACACCTACACACACACACACACACGTGTGTATGTGTGTGTGTGTGTGTGTGTGTGTGTGATTTGTTAAGACCAATCAGCTGAATTTTTAACAAAAGAAACCCATTTTCTCCACCTCTGAAGATAATATGATTTGAATCATTGTCCCAAGAGCACAATGCCCATGCTAATAAATACTGAGCTCAGGAATAAAGGCTTCAAACCTAAACCCCAAATTCATACTGGATAGAAGCTGATGGCTTCCTGTTCCCCAGTGAACTTCCAAGCCCATCACTTTTGCCTGGAAAACTTTCTGCCTCCTCCCCACTCTCCTCAGGGAACCAATGCCGGCAATGTGTGTGGAATGACTCACCGAAACGTAAAAATGAACAGATCTCTCCAAGGCTGTCAGCCAACACTGAGAAATTTGGTACAGACCATCAGACCATCAACCAAATGGAACTCGATTCATCTATATTAGGATGATGGGAATGAGTCAACTCTCAGGAGCCTCGAACCTTTCATTTTAATTAGTGCAAATAATGTAAAGCAAATGCTTTTAAAACACTAAAATTCAACAAGCTGCCCACATTTTCCCATAAATACTCCACCTCCACTCCCCTCCCCTTTCCCTTTTCACACACACAAGAAATTGGTAAAGTCCAAGGACAGCCTTTGACTACAATCATTTCTCTGTCCTCATATGCTGGCTAAAGTCTATAGTTGCCACAGTTGTAATTCTGCTAGCCACAGTCCTTTCCATAAAACCATCCTCAGTGAAGAACCCAGATGATTGGAATTAAAAACTGCTTTTAGAATATAAAAGAATGTGGTTTGGAAGTGATTCTTTATATCCTGGATAAACACATGGAATGACAAGTGTTTCTTGTCCATTATGTGTGAAGACATTTGCGCTTTTTTTAAATGTTTATTTATTTTGAGAGAGAGAGCATGCTGAGTGGGGGAGGGGCAGAGAGAGAAAGAGAATCCCAAGCCGGTGTTGCACTGTCAGTGCAGAACCCAACATGAGGCAAGATCCCATAAACCGCTTGATCATGGCATGAGCCAAAACCAAGAGTCAGATGCTTCACGGACTGAGCCACCCAGGCACCCTTTTTAAAATTTTTTTTTAAATATTTATTCATTTCTTTGAGAGAGAGACAGAGACAGAGCACAAGCAAGGGAGGGGCAGAGAGAGAGGGAGACACAGAATTGGAAGCAGGCCCCAGGCTCTAAGCTGTCAGCACAGAGCCTGTCACGGGGCTCGAACTCAGGAACCATGAGATCACGACCTGAGCTGAAGTCGGACGCTTAACCCACTGAGCCACCCAGGCACCACTGCTCCTTTTTATTAGTCAGAATGTTTTATTAATCATAAAGAGCATGTCATGAAATGAGACAGAACTGGGCTCAAATTCTGGCTCTAGTACTGAGTAGCTGTGTAGACCCAGACAGTTTTCTTAAAAACATCTCACTTCATTTCTCTCTCCTGTAAAATAGATCTAATATTAGTACCCACTTCACTGCATTTTTTAAAAGAGTCAGTGAAATAGAAAGCTTGTTAAGGACTTCAAGCAACGTCTGGCTCATAATAAGGGCTCAATAAATGTTATACAGTGTCATCATCATCTGGGTATTAGACAACAATTTTTCTTTGTTTTAAGCAAGAGACAACCATCCTAAACAGGCTGAAGCAAAACATAAGATAAAAATAAATAAATAAAATGGAAATTTGTAGACTCACATACCTTACAATTCTAGGAAATCATTAAGTTCAGAAGAAGGTGGATCAACTTCCATTATCAAGAATCTGAGTGCTCGGGTGCATGTGTGGCTCAGTTGGTTAAGCATCTGGCTCTTGATTTCAGCTCAGGTCATGATCTCATGGTTTGTGAGATCGACCTCCATGTCCAGTCTCTGTGCTGACAGTGTGGAGCCTGCTTGTGATTCTCTATCCTTCTCTCTCTGCCCCTGCCCTGCTCGCTCGCTCTCTCTCTCTCTCTCTCTCTCTCTCAAAATAAATAAATAAATAAATAAACATTTTTTAAAAATTAAAAAAAAATAATCTGAGTCCTCATTAGCAGCTTGCACGTTACCCCTGGGAAGAGAATCCTTTCCCCCACAGTTTCACTGAAAATTATAATCCTGGCACACACTGAGCTAAAATTCTTACTTAACTGTCTCCCAACTAATTGTTCCTTTTTTTTTTAATGTTTATTTGTTTTTGAGACAGAGAGAGAGCATGAACGGGGGAGGATCAGAGAGAGGGAGACACAGAATCTGAAACAGGCTCCAGGCTCTGAGCTGTAAGCACAGAGCCTCACGCGGGGCTCGAACTCACAGACCGCGAGATCATGACCTGAGCCGAAGTTGGCCGCTTAACTAACTGAGCCACCCAGGCACCCCCAACTAATTGTTTCTTAAGGACCAGGCCATACTCCTGTCTCCTAGCTCAGGGGCAGTGAACTGGAGCAAATCCCACTTGAACTCTACTGTCTGAAATTAAGGGGAAAATGAGTCCCCACAATAAAACCAAGACGTCATTACCAAAAAGGAGGAATGGGGCCAGAGAGGCAAAAGTAGCAGATGATCACTTAAGTCTGGAGGAGTTAAAACTGGCTTGGGAAGTGAAGTCCAAATCAGCCACACTTCTTGGGATTCGCTGTACAGAAATTGGAAAACTTTGAAGATGACATGAACAGTCTCTTCCTTCTCAAAGCCACTCTTCCATTTGGAATCCATTCTTGATACACTGGGTCAAGTGACTAGGTTTTAGTCTATTTTATTTTTCTTTTTAAAATATTTATTTATTTATTTATTATTTTTTTTTTAATTTTTTTTCAACGTTTATTTATTTCTTGGGACAGAGAGAGACAGAGCATGAACAGGCGAGGGGCAGAGAGAGAGGGAGACACAGAATCGGAAACAGGCTCCAGGCTCCGAGCCATCAGCCCAGAGCCTGACACGGGGCTCGAACTCACGGACCGCGAGATCGTGACCTGGCTGAAGTTGGACGCTCAACCGACTGCGCCACCCAGGCGCCCCAATATTTATTTATTTTTGAGAAAGAGAGCAAGTGAGCAAGCAGGGAAGGGGCAGAGAGAGAGAGAGAGAGAGACACAGAATCCCAAGCAGGCTCCAGAGAGCCTGATGCGGTGCTTGATCTCACAAACCATGAGATCGTGACCTGAGCCAAAGTCAGGAGCTGGATGCTTGACCGACTGAGCTGCCCAGGTGCTCCAGTCTTCAGACTATTTTAAATCCTTGTCAAGGCTGCTATAATATGACTGACCACAAACCAGATGGCATTTCCCAGTTCAGTTAAAAATCACTTCTAAATGTATAAAAGTCTGAAGGGCAGCTTCTCTGATGGACGGAAGGGTGATAGCCTGCATCTCTACCTATATTCTTTATTTAGTTCTCAACCCTGAGAAGGAGGTATCATTATTACCACTTTACAGATGAGGAAACTGATGCTCAGCAAATTGGAATGAATTGCTAAAGCCATGCAGGTGTGAACATAGCCCGATTGTATTTCTAATCCAAATATGTCCGAATCCAAAGTTTATACTTTTCCTGCAGTAATTGTCCATCACTTTTCTCAGCAACAGCCACGAATAGTTCCTTGCCTTTTGGGGTCCTTGTTACTTGTCTGAAGTGCTTTGTGAAGGAGGTAGGATAATCCTGAATACATCTGAGAGTCTCCACACACAAGCGATCGTTTCATACTAACACCAAGTACAGGTGAGAAAGCAACTGCATAATAATTGTGTCTGCCACTTCCTATAAACAGCCCCTCTTTTCAAATTGGGATGTCTCACTCTCCATCTCAGCTCAAGGGGGGTGTTTTTAAAACACCCCGAGGAAAATCCTTTCAGTCATTTTGAGTTGAGCAAGTGTAAGACAGGAGACATTCCCCATTCCACAAAGAACCTGTCCAAGGTATCTTGTACTCCTGGCACTGTGGAAATCCCAAACCTCACAACAGCTAGCTTAACATGGGCAGAGATTTTGCTGAACTACATCATGCTGTTAGAATTATTTTGTAGTTGTTTTCGAGAGGTTTTATTATTATTTTCTTTTGAGATTACAAGCATAGTAGTCACGGGCACCTTCTGAATTGATCAATAGGTGTGGGATATTTTGGAGAAGTTTTCCAAGTTAGAGGAATTCCCTATTCAGGAGATTGTCAGAGATGACTGCGTATCTGAGAAAACTGCTTTCCCTGAAATGTAGGTCAAAGTATGCTATGTTACTTGAGAGGATTCCCACCCCATAATTCCTCATTGACATCGCCCATGAAGATGCAGGAAACTCTAAAGCTGAATCTGCTGGGGCGCCTGAGTGGCTCAGTCAGTGAAGTGTCTGACTCTTCATTTTGGCTCAGGTCATGATCTCATGATGGGTGAGATCAAGCCCTGCAATGGGCTTTGTGCTGATAGCGTAGAGCCTGCTTGGGACTTCTCTCTCTACCCCTCCCCTGTTCACTCTCTCGCGCTCTCTCTCTCTCTCTCTCTCAAAATAAATAAACATTAACTTCAGAATAACTGAAGAACATTCTAGAATGTGTCACCCATCCTGTTAGGCTAAGGCCAGGGATCATCCATCCATTTCCTTTATTCACTTCATTCCTAGAGTTTCCTGGCTGCATGACTGTCCATGACCAGTTCTCCATATGGTGACAGATTTGGCAGAAAGGCTGCTGGGCATGTTGACCCTAATGGTTACCTAGACTGCTTCCTTCCCAACAACTTTTCAGAGGTGGAATGGATTAGACCCTGGGAAGCATGCACATGGATGCTGAGATCGTCAAAAACACGACATGTATTTCTTTCAAAATGTGTGCGAGGTGATGCAAAGATACACACATACACACACACACACACACACACACACACACACACACCCCAAATATATAAATAAATAGTCCTCAAAGTTAGAATAGTGAATAGATACAGACACTAACATCCTGTAGATTTCTTTCCCAACTCTGCAACTAACATGAGAGCTAAGTATAAGTGTGGAGTTCTATTCTTTCTTTATTTCAAGCACCCCATTAAAGTGAAGAAAATGACTTTTTAAAATTTTAGGTTCCCAGGGGTTGCCTGGGTGGCTCAGTTGGTTAAGCATCTGACTTCAGCTCAGGTCACGATCTTGTGGTTCGTGAGTTTGAACCCCGCATCAGGTTCTGTGCTGACATCTCAGAGCCTGAAGCCTGCTTCAGATTCTGTGTGTCTCTCTCTTTCTGCCCCTCCCCCACTCACACTCTAGCTCTATCTCAAAAATAAATAAACATTAAAAAAAACTTTAAGGGGGGTGGGAGGGAGGGGAGGGTGGGTGATGGGTATTGAGGAGGGCACCTTTTGGGATGAGCACTGCGTGTTGTATGGAAACCAATCTGACAATAAACTTCATATATTGAAAAAAATGTCAAAAAAAAAAGAGACTCTTAAAAAATGAGAACAAACTGAAGGTTGATGGGGGGTGGGAGGGAGGGGAGAGTAGGTGATGGGTATTGAGGAGGGCACCTGTTGGGATGAGCACTGGGTGTTGTATGGAAACCAATTGGACAATAAATTTCATATTAAAAATAAATAAATAAATTTTTAAATTTTTAAATTTTTAAATTTTTAAAAATTTTGGGTGCCCAGGACATTAGCAGTATGTGTATGCATGTGGCAATTGCTCAGTAAGTAATTGTTAAGTGAAGAAAGAACCACTGAAACAACTGTGTAATTCCTTGGCATTTGGCAATTTCTTCTGGTATTGCTGTCATGTGTAGGAAATGTTTACCGTCTGCAGTTTTCTTAGTTCCCTTGGGAGCAGTTCATGCGACAAGCCCTGGAGTTAAGTACCTTGACAGGTGATTCCTGGAGACTCCAGTAAAGGAGAGAGGACTCAAAATAGGGCTGGCCTGGAAGAAAGCTAACAACGGACGCTTTCATAAACAGGTTACCACTGTGGCAACTAGAGCTCAGTGCCCTCAGGGACACTGGGGATACAATGTGGCCTCGGGGGCCTGGAATATTTATTCCTACTCCCTCCTACCCTTTACTAATTGAGGCCTGTTCCTGGAGGTGTTAACTCCCCTGCCCTATGGTCTGTCCCACCTGTAAGCCAGGCATGCTCCTGTGGCCAAAGACAGCTCTCGGGGAGTTGCAGGTTCTTGAGGTAGGATGGCCTCATATGTACTGGAATGCTGTGTGCAATGTATACGAGCAATATATACCATGGTGGACAGACTCTGAAATGACCCCAATAGTCTGCCCCACCCCAATATTTATATTCTCATGTAATTCTCTTCCCTTGAATGTGGGCTGGACCTAATGGTTTGATTCTAAGGAATAGAATATGGTGAAAGTGATAGATTGTTCCTTCCAGGGTATTAGATCACACACACACACACACACACACACACACACACACACACACACACGGTGTTGTGTTCACCCTTGTTTTCTCTCTGTCCTGGGAAAAGCTGGCAGTCTTGTTGTAAGCCGCCCTATGGAAAGGTCCGTGAGATATGTCAAAGGACTGAGGCTCTCAGACCAACAGCCAACAAGGGACTGGAGACCAACCAAGGGACTCAGTCCAACAGCCAACAAGGGACTGGAGCCTACCAATCGTGATGTGAAGTGAACTTGGAAGTGGATCCAGTCTTGAGATGACAGCAGCCCATCTGACAGCCTGATTGCAACCTATGAGGAACTCTGAGCCAAGCCCCCCAGTGAAGTCACACCCAGATCCCTGACCTAGAGAACCTGTGAGATAATAAATTTTTGTTGGTCTAGGCTGCTTAGTTTGGCAGCAATTTGTTACACAGTAGTATATAAGTAATACAGCTGCCCTATAAAGACCAAAAGCTTTTCTATAAATTTCTAATGACAAAGTAAGAATTCTGGAAGAGGTATCAATTTGTTTTTACTACCAGGGTGCACTGGCTATAGCTTTCAAAAGAATTTCAGAGAAGGAATTTGGACAGGTCAGTAGAGTACTTGCCCAGCTTTTTACATTTTAACAATTAATTCCAGTGGGTCTAACTTACCATCTAGAACAATGACTCACTTATTAGACACAGTAACTGAAGTTATAATCTGAGCAGATACATTTGAATTAAAATGTGTTACAGCCAAACGAGAATCAATTAACTTTACACAATTGATTCCTGACTCTTATATTTATTATGTTTGTCAAAGCTATCGAGTGAAACTCTGGGCCCTGTCGCTCTTTTTCTTGAAATATCTAAAGCTAGGAAAATAGTCATTCAATGGCACGAAGTCTGGGTGCATACAATATTAAAATATAGTTTGAGACCATACAGATATATAAATTTGAGGTCATATGGATTTGTCTCTTAACTTGGGGCAGAGCCATTATATAATACCACATCTTCATTTCAACTTTGAACATTTTAGCTTGTTCTAAAAGGTAGTTAGTACGACAAATTATTTAATTATGGAGTGTACCTGTTTAAAAACAATTATTTTAAATTTTTGAAGCTTATTTATTTTTGAGAGAGAGAGAGTGAGAGAAAGAGAGAGTATGAGCAGGGGAGAGGGCAGAGAAAGAGGGAGACACAGAATCCAAAGCAGGATCCAGCCTCTGAGCTGTCAGCACAGAGCCCATCGTGGAACTCAAACCTATGAACCAGGAGATCATGACCTGAGCCAAAGTCAGATGCTTAACCAACTGAGACACCCAGGCACCCCTGGAATGTACCTGTTTTGATCACCCACTCTTCACCCTAGGGCTATGGGAATGACCAAACACATGACACCCGACAGCAGACAGGTGAAGGTGACAGCCATTTGCTAATCACATATATTCACAATCTGGGGAAAGAGGACACCACATGCTGCACGGCCACATGGGGGTTTTACTTTGTACTTGGGAACAGAGTGAATAATCAGAGACTGTGAGAAGCAGGCGTTGTATTACCAAGAGACTAGGGTGACCCCTGTTCCAGTGGAAGGGTGTGGTTGGCTTATTTGAGTAATTCCATGGGCTGGCAGGAAACTGAAACCTACCACTTGGGATATACACGAACTGTGTTTGGTCCATTGGATAACAAGGCTAGGAGAACTTTTCTACAGAGAAGAGTCGGAAAGGGGACATACAGTTAGGCCATTCAAGAGCCTTCTGATTTTACGAGATGTCAAGGAATCAGAATTCAATCATCTTTTACAGTGCCAATAGCACATCCCTTCTGTAGGGCCTTTTGATAGGATTTAAAAAATTCATTCAATGAATAATTATTGCATGTCTACTATGCCTACCATGTGTAGATACTGGTCTGGGTGCCAAGAATGTGGCAGTAAACAAAATAAGACAAAACACCCAACCCTCCTTTAGCTTAAATCCCAGTGGACAAGTAGAGAGGCCATAAACAAATGAGGAATTAAATTCTTTTACCTGACAGATGATGGATTGTAAGTGCTACGGTAAAAACTGAAGCAGGGAAAGAAGGCAAGGGGTTCTGTGGGTGCAGGTTGTAATTTGAAATACAGGGATCTGAGAAGTCTGCTTGAAGATGTCATTTAAATGAAGACCTGAAGGAGTTAAAAAATCAGAGTATTTCAGTTAAAAGCAACAGAAAGTACAAAAGTCTTGGAGCAGAATCAAAACTGCAATGTTGTATTCCAAGTAGAGCAAGCAGGCCAAGGTGGCTGAGGGAAGTGAGTGGAGGAGAAGAATAGAAGATGCCTGAGATGTAAGGCAGGGGCCGATTGTGAGTGTTATGAAGAAGATAGTGGCTCCTACTCCAAATGAGATGGGAGCGTCTGGACACAGGAGTGGCATGGTCTGATGTACGTTTAAAGGATGACTTTAATCAGTTGCATTTCTATACTCCAATAATGAAGCAGCAGAAAGAGAAATCAAGGGATCGATTCCACTTACAATTGCACCACAAACCATAAAATGCCTAGGAATAAACCTAACCAAAGAGGTGGAAAATCTATACACTGAAAACTATAGAAAGCTTATGAAAGGAACTGAAGAAGACACACACAAATGAAAAAAACATTCCATGCTCATGGATTGGAAGAATAAATATTGTTAAAATGTCGATACTACCCAAAGCAATCTATATATTCAATGCAATCCCTATCAAAATAACACCAGCATTCTTCACAGAGCTAGAACAAACAATACTAAAATTTGTATGGAACCAGAAAAGACCCCGAATAGCCAAAGCAATCCTGAAAAAGAAAACCGAAGCTGGAGGCATCACGATTTCTGGACTTCAAGCTGTATTACAAAGCTGTAATCATCAAGACAATATGGTACTGGCACAAAAACAGACATATAGGTTAAAGGAACAGCATAGAGAACCCAGAAATGGACCCACAAACATACAGCCATCTCATCTTTGACAAAGCAGGAAAGAATATCCAGTGGAATAAAGACAGTCGCTTCAGCAAATGCTGTTAGGAAAACTGGACAGCGGCATGCAGAATAAACCTGGACCACTTTCTTGCACCATACACAAAAATAAACTCAAAATGGATGAAAGACCTAAACATAAGACAGGAAGTTATCAAAATCCTAGAGGAAAAGACAGGCAGAAATTTCTTTGATCTTGGCCGCAGCAACTTCTTACCTGATATATCTCCGGAGGCAAGGGAAACAAAAGCAAAAATGAACTATTGGGACCTCATCAAGATAAAAACCTTCTGCACAGTGAAGGAAACAATCAGCAAAACTAAAAGGCAACTGAGGGAATGGGAAAAGATATTTGCAAATGACATATCAGATAAAGGGTTAGTACCCAAAACCTATAAAGAACTTATCAAAATCAACACCCAAAAAACAAATAATCCAGAGAAGAAATGGGCAAAAGACATGAATAGACACTTTTCCAAAGAAGACATCTAGATGGCTAACGGACACATGAAAAAATGCTCAACATCACTCATCATCAGGGAAATACAAATCAAAACCACAATGAGATACCACCTCACACCTGTCAGAATGGCTAACATTAACTACTCAGGCAACAACAGATGTTGGCGAGGATGCAGAGAAAGAGGATCTCTTTTGCAAACTGGTGTAGCCACTCTGGAAAACGGTCTGGAGGTTCCTCAAAAAATTAAAAAGAGAACCATCCTATGACCCAGCAATTGCACTACTAGGAATTTATCCAAAGGATATAGGAGTGCTGTTTTGAAGGGGCACAGGCACCCCAATGTTTACAGTAGCACTACTGACAATAACCAAAGTATGGAAAGAGCCCAAATGTCCATCAACTGATGAATGGATACACACACACATACACACACACACACACACACACACACACACACACACACACACATATACACACAATGGAATATTACTTGGTGATGAAAAACAATGAAATTTTGCCACTTACAACAACGGGTATGGAACTAGAGTGTATTATGCTGACCAAAACAAGTCAGTCAGAGAAAGACAAATATCATATGACTTCACTCATATATGGAATTTAAGATTCAAAACAGATGAACATAAGGGAAGGGAAGCAAAAATAATATAAAAACAGAGAGAGAGACAAACCATAAGAGACTCTTAAATACAGAGAACTGAAGGTCATTGGAGGGGTGTTGGGTGGGGGATGGGCTAAACCGGCAAGGGGCTTTGCCCCTTGGAGGAGGGACACTTGTTGGGATGAGCACTGGGTGTTATATCTAAGTGATGAATCACTAAATTGTATTCCTGAAATCATTATTGCACTATATGTTAACTAACTTGGATGTAAATTAAAATAATAATAATAATAATAATAAATAAATTAAAAAATAAATAAATAAATTTTAAAAAAATAAAGGAGGACTTTAGTTGCTGGGTTGAGAATAGATTAAGAAATGCAGGAGAGCTAGAGGGAGGACCAGACAGGGGGCTACTCCAGAACCCGAATGAGAGAGAAGTTGGCTTAGTTCACTAGTGAGACGTATAAAAATTAATAAAGGGAGACCTCACTAAAATAAAGTGGGGAGGCTGGAAGGAGGAGCTCTCAGGCCCAACCACTTCCTGTTAATTGAAAATCAAGCAGGAAGAAATGAACCTTACTCAGGATATTACTTTAACTATTACTTTACTACTCCCAGCAGGGGAAGAAAGGTTTTCCTTCTCCCCCGGCAATAGCCCACCCAATGAGAGGCAGTCACAGCCCAGCCAATGAGAGGCAGTCACAGCTCAGCCAATGAGAAGCCACCATACTTCCAACTCCCAGTTTACTCCAATGGAGTTTTTGTTTATAAGCGCTTCACAACTTCCTCCTTCCTCTGCAAAACCGGGTGTTTTCTCTTTTGTTCCTGGCACTCACTTGACTGTGGTTTTGCTGCAGCTGGCCTGCTCTGGATTACAATTCTGTTATTCTCTAGTAAGCTCATTTTTTTGCTGGTAAAATAACTGGCAGTTTTATTTTTTAAGGTTAAAAGAAGTATGTGATTCTGGAAATACTTTAACGGTAAAACCAGTAGGATATACTTGAGATGAGAGAAATAAAGAATTGAGGGTGACCCCAAAGTTTCTGTCTGGAGCCACTAGGGGGAAACTGCAGTTAGAAGAGCGAGGAGAAAGTTGCCATGAGGCCGGGATGGGGCGTTAGGAGATTGTGGAGGAATGTGTTAAGTTTGAAATGCTTGTTAACCAATCACGTGGAGGTTTTAAGGCGACAGTTGTGTAGGAATCGAGATTGAGGGGAGAGGATCACATAAGACCTTGCGACTTGAAAGCCAGAGCTGGAGGGGGGCGCCCAGATGGCTCAGTCGGTTAGGCGACCGACTTTGCTGGGGTCATGATCTCACGGTTTGTGAGTTCGAGCTCCGCGTGGGGCTCTGTGATGACGGCTTGGAGCCTGAAACCTGCTTTGGATTCTGTGCATCCCTCTCTCCCCCCTCCGCCCATTCTCTCTCTCTCTCTCTCTCTCTCTCTCTCTCTCTCTCTCTCTCTCAAAAATAAAGAAACATTTAAAAAAATGAAAAGAAAAAAGAAAACCAGAGCTGGAGCTCTGGGGCTTCCGATATTTATGAGGGTGAGTTGGAAGAACGAGGGCTTCTTCTTGATGGCCCATCTGAGCTTATATTTTCACCAAAATGTGTTCTCCCCCGAACAGCATTTCTTTGCGGGGGTGAGCAAAGGCCTGGATGGAAAGCCTGGCTGTTGAAGAATGGTTCTTAGAGAGGCCAGTTAGCTGGTGCCTATGTTAGTTTTCTGTAGCCTGTGTCCAAGCAGACACTGATTTGCCCCGCAACCTCGCCCCCCTTAACTTCAGGCATGGCAGAGGGAAAGGGACTTGCTTATTTGGGACTTGGGGACAAGAAGGAAGCCGCATCAGTCACTCAAGCCCCCACACTCCCACCCCTCTGCTCAGGACTGCTGCTTGGAAGCACCGGGTATTTTTCCACTGGAGAAGTGCTTAGTGGCTGTGGTGATAAAAACTCCTCCTTGAAGATGACTCAGCTGCTCTGGTCTTCTGCCAAAGTCTTGTTCAAGAGGGAGTTGAAGGAGGCTCCAGACGGGGAGGATGGAACACCTACAGCCGGCAAGAAACGTACAGTGGTGAGGACTTCCACCTTTTACCCTTCCTTTCCCCAGGTCACCAGCATAATAGTGGCTTGTGTTTCTCCGATGCACATTGGCTGCCAGACGCACAAAATACCATCTTAGAGATGAGAAAAGAAGGCATGGAGAAGTTAAGTGACACAACCCAGGCCGTTCTGAGCCGGTGTTCTTGACCCCTAGTCTTTAGGCTTTCGAAGCAGACCCAGATTCTTCCTGATGCCTCCCCTCAGGAGTCTTTATATCAGAAGCTGGGAGCGCTCTCTCTCTCTCTCTCTCTCTCGTCTCGCTCTCTCTCTTCTTCTTCTTCTTCTTTTTTTTTTTTTTTTTTCTTGCCTTCCTTTCTCCTTAAACCCTGTTAAGGAATAATAGAAGTTACTTACTAATGGCTCAGCTGCTAACTCTTTTGCAAGAAGGCAAGTTCCAGGGGGAAAAGGCACACATACTTCCGGATAAAGTCCTTTCGCGTTGACTAAGCTACCTTTGATGTATAATACACTTCGAGCCCCAGACTTGCTTGTAGTTTAAACTCAAGACATCGTTAGCATGGCTTTGCTTCCTTTCCTGAAAGAGAAAAAGGAGTGTATTATGTGGAAAATCCCTCTGGTTTGATACATAGTTCACCATGTTATCTCAGCTCCCCAATGTATATCGTTGTTGCCAGAAATACAGACATTCTCCCAGGTAAGAACATCTGCCGTTGGAAGTTGCAGAGAACAAGGAGGCCTCTTAGCTATGACTCCCCACCATCTCTGCCAGCATCAAGGCCCTGAGCTATACTGTTCCCATATCCAGAGTAAAGAATGATTTTTACCCCAAATGGGAACAATGTTTCTGTATTTATAAATCTGAGAAATTCAGACACATCTGCTCATATTTACACCAATTCTGTTGCGGCTGTAAAATTGCATATGCTATTTTGATGAAACTTTATCTTAATTTCATTACCAGCCTGAGTAATCATGTGATAATTGCCTTATTTCCAAGTAACTGGGCAAAAATGATATTTAGAGTTTTTTTTTTTTTTTTAGTTTCTCTTTTTAGACTCACGACTTTAATAAAATATTCTGCTATTTTATCTTCCTCAATGGGAGCCGAAGTAATATATTTTCAAGCTAGTCATTTTTCCATTTGAGGAGAAAATGGTTGACCATACCTGAAAGAGGGGATCACTGATGGTCTTGGTGATGATCCAGTTCAGGCACAGAAAGCTACATTAAAGTGTATTTGAGGTGCGGAAAGATGCTGTAGAAGAAAAGAACTCAGGATTTGGCTTCAAACAAACCTTGGTTAGAGAGGCAAATTAGCAGATGCCTATGCTGGTTTTTTTGTAGGCTGTGTCCAAGTGGCCACTGACTTGGCCTTTGCTAACTAGTTAGTATGTTACCTTAGGCAAATAGATCACATGACTTCTCTGAGCCTTATTCTTCTCATCTAGAGAATAGGTTTTGAAAAAACTACTGGCATTATGTGAGTGTTTGTCTAGCACATAGGTGATGATAAATGATAGCTCTTAGCATTTTTATTACCTTCCAAACCTATGCATATCCTGTTGTATCCAAACTGCTTGAAGTATTGTTGTGAGAGATTTCACTTGGTTTATCTGACTAGGAAAATACTTTGTTTTCCTGATTGCACCACAGTTCCCTGATTGGAATAGGAAACCAGGGCCACCATATTGCCCAATACTACTCCAGGATACGCCGTTCACGTTTTGGTCCAAATGAATGGCCTGTCTTAGAGTTAAACCTTGGAAAGCTTGGAGGAACTTACCCTAGAAGTCAACGACTTACATAGCCCTCAGTATCCACCCTCTTGCCTTCCAGGTTGACCCTATCCTGATGGCAGGTTTTGGGACCACCTAGAATCATGATGTTATCACTCTATGGCTCCCAAGCAGCCACTATGTAGGAATCTCCATTTGCCACACCCCTCTCATGAAGCTGGGTGTCATTGGATATGACCTTGGTTCACATAAACCTAAGTCTGTTATAACCTATTGGAGATTTTCCTTCAGGCTATCTGTGTGATGACAAGTCCTATACCCTACAGTCTATCTGGCCATCTGTAACCCCAGTTCTACCAAGCCTGCCCTACTTTCGAGGGCCAAATATCATAGAGAGGCTATATATGCCTAATACTTCTTTTAGTTTCAATTTAGGCAAAAACTTTGATCTGGGAATTGGGCACCTTGAGTTCTAGTCCTAGCTCTTCTATAAATCAAGCATGTGATTTTAGGCAGGTGTTGGAGATAGCCAAATGATCAAAAGAATTCTCATGTCTGTGTGCAAACTCATTTGCAGTGTGACTTTGTATCCCATCCCATCAGGAGATGTCCTTTAATTCTCAATCCCCTAAAGCGATGTTTGGCTAAGTGACGTGATCAGTCAATGAGACCTTAACAAATACAATGCAAGCAGTGCCTTTAAAAGTGTTTGCACATTGGGCCTTGCTCTGTCTTGCTGCTGAGATCCATGCTGCCATATGTGAGCAAGTTCATACTAGCCAGCTGGATGATGTTGTATTTAAGCCTATAGCCAGATTGTGAATGATGTACCACCAGATTAACAAGTCTTCCAAGTGCAAGAAATGTGAGTGAGATTATTCTAGATTATCCAGCCTCCATTACGCCAGACTAGAAAATCCGTCCAGTTAACTCACAAAATTATGAGCAAATACAGGATTGTTTTTTTAAGCCATTGATGTTGGGGAGGGTTTGTAAATAGCTGAAGCGAACTGGTAGTGTAACCCAGTTTCTTTCTCTGATTCTCTTTCCACATTATGAAAATGAGAGTTTTGAATCAGATCAGTGCTGTTAAGTACAAAGCACAGGAGCCACCATTTTCCTAACCCGAGACCATATGAAATATTGTTGACTGATCACAGCACACTTTCTCACCGGACCCAGAAATACTGATAAAATATTTCTTATTCCAGCACTCGAGTAGCTACCCCAGTCCCCACTGTGGGCAATGGGGTCATACCCATTTGCCAGCTCTGTTCCAGGTTAGTAATTCTCAGCCGTAAACAATCACCACAGTCCTCCAGGGAGAGGTATAGACCATCAGATTGCCTGCTCCAACTTTGTTGAAATCGCATTTAGTAGTTTGGATCAGCCTGGAGAGCTAGAGGTTTCCAGGCGATTCTAATAATGAGACAGGTTTGGGAACAGTAGATGGAATGATTTTTTAGTTGTTCTCCAACCCAATCCTTTGGATATTCTGACAAAAGCATTTTCCTTAATCTTAGATTTGACAGGGTAATAACAATACCTTCTATTCGTAAGTATTCCCATGCATACATATATGTGAGTCCTCAAGTGAATCACCTATACTGCTTTGAGTAAACCCAAGGTTCTCTTCTAAAATCCTTCTTTCAGTATGCAGTAAGCCAGAGAAGACCCTCTTAGGCATTCAGAAGAAGGAGAGAGAGAGACTCCCAGATTCAGGATAAGGTAATTTAATTGGTTTATTCTCTAAAGGCATAAACCATGGATCCTGCTCTGAAAGAGTAAGCTCACAGTATTGTTAAGAAGACCATGAATTAGGGGTGCCTGAGTGGCTTAGTCAGTTCAGCGCCCAACTCTTAGTTTTGGCTTCGGTCATTTTCTCACAGTTGGTGAGATTGGCCCCGCACTGGGCTCTGCGCTGACAGCACGGAGCCAGCTTGGGATTCTCTCTCTTCCTCTCTAGCTGCCCCTTCCCTGCTTGCATGCACGCATTCTCTCTTTTCTCTCTCTCTCTCTCTCTCTCTCTCTCTCTCTCTCAAAATAAATAAATAAATAAAAAGGCCATGAATCTACACCTGGGCTTCCACACTGTGACCTAGCATGTGACTTACATGAAGTTACCTGCAAACCAAGATCTCTAGGTTAGAATATTGAAAGATAACCATGAAGTGCCAATAATAATACTGATAGCTAATACTTATTAAGTGCCTTCTATGTGCCAAGCAGTGTGCCAAGACTTTGTTACTTCATCTCACTGGCTCCTCCGAGTAACCGCATAAATGGATACTTTTTATTCCCATTTAATGGACAAAGAAAGTGAGTTCCGGAGGGAGAAGTAACTTACCTGGAGTCACTTAAGTAGTGGATGGCAGAGGCAGGCAGAATACACGTGGATCTGACTCCAAATCCCCACTCCACACTAGCGTGCCACACAGCCTAGGAAACATGGGAAACATAAACAAACTCCCGAAAGACATTCTTCTAAAACATGCCAACTATGACAGAATGTTAAATCAAATTAAAACCGTGAAAGAAAATGAAGGGTTGATTCCTTCTCTTACATTTTCTCATCAAAACTCACAATCCCATTATGTTTATTGCTCCCATTATTCTAGTTTCTTCTCAAAAAGAAGTTTTGATTGACAGCTTCTTGGAAGTCACTATAATTTAATATGCTTACCTTCTCTTTAATCATTTTACTTTGTTTCTTCTCTACTGTGTCTATACAAAGGGAGAAAAATATCACTTTTCTTTTGCTTTTTCTGTATTATTCTATTTGGAAAATCTTGGAAGGCTTTCTGTGTTTTTCTTTACCTTTCCAAATTCTGCCATTTCCAGGAAGCAAGTCATATATTCAAGAGGATGAAAAGCAGGGGAGTTTGGCTGTAATTATTTGTTTTTCAAATGAGAATGGAGAAATCAGTGAAGATGGCAGAATATTCCTGTTCATTTGTGCAACAGACACATATTTATTGAGCACAAAGGGCTTGACCCTTTGATAGGTTTATTGGAACATCCCTTCTACTGGAGGAGAGAGTCCTAAGTTAGGTAATCATACTGAAAAATATACAGTTACATTGAGAATGGTGGAGGAGAGCTATAGGGTCCAACAAAAGCTTGTAACGGAGGAGGTGACATCATCAGGAAGGCCAGGGAAGCTTTTCTGAGGAAGAGACACAAGATCTAAGTTAACTAGGAGAAGGAGAGGCTGGGGCAAGAAGTGCTGGGCAGAGAGAACAGCGGTTGCAAGAGCACTATGGGGAAAGGGATTTAAAAGACCATCGTGGTGAGAGCAGAAATGAGTGTGCTGTGGCTGAGGAAGGAGACAGGAAGACCACCATGCTGGGCATGCAGATTAAGATTTGGGAATTCTATTTCCAGAGCAATGAACACATTGAAGGGTAATGATCAAGGGGATGGTCCACTCAGATTTGGATTATGAAAAGATCACCCTGGATGTAGGGATTAATAAAACACTTTCCTATAGAAAGACCTTTTACATCATGGACTTTGGGCATAAAATAAGGAAGTCTTCAGCAATTTTCTTTTTAGCAGGCAGAGGTCATGGCGTAAGTGAAATGATCTCAGGACACTTAGTTTTCAACATCCTTGTTATTGAATTGAGCAGTGAAGTAATCTCCCCAAATGTTACATTACAGAGAAGACAAAGCACCCAGACACCCAAGTGGTAAGAAGACCAGCCTGGATTCATTTCTCAATTTCTTGCCGTGATCATGTCCCTTTGGGAATTAGTGTGATCAGCAGTAGCAGCATCTCTACATTTAAATAGCTCTTCTAGAGTTTATAAAACCCTTCTACAAACATTACGGAAGATTAACAAGAATAATCCCCACCCGTGAGAGCTAATCAAGTGCTGCAGACTATTGCAATTTACTCCTTGTCATATCTTGTAGATACATAGGGAACAATTATGTTCATTTTAGAGATGACAAAGCTGCAGTGCAGAGAGATGCACTTAATGATTGAACTCACAAGTTCAACTTGCAAGTGACGAGCCTGGGGCTTGACGCCAGGTCTGCTGATTTCTGCCCGGAAACTTTACCACTATACATTGTAGCAGTTTCCAGACTACCTGGACTTAATTCTTGCCTCCACCATTTACTCACTATGTGAGCATGGACAAGTTTTTAACTTTTCTGAGGTTCGGTTTCCTGATTGATAACTGTGGATAATAATAGAACAATGTGAAAGAGTCATATAGAATAAACTAATACACATAATACTCTTAGAACTGCCTCATCCATAGTAAAGGCTCGATCAATGTTTGGTATTATTATTATCATTGTGATTGTATATATTCCACTATAATGTGCTATTTGGGGTGGGGCAAAGAATCTTTAATAATAATAAAACATATTTTTTTAAAGCAGCTAAAATTTATTAGGCAGGTGTTCTTAGTGTTTAAAGTGTAAGGTAGGTATTACCTACTGTAACAGGAGAGTTGACCTCATCAGGAAAGTCAGGGGAGCTTTTTTTAATTTTATTTTTTTTTTTAATTTATATTCAAGTTAGTTCACATACAGTGTAATCTTGGCTTCAGGAGTAGAACCCAGTGATTCATCTGTTACATATGACACCCAGCGCTCATCCCAAAAAGTGCCCTCCTTAACACCTGTCACCCACTTAACCCATCCCCCCACTCCAGCAACCCTCAGTTTGTTCTCTGTGTTTAAGAGTCTCTTATGGGGGCGACTGGGTGGCTCAGTCGGTTAAGCCACCGACTTCGGCTCAGGTCATGATCTCGCAGTCCGTGAGTTCAAGCCCCGCGTCGGACTCTGTGCTGACAGCTCAGAGCCTGGAGCCTGTTTCAGATTCTGTGTCTCCCTCTCTCTGACCCTCCCCTGTTCATGCTCTTTCTCTCTCTGTCTCAAAAATAAATAAACGTTAAAAAAAAAAAAAGAGTCTCTTATGGTTTGCCTCCCTCTCTGTTGTTATCTTATTTTTCCTTCCCTTCCCCTATGTTCATCTGTTGAGTTTCTCAAATTTCAACATATGTGTGAAATCGTATATCTGTCTTTCTTTGAATGATCTATTTTGCTTAGCATAATACCCTTCAGTTCCATCCACATTGTTGCAAATGGCAAGATTTCATTCTTGTTCACTGCTGAGTAGTATTCCATTATATATATAAACCACATCTTCTTTATCCAGGAACCAGTCAGTGGACATTTGGGCTCTTTCCATAATTTGTCTGCTGTTGTTAGCGCTGCTGTAGAGGAAGAGACACATGACATAAGTTAACTAGGAGAAGGAGAGGCTGGTCAAGAGTGTGCTGAGTAGAGAGAACAGCCAGTACTAGTATGTTAATTTTTACTAATGAGGAAATTAAAGCACAGAGGTTAAAAGTAATTTATTCAGAGTCCCTAAGTGGAAATGTGGCAGGGCCAATATTTAGAGACAGGTAATTCTGACACCCAAGACAGCAGGCCTGGAAACCTTGCTTGTTTGCCTGAAAGCACTGGCATTTATTGACAGACCCCTGAAATGAGAAGCTACAGGTGGCAAATGCAGCAAGACGACACCGGGAGCTGAGAGTTGAAGGAAAAGAAGTTCGTTGGAAATGGATTTTCCTCCTGACTAGTTGAGTCGCCTGGCAGAGTTTTTCAAGCCTGAGAATGTTAAGGATGTACATGTCTGGAGAAGAAGAGGATGTTAATGAAACCATGAATTGTCTTTGTCAGTGAGAGGTTAGCATTTTTAGATGAAATGTACTGCAAGGTAAAGCTTAGAAACTGTGGTCTGTAAGGCTTCCCAGCCAAGAATAAAAAGAGAATATATTTCCAGTTGAAGGAATTATCTAATGATTTAACATGAAATTGATTTTGTCCATTTTCAATGCATATTTTTCATGTCTTTCCTTCTTATAACCCTTTCTTGCTACTCATCTTGGTGTACTCCGTGCCCAGGATGGAAGGTTTAATTGCTATTACTCATTCAGTAAGACAGCTTTTATTCCCAAGTATAAGGTGTCCAGCAGTGCCAGTCCCAAACTATTAAATGGGCAGGCAATGTAAAATCTGTTTGAAGAGCAAGTAGCATATTCATTTGACTCAAGAACAAACATTTGAACTCTCAGGCAGGCTCATCTGTTTTCTTGGCAATCTGCAGCTGAGATGGTCTTGTGGAATTTCTATCCACCTCCCTTTATTTTAAGCTTATTTCCATTTTGCTCTGGATGTTGCCACTGAAGATTCTGTTGCATGGGAATACGAACTGGTGCAGCCACTCTGGCAAACAGTCAGAAGGTTCCTCAAAAAATTAAAAATAGAACTACTCCAAAACCCAGCAATTGCACTACTAGGTATTTATCCAAGGGATACAGGTGTGCTATTTTGAAGGGGCACATGTACCCCAATGTTTATAACAGTACTGTCAACAATAGCCAAAGTATGGTAAGAGCCCAGATGTCCATCGATGGATGAATCGATAAAGAAGATGTGGTATATATAGACAATGGAGTATTACTTGGCAATCAAAAAGAATGAAATCTCGCCATTCACAGCTACATGGATGGAACTAGACAGTGTTATGCCAAGTGAAATTAGTCAGAGAAAGACATCATATGACTTCACTCATCTGAGGACTTTAAGAGACAAAACAGATGAACATAAGGGAAGGGAAGCAAAAATAATATAAAAACAGGGAGGGGGACAAAACAAAAGAGACTCTTAAATATGGAGAACAAACAGAGGGTTCTGGAGGGGTTGTGGGAGGGGGATGGGCTAAATGGGTAAGGGGCATTAAGGAATCTACTCCTGAAATCATTGTTGCACTCTGTGCTAACTAACTTGGATGTAAATTTAAAAAATAAATTAAATTAAAAAAAAAAAAAGATTCTGTTACAGACATGTGAACCTCTCTTTGTGGTAGGAAATGCCCAGTGCCTGTCCTGAGTAAAATAATTAGAATCAAAAGGAGAACAGCTGGCCCTGTTGAAAAAGAGTCTTTATGAATTTTTAATGCAATTTGCCCATGTGGTCAAGGTTGATTTATTTTAAAGATATGTTGGGGTTGGAAGACAAATAAATACCATGTGTTTTCCCATTTAGAGCTTTCATAAAGACAGTAAATATGCTGGCAATATGACTGTGGCCTACACATTTCCTTTATCTGGTGTTCATAATCATTTTGTTGCCTTTAAATGTTACCTTACTGTGAAGGATAAATAAGGAGTATACAAAATGAGGCATTTCATAAAGCACCCTAAATAATTCTAAATTATGCTGTTAATGTAGCAGGATACACTTGGCTCTTTCAGAGAGGTGTTATTATGCATGATCATGTCTGAATACATTTACCACCTATTCTGTAATAGGTAGCATGTAAGACCATCTCAGTCTCACCTAAAATACCTGACACTTTATATATAAAGATAAAACCGAAGACCCATGAGTATAACCAAACATGTGCATTGAGTTTTCTCCTGCTAGTAATTACAGTGAAAAAAAAAATTCTTAAATTGTTATGGTACTTTAATCTCTCTAAAAAGGACTTGAGCTGCCATGGTAAAGGGCATGGATTTTGAGGTGGTTAGATTGAGGTTAAGGGGGCAGTGAATGGCCATACAGACTCAGTCTTTTTCTTTCTTTTTTTTTTTTTTTTTTAATTTTTTTTTTCAATGTTTATTTATTTTTGGGACAGAGAGAGACAGAGCATGAACGGGGGAGGGGCAGAGAGAGAGGGAGACACAGAATCGGAAACAGGCTCCAGGCTCCGAGCCATCAGCCCAGAGCCTGACGTGGGGCTCGAACTCACGGACCGCGAGATCGTGACCTGGCTGAAGTCGGGCGCTTAACCGACTGCGCCACCCAGGCGCCCCGACTCAGTCTTTTTCTATGTGAAACTGTCAAACAAAGTGTCAAAGTCAAGTTTTAATCTCATTAGAATTCATTAACTGAGAAATGTAATTCTATAGACAAGGCCCTTCTTGCAATCTAAGAAAAACCCTGGATATCTCTTATCTTATGCAGTAATTACCAGTTACTAAGTTGGGCTGTATGCATGTAAAAATAGGAAAGAGTGAATTTGAGTGAAGCTAAATATAGAAGCCAAGATCCACATTCTATTGTATTAGACGTCTACATGACTCAACCAATTCCATAGGTTGACAACCAGTCTAATTTTAAATCTAGAGACTTTATCGCAGTAAAAAGTATTTCCTAATTAGGTAAGAAATTTGCGTGTCATTCTCTACTCTTGGTATTTATCAGAAGAAAGTCATTTACATTTTGAACTCACCATTCAAATGGAAACTCAGAGATTTCCACTTCTGTTCCAAGCCCCATTTGACTTCCAAGAAATGTGCTTAATTGTTTTAGCTGTGGTGCAATCACTAAACCATTGTGGGAACTGAGCTGGAATTCAGTAAGCAGAGTTTTAGCTACAATGACAAGACTTAAGTGTCACTCACACAGATGGAATCTCAAAGGCTTAATAAATGCTAGAACCTCACTTAATTACCATTTGTTCTTTCATGACAGTAAAAATTATTTTAAATTATGCAGATAAGTAATTCATCATGGGGACTATGCAGGAAAAAATCTGGGTCTGTGATATTAAGTTATATTGACTTGAGGCTTGGTGAAAATTAAAATTATAGAGCAAGTGGGTAAACTTTGCCCTACTACTTAGTACAAATGAAGTCTTGTTTGAGTATCTCTAGTCTTGCCTACTCTTCAATCATAGTACAATTGTGCTGTGCACAAACATTTACTTCAAACTAATTGATTAGGTATTTATTTAGTGCCTACAATACACAAAGCCTTGCATTAAGCTCTAGTTCGTAGGGCTATTTTGGTCTCACTGGAATTTAAACTTGTGCTGCCAGTCCATTTCTGAGGGTGATGAGAGTAGTAAATAATAGTTCTTGCCTTATCCCAACAAAATTTCTCCTCTAAATTCTTGATACTTCAGCTTTACAAGTTCAGAAGGATTTGTTCAAAAAATTATTTTACCTTGTTGGAAACTAAAGTTCCGGCTTGTGTTTTAGTGAATGAGATGTTTGACTCCAAGTTCAATGAATATTCCCTTATATAAGACAGCCTCTTCTAAAGCTGTACAAATGGAACTGGTAATGGAGGCCAACACAATGGCTGAGCTAGGCATGGGACAAGTGAGTTGTGACCAGGAGTAATGATGTTATGAGAGAGGAGCCTAGGTGAAGTACAGAGAGTAGGAGAATCAGAAAGAACCACAGGCGCCCTGGAAGTCTTAAGAGCTGGGATACTTCTTCCAGGAAAGTACAACAAAAAAGAAATTAGGGCAGCAAAGACTATTACTACCAACATTTTTGAATGCCTAATGTCCCGGGAATTGTACTAAGCACTTTACACACATTATCTTATTAAATCCTCAAAATAACAGCTGTTCTCTACCGCTCAATTTTGCAGTTGAGAAAACTGAGCCATAGAGAAGTCGATACACTTATCCAAGGACACACACAGCAGGGAAATGGCAGATCCAGGATTCAACCGTAGGTTTGCCTCCAGAGTTCAAATTCTTTTTTTTTTTTTTTAATTTTTATTTATTTTCAGAGAGAGAGCACTGAAAGAGGAGACGGAGAGACAGAGAGAGGGAGAATCCTAAGCAGGGTCCGCACCACCAGCGTGGAGCCTGGTGAAGGGCTTGAACTCACAAGCCGTGAGATCATGACCTGGGATGAAATCGAGAGTTGGACGCTTAACTGACTGAGCCATCCAGGCGCCCCCAGAGCTCAAATTGTTGATTGCTACATTCTAGTTCCTCACAAATACAGATTTCACAAATCCAGGGATGCCACTGCTTGGATCGTGACAGTAAAGATGTGTGGAGTTAGTGTCCACTCAGTAAATGGCACCTCGGCTGGCCCAAGTCAGAAACCTAGGGGTAATCCTTAAGTGATTGCACCATCCTTTACCGCCAACCTCCAGTCCATTGTGTCAGTTCTACCTCAACAGCGTATCCCAAATCTGGCCGCCATTCTCCAGCTCCACCGCGTAGTCCTCGACCTCAGGAGTCGTCATCTATTACTGAGACTAAGACATTGTCCTCTAAATGGTCTCCTTGCTTCCGCTGTTAATTCCCTGCTCATTTTGCACTTAGTAGCCAGAGTCATTTTAAAAAAGTAAATCAGATTATGACAGCACCCTGTTTAGAATGTTTTTATGGCTTCCTACTACTTACAGAATGGAATCCAAAATCCTTTCCATAGTTTACAAGGTCCTTCAGCATCTTCTCTGTCTACTTCTTCATATGTACCTCCAATGACCCTTATCCCTTTGATCCAGTTATATTGGTCTTTCTGTTCCTTGAAGGTACCAAGATAGCTTCCACACTGGAGCTATTGCTCCTGTCTCTGCAGGGAGTGCTTTTCCTCCATATCTGCTCCAGATAGGCTCTTCCTCATCAGGTTCCAGGGTATCATTTCCTCCACGAATACCCCTTTAAACCTCCAGTTTCCTTGCCCCCATTCTCCTAGAGAGCTTGTTTTTATTTCTTCATAACACTTACCACTACGTGATATTATGCCATTTGTTATGCGTTTGTTATCTGCCCCTCCCAATCTCAAATACAATTTTTATGACAGCAGGATCCTAGTCTGTCTGTATTTTTCCCTCATTTTCCAGCACTAAGAACATTACCTGGAACATATTGGTTGCTCACAAAATACTGAAGATTGTATGATTGAATGAATTAGCACAGAGTAAGGCTCAGAGAAATGAAGTGAGACTTAATCATGGTTGCTTGGCTAGTACAAGGTAAAGCCAGTCCAGCAAGCTAAGACCCAGAAGTTGCTGACATCTCTAAATGCTAGAGAGCTCAGAGCTCAAAAGGTCAGAGGAGAGCCGGTGTTTGAGTTTAGTCTTAAAGAGAGTAGGATTTTGATATGTAGACATACAGGCCAGGCAATCCAAGCAGAGGGTACAGCGTGGGCTAAGGCAGAGAGGTGGAGAGGTTCAGAGCAAACACGTTCCCCTACAAGAACAAAATATCACATTGGCTGAGATAAGCAAAGAAGAGAAAAGCGTTGACGTATCAGCCTCCCACTCTGCAGCCTTCAAGCTTGTGGAAGAGTTTTTGCAACTGACACTACAGTTAAGAGATTCTTAATTGCACCTTTTTAGCTTTTAGCTCATCTATCGCAATGCCTAGCCTACTTTGATTCTGCCTCCGTTATGAAGCTCTTGCAGAGATCAAGTGTAATTACAAGAAGTTGCTTTAGAATCTGACAACAGAGTGCCAGCAAAACTTGGTGGTAGGTGGGAAAGAGTGGGAGTCCAGAAATAATGGGTTCTTAACTCATCCTGGGACCTCAGGCAGGTGTTTTCACCTCTTTATATCTCCGTTTACCCGCCTGGTAAGATCTAGCTGTCCAGTAAATTTCTAAAAGTCCCTGGTTTGATGTAGAGAATTAGTTACCACTCACTGACTCCTCAAGTCCTTCACTTATATATCCATCTATGTCTGTTTATTGGTTGTCTTTTTGATGGGGAACATACCAGTTTCTGGGGGCTGCCGTAACACGGCTGCCATAACTCTGGTGGCTTAACATAATAAGAATGTATTCTCTCACATTTCTGAAGGCCTGAAGTCCAAAATGAAGGTATTGATAGGGCTTCCTCCCTCCAGTGTTTCTGAAGGAGTATCTTTCCTTGCCTATTCCAGCTTCCAGTGGCCCCAGACATTCCTTGGCTGTGGTAGCTGAACTCGTCTCTGCCTCTGACTCCACAAGGTTGCCTGCTTTGTATGTTTCTCTGTATCCTTCTTGGGTTCAAAATCTACTCCGACCATTCCTTCCATGTGTGACCTTGAACATGGCACTACATGTAATCATCTAGTAGGAGTGCCCAGATGATTAAATGAGATTATATACATATTTTACACTTTGGCATATGATTGGCCCACAGCCAGTGTTCCATAAATACCTCCTTGGAAGTGCTCTCCTCTTTAGTAAGGCATTTCCAATGATGGGGTGTTCTGTCCATCCGGAAAACAAATTTGGGTCCACCCCAAACCACTACAGAGGAGAGTGGAGGTAGTTAACTGGGAAATTAAAACACCCAAAAATGTGACCATAGAAAACATGGGCCTGAAATAGGCAGACTGACTCTCTGCATTGATTGTATTATCAGATAAATGTTCGGTTGCCACCTTAATGACATCCAAAAAGGGGCTGGATTTAAGGTTTATTCAATACCTTCTTTACTTTCCAATGGGCAGTTTCAGGTGCAGCCAGCATTCTTGGCAAGATGTAGTTAATATCGTCGATTTCTTGGTGTAGGAAACCTATTATGCTTAAAACAAACCATCATTTTCATTCCTTGAAATCTTGACAGTAGGAACAAAAATCCCGTTGGTAGAGATTTTTGCCCTTAAATGCCCATGGTTTATACACCTTGAAGAAGGCATGCCCCGATTGCATGGCCTGAGGCTTTTTGCCATCTGTGCTGGAGTGGGGTGCAGGCTTGGCCTCTGCTTGCTTCTCCAGTCTCACCATCCACCCATCCACCCTTCCATTCATCCACCCACCCATCCATCCATCCACCCACCCATCCACCCATCCATCCACCCACCCATCCACCCATCCATCCATCCATCCACCCACCCATCCACCCATCCATCCACCCACCCATCCACCCATCCACCTATCCATCCATCCACCTATCCATCCATCCACCCACCCATCCACCCACCCATCCACCCATCCATCCACCCATCCATCCACCCACCCATCCATCCATCCATCCATCCACTCAGTAGATATCCTGGCACAACAGGGATCCTCTACCATAACACTCTACTATACACTGAGGACACCTCCAGTAACTCATCAGCGTTATCAGGTACAGAGTGTTCTAAGACTTTTGAGTTCTGCCACAGGATCCAAGGAATCTAACCATGGCCTCTTTAGGATATTATAGGACGAGTTATGATCTCTCATGATACGGGGACCACCTGTCAGAAATGCTCTGTGTCTTCTGGAAAATTGCATGGAGAGGAGGGAGAGTGGGGTGGGATCGTGGAGAGTAGGCTGGTGGAGGTTGTCATTCTGGCACTTGTCACTTCTTTTCCCTGCTCTTGCAGGTTTGGTCTGTGTCCCTGTCCATGTTGTATGCCCTAAGATCCTGCCATCTGACCAAAGGCCAAGGTTAGAGCAAGGACCTGGTACTTGTCCATTCCCTTTATTTGATTAAAGCCCCCATAATGAAAGCAGCACCTGTGTCTGTCTTGTTTATCATTATGGCTGCCTCCTGAGATACAGTTTTAGGAAATGTTTGTGAAAGAAATAGAAGGGAGAAAGGAAGAGAAGAAAGAAGAAAACGATGAAGGAAGAGGGGAAGGAAGGAAGGCAGGAAGGAAGGAAGGGAAGATAGATCGAAGGAAGGAAAGAAGAGAGAAAGGAAGAGGAAAAGGAAGGAAAAAGGGGATAATATAGCAAATACTTGTGCTGAGCTTTATTCCCTATCCAACTGTGATTTCTAACTTTGTGCCCTGTTGATATGATACTATCTTTATCATATAGCTGGCACTTTCTCGTGGTTGGAGATCCCTCCTAGCCACTGCCTGCCATGGTCTAACCCTGTTAGGGCCTCTCCATTCAGACTTACAGAGCGAGGCTCCTTCTCTCGCTTTTCCCAGTTCAAACTCCCAAGAGATAGACAATCACAGGGGCTCAATTTATTTTTTCTATTGCTGAATTCTGCTATCTCACAGGTTATTAGTTGTTATGGCTTGACTAACTGTATGCCAGATGCTCACTCTTAGGCCAATCAGCTGTGATAAAATGTACTAGGCAATTTTCAGGAAATTTACTTTATAAATATTTTCCAGAGAAAAATGCAAATCTTCCAAGATGAGCCCATTTAATGGCATACCACTTTTTTTTTTTTTAAGCAGTAGCTCATTACCATACTGGCCAATATATTAAACAAAGACATACTTCTGAGACCAAAAGCATCTTATTAAAATGACAGGGAAAGCCAATAAAACGCATCATCCATATAGCTTAGGAGACTAGGCCTGACTCATTCCAAGAAAACTGCCCCAAGGGGAGTGCCTATAAAATCCTTCTGTGTTCCTCCCCTTTCCACTCCACATGATGTCCATGTCAGTGAATTATTTTCACACAATTAAAGCACCCATATAGGAAATATTTACAAATGTAAATGTGCTCACTCCCATCTGAAGACACCCCTTATTTGCTTCCTTATTTCCCAGAGTGCAATTCACATCACTTCCCTTGCTCCAGCCATTGGCACTGTGGAGAGAAGCAGGCACGAAATAAATTGTCACTTCCAAAGACATCACTGTCCTTTGCTTGAATAATAAAAAGGCCTAATGTGTTGGGACACAAGAGAAAGAGAATTTTTTCGAATTTTTAGATGTTGAGATATGTGATTAAGTGGAGACTCTGTGGCAATTGAGGGATCAGCAAAGCCGAAACAGCCATGTTTATGGTCCTCTTATAATGATACCAGAGTCTGTACTCAGCATACCGCTGCTTTCAACTCTCCAAGCCTCCCATAAGCTTACAAATGATCTTTCGTTTATTTTAAATCAATCAAGTATCCCTAGAGGAATTTTCCAGAAACCCAAATATAATTACATAAACACACAGGCTTCCTAACTATGCATGTGTTATTCCAACAGAAAAATAGAAGTGCAATACAGAAGGAGTGAAGGTTTATAAAATGCATTTTAATGTCTTGTGAATAAGAGCTGGATACAGATACCTTAGCCAAAAATATAAAAATACAAAAGGAATAAGTACAGACGATATGATTAGACCCTTACTGTGGTTGGAATTATCCCCAAAGTCTCCTCTCCTCATTTAAATGAAGTTTACTCTGTTTCATAGTCTTCTTTGCAGTAACATACTTAGTCAAATCCTGGAAAATTGCTAACTTCATCAGCAGTAGGCAATGCGAGGGCCCGAGGATATAGCTGGTCTTTTATTTATTCATTAGATCTATATAACATCTATTTTCCAAAGAGCTCCAGGCCCTGTAGAGAATGTTTAACTGATGTTAGATCAGAGTTTCGTGGAAATGAGAACAGAGCTGTGTCTAAGGAGAAGCGGCAGCAGAGGAGGAAGAAGGAAGTGTAAGAGGAAATGGAGATATGTATGGCGGGGAAAAGACACAAGAAGTCTTTAAAATGCCAAAATAAAAATGCAGCGTCCCCAGTGCTGGCTCTCTCTAGTTAGTCCAGTTAGCGATATGATGACAGATGTTCCATTTTTATGAAGGAGAACTCTTGAATCTCTTTCTTAGGATTACACACACAGGGCAAGCTTCCAGCAGGGTCATTTTCAGCAGAGGTGTTAAATTCACAAGCTATATGCTGGTAAAATTTAATATTCAAATCCAGTAATATTTATGTTAACACATTTTAGTATGTCTAATGAAGTTCCCTCCCACTTCTCCTGGGTCTGATGTGCCTTAAGTTTTTCATATTGCATGCCATTTGGAAAATATTGAAAATCAGAAAGAAGAATGGATAGAACGTGGCAGCATTGATATTTATCAGACTGTAATAGTATGTAGTTAACTGGAAACTCTGCTGTGACATGCCCCCCACTCTTCCATGGCCACACAGAGGTGGGAGGCTCCTGGAGTGAGAGTTCTTGGCACATAATTGTTGTTGGACTCCTTCTATGACACGTAATCTCTACACAGCTCATTGAATAGTGGATCCAGCCAGGTTCATGCCAATTTCAACACTAGCAGTAAACAGAAGGTAAGGGAGTGGGTTATGACGAGATTATGGGAAATAGGTGGTTTCAGATTTTTTTCATTTTATGGGAAAAACAGGAGACTGAATAGTTCACACTTTTTACACCCCTATGGGTATGAAACATGACTTGTTAAGACACTGATGATCACTTGCTTTAAAAATTAAGCGCTAACCTTCCCACAAATTACATGTAAATAATTAAGTCTAGTGCTGATGAAGAGGAATTAGAAGGCATAGAGCCCAGAATTTTTACTTTAACACTGAGACACTTGAGAGTGGAAGATAAAACAGATGGGAGGCTCCCTAGTCCCAGACAAGTAACTCTTCCAGAACCACCTTGTGGACTCATGGAGACACAGCTGCTTTCCTCCAGGACCAGCCTTTGGGGTCAATTTAGTTTAGAACAATTCAGTTTTTGTTGGAATGCTATGTTGTACTTGGAGCAGAGGTATGTCCCCGGCTCACCTTGTGTGGAATCCCGTGAGTGGTGTCCCGTTATAATAAAAATATGTTTTCATATTTTCTGTACATATTTTTTTAAATTTTTTTTTCAACATTTATTTATTTTTGGGACAGAGAGAGACAGAGCATGAACGGGGGAGGGGCAGAGAGAGAGGGAGACACAGAATCGGAAACAGGCTCCAGGCTCTGAGCCATCAGCCCAGAGCCTGACGCGGGGCTCGAACTCACGGACCGCGAGATCGTGACCTGGCTGAAGTCGGACGCTTAACCGACTGCGCCACCCAGGCGCCCCTGTACATATTTTTTAAAGTTTATTTATTTTGAGAGAAACAGAAGACAGGGCGAGTGGGGGAGGGGCAGAGACAGAGAATTCCAAGCAGGTTCCTCACTGCCAGAGCAGACTCTGATGTGGGGCCTGAACTCATGAACCGTGAGATCTTGACCTGAGCTGAAACCAAGAGTCAGGTGCTTCGCAGACTGAGCCACCCAGGGGCCCCTCTATACATATTTTTGCAGCTTCAAACCGGCTCTTTCATCAAAACACTGTAAGAAACCACTGAAATAAGACTCTTTGCCAGCCATGAGGATTTTTTCCTGCCAATGAGTGAAAAAATTTGAATGACAAATTTTTGTTCCCATTCTTTTAGAAAACAATTTATCTTCAGTAGCTCTCTGGAGAAAATGCACATTTTACTTCAAATATCAGTAAATGAACTCCAAATCAGGAGAATTAATTAGTAATGGCTTATTTGTTGTCATTTAATAAACATGTTTCCAATTTATTATCTTGGTTAGCGTTGATGGCAAGTGGAACACAAGTTTATTATCAAGGTTAGCGTTGATGGCAAGTGGAACACAGGTAACTGAAAGTGGGAAAATTTAGCTCTTGCTTATTCTTTCAAGGAGAACTTTGTGGCGCCTGGGTGGCTCAGTCAGTTGGGCGTCTGACTTCGGCCCAGGTTATGATCTTACGGTTTGTGGGTTGGAGCCCCACATCGGGCTCTGCGCTGACAGCTCAGAGCCTGGAGCCTGCTTTGGATTCTGTGTCTCCCTCTCTCTCTCCCCCTTCCCTACTCACACTCTGTCTCTCTCTGTCTCTCAAAAATAAATAAACATTGAAAAAAACTTTTTTTAATTAAAAAAAAAAAAGAGAGAGAACTTAGTACAGTTCTTCTAACTCAGAGTTCATTAGAAGGCCGGATTGGGCTGGTAGTGGCAGCCCTATTACCTAAAGGCTGACATTGAGGCTCTCTGTCCTAGGTGTTTGAATCTTGAGGACATGGCAGAAGGAGAAGAGGAAGGGCCAGTGGGACTTGCTCCAGCAAAGGCCCTGTGGCCACCTGCCCCTTCCCTAGTAATAATGTGTCTGGGCTCACCACTTTTCGAAGTTGCCTTGGAGCCTCTATCATGAGCCTGCACCTTCTCTAGGTTATGGTTCCCGAGTACGCTTTCTCTTGCCTAAGATAAGAAAGAGGTCCAGGGTTGTTCTGCCGCTTAAAACTGAGAAAACTCTAATCAGAAGCTTGTGAAATGGTTACCTGATGCTTTGTTGGTTTCCAAATAATAAGATGTCTGAAAGAGGGGTACTTTTCTTTCGTCGGTTCCCTAACGTGCTTCTCAGGGGCATGTTTTACCTGGGGTTGTGAGAGTCAGAAGAAAAGAGGAGCTTGTTTATTTACTGCCCAGCGTGCCTCTGGAGAGTGGTCCGTGAAGGAGAGAAGAAAACTTTGGGCGTCCTTTGCCTTACCAGCCATCCCTCTTCTTGGTGATTCCGGGCAAGCCTGCCGCTTTCAGTCCAAACTACTCAGGGTACTATAGCAAATGATCAATAATTGAAGAGTTCAAAACTTACTTCTTGTTTTTAAATATAATTTGCTGTCAAGTTGGCTAACATACAGTGTATACAGCGTGCTCTTGATTTCGGGGGTAGATTCCCATGATTCATCGCTTACGTACAACAGCCAGTGCTCATCCCAGCAAGTGCCCTCCTCAATGCCCATCACCCGTTGACCCCTCTCCCGCACCCTCCCCCCGATCAACCCTCGGTAAAACTTCTCAAAGGCACACACTCAGCAACGTCCAAATCCAGGTTGTGATGGATAGGTTTAAAACTAAGGAATGGAGGTTCCTGATGCCCATCAAATTTTTAAAAGGGAGAAAGAAGTGACAAAATGGCAGGACTTAAATATAAGTGTGATGCTTCTCTATTTCTTGACAGTTAAAATGGTATCACTTTACATTCTTGTGATGTGTGGGGAAAAATACCATAATGTCAAATTATATAAGAAATATTTAAATCTAGTAAAATGGTTGGTGTGTCTCTGGAGGATTTCAAGACATTTTACACACTTGTTTTAAAAAAGCAATCCGGAGAGTGTTTTCAGATCTCGCAGTGATGCAAGTGTTTCAACAGGTAATGGATTCTATTTTTAATTTTGAAAGCTTTTATTTTTCCCTGTGGTTTCTTTTTTAATATGTTGGTGGATACTTTTTTCTTACCCAGATTTCCTCCTGGACTTTACTGTCTCTTTGAGCTGAGTCAAATTCAAAGGTGAACACTATTTTCATATTCCTGGGTTGTTCTTCCTTGCCTCTTACCTGCAGTTGATCTCAGCAGAGGCTTAATTCGCCATTTAGAAGTCAACATGCTAAGATTTCTAATTAATGGTGCCCTGCCTATCAAGTTAATGTCCTTGCAAATTATCTCCTTCTAGAGATTATTACAATTTGCAAATGCACATCCATTATATATTACATAGGGAGCTTAGCAGACACTGATTTTAAATATACTGCAGAGGTGTGTTTTACCACAAGACGGTAAGCTTCCTAAGTCAGAACGTAAGCTGAAAGATGTGTGCCATCAAAATTACCATCTTGATAAGCCCTTAAATGGCACTGCATTAGAGCTCAACATGCTGTTGTCCGTCACTCTTGCACAGCCATTAAGATCACCGCCCCCCCCCTTTTTTTTGAACACTAGGTCCTTGGCATTTAGGGGACATGTATAATAAAAAAAAATAGTTTTAAGCTCTAGAATCACATTCAGCATGGCAAGGTACCTGCACTGTGAGGTAAGCCTGGAAATAGTAGATTCCCATCAGATCCCAAGCTCAATCCAAGGCGGACACTGATGGAGTACGGCTTACATTTCCTGCATTATTTACATTGTCCTCTCTCTGTCATCTCCCTTCTACTCACTCTACCTTTCCTTCTCCTTGTCAGGCCTATACAAATGGATTTAAGAAAGTTATATGGGCATAGAATATGATACCACAGTAATATCCTTTTAAGCACCAATATACTGATAGTTTCATGGCCTAATTTTCACCCTTAGATGTTTCTATTTTTTATATTTGTATTGTTTCTTTCTTTAATAAAATCCATACTCTAAATTCAAATTTCCTGTCAAGAGCCTACATGTCAACGTTTCAAAAGAAAACAAAGAACTTTACTTGAAATAATCTGGGATGACACCTAGTAGATTGGCCAAGATTTGAGTTCTGGTGGGTATTCACTCATGAGAACCCCACAGTTACTTGAGAAAATGATTTTCGAGACTAGTAAGTCACCTGTATCTGGAAGTGTTTCCTTCTTTTTTTTTTTTTTTTTTTTTTTTTTTTTTTTCCCAGACATCAGCAAGACCCTGACATTCTTGTAGGTCCTCAGAAAACATCTGTTGGATGAAGAAGAAGGTGAGGGAGGGGCACTGGGTGGCTCAGTCAGTTAAGCGTCTGACTTCAGCTCAGGTCATCACCTCTTGGTTTGTGAGTTCCAGCCCCATATCGGCTCTCTGCTGTCAGCGTGAAGCCTGCTTCAGATTCTCTGTCTCCTTCTCTCTCTGTCCCTTCCCTACTCATGCTCTCTCTTTCAAAAATAAATAAACATTAAAAAAAAAAAAAAGAGAGAGGGGAATGGGAGGGAAAGAAGAGGTGATAAAGAAAGAAGAAAGGAGAGGGAGTGAAGAAGAGAGGAAGGAAAGAAGGGAAGACAGGAGGGAAAGGGAGAAGGAGAGGAGGGAAAATAATTAACAGACTGGAAGAGCATGAGTTTTAGAGCTGGCCCCCCATCTTTGGAACTCGATGACTTAGGCAAGTTGCATTTCCTGTTCCATTAATTCCCAGTGTCCTAGGCTCAGTGCGTAGACGATAGTAAAATGTCTGGCACACAGAGATTCAGTAAATAGAAGCTGAGTCTGGGCTGCTGGGCATTTATTACTGGGCCACAGTTTTAAAACATCACATAACTGCTATATTCATGAAGAGTAAATATAAAAATGCTTATGTCTGGAGACTAAAGAGCTGGCCAGTAAACAGGGGCATTGCTCTGAACCGTCTGCCCGCAAAGACCATCACAAAGCAGGCAAAATTCTGAAAGACCTTCCAGAGACTCTGCTCTCACAGGCCAAAAGCACGTAATCAGAAAAACACTGTTGTAATAAGAACTGGAGGCCTGCTGAATCATTACTGGTAACGGCTGCCACTTCCGGCTGTGTGCCATGCCTTTAGTACATGCACTAGTCAGCCTCACATCACTCGGTTCTGGAAGTGTTCCTAGTCTCATTTTTCACAGAACGGAGTGGAATTCAGAGAAGTCCAGTAACTTTCCTAAGATCACACAGGTCCTTAGGTGCCTGGGTTCAGGTTCCGTCTCACTTCTCCTGACTGTTCCACACCTAGGCTTTGGTCTCCCACACCTCCTCATGCTTGTTATTCCAAGTCGGCCGATTAACTTGACAGAAAATGGCCAGAGTCATGAGACTCTCTCTGTTGGAGTAAGAACACTAGTAAAAAAAGGTTGAGTGTAGATATAGATATTGAAAGAGAGAGATCATTAGAATACAAAGTAAATTCATTACCACATGTCCTTGGGTGTGGGGTGGGAGGGATGATTTGTGTTTTAAACAGTATGAAGTCCTGACAACTAATAGTAAAAGGCCCTGCACACACGGGTCCTGGAATATGTATTGTATTGTGTGCCAGGCACTGTTCTCAACACTCTTATAGACAGTAATTCATTTCATCCTTATTTATAGGGACTCTTTGGGGCACTTAATGAAGACCAGAGGAGTCATAACCTATGCTGTTACTATACAGATTACTTTTTTAAAGTTTGCGGGTGATGGGCCCGTGAGTAAGAGACGGAGTTGGCATCCAGACGAAAGCAGTCTGGGTCCAATGGTTTTGTTCTCACCAACGTCACGGGTTGGTCTGATGTTTGTTTATCCCACGCTAGGTTTGCCTGGAAGGAGTGGTAGGGGGATGGGAGAGCACGGTGCAGGCAGGACAGCTTAGAGCACGAGCCAGGAATTACTGACAATGCAAAGACAGGAGTCAGAAAATCTGAAACCTGCCCTCCTCCCTTCTCTAAGCCTTGGTTCCATCATTGGCAGAGTATGGCTGATAACACTCAGATACACCACTTCAGGGAGGATGATCGTGCAAATTCAAAACGTGGTAAGAAACACAAAATCTGATGGTGAAAGCACAGATGCCCAAATCAGACTGCCTAGGTTTGAGTCCAGCTCTACAATTTCATAGCTGTGTTACTTGGCTTAAGTTACTTAACTTCTCTGTGCCTCGGTTTCTTTATCTGTAAAATGAAGGTAATAATAGTACCTGCCCCATAAAGTCGTTGTAGCATTATTCACTTAGTGACCGGGAAATAGGAAGCACACGGCAAGATGGCTTATCATTATCATGCATGGTGATGGTTTTATATATTTAGGAATGGGGCATAATCATTATTTCATCTATAACTTAAACTTAGATGAATAATGTAGGCGGTCCCTATTGTTACTCGAAGCTGTGTTGTTCCTTCCAAAAACACTCCTGAATTTGAGAGAACTGAGAGAAATAGGATGAGGAAACATGTAGTATGTGAAAGGCTTGCAAAGGAAGGGTCTTTCTTCTGCTCTGTGACTTGTTGCCTGAAAGAAAACACCTTCAGGAATATACTTTGCTGGTTGCTTTCTAGTCTTTTGAAAGCCAAATGTACATCGTGTCCAGTTTATATTAACATGTCTGCAGTGTTCATCTTGGTACAATGAAGTGACGGCAGCCTCTGGGCCTCCAAATGTACTGAGCTATTAGGAAGTCATTAGTGTAAGAGCAGTAGAGCATTATGGGGAAAGGGGAAGTGGGAGCGGGGCGGAGAAGAAGGCTATATAATCATTCCTTCTTTATTTAGAAAACAGCACCCCAAATTTCTTCAATAAATCAGCCCTTCCCCACTCACAGTCAATATTACTTACCACTTCCTCCTTGACCAAGGGGCAGGATTGACCTGGGCTGGCTAGTAAGTATGTTCTATCCCCCTGGTGACAGACATGGCTTCAAGGGAAGGCACTTGAGCCAGCTTTTAGCCTCTCGAGAATCAGCGCTGGGACATTTGTTGACAGAATTAGCCAAGAGAAGTTCTTATTTCTGCTGAGGTCACTAGTTGGATGAAATAGAGATTGGAGAGACTGGCAGGCATCATGCCACTGTTTTATGGACAACTTTACCAAAAATGGAGCCAGGCAAGAAGGAGGTGGAAGTCGGAGACAGAAAAAGTGAGATGGCATGAGATGCACCCCTGTATCAAACCATACCTGAGCCAGACCTACCTCCAGACTTCTCAGTTACAGGATCAGTAAATTCTTTCCTCCCCACCTGCCCCCTCTTTTCCTGCCTCTATTTCCCTCCCTCTCTCAGTCTGGATGGGGCTCTTGTCACAATGATGTGCATTCCCAATTTCACTTCACATTTGGCCCCATCCTTCTCCAAATTATAGAAAGGTTGCATCTCTCCGTAGGCTCTGCAGCTCTATTCACAAACTAGAAGCATAGGACTTTAGAACGACTGAAAGGCTAGCCGACAGCTCAAACAGAATCTCACTCTCCAGGGGGATCAGTTCTCCAAATTAATAAAACTATCCATGTCTACATTGTGGAACACAAACTCATTTTCCCAGGTTTATAAACCTCCAGATAGATACCCAACTCTATTAAAATACTGATGGCTCTTATGAAGCTGGGCTGAAAAGGGGAAAAACAGATGCCTCCTTATGTAATAAACTCATGTGGTCCTAGTGTCCCATTCATCATACTGGAGGTAGCACAAGGAACATTCAGGGTGTCCGAGAAATAAGGGGAACAGTGAGGGATCCTTTTCAAATCCGTATTCAAACAAAAATAGAAAAACAATAAGGCAAGTCTTCATTGTGTCTTTCTCGCCTTTCAGCGAGAGGATACAAAGCAAATTAGATTTGAAAAATGGTATAATTATCCTACCTTCATTGAGGAGAAAGGAAACTACACATAGCTTCCTAGGAGTCAGTGTCCCGTTGAGTATTTCTAATGAAATAACCATGGTTTTTGGGTAAGATGCCTTATTGCAAGTGGACTTTTATGCAAGCCCAGTGCTATTACTATATAGATAACTTTTAAAGTTCGGGGGTAATTGGCACACAGTTAGAAACTTTTTTTAAAAAGGAAAGGAGAAAGATTTTCCTTGGAAAATGATTGAATTTCGGGTTCCCTCTTTGGCTTCCTATCAGACATTAATTTCACTTGCTCTTCCAGTATATATTTATGGAACATCTCCCGCTTGCCATTCCCAGTTCTGGGTGCTGGAGTACAGCAGAGGCCAGTGCAGTCAAGACCAGTGTCCCCATGAAATTCACTTTCTAGTTGGAGACACATCCAAAACAGGTAAGCCTATATATAGTCGCGAATGGAAGTGTAAGGCAACTGGAGAGAGAGTAAGTGCTTTGATAAATATGGTGTAAAGGCAGCATCATTGGTGGGGGGTGGCATCTTTGGATAGGTGATTTAGTGAGGCCTCAGTGAGGAAGTGAGAGAGGAGAGGGCCAGGCCGAGGAACCACAGGTGTAAGTTTCCAGATTTAGCAAACAAAAATACAGGACACGCCCAGTAAAATTTGAATTCCAGGTAAACAGCAACTGATTTTGTTTTTAATCCTCCTGATAGTGAAAGAGCTTTTTAAATCTAGCAACCGCCCCAAAGCATAAATACTCAGAAGTAAGCCCAGGCTCTGTGTAATCAAGGATTGGAGTTTGGGGGTGGGAGGAAGTGAAGGGATGTGAGGTTGAAAATGGAGGCAATCAAGGTAGAAGGCTAGGGTTTGGGTCCTCAAGTGATGGAAAGCCACTGAGGGGTTTTATGCAATGAGTGGCCTCACACGACTTGCAGTTTTAAGTGATGGCCCAGTGGGCTGCAGGATGAAGATCACGGTGTGGGGGAACGCAGAGGCAGGAGACTGTGGCTCTGGTCCAGCTGTGAGATGGCGGGCTCTCACTTTCATGTGAGAGCAGAAGACCAGAGGGGTGAACTGCCACCATCAGGGTTGCAGTTGCAAGTGCTGGAAAGTGACTGGCTATCTTTAGCACCAAAGAGAGTTGCGGGGGTGGGAGAGGCATGTATGTGAAGGCTGAAGAAACAACTCTGTGGATGCTCAAGAACTGAAGAAACATGGGCAGCAGGAACCAGCCCAGGCCATGCTGTGAAAACGCAGGAGCCAGCCCCATGCCTCGGCCTTTCAAAGCTGCATCCTCTGCCTTGCCACCTCCCTGTGAGTATGTCTGCACTGTTCCTACATCTCCCTATCATTCCCTTAAGATTCTCGGGCCCCGCGGCCCCTGGCTGGCTCAGTTTGTTAATCAGCTGACTTTGGCTCAGGTCACGATCTTGCGGTTCGTGGGTTCAAGCCCCGCGTCGGGCTGTGCTGACAGCTCGGTGCCTGGAGCCTGCTTCGGATTCTGTATCTCCCTCTCTCTCTGTGCCTCCCCTGCTCATGCTCTGTCTCTCTCTGTCTCTCAACAATAAATAAATGTTAAAAAAAAAAAAAAAAAAAAAAAGATTCTCGGGCCCTGGCAGGATCATCTGAATGGCCAGTCCCAGTCACGGGCTCATGCCCAGGCTGCCAGGGACAGGGAGAGGGACTCTGCCTCCTTTGAGTTCTATCATCGGAGGCTGGGGGATCTGCTTCCCACCATGATTTAGACTAATAATTCACTCCAAGTAGGAACGATGCTCAAACTGGGCAGTTCAAAAATGGCCCAAATCCATGGATGTTTTGCTGTTGACGATCAAGAAAATACCAAAACATCATAATTCCTAGAACTGTCTATAATTTATTTAAAAACAAAGATCAGAAAAATTTAGATGAATATTGTTAACAAAGCTAAATTCAGCACTTATGTCCAAAAGTTCCTCCAGTGTGAGTAGAGAAGGGAAAAAACAAGACTTCTTAGTAGCATGGATTTAAAAAAAAAAAAAAAAAAAGGATGGGGATTTTAATGGCTGGTAGGAATACTCTGAGTCAACAGTGAGCTGTGGCTGCCAAAACAGCATAAATCCCCATGGAAATAAAACCAAAGGGGATTAAGAACCTAGGACAGAAAACATATTTAAAGCTCTTGTACAATTCACGATAGATTCAGGTATTTTTCCAGAGTTTATGTTCATGGCTGAAATGAATGATCTTAATGTTATGACCATTACCAAGTCCCCAGTCATTCTGCGATCGTGACACTAAAGAATGAAGTTGAAACCTTGCGAGGATTAACATTTTAGGCAGAAAGATCTGGATGGGGCAAGTGGCTTAACCTAAGTGTTAGGCTAAAAGACGTTGACAGTAGACTCAAACTGATACAGTTATTGTAAGATTTACAAGAGATAATACATGGAAGTTAGTGCCTAGTGCCTAGCACGTGTAAGTGTTCAGTAAATGCCAGTTATCACTTTCCCAAAGAATGTTTCGTAGCCTCCAAGAGTAGCCATTGTGTCTCAGAATGGGACACACATAGGCCAACTGATAGATATTCATGAGTTGAAATATCTGCTTACACTCATCTCGAGGAAAAGGAGACTTGAAAACAAACACATGCACAAAGCAAAGAACCTGCATGAACCAATGCAACGCATTTCTCATCTCAGTAGAGGGTCTTTTTTGCATTGACTCAAAATCCCCATGTCTGTGATTTGAACCACAATGGGCAGAAACTCCACAAGCATTCATACTGAGTGTAGGCACTGTGTGGATGTCCTGCAGTGGCATTGACCATGGCTCTGACTCACGCGTCACGTATTTCCACCCAGACTTCATACCTGACCTTTCCAGCCAGCTACCTACAAATCTAAAACCAAATAATCGTAAATAAAATTTACAATCCTCTCTTACGTGTTCTACTAACACCCCATTTTATGGGGGTGTTAAAGGACAAGGTGGAAAAATGATACTAAAATTTTATGCAACAAGAAATATTTTACAGAGGGGAGCTTCACCCTGTTACATCAAACTAGAATATTGATGGCATAATTTATCGTATTCATTAACTGTCATCTGTATCATTTATATATTCTGCTTGATACTTTATAAAAATATTTCATACCAATCCTTAACATTTTTAAGAGTTGGACAATGCTTGTCTTATTCGTCTCGCATTTCAATTTTTCATAAAAGAGAAAAATTAATCAGTAGGCCAACTGGAGAGGAAGGCAGGAGACAAGTTTTTTGAGCTTGGGAGCGGCGGGAATTCACAGGGAATATAAAAACAATGTGCATTAAATTCTAGGCCAGAGCTCCATAAAGTATATACATTTTCCTGAAAAAAGAAAGGAATTTTAATAAGCCACAAGCAAGGGCATGCTTGACTTGGCTATATTTTCTGTGGCCTATCATGTAAACCATCTTTAATATCGAGTTTCTTTTTATCTCCTACATTCAGCCAGGGCGTATACTCTTCTCTGCAGGGCACTTTGATTGAGTCAATAAATTGAATTTCCAGCGTTAGTAAAGAGCAGTCAGAAATCATATCTAGGAAAGACTATATTCATTCCCATTCAGCTCTAAATCAGAGATTCATCAGGAAGAAGCTGTTTTGTTCTCTTTTATTTAATACTGTTTCCAGTGAGAAGTAAGGCATTTTCATGAGTTCAGTTTATCCCTGAACCACAGATTCCCTCCGTTGTTTTGGTCATTGGCTCCTTAATGACGACCTTTTTGTCCTGACTACAATGATTTCTCTCATAATGGGTTCATTTACTCATTGATCCGTTCAGTGCAGATTTCAGAGTAAAATTGTGATAGAGGGGCACCTGGGTGGCTCAGTCATTTGAGCATCTGACTTCAGCTCAGGTCGCTATCACAGCTTATGAGTTCAAGCCCCACCTCGGGCTCTGTGCTGACAGCTCAGTGCCTGGAACCTGCTTCAGATTCTGTGCCTCCCTCTCTCTCTGTCCCTCCCCTGCTTGCACTCTGTCTCTCAAAAATAAATAAACATTTAAAAAATAATTCTAAAAAAAGGATGTGATAGAGACTATGCTGTATTGCTGGAGAGGTTCTCTAGTGGTTCTTAAACAGTGAATTTTTTTTAATTAAAAATTATAGTTATGATTTCATCCCTGCTTGACCTGAATACTCTCGTTGCTTTAAACAAGAGTAGCTACATGGACTGGGGTCCTGAAGTTATGTTTCTAGTGTAAACTCTTACATTACTTTCCCCTAGGACCTTAGATAAATCAAGCAGTCTATCTAGACTTGAATACCTTCATCTCTAAAATAAATAAGTGGGATAAAATGTTCTCTAAATTCTCTTATCCTTTAAAACATCAAATCAGTTTGTTTTTGTGATACAAATTCCTTATATTTATAGGACTTGTCCAAGACCTCCCAGCCTAGGGGAGTGAAAAGGAGAAATTAAAATATAAGCTTCCTCATATTCTCTGCCAAGCCAGAGGCAATATCCTGATTAGGGAACTGATTAAAAACAACCCACTGACATAAGCTTTTAGTGAGGAAGGTGTTCTGTTCCCTTGTTTGTTTGTTGAGTTAGGTTGAACTAATTGACACTATATAAATATTGAGAGATTTTATAAAACATATGGGTTCATGGCTTCTCTTGCAAAATAAGAAAGTCTAGCAGTACTGACTTACATTCTCCTGTGTCAGTAATTGACTGGAGATAATTAGGAGTTATCCCCTCAAGTGATTGACTTACTCAAGTTTGCTGCAGTCCTCACTCTTGTCTCATGTACAGGCTTTTCCTCCTTTATGTTACTTGCCTTGTCTATAAGGTAATGTGTCTGCAAACCATATACAGAACCGTAAATGTATATGTGAGTTTGTGTGTGGCCTGAATGTGTGGGAGTGAAGAGGAAAGGAATATACTTTCATATAGGATTCACAACCATATCTAAAATAAGAGAACAGGGCAAAAACCATTGACAGATTTAATCCCCATGTCAAAAGCAATTAGAGTTTTCGACTTAACATCTACTTAACATCATTCACTTTAGCAGAACAGAAATGGAAATGCCACTCAGAACTTAGTTATCGCTTCAATTACTCACCAACATTAGCTTTGTGGATATTTCCCCTTTGTTTTGTCCAATCCAGTAGACAATAGGTGTAAAAATACTTAGAGATAAAACTTGCAGTACAAGCGTAGAAAGCTTGATTGTGAGAAATGATAGACTTCTCATTGTTAGAGATGGTTTTCTTTAGTGCCCATCGTTTTGTGAAAGGATCACACAGTGAAGGTGGATCATTTTCAGTCTCTGCAGCACTTTGAACTCAGAGTATCTTGCTACCAGCTCAGGTTGGTTAATTAAAGAAGGAAATAAGGGAAATGTTCTCATCTCATTGTTGTCTGTATTTCGTTCTTTTTAAGTGTGAGGCATTTTCTTTATAGTTTTACTTAGTATTTCACTCCTGGTTGATTGCAGTATAATTTAGTTTTTATCTCTTTCAGTCTTCTATTTTTCTTTTTCTCAACGGCAGATAAAGTAGTTAATTAAATGTTTATATTACAGATAGAGAATTCGTATAAGAGAAGAAATCACTTTCTTCTCATTTGAAAATTCACATGGTCCCTCTGGACATGTTTCTTCATTGTTCACATTAAAAAGTAATCATTAATTGCACCTTATTCTTCTTTCCTTACATTGTTTGACTTCTTGGAGAAAAAAAAAAATATTTTCCCATCACCACTCCTAATATCCCAGTAATGTTTAGTCTTTCCTGTCCTTGAGTTGCCTGAAGGAATTAAGATAAACTGATTAAAATATTATCAGTTAACAGACTTTTTTTTTAAAAAAAATCAGTTAACAGTCTTACAACAATCTGTTTGAAGCAAAGAATCTAAAAAAGGCATAAATTGAGCAGATCTCTTTTCCAATCAAGAACATTTTTCCTTTAAGGCAGAGAAATACCCTTCCATCCATGTGAAGATCAGTCATTTGAATTCAGTGCAACCTTTCCCAAGATTATGATGTCTACTCCGGTGCTGAGAATTTCTACAAATGTTATGCCAGGTCTTAAAATATCCCTGGTCTTTCCTCTGAAAGCTTGTTGTTCTGTACCATTTACTGCTTTCAAACAGTATTTTTTTTAAAGAGATGGCAGTTTTTCTGAGGAAACATGACAGTATATATAAGACTTTCTCCCCCTTATCCATAGATAAGAAAAGTATCATTTGGAGATTGAGTTTCTTTCCTCTAGCATCTGAAAGATGAGTTGCTCACAATTTGCAATTATGTGGCTCAAGACAAAAATTTCACAGATATAGCAGTTAAAGCTGACTGGAGAAAAGTCATCGGTGACATTTCATGAAAAGATGCAGAATTCAACATGAAAGCAATATAAGGACACTGGGAAAAATTTTAGAAAGCACCACTGTTTCTTTTCAACCTTTGTGGGATAATCCTTTCCTGTATATCAGTTTGTTTGTTCTTCCCTTCATTATCATAAGGAAGAATTTTTTTTTCTGGAGCAGATCAAGATTTGCTGTCAATGGGGGGGAAAAATGTGTTCTCAAGCTTTTGGTTCGTATGGATTCCTGTCCATCATTCTGGTCTTTAAATTCAGGGGATGCATCTTTTCAAGATAGAAGTAGAAAGAAAAGAAGGCAAATTATCAAAACAATAACAACAAAGTTCATCAAGATAATCAATATAAATAAAATGCATTAGAAAAATAAACAAATAAACAAAATCAATGTGATTTCCAGAATACTGAGTATCTAGAGTTTTATTTGACGCAAAGGACCTATGTTCAGGCTTAATTTTTATAATATTGTTTCTAATTATTTAATGACATTAACTTTTTTCTCCTGTATTCAACAAGTTAGATTTTATAAGTGAATTTTTTTAAAGTATGCTTTTTAATATAATTTTGACTATCCCCATTGATTTTATTTCCAAAACCATCAAGTATTTATCTTTTTTTTTTTTTTTAAGTCGCAATGATGGCAAGGTCAGTATGACTGCAAAATATATTCCCTTAACCTCTTCCTTTTGTGATTCTCCAGCTAATTCATCTTTTTTCCTTCATTTAAAAAATTCAGCTTTATTGAAGTACATTTGACATACAAAATTGTAAGATATTTAGTGCACATTATGGTGACTGGATATATATATATATATATATATATATATATATGTGTGTGTGTGTGTGTGTGTATATATATATACACACACACACACATAGCCTAAGATTCCCTCCCCCATCTAATTAACATATCCTTCACCTTACATATTTATTTATTTTATTTTTGCATGAGGACATTTACGTTCTACTCTCATAGCTGATTTCAATGATATAATACAGGGTTACCAGCAAGTCACATGTTTTTGTTTTTTTTTTTAATATTTATTTATTTTTGAGAGAGAGAAAAACACAGTGTGAGCTGCGGAGGGGCAGAGCGAGAGGGAGACACAGAATCTGAAGCAGGCTCCAGGCTCTGAGTTATCAGCACAGAGCTCGAGGCAGGCTCAAACTTACGAACTGTGAGATCATGACCTGAACTGAAGTTGGACCCTTAACCGGCTGAGCCACCCAGGGGTCCCGAGTCACCATGTTTTACATTAGGTCCTCAGAGCCTGTTGATCTTAACTGAAAGTTTGTACCTTTGGCCAATTTCTCCCTGTCTCTACCCCTGCCTGTCCAGCCCCTGGCAATTACTTTTCTACTCTCTGTTCCTGTAGTTTGACCCTTTTTTTTTTTCTTTTCAGATTCCGCTTATAAGTAATACCAGGTTTATTTCACAAGACCCATGCATATTGGCACAAATGTGGAATTTTCTTCTTTCTTATGGGTGAATAATCTTTCTCTGTATATATTACCACTTCTTTATCCATTCATCTGTAAATGTTTATGATCTTAATGGGGACATATTTAGTTTTTTCTGTTTTGATTCAGAAGATAATATTTGGAAATAATCTTTGGAATTTGATTGATACAGAGCATCAACCCATATAGCTGAGAACAGACTCTATTTTGGTCTGTGTATGAATCAGATACACTGACTAATAGACAAGCCTCCAGCTCTGTTAGTACCAACTTTTCTGATCCCTCTGAGTTCCTCTATATCTGTCTGCCTTCCTTCTAATTTTCCTTCCTTCTTTTTCTTTTCCTTTCTTCGTTTAACCAATGCTTATTGAGCACCTATTGTGGACCAAGATGTGAACAAAATAAAATCTTTACATCCCTGGAGCTTACTGCCCACTATAGAGGGAGACATGAAATAAGTAAGTTTTTTTAAAAATTTATTTTAGAGAGAGAGCGCAGATAGGAGAGAGAGGCAGAGAGAGAGAGAGAGAGAGAGAGAGAGAGAGAGAGAGAGAATCTTCAGCAGGCTCCACACTCAGCGTGGAGGCCAACCCGGGGCTGGATCCCATGACCCTGATCATGACCTGAGCCAAAATCAAGAGTCAGACAGATGCTCAACTGACTAAACCACCCAGGCATGCCATAAATAATATTTTTATGATGGCAGGTTAAAAATGTGATTTTTTAAAATTTTATTTTATTTTTTTTAGTTTTTGTTTATTTATTTGAGAGAAAGAGAGAGAAGGAGCAGTGGGGGGGGGGGCAGAGAGGGAGACAGAGGATTGGAAGAGAGCTCTGTGCTGACAGCAGAGAGCCCAGTGCAGGGCTCAAACTCATGAACCACGAGATCATGAACTGAGCTGAAGTCAGATGCTTAACTGTCTGAGCCACCCAGGCACCCCAATGTGATTTTTTTTTTAAAGTTAGAGCTCAATGTTAATGAGTGATAGGGGCTGCTAGTCAAATAACTTATGGAAGACTTCATCTTGTTCATGAAAACAAGCAAGAGAAAAATAGGTATTGATATCACGGTACTAAAAAATACGAAGAAAAAACTTCATCTAAAACTGTACAAATTTTATAATATAAATCAATAATTATATATTACATAAAATTATATATAATTATATATTATATGGATTACATAAAATTATATAAAATGTCAAGATGAGGGAGAACATATTGTAAACAGTGTAGAAAAGTACCTCAAAGCATCTTTTCCATGAATATCAATCCAGACAAAATTATAAATGGTATATGTTCAACAGTTCATCTACCAAACATAGCAGCCTATTTTGCCTCAGGCAGTGTTCAAGGCCCCAGAAATACAGCAAACTAAACTAAGCTCTTTGCTTTGATGCATGGTTACTGCATGCAGCTGCTCATGCTGTGCACTGCACAATTCTCAGGGACACATTCACATAGACAATGATGTGCACCCACTGGGGTTGTGCATCACAGCAGCTATGCTCTAATTGTAGCATACATTCTAGTAAGCGAGGGGACAAAGCCTAAACAAACAATATCACTGTAGGTGCTCTGAGGAAAAAAATAAAATAAGGGGAAAGAAAATATCTAGGAAAGCTATTTGAGATTTTGTGGTCTGAGCACGCATCCCTTGTAGGGTAATACTCAAGAGGAAATCATGAGGCTATCCGAAGGTAGAGGCAGCACTCTGGGGAGAAGGCGCAGATATTCTTGGGGAGAGGGTATATTGAAGGACTGTCCAGGAGTCCAGTGTGGCTCAGCCAGAGTGAGGAGAAACAAGGTGGGAGGAGAGACAGAGGGAGACATAACAGGAAGCTGCGTCATTGAAGTCCTTGAGGCCAGTGTAATAACTTTGGTTTTTACTTTGAGAAAGTTAGAAAGCCATTCTTAGTCTTTGACCAAAGGAATGATTTGATCCGACTCATTATTTATCACAGTCATTTTAGCTTCTGTTTTAACAAAACCTTCAGAGGGGCCAAGGGCAGAAACCAGGAGACCATGGCAATAGGAACCCTACGACACATGATCATAGCTTGGGGCACAGGACAAGAGGAGGGATGGTAAGCAGGTGGACTCTCATGTAATTTGAAGGGACAGTAGGATTTGCTAGTGGATTACAGGTGGGACATTAAAAAAGGGGGAGGGGTCAAAAATGCCTTAAGATTTTTATCCTGAGCAACTGAAAGAATGGAATATCATTCGCTGAGAGAAGGAGAGAAAATCACGAGTTCTGATTTCCACGTGTTCTGATTGAGATGCCTGTTAGAACTGCAGGTGGACACATGTCAAGGAAGCAGCTGGACACATGAATATGGAATTCAGAGGAGATGTTGGTATTGGAGATAGAATTTGGAAATTGTTGATAGGTAGTTAATATAAAGCTTTGAAGCTAATCCGAATCGTCTAGAGTAACTGTTCCCACTCCCTGGCTATACCGTTGGGATCACCTTGGGAGTTTTCAGAAAATACTGAGGACTGAGCCACAACCTGACTAATTAAATCAAAACCTCTGGCATGACAACAAGTCATGAATATTTTTAAAAAGCTTTCCAAGTGATTCTTGGGATTAAGAACCATTGACCTAAGAAGTCAGAAAAGATGAAGGGACATGTAGGAACTACTCCTTGGAAGACTCAAGAGCTCATAAGTCAGGAAGATGAAGAGAAGGAAGCAAAGAGAACAGTGACGTTGGTGAGTAAGATGTAGACCAGTGGTCGGAAAACTTTATTTGTAAAGCAAGTGGGGTCAGGGGCAGATAGCAAGTGTTTTTGGCTTTGTGGGCCACACACACTCAGGTGCTGTTACAAAAGTCTGCTGTTACAGCCTGAAAGAAGCCTTAGTGCATAAAAAAATGAATGTGGCCGTGTTCCAATAAAATTTTATTTACAAAAGCAGTTGGTGGGGACACACGTAACCCATAGACTGTAGTTTGCCAGCCTCTCATGTAGAGCCTCACACGTTTAGTCTTGGTGGTCTCCTGGTCAGGCCACAATAGTGGGCTGATGAGGTGAGAATCAGCAAGGAACCCATGAGTTGTGTGTGTCCTGTCTTCAGCGACATTTATGAAAATATCAAAGCCATTGGAGGGCCGGTCGCTGGAGCATGTAGAGTTCCTTGAATAGTTAATTTTTTTTTATTTTTTTTATTGAATCACTTGTGCTTACTAGAAAGCTCATAGGTCCGGGTCAGTAATAGGTGTGGGTTTTTATAATTTCACCACCGCCTTTTTAAAGTAGTGTATAAGAAAATGAGAAAATGTACAATCTAAAGCAAATCCATTTAACGCCTTGGTTAGTGTATTCCCTTTAATGTTGACTGTGGTGCTGTTCCAACGGGGGTGAGGGTGCATCATTCTCTCAAGAGCTCCTGTTTGGTGTTACCCTGGAGAAGTTTTATTATTCTTCTCACTGCACTGGTTAAAATGAGGTACAATGTACTTCCTCTTTACGGGCTGCCCCACACACAAAGGGTAAAAGTATATTATGAATGTTAAAACTAGAAACGCCTTGGAAAATTATGAGGCACCTGCTGAAAATACAACTTCCCATACAAGGAAAAAAATCACAAAAACAGTTCTATGGAGACCCACATTTTTGTTTTCACTGGGCCAGCATCAAGATCATAATGATAATTGTAACAATTTACAGTTTCATAGGACTGTAATTCACATACCCCAAAGAGTAGCTCTACTCCATCTGGGGCCCCCCTTCTTGCAACGAAAAATCTCTGGACTTAACATAATAAACTGTACAGGATGACTTTGAAAAGTACAAAGAAGAGGGCGGGCTGCCCAAGGACCTTGGGAATTGAAGAATAACATATCACTGAGTTCCTTGGACTCCCTTGTTGGCTTCTCTACATCCATACATCAGAGCCTTCAGCTCTGAACTACCAAATATTACAGACAAAAAACTCCAATAAAAGCCTATTCTCCTAACCAAAGGACCAGGAAAAGAGCAGACTAGCAATAGAAAACCTTTGGGTAATGACCACCCTATGCTAACCAAACACCAACAGAGCAAATGCACCCTCTCCAAAGTCACCCCCTTTCAGGGTTTAAAGCAAAGTCAGACAGGGAGCTGAATGCCCATCTAAGCAGCAAGCAGCACTCTGATTCACTGGGCCCAAGTTGATGTCCATGGGGCCAAGGAGGAAGCTGATTTTCTGTCCATTTCCTGGCCTGGTAGAAGCAGGCAGCTCTCAAATTCCCCTGTCAGCGGGTCACATCACCCCATGCAAGGACCTTGGTTCTCATTGCTATCATCACCATGGATTAGTTTTGCCTGGTTTCGAGCTTCATATAAATGGAACTGTACAGTGAGTGTTCTTTGTGTATGGCTTCTTTTATGTAACAAAACATTAATTTTTTTTAATGTTTATTCATTTTTGAGAGACAGACACAGAGTGTGAATGGGGGAGGGGCAGGGAGAGGAGACACAGAATCCGAAGCGGGCTCCAGGCTCTGAGCTGTCAGCACAGAGCCTTGATGTGGGGCTCAAACTCAAGAACCGTGAGATCATGACCTGAGCCAAAGTTGGATGCTTAACCGACTGAGCCACCCAAGCACCCCAACAAAACATTTTAAGACTTATTCAAGTAGTTGTATGTATCAGTAGTTAGCTCCTTTTTTATTAGTGAATAGTGTTCTATCATGTGGATAGACACAATTTGCTTATTCATTCTTCTGTTGACGGACATTTGCGTTGTTTCCTGTTTGGAGCTGTTATTAACAGCTATTATGAACATTCTTGTACAATCTTTGTATGGGCATAACTGATTTTGATTTGATCATATGGATGACATTCCAGGTAAATATCAATCTCCTGGTGCCTTCATCTACTTAAGCCATGTCTTCTAGCTAAATTAACCAGATAATTATTAAATTTTAACTCACTTCATGCTTTTAAAATCAAGCTCAGTAGGGAGAAAAAGAATGGGGGAATTGGGTGGTATGAACACAGTGTGACTAAGAGACATTTCAGTTCAGGGGCGCCTGAGTGGCTCAGTCAGTTGAGCGTCTGGCTCTTGACTTCAGCTCAGGTCATGATCTCACAGTTTGTGGGATCAAGCTCCTCATTGGGCTTTGTGCTGACCATGCAGAACCTGCTTGGGATTCTCTGTCCCTCTTTCTCTGCCCCTCTCGCACACTCATGCTCTCTCTCTCTTTCTCAAAATAAATAAATAAACTTAATAGAATACATTTCAGTTCAGAGTGACTATATATAGATTTATATTTCATTTATTCAACCCACTTATTGAATCCAATTAAGTAGCAACACTTGGGATGCATTGAGTGCCATCTTTGCTACTGATGCACTCACAGCCAAGTCACTTGATAGCAAAAAGGTTTTAAAAGATTTAATTTGAAGGAGTTGGGGGATTAGGCGGACATCTTACTGAATGCTTCGTCTTCATATATTATTTTTTCATGAACCTTTTCTAAAACTGGAAGTGATGAAATTTCATACTGCACAAGGAAACTGGTAAGCTTTTAAGATCAACAAACCTAAGGGAATGATAAGAATTTAAATGGTCTCCATTCCGTGTTTTTTTTTTTTTTTAAGTGGTCTCCATTCTTGAGAAAGTGCAAGGTGATGTTACGTGATGGGTAGAATGTCAATTCATCATTTATGGGCAATTCCTAAGGTATTCCATTCTCCCATCCATGAAAGAAACAGAGAAAGAGAGTAATAGGCAAGTCATTTTCCCAACAGATCCAATGACATAGAGAATCTATTCTTCCTAACGATTTAGAAGCCTACCGCGCCTTGCCATAATATAACCAAGGCCACCCATTGCAGTTAGATGAGAAAATGGGAAAGCAAGATGTTTTCTTTTTAAATAATTTTTTTAAAGTTTTTATTTATTTTTGAGACAGAGAGAGACAGAGCATGAGCAGGGGAGGGGCAGAGAGAGAGGGACACACAGAATCCGAAGCAGGCTCCAGGCTCCGAGCCGTCAGCACAGAGCCTGACGCGGGGCTTGAACTCACAGACTGTGAGATCATGACCTGAGCTGAAGTCGGATGCTTAACCGACTGAGCCACCCAGGAGCCCCGAAAGCAAGATGTTTTGATTTGTAAGTGCCAGTTTATACTTGGAAAACTATATTTCCAAGTAGAAATTGGGATGCCTAGAACCTGTGATCCAAGAGAGGGGGAAAGGCTATTAAATAACGTATCAGGAAAGTGAACCCCTTTAATAGCATGATCCCAGTTTCTATCTTCATCCATAATTTTTAGTTGCATCCCTGCACCCCTCCCTTTCCTAGGGACCCATTAAGCTTCAGTGTGGCTAATGCCCTAGATTCAGAGTTTACCTGGCATTTCTCTGAAAGCCTTGGTAAACACTCATCTATAATGGTGATGTAGGTTCTGCAGAAGAGACAAAGGGCCTCCTGTTAGATGCTGCTAAGTGCTCATCATTATTATTAAGAGAGACATGGTTCAGCTCTAAGAGTCCTACACAAAGGAACCTAAGCACATCAGGCAGCATTTGTAAAGCGTTTACACTGATTAGGCTGATTCTCAAGGGAACATTAAAGGTGGAACTTGAATTATCTGTTTCTGAGGAAGTCTGTGGACTCAAGTCCCCAGTTGCTTTCTTCTGACCTTCACGATATGCTTTTCTATTGATATTATGAATCTCCATGTGGTAAGTTCACTTGAAGCACAATAAAGTCTTGATCAACTAAATTAAAAATTGACGTTGCTTCCCTCTCCTGCATTCTGCAAATTGCCTTTTGCCCATTAACCCAGTAATGGTTTCCCTTTCAGTTTCCATGACTTTGCAGGTTTTGGTATCTCTCTGAGCCCTCTCTCCATTCTACTTGTATGTTCTGCATCTGGACTGTCACCTTCACAGTGGGTTTTGCTTATTTGTTTGGTAGAAAGAAAATTCTCCAATTGTCTCAGCAGAGAAGGTATCCCATATCAGATAGGTGTGTGGATGGCATTCCTTCGCATGTAAAGCCCTTAGGTACCACTGTGCCACAACATCTTAGAATACCCATGACAATCATTTGAAATCACATGAACATTTTTAATCTTCCCATTGAGGAATTACATGGTAGTGAGTCCTCTGGACTCCCATGTTGGTCATAGATGCTATAACTGATTCTTCCTTTGTTTTTTTTTTCCTTTTGTTGTTGTTGTTTTCAAGTTTATTTTGAGAGAGACAGAGGCCACGTGAGTGGGAGAGGGGCAGAGACAGGAAAAAAGAGAGAATCTCAAGCAGGCTCCACGCTGCCAGCTGTATAGAGCCTGATGCGGGGCTCGAACTCACAAAACCGTGAGATCATGACCTGAGCTGAACCAAGAGTTGGGCGCTTAACTGACTGAGCCACACATGTGCCCCACTTGTTCTCCCTTCGAAATCTCGTGTACCAATGATGTTTCCAGTTACTACAATAGGATATCTGTTAAACCTCTTTTCTAAGTCAAATGTTGTTTAAAGGTCATTATGCAGCCATTCCAGCCTGAAGGAATCTCATTCTTCCTTCTTCTTTATAATCTCTAACAATGGATAGACTGGTGCAAACTTGAACCTGAATCTAGAATGCAGAGAACCCCAAATATTACTGTCCTTTCCCCCCTAAAGGTGACCTTGAGACTGGGACCGGCACAGTTCCTGAAGATTAGCTCATGACCATGTGTTTGTTTGATTCTAGGTTTTCTGACCAAGCCTGAACTGGTAACTGGCCCTGTTTTACCTATTGATTCTGTCAGATAGAAATTTTATTTCTACCGGGTCTCAATTACTACTGAGCAATTTACAAAATAAATATGATACATGGCACCATGAGGTTTACATTCTGGTGAAAGAAAAAGATGAGAAAGGAAAAGAATAAATCTATAATATACCACTGGAGAGTGGTATGTGCTATGAGAAAAATAAACAGGGTGACCTGGTGGAAGGTACAGTCCCCTACTGTAGATATAGTCAGAGACAATCATGGGCTGTTTCAAGAAGTAAGTATAAGGGAAAACACTGTACAAATAGGCATTTCATTGTTATTTTATTGACGTCATCTGATTTTAGGGCACGTACCAAACACAGTTATTAGGAAACAGATGGCACACTTAAGTGATGGTATTGAAGAGAGTTTAAAGAGGGATTACAAAGCTGTGGGTAGGATTAAAAGAAATTGAAAAGGGCTAGTGATGGTCCCTCTACCACGTTTAGGCATGGAGGCCCAAGGAGAGGGAGGAGTTTTTGGAAGTTGGAATGTGTTGTTATAGTTGTAAGAGAGATGCTCACCACAGGCTGTGGTTTAAAAACAACAAAACAAACAAACAAACAAACAAAACCCAGCTAGATCACGTCTCATCAGAAATACACACCCCCAAATCATTCTCTTCCTGTTTTCTAACCTCTCCCATTGCCCCATAATTAGTGGAACCCAATCAGAAGCCAAGGGGCAGGGGATCCTGAATGCTGTATGCACAGGGACCAGCCTCCCAAGGTGCAAAGCCCAGTGGAGAAGGGTGGAAATGTGTACAGAGGGCCAAAGGAAAATAGCCATTATGAGATATAAAGAGCTGGGTTGATGTTGCTGCTGATGATGATCTGCCATTGTTGAAACATCAATTAAGGGAAATAGTCACATAAAGGATGCAGGAAATCAATACACAACTAATGTCCCACCATAAAACTGTCCTAGGCAGGCAGGAGTTTCATGACGTAGGACCACCAAGACTGTCTGCCTTACAAAAAGATACAATAGTCTTTGTAACTCAACAACCAGCAAATGAAGTGTCATCCTATAGCAAATCCTGTTATAATGAGATCGTACGCTGCAATATTTTTAAAAACTCAAGGCGTCTTGACACTTATAACAAGAGGACACCAACTTATTTCAGTGACTGTGACATTCAAGATGACCAGCTTTTGGTAGTTTAAGCTCTGGTTTGTCCTGAATAAAACCAAAATTGCCTTTTGGCTGGTCTTGCATAAATTTGGATTTCAGGTAATAAGTGACAAGATGAATTTTCCTTTCTAATCAAGTCACTTGTCATCCTTCCATCCACCTTCCATTACTTGTGCTGTCTTTAGTGTTCAAGATCTATCTCTATTTATATACCAAATTATGGAAAAGTATATAAGGGATAGAACGGAATTTTCTTTTCTGGGTGTTTTTTCGTATCCTCTCAATTTCAAAGTCATACATGTATGGCTTATTTCACTTCAAACCAACTCCACATATTAGCAAACATTTATTGAGTGTCTATTCTGTTTAGACAAAAACCGCATATGCTAAAATTACCTATGAATTCACCTTACTCACCCAATGTGTACCATACTGTATTGTGACTTTTGTGTTTACAGCCCTATAGCAGTTTACCTATATTCTCTTTACTCAATATTACTCCATGACTAACAATAAGCACTTGATTTTTTTTCCCTTGAGGATATTGATATTATTATATCAAGACCTATTTGCCTGGCCACTCCAGCAGGCTTACTTACATCCACTGATTGTTTAAAATAACAAGTGTAGTGGTGACATTGCACACTAGCCTGCAAGTTGGGTTTGCCTGTGTTATGACTCCACTGTGCTGCACCAGGCACCGGGGAGACACCTGAGATGATCCTAGTGCACTTGCCAAATTCAAGGGCATCCTTGAATGTCGGAGGAAGCCTCATGGGGGAGAAGCGTAATGAAAGCACAAGGGAGAAGTCCGTGAATGTCTTAAGTAGAGCAGAGGAAGGGGTTAAATCCGAGGGCTCTTTGAAGGGCTAATGGGAGCAGAAGGCATTTGAGCAGGGACTGAAGAGAGAGGATTTCAAGGGGACTAGGATTTCAGAGGTATTCAGGGCAAGTGAAGATGTTGGAAGTTGCTACAGCAAGGGTAGAGAAGCAAGCCTGCCGCAGTGGCAAGAGTAAGGCCAAGAGGGTAAAGCAAATATGGATGTGAAGCCCCGCTCTGCCTCTATGAGACCTTGGGCATTTCACTCATGAGATGCCATGGCCTCATTCTTTGAATTGGGAAAATAGCACTGTCTCATAGGAGTGTTGTGAGGCTTAGATGAGCTGAGGTGTTCATTGAATACTAATACCCTTCCTCCGTACTTCACTTTTGTTCTGAAATCACCTCCAAAGAAGGCAAAAGAAGCATTTGAGTACTGATTCTCAAAATACATAGTAGCAGTTAATATGTACATTGAGTGTTTAATATATGCCAGATGCTGAGTTAAACATTCTGTAGGCATCCTCTCTCTGAGTTGTGTTCTCTCATCCTGCCCATTTTGCAGATGAGGAAGTGGGCTTCAAGAGGGGAGATAAACGCCCCAAGACTAGCAGGTGGTAGAGCATGAATTTTCAGCCAGGTGGTATGGCTCCAAGGCACATGTTCTTAAATGCTGCACTAAAGTAGGCCCTGTTGAAGTTCACTCATTAATTCAGCACAAACTCGCTGAACATATAGTATGTGTCAGGACTGCCACCAAAACAAAGAGACAAAGGCTTCATGAGGCTCTGGTCTGTAGAGGAAGAAGGCCAATAAACAAGTGAATTGTATAATATTTGGAAGATGGCAAGTGCCACAGAGCAAGAAAAAGCATGACTGTCGGTAGGGAGTACGGTGGGAGGTGACAGTGTTTAAACATGGTGGTCCTTCGAGGAGGGCACTTGTTGGGATGAGCACTGGGTGTTGTGTGGAAGCCAATTTGACGATAAGTTATATTGAAACAAAATAAACATGGCGGTCTTAGGAAGAGCTACAGAGCAAAGGTGGCATTGAGCAAAGACTTGAAGGAAGTGAAGCAGGGCCCTTAAGGGTTATCTGGGGGTCAACAAATGAAAGTACCTTGGAATCGGAGCAAGCTGTGTTACAGAAACAGCAAGGAGGTCAATGTAGCTGGGGTGGACCGAGTGAGGAAGGGAGCAGCTGGCCACAGCTTGTAAGGCCCTGCGGGCCTGTAAGGACTTTGGCTTTCCTAAGAATGAGCTGGGAGCCATGGGTGCATTTGAGGCAGATAAATGGCTTCGTATATTATAACAGTATCCATTGCCCATGTTTTTGAGGCAGGTGGATGAGCATACAGGCTGCGACAGCCACCCAGGCAAAATGAAGATGGTGTCAATGGCAGAGCAGTAGCAGGAGTGACAGGTGGTCACATCCAGACACACCGTGAAGGTGGAGCTGACAGGGTTTGCTGAGGCATTAAAATTAGGGTATGAGAGAAAAGTGGAGGCTATGAGGAAGCCCGGGCTTCGTTAGCTTCCATAGGCAGATGGTTCGATGGCTCCCCGCTCACCACATTTTCTCTCCCACTAACCAGCGCACTACACGAGGAAAAGGAAACCACTCTTCTAGGTCTTTCACATTTGGGGTAATAACCCGGTGACTGTGAAAATAAGGCTCAGAGGAACACAGGCGTGCCTGTGCAGAGTGTCCATAGTGCCCATGAAGTTGGGGGTCTTTGCTGCTATTGGCTCCAATACAACAATAGACTCCTTTTCCAGGCTCCCTAACACACACAAAACTGTTTAGTCTGGGAGGGAATGGGAGTCCCTGGCAGAACGTGGAATATCTATCTCGGGAGTTCTGCTACCTGTTTTGCTCTAATGACTAATTTTTTTTTAAGCTGCAGAAAATATAAAGGCATACCAATTCAGCACAAGTTTCCCTCTGCATCTGGGAAAAAGCTATTTCCTTGCACCTAATTTCTCCTTTTCCCTCTCTACCCAAATACATGTATTTTGTCCTTGAGAAGACGCCTTGGGTTTTGAATACATGAACATGTGACCACACACCTAAGTGTGATCCTTAGCAACCACCACAAATCAAACAGGAGTGATGCCGTGTTTGGACCAGATCTGATTTCATAGAGATCATCAAGTAAGAGCATCTATCTATCTATCTATCTATCTATCTATCATCTATCGAGACAGACAGAGAGAGAGAGAGAGAGAGAGAGAGAGAGAGTCTGGTTCTCCCATTTACCTGCTGTGTGACCTAGGCCACATTAAAGAGGAACTAGGAAAGCTCCTTCCCTTAACTCTGTCGTGGGACATTGACAACACCAACCTCTTAGGGTTTTTATGAAGCGTGAAGTAAAGCATAGAAGTCCCTAACTTAGGGCCTGCCACATAGAAAGTCCTCAATAAATATTGTCTGCTGTTTTATTATGAGTCTGATTATATGTGTAATAAGCTTAATTAAGTGCTTGCAATAAAGTAGATGCCCAATAAATGTTAACCCATGTCCCTTCTCTCTCAGTAAAATCGGGTTCCAAGTCTTCCCAAACTGGAGCAGATTATAATGATACATGGAGGGAGTTGCCCAGTGGTACCAGACAGCTCAAGAAGTTTCAGGGCTGAGTGGCAGTGAGGATGATGAGCAGTGGACATGTTCTGGGACATAAGATGAGCACCGCCTGTGACTGATCAGAACTGAAAAGTGAGCGCACATACCTTCTCTTCTTTCCACCCAAGAGCCAAGCGCTTCTAAACATTGCAGCAGCTGTTGCCGTAATAATGCTACCTAGTAAACAGCAATGAAACCTCAATGGCATGTAATAAAAGTTAATTTTTGCTTGTTGACTGTACTCAGCAGTCAGGTAGCCCTGCTGGACTGGGCCAGGCCGGGAGAACCTCAGCTAGACTTGCTCATGCATATGCAGGCAGGGCCTTCTGGGGCCTGGCCAGTCAGGGCTGGCTGGGTGTTGATGGGAACGATGCTAGGGCCTCCATCTCCTCATCCTGCAGACTGGACTTGTTTGCCAGGTGCAGTAGGGTTCCCAAGAGAGAAAACAGAAGCACACGGGCCCCTCGAGGCCTCGGCACGGAGCTGGCACACTGTCTCTTCTATCACTTTCTATTTGCCAGAGTTTGTTGTTGACAAGCACTGGCCACACAATGGGCATGAAGACAAGGGAGAGGAGGTATGAAGAACTAAGGACAACTCTGCATTCAATTTGCCACATGCATTAACTTATGTAAGTCAGTGCCTGCATGGAGGAGAAAGGGTGTCCACACTCCAGTCCCCTATTACGCATATCTGGGTCATCTGTTGCAAATTTCCGAAAGATTGACTGTTGACCGTAAGAGTTACTTATGTCCTTTCTAAGGATTGAAAAATTAAGTTTCCAGCTACTTGAATGCAGCGTCCTGTCTCACCTCCACCATCATCTCCGAGAACCCCACCCTGCAGAGGTAAACTTAAAAAGTTGTATGTAGGTGACATTGTTGTAAATTGATCCTGTTTCCTCAGAGACCTGTTTTTTGTGTTCTCGTCACTGCTGATTGATCATGGCAAGATCTGTGAGTCTCGGCTATCTTGTAACTCTCAGCTCCCAGATCTCGCCGGTCCAAGCCTCTCTGACAAGCTGATTTATAATGATTTGTAAATAAACACTTCCATTTATTGGAGGTGTTTATTTGTAAAGCAACTCAGTGTCACGTCCTTGCTGAAGTCATTTGTCTGCCTTGGAAAGGAAGATTAAAAAAAAAAAAAAATGGAGTCATCCTTGGGTATACTGGTAGGTAGAATCAGGATTGAGAGTCTGAGCAGTGTTTCCACTGAGATTTCACCTAGAATCACAAGTGTCATTCTTAAACCTACAGACTACACTCAGTGATTAAGTGACTGACTGAACAGTCCCTTAAGTGAGTGTGAAGAAACTACCCTCCAAGTAGACCAGCAAGCTTACTCCTTATAAACTATAATTTTAGGGCTTATGGAAAACACATCCATCCATCTGCTCAGTGATCGCACAAATTTACAGCACACAAAGGCTCTGATTACATAAGGCTTAAATTGCAAATATCTTTGTTGGGTCTACCGCAGGAACTTGCATTCATAGTAATGATACACTATGATGAGATAGGAAAATGATAGATAGACTGATACTTATTTACTTATTTGTTTATTCATCAGCTATACTCTGAGTATGTACTGTGCGATCATGTTTTTTTTTCCCTCTTTGTCTTTTCTTTTGTAAATTCTTCCTTTCTTCCTTGTTGCCTTTCTTTCTTTCTTCTTTCCTTTTCATTTTTTTTTCTTTTCATTCCAAAGTGTCATTATGATGTTAAGTCCAAAGCTCAATACAGAACTCTCCTCAGAAAAGACAAAGCAAAGGTGGCCTCCTGTGAGCACCTTAGGTCTAAGGTTCTAAAGGGCTTTTATTCTGATGCTTTGACATCATGGTACTTTGCTCACTCAGAAGAGATTGTCCCTCCCAAAGTTAGCTAATTCCTTCAGAAAGCAAACAACTTCTTCAAGAGTGTACCTTTCATATGCAAACCAACCAATGCAGAGTCCATATTCCACACTCACCTCCTTTGTCTAGCTTATACTCTAGCCCAATATCCACTAGCCCTAATCACCCCAGAGCTAGAAGCTGGAGGACTAAGTCAGCCTCTTTGCTGCAGAATCCACTGAAATTACTCTAATTGGCCAATCCTAAAGCTGTTTACGTGCCTCACAAGTTCCTTCCTGCAGAAACCACAATGGGGGCTCTTGCCATGTTTCCCCTGGCTCCCTCTACCTCCTGACTAATGCTGCTGTTTCCCCATGTAGCCCTTCATGGAGTGATGTGCTTCCTACTTCTAGGTAACTGTGAGTACCACAAATTCTTCCTTCATGACCATCATTTCCATGGTTGCATGTATTACCATATTTGATTAAAACAAATCCCAGATGTCTTTTTGAAACACCTAAACACTTGGAATCAAATGATTGGTGAGAAATGTTCTCTTGTCCATTTCCCTGACCTCTTTCCTAGGCCCACCAGTGAATGAGGTCTGACCACTACTATACAAAAAAAAAGTGAATCCAAAGGATACCTACCAGGGACGAGAAAAGTAGCCAAGCATTTTCCCCAAGAATACATGCAGATGGCCAACAGATGCATGAAAAGATGTTCCATGTCATTAATCATTAGGGAATGCAAATCAAAACCACGATGAGAGATCACCTCATACCTGTTAGAATGGCTAAACTTGAAAATATAAGAAACAACAAATGTTGGTGAGGATGTGGAGAAAAAGGAACCCTGATGCACTGTTGGGGGGAAGGTAAACTGCGGCAGCCATGGAAAACTGTATGGAGGTTGCTCAAAAAATTTAAAATAGAAATATCACATGATCCAGTAGTTTCACTATTGGATATTTACCAAGAGAAAAAGAAAACAGTAACTCAAAAAGGTATATGCACCTCTATGTTTATTGCAGCATTATTTACAATAGCCAATGTGTGGAAACAGCCCAAGTGTCAATCATTAAACGAATGGCTAAGGGAGATGTCGGGTAAATATACAGTGGAATATTACGCAGCCATAATGAAGAATAAGATTGTGCCATTTGAGACAGCATGGATGGACCTAGAGAATATTAGGCTTAGTCTGAAATAAGTCAGACTGAGAAAAACAAATACCTTATGATTTCATTCATAAATAAAATCTAAAAAAAATGAATAAACAAACAAAAAGAAGAAGCAGAACTGCGAATACCAAGATCCGACTGATGGTTCCGGGGGGGTGGGCGGTGGCAGGCTGGACAAAATGGGTGAAGGGAAGAGGGAGATACAGGCCTCCAGTTAGAGAATGAGTGAGACACCGGAATAAAAGGCACAGCATAAGGAATACAGTCAATGATACTGTAATAACGAGGGAACAGGGCAGATGGCAGCTATACTTGTGGTGAACAGAGCATATAATGCCTAAACTTGTCAAATCACTAAGTTGTACACCTGTTAAAAAGAGAGAGAGAGAGAAAGTGAGACATCCTTAGTGCCTAGCCCCTGAGCTGCCGAAGCTTCCTGACACAGGAGAGAAAGAGAGAGCCCACGCCACCATGTCAGACGTGAAGCAGACATGAGCTGAGTGTCAGTTCACATTCTCTCTCCAGTAAAATGCTCAGAGACAGAAAGTTGAACAAGACAGGGCCCTGTCCTGGAAAGGGTCACCTGCTGGTGTGGGGGGAGATAACTGCTGTAAACATGTAAACAGCTGTTAGTGAAGCTTTGGGGACAGGTGGAATTTGCACGAGGTCTTGAAGGTTATGTAGAAGTTTACTAGAAGGTGGTCAGGTTGGGGATCTTAAGTAGAGGAATGTTATTTTCTTTGCAAAAATAAAAAGGGTGAGAAAGGATATGTAGAGTTTGTCTTCAGAATCTCGACAGTGTTTCTGTGGTTTTGCATTTCTCCTTAGTTGGTATTTTCTCCATTAGCCACTTTACCTAGTCAGCAAATCCCAGGAGCAGAATCATGGAGTTGCAGCTTGTCACTCTCAGGAGAGAAATCATCCCAGGGGATTGTGAGTTTGTAGGCACAGACCCGGGGCCTCCCTCCTCTTTAGAGCCCAGTCTTTGTCTCCAGAGGCTGGGGGTGGGGGTAGGCAAGGTAGGGGGAGAAGGCAGGGTGGTTTACATGTGTCTGGCCCTTTAGGAGCCCCTTGAAATAATACCAAAGAGAGAGAAATGAGCTGGTGAGTTGAATTTTTAGCAGATTTACACTCTACCAATACTGCACTTTATTCCTCAGCAAACTGTTATGTACCCAACTCAAAGCATTGGGAAATGAGGGTGAAGCCAGGGGGTGGTACTCCCAAGGGGCCATCCATTAAGCACAGGGATCGTATTTTTCCAGTGACCCAGACCTTTGACATTCACTGAGGCCCACCAGTTCCCAGACTCCAAAGGTTTGCAAAATGTAGCCTTCTAAAAAAACGTAAGGCCCTCCATTACTTTCACATTGCTCTGCTTTGTCCAGACCCAAACTGTATTCATTTCCAAAGGAAATGACTCTTGAGAATCTGAAGAGCCTCAATTATTGTAAATCACTCTGCAAGACAAGCACAAAATTAATCAGGGCTCCTGTGTTTGGCGTCAGTCAGGCATGCAGCAGAGAATGCCATAAATAAAAACACCCAGTTCGACTGTTGCCCAAAACCTCAGGGAAGTCTGTTTTCAATAGGGTAAAATAAAGCCATACCGCATACTCACCACACTCTACTGTGTGAGGGGACAAACCAGAAAATGTCTCAAATATATAAGTAAATAAAGCCCCGATTAGCAAGAAGTAGCTCCTTTACTACTAACCCACCAGCAGAGATACTGATTTTCTTAAAATGTTAAAAAAATGTATCTTTATTTCCCACTATTGGCTCAGCAGTGTTTCCAGCTAGACAATATTCAGGGTTTAAGGCCTTTTCGTAGTCATGACTGCCAATAGGGGTCCTTTGATCCTTTTGCAATTTGCTAGCCATTGTTTCCTCGTTTGATGTTGGGGAATCTGAGGTTGTTCTAAGTGAGGAAATCTCAGAGATCTCCTTTGCAGAGGAGAAACACACACACACACACACACACACACACACACACACACACACGATAAATCATCATCCTGAGCCTTTACCAAGTATCCAAGTATCCATACCCGGATAAAAGCGTTACATGGCAACTCTTGAATTGTCACACTGAGAGAAGGACTTTTTGTTGCCCCCATTTTATACATGAGAAACCTAGAGAGGCTAAATGAGCTGTTCAGGATGACGTGGTCATAAGGGGAGGAGCAGGGACTCAGGCCAGGTTCCACTGGCCTGCAGACCTCTCTCCTACGGCCTAACTCCAGCAGGTGGAAGGACTGGGTTACAATGAGTGGTGAGGCAGGATGAGGACCTAGCCTTCCCAACACCCTTTAGTTTCCCTTTTTCATAAGGTTGCCTAATAGGGTCACAGGACAAGAACGTAAGTCCTTTACTTTGAGTTCACCCCAGATTATGAGCTTCTTGGAGAAGACACTACATTCCTTCCACTTGTATGCCCAATGCCTACTATCGTCAGGCCTTAGGTTATTGATCAATTAGTTTTTGTTGAATGAGAGAATAAGGGAATTCAACCAAAAGTTATGTTCCCTTCGGCAGTTTTCAAATTTCAGGGGAACAACACATTGCTGCCAATTTCTAGAGATAAAAGTTGCAGATACACTTTGGTTTCCAGAAACATCTATGTATGTATGACTTAAAAAGCAGAGTCATTCCATACTGTTATCACTGGTCCACCCACCCTAACATGTACATTAGACATCAAGTGGGCAAAGGAGCTCAGGGTAATTATAGGGCTGTCCTGACAAGATGCTTGAATGTAGATGAGATTCACCTCCATTAGTGACACCTTCCTGGCCCTTGTCTCAGACACAATTCACTTGAGAGAAAGAGGGGAGAGCTATAGCCAAAAATACTAAAATGGCAAAATGTATTCGAAGATGTTTCTTATCTCCCAAGGAAAACTACATGTAAAAAATACTTAGATGTTGGGGTGCATGGGTGGCTCAGTCAGTTGAGCTCCTGACTTGATTTTGGCTCAGGTCACGGTTGTGGGATTGAGCCCCATATCAGGCTCTGTGCTAAGCCTGGAGCCTGCTTAAGATTCTTTCTCTCTCCCTCTGCCCCTTCCTCACTTATGCTCTCTCTTTCTCAAAACAAAAAACAAAAACAAACAAACAAACAAATAAAAACTTAGATGCAAAATTGATTGTTCAACAGATAGCTTTCAAAAAATTCTCTGTAATTTCACATACTGTCCATTTTGTTTCTTTTTGAAATCCTAGTCACCCAATCCTCAAACATATGTTTTATCAGACTAGTTAGGTATCATTTCCCTTACTTGGATTTGTAGATATACTTATATAGTAGGGCTGTTTTTGGAAAAAGGTGATCGGGGTGGGGGAGTTAAGAACAGGACAACTGAAATCAGACTGTTGAGGTTCAAATCTCTGCCCCGCCTCCTACCAACTGAGGGACCTAGGCAAATTATTTCATCTTTTGTGCCTCATTTTCCTTAATTGTAGATGAGGCAATAATAAGAGTACCAAAGCACCCAGTCCCATAGGGATGCTTTAAGGATTAAATGAAATGGAGAGCTTATAGCTCGTGGTGAATACATAAGAAAGGTTAAATATCATTACTGATTTTCTGTTACTATCAATTTACCTTATTTCTTTAGATCTCATTTGGAATAGTGTGAGTTGAGAGCGGTCTACCACTCAAAAGTTCGCTTTGATAATAAAGCTGTCCCTTTATTTGCCAGTGATGTCTTAAAGTTGCAAGTTCCATTTCCACAGCCCAGGTAAGATGCTATCACCCCATGCTCCACGTACACGCACCTGAGTCGTTTGGGATTAAACTGAAGACAGCAAGCAAAAATTACCTTCCCTACATATAGAAATGACAAAAGTGACCAATTATGATAGCCTACTGGAACGTTATATAATTTCTAATCTTCACCACCTTAAAAAGCAGACATTAGTATACTATTTTGTAAACGTAAACCTTGAAGCTCCAAGAGGTTCAGTAATCTATACAGCTACAAAGTAACTGGGATGGGTTTTGAATCCTGTGATTTCTGACCAAAGCCTACATTATATTGTATATACATTTTTTTCCTTAGACAGAGGTTCTTAGCCCTGACAACACATCCGAATCAACTGGGAAGCCTTTAAAACTAACACCCAGGACCCATTCAGAACATCTCAATCACAGCCTCAGGGGGTGGAGGGAAAACTCAAGCACCTGCAATTTACAAAGATTTCCAGGTGGTTCTATGTGCAGTTGGGACTGAGGAGCATTTATCTAAACTCTGCTAATTTCAGAAATGTGTAAAATAAAGATTAACTTAAAGGAGCAGCTTTTGAATTATTTATTTCATTAATTAGCTTAAATGAAAGGCTTATTTTGCATCATTTACTCAATGAATTCATTTCCCTTCAGACCCTTTAGGATTCCCTAAAGAATCCTACATCGCTTTCTTTGTTTCTAGATGAGCTATACAATCGTTTCTGGTGATTTTTCATTCAAAAAGTATTTTTGAAAGCCCCCTTTGTGTTTTACTGTCAGTTATGAGAGACAAAGAAAAATGAGCCAAGGACTTTGTGATCATTATTGCCACAAATACCTAGGGAACATTCTGTTGATACTGAACATTGTAAAAGCCTTTGGATATATAGTAGCAAACAATGAACATGTAATTCCTGTCCTGGAACTTACAGTCTAGAACAGAGACAGGAGCTCGACATGTAAATCAGTAAATAAACATATAATTACAACTTATGGTTAATGTTACAAAGAAAACAAACTGACAAGTTCCCTTTTAGATTGAGTAGTCAAGGATAGTTTCTAGGAAACAGCTTCAGAATCATGAGGCTCTTAGACAGTTGTCTGGTGTATTCGTAATAGCTAATGAGTACACCCAGGATACACTTTTGATGTCTGACTTCTTTCTCTAGTATAATGATTTTAAGATGCATCCATATTGCCAAGCATATTAATAGTTCATTTCTTATTATCACTAAGTAGAACTTGAGTGTATGAATACACCCTTGGTGTTTTTTATGCACATGAGATTTTAGGTATCACTGAGTTAGACTGTTAGTTCCTTAAGGACAGGGCAATGACTAATACATTTATTGTCCTTTCCAAAACTTGACTGATGATATTGGAGTTAGCAGGTATTCAATACACATTAGCTGATTGGATGAATTTTTATGCTCACAGATAATACCCATTGTTCTCTTTCCAACGTCCTTACCCACGATATACATAGACTCTTTTTTTTTCAACTTAAGTAGATATGAATTTCAGCTAGTAAAAGACAGGAGCAATTGAATATTTCCACAGAAGGCAAATGATTCATTTGGGGTGAAGGCAAGGAATCCCATCAACAGATTATACCTGTTAATCAAGACTCTTTAAAATCAAGTGTGTAGGGGCGCCTGGGTGGCGCAGTCGGTTAAGCGTCCGACTTCAGCCAGGTCACGATCTCGCGGTCCGTGAGTTCGAGCCCCGCATCAGGCTCTGGGCTGATGGCTCAGAGCCTGGAGCCTGTTTCCGATTCTGTGTCTCCCTCTCTCTCTGCTCCTCCCCCGTTCATGCTCTGTCTCTCTGTCCCAAAAATAAATAAACGTTGAAAAAAAAATTAAAAAAAAAAAATAAATAAAAATAAAATCAAGTGTGTCTAACACAAGAAGCTGTTGCCCCATTTCTGTTTTTTTTTCTTAATTTTTTTAATGTTTATTTTTGAGAGAGAAAGAGCATGAGCGGGGGAGGGGCAGAGAGAGAGAGAGAGACAGACGGACAGAATATGAAGCAGGCTCCAGGCTCTGAGCTGCCAGCACAGAGCCTGATGCAGGGCTTGAATCCACAAATCATGAGATCATGACCTGAGCTGAAGTTGGATGCTTAACCAACTGAGCCACCCAGACACTCCTATTGCCCCATTTCTAAACGTGCCCATGGTTGGTTCTTACACTTTAACAGTAATGTTAATTACACAAAATTCAGATGCATAGAGAGTTGAGGCCACTACTATAAGACCTTAGGAAAACCTGGCTTACCTTTATTTATGTCTGCCTCCATTGTAGCCCGAGTCGCGGCATCAAGAATCTAGTAGGTGCTTAATAAATGCTTCTGCAATTGAACTGAATGTAGACAAATTGCTTCAATAGCAAATATGAACATTTAAAATGTGCTTATCCATAATGATTAGCTTGGGAAATGCTAAAAGAACCCTTTACCCAGCCTGCAATTTTTTTCCAGCCTGCATTTTAATGCAGGGCACATTTCTCAGCTGAGATTGATGTTCTCCTTAATATCTCCCATGAAAGCAGACTAACATTTAAAACAGTTAGTATGCCAGAAGTGGTCTCAGAAATGTCAGTGTGGTGTGTGATTACAAGCTGGTCTAAAGGAAGAAAACAAGCTCCCTTTAATAAACTGAGCTTTACTCAGGCTGCAGAAACCTATTAAGATGAAGGGAAACTGACTTGACCAAACTGAAAGGCTCAGGCATATTATTACCTATTAAAAGTCATTCATTAATTATGGGGAAAAGCCATCAAGAGGAATTCCATTTTGATAAAAGGGAGTTAAAAGATGTTGCACGTTGAGGCTCTGGAGTCAGAATGAAGTCTGCCACGTCCTAGCTGAGACCTGGGGCAATGCACCTAACCTCTCTGACCTTTGATTTCCTGACTTCTAAAAAAGATGCTAATATTCACCACCTCACTGGACTGTGCTCTGATTGGATTGTAGAATGCATTGTATGATGCCTTGCTAGGCTACTTGTGGACAGAGGTCCAGCTTGTCAGCATCATTGGAGAGCCTGTTAGAAATGCAGAATCTTGGGAATGCAAGCTGGTGCAGCCACTCTGGAAAACAGTCTGGAGGTTCCTCAAAAAACTAAAAATAGAACTACCCTACGACCCAGCAATTGCACTACCAGGCATTTATCCAGAGGATACAGGTGTGTTGTTTTGAAGGGACACACGCACCCCAGTGTTTATAGCAGCACTTTCAACAATAGCCAAAGTATGGAAAGAGCCCAAATGTCCATTGATGGATGAATCGATAAAGAAGATGTCGTATATATATACAATGGAGTATTACTCGGCAATCAAAAAGAATGAAATCTTGCCATTTGCAGCTATGTGGATGGAACTGAAGGGTATTATGCTAAGTGAAATCAGTCAGAGAAAGACAAAAATCATATGACTTCACTAATATGAGGACTTTAAGAGACAGATGAACATGAGGGAAGGGAAACAAAAATAATATAAAAACAGGGAGGGGGACAAAACAGAAGAGACTCGTAAATGTGGAGAACAAACTGAGGGTTACGGGAGGGATTGTGGGAGGAGGCAATGGGCTAAATGGGTAAGGGGCACTAAGGAATCTACTCCTGAAATCATTGTTGTACTATATGGTAACTAATTTGGATGTAAATTTAAAAAATAAAAAAATTAAATTAAAAAAAAAGAGTGTATTGTAACCCCCCAAAAAAATAAAAAAATCAAGTCTTTGAAATGCAGAATCTTAAGCCCCACCCCCAACCTACCGAATCAGAAACTACCTTTTAGCAAGATCCCCATGTGACCTGCACCCCCTCACTGTTTGAAACGTGGATCTTAAGCATATTACACATGCTAGGCATACAGTAAATGCTCGATAAATATCCACGGCTATTATTCTGTGGAAAATTTTAGACATATGAATAATATTGAGTTCCATCCTCTCCCACACGATGGGTGCACTTCTTTACCATACTGTGCATGTCTTTCGTCTTCTGAAAATTCCTTCATCATTGCAACGATCAACAGTGTTTTCCTATACAGTATTCAGTGTGAACTCTGACTTCCTTAGGTTTGATGATCAGTTATAAGACTAGAATTGAAGAGCAGACATTTATCACTGGGCCAGAACTCGTTGTGGACTGTAAACTCACAGCTTCATCCAAGCTGGCAGGCTGACATTAAAACGAAATTATTAATTGACTTTTTTTTCCCTCCCGTCAGCCATAAACAAATATATCGGTTTTAAATGGATTCTTCACACTCTGGCAGCTTGATCACCACTTTCCATACCCACAATTGATAGAAAAAGATGAAAGATAAGGGAACAAAGGGTGAAAATGTAACAGGTGATCATTTCTAGTTTCCTTGAGCATATTTTAACAGAGCTTGGAGACAGTATGCATTGGGCTGGGGATAACAGCGCTTTCTTCGTGGATTTTTTTCTGCTTTGCATCAGAACCTGTGTGTGCTGTCTGAAAACCTCTAAGGGAAGTAAGCAGTTCAGCCTGTGGCTTTGAGAATTCTCCATCTCCCCTGAGTAGGAGCTGGGAGTGTAGCAAAGGCAATATATTCCTTAGGACTTCCAAATGGAAAGTAACCAATTTCCAATGCTCGGAAATTCTTCAGAGCAGCATGCTGGCCCCAAAGCAAATGGACTGAAGGTGGTGTCAGGCTGTAAAAAGTTAATTTACTAGAGTCTCTTCTAAGAACAGCCGAGTCATTTTGAATTCTAATGCAACATACCTGCCCTTCTTCCACAATCGTAGCTGAACTGACACGGAAGCAATGGGAAACATTTACAATAGGAGCTTTAAAAAAAGGCAGTTTGTCCTGTTTGTGTGCTGACCTGAGTTGTTATCCCTCTCTGCCTTCATTGAAAATGCCTTCTGGTCTCCTAAGAATTGCACCAGCCTGCTGCCTGGATCAGGACTCCCTGCACATCCCTGAACATTGTTTGCACGCTGTCATATTGAGAAAGTACAATTTGTATTCGGCAACTGCTCCCTACACACACACACACACACACACGCACACCCACACACTCCCTTCTTGGGTCCATTTGCCCCACCTTTAACAGGGCCCTCAAGTTGTCCCCAGCCCTTCTTATACCAGAGATGATGAATCTAATAAAATAATTAACATTGCCATGTCTGTGTGTGATAACACCTCTATTTTTAAAAATGTATTAGAAATGTTGAAGGCATATACAACAGGCACAAAGAATAGGGGCTTTTCTAGGAACCATATTCCAAAGGCTTCCTGTCTCATGGAGAACAAAACGCTGGCTTCCCAGCCTTTCGTGAGACACTTCCCCCACCTGCCAACCATTCTCCTCCTTCTCACTGCCCCCTCCCGCTCCTCTTGTTTCCCCGTGTTCGCTCCCAGAGCATTAGCACTTAGAGCTTTCTCTGCCTTCGACACTCTTCTCCTAAATATCTATTTGACTCCCTTCCCTGAGTTCTTCAGGTCTCTGCTCATCAGAGAAGCCTTTCCTCACAAGCCCTGCATGAAGGAGCCATCTCTGGCCCACCCCAATCTCTACCTTTCATAATCCCATTAACTGCTTTGTTTTCCTCCATAACACTGACCACGTAAAGCATATATTTAGTTGTATATTAACTTATTACCCGGTTGCCATAACTAAAATGTTAGTTCCGTGAAGTCAAGGATTTTGTCTGTTTGGGTATTGTCGTTTTTTTGTTCTTTGTTTTTTTTTTTTTTTTTCCCTGCAGAACCTAGAAAAAAAACCTGAGACAAGGCAGGGCTCAACAAATAACTAACGGATGATTGATTTCAGCTTTATCAGCGCGCACGTTCCAGCTTAAGAAAGTTATAAATAATATGACATAAACATAATAAAAATTATGTACGTATGTATGTTGAGTTCACCCACGTATCCTTCCTGGTTTCAGCCCCCTTTCTCTCTCCTAGGAGTAATCACTATCTTGAATGCGGGGCTTATCATTTTCATGCATTTCTTTGTCTTACATATGTATGTGTTTTTAGGCAATACATAGCATTGGGTAGCTGTATACTGTACTGTGGCATGGCATTCCATAGCACAGCATGGCATAGTGTAGTATTATAGTGTAGTAAAGTATGGTATAATTTAGTACAGTGACGCCTAAACAACATGGGTTTGAACTGTTTGAACTGCTCAGGTCCACTTGGATTTTTTTTTCTGCAAAAAGCTTTATTGTTTCCATTTGGTCCACAGCTAGAGAGAGCGCTCCAGGGTGGTTAAAAAGCTGCCTAGTGGCTACAGGAAGACACTAAGGCAGCAGCCCCGACACCAGGGTCATGCCAGAGGGGACCCTCCAGGGCTGCCAAGCCCCTGAGGCTCTTACTCATGCTTGAAGGTGAGCCTTTTGAAGAGCTACTTGCCCAACCCAGCCTGCAGAGGTGAGTCAGGTGGTCGCCATCTCCTTGATGAGTTTCACTTCCTCATCCAGAAAGCACTTCTCCCCGAAGCTACAGAACCCGTGGCATGCAGCTCCCAAAGTGCCTGTTTCAGGTTCTCTAGAATCATGGCAACTTTCTTGGCCTCAAGGTTTTACCCCACTCATCTTGAAACAGCTTCTGCAAGTCCTCGAAGAGGGCACTGGTTTCTTCAAAAGATGCCGGGTGCCCTTAAGGTTCTCCTCAGCCAACTCTTCGAATGAGTGTCCCATGCCCTCCAGAGCCACATCCTGGAGGTGAAAAGAGAAGCCCAGAGAAAGGTAAGTGTAGGAGGCCTACAGGTTGACCAAGTGGTTGGCCACAGCTTCCACCTCTGGAATAATTCTGAGAAATCTGGAAGCTCCTGGTTGATGAGCAGTAAGGAGTTAAGCTCAGAAGATGGTGCTGGCTGGTCTCAAAGTCAGGGGATGGCTAAGAAGAAGGAAAAGAGGTTGAAGGGTGGTGGGAGACACCCCTGAGGCACCTCAGGGAAGGGACATCCCTGAGTCTGTTCTGTGCATACACTTTGAAGCAAGAGGCAGATCCAGAGATCACTGGGCACATTGCCTAAAGGTGGAGTTTTTACGGTGCAGTACTGTAAATGTACTTTCTCTTCCCTATGATTTTCTTAATACATTTTCTTTTCCCTAGTTTACCTTATTGTAACAATACGTTATGTAATATATAGAACATACAAAATATGGAACCTCATGGACTGTTATTAGTAAGGCATTTATTTGATCGACAGTAGTAGGCTATTAGTAGTGAAGTTTTGGGGAAGTCAGAAATGTTAAGTGGATTCTCATCTGGGTAGTGGCGGTCAGTGCCCCAATCCCTGTGTTGTTCAAGGGGCAACTGTATGATCATATAGAAAAGAACAGTATTTCTCAAACTTTGCTTCATATCAGAATTACCAGAGCAGGTTTAAAAAATCCTGATGGCCAGATCCCACATGGGTTTCATCTGAAAATCCCTACAGGTGGGCCCCTTGCATTGTTTGTTTAAAGCTCCCAGGTACTTTCAATTGCAGCCAGGCTGTAGGACCAGGGGCATTGCCCTCAATAAAGTGCTGTGGTCGGGAGTCAGGCTGCCAGGATTGGAACACGGCCTCCAAGTCTCTCCAGAGTTTCTACAGTTCCTGGACACCATAGTTAGTCACTCGAGGGAGGAGGAGCATACCGCATCCCTTCTTAAAGATACTGACCAGAATCAAATGCCGTTCCTTCCACTAACCTCTCTGACACCATTTTCCTGAGATATTTAACTCTCAGTTATTTTAATAGGGCCTTCCATCTAAGTCATGGGAAATCTCCAAAAACACAATGAATTTCTTGCTTCAGAACACTCATTATGTGTCTGAATTTGTATAACTTTTTTTTTTAATTTTTTATTTCTGACAGAGACAGAGCACGGGTGGGGGAGGGGCAGAGAGAGAGGGAGACACAGAATCCGAAGCAGGCTCCAGGCTCGGAGCTGTCAGCACAGAACCCAACGCGGGGCTCGAACTCACAAACCATGAGTTCATGGCATGAGCTAAGGTCGGACGCTTTACCGACTGAGCCACCCAGGCACCACTGTATAACTTTATTGAAGTACAACATATATCAGGAAGAGTGCTCTCATCATAACTGTACAGCTAGATGACTGTTCACAAACTGAACACACCCACATGACAAGGACCCTGATCAAGAAACCCACCAGGGTCTACTCTCTAAAGGGTCACTACTCACCTGACATCTAACAGTGGATTAGTGTGGCCTATTTGGCCTTCACATGCATAAAATTATATATACTCTTTCATCCAGTTCTTTCATTTGACATATTACAAAACACATTACTTCTTAATCTCTTTTAGATTTAAAAAGAGAGTTATAAAAGGGAAAACCATGCAGAAAAGTAACCAAAAGACACTAATTATAAATAATATATTTGCTTCACTACCTAGAAAAATCAGAGAATCAGTGAAAAGTGTTCTATAATTTATTTTTTAGAAGACAGTTACCCATTTTTCTTCAAAGAATAAAGAAACTTTTAGATTACCTATTTTACCAACTCATTCGTAGACCTGTCAGTGTGCTTTCGCATAATGTATATTACTTAGAAAACAATGTGAAGATAGATCATTTTTAAAGGCTTTGCTAGAAAGGCAAACGAGACCCACTCTTTGTGTCCTATTAACAGATTACAATGATCCATAATCCAAAATTCATTTTTATTTCCTCTGGGGTCATATGCTTTAAGAGATAAATGTGAACTCATGGTGATCAGTTTTTTTTTATTATATGAAATTTATTGTCAAATTAGTTTCCATACAACACCCAGTGCTCATCCCAAAAGATGCCCTCTTCAATGCCCATCACCTCCCACCCCCCATCATGGTGATCATTTTAAGCTAGTAACAATCTCATTCTGAAAATACCTCTTGATTGATTTATTTAACGAAATTTTCAGTGCTACAAATAGAATGTTGAGCAAAAAGAAACTTGGCTCCTGCCCTGATGGATCTTTAAGTCTGGTGAATGTCAGGTGTTAATCAAAGAGCCCTGCAAGTCAACTGAAACGTGACATTCAGAGCTGAAGGAGGCAGGCACAGCCCTATGAAGATGTATCAAAAGGGGGAACTGACATGACTGCGAGAGTCACAGACCGTTTCCCCACAGATGTGGTAGTGGGGCTGATGTTAAAAACACAGTAACAGAGGGAGTCTGGGTGGCTCAGTCGGTTAAGTGGCTGACTTCAGCTCAGGTCATGATCTCATGGTTTGTGAGTATGAGCCTGGCATCCGGCTCTCTGTTGTCAGCACAGAACCCACTTCAGATCCTCTGTCTCCCTCTCTTTCTGCCCCTCCCCTGCTTGCTCACTCTCTCTCTCTCTCTCTCTCTCTCTCTCTCTCTCTCTTTCTCTCACAAAAATAAACAAACATTGAAAAAAAAAAAGAACACACACAAAAACACGCACACACAGTAACAGAGACTCCTGGGTGGCTCAGTGGATTAAGCGTCTGACTCGATCTCAGCTCCGGTCTTGATCTCAGGGTCTCGAATTCAGGGTCATGAGTTCAAACTCTGCACTGGGTGTGAAGCCTACTTAAAAAAAAAAAAAAGCACAGTAACAAAAGAATGATGCTAGAATGTAAAACACCCTTGAAATTTTACAAACTGCATCCACAGAAACTGAGTGCAACACTTCGAGGCCGTTTGCCCAGAATACTCTCCATCATTCCTGCTAGTAGCCATACACACACACACACACACACACACACACACACACACACGCGCGCGCGCGCACACTGCTGTTTAGCTCTTATGCAACCTCAGATGTCACATGAAATTTCTTTCTTTAGGAGGAAGTCCCTGGATGTTCTTCATGCACCTAAAGTAGGTCAAGGTCCCCAGTTTTATACTTTCACATTACTCACCAAATCTTTCTAGTATTCATGATAGATTTCCTCCCCCTTTTTTTGTAACAAAAATAACACGAGATGATCTATAACATACTCATCACATGATGCCTTGGACCTCATGAATATGCAATAGACAGTAGCTCCCTAGTGTATTTAATGTGTATCAACTCTGCAAAAACCCTCTAACCTCTATGAGGCAGGAGCCACATGTCACGTTTTCCCCAGTAACCCCAACACTTGACGTGGTACTTGGCACTAGGAGGCCAGAACAGCACTGCACAGTGTTCAGCAGGAAGGCACTGCACTCAAGACCACCAAGGTTTGAATTCAGTGCCAGAAGGATGACCTTGGGCAGTTAGTTTAAATTCTTTTGCCTGCATGTCCCTTCCGGAACTAGACCCTGTCCTAAAACTTACCTCATAGGGTTGTGAGTATTTATCAATTGAAGGAACAGTGCCTGGCTCATAGTAAGGGATCCGTGCATTAACTATTAGTATTATTAGGTAAACTACCACCTTTCCACTCCGCCTCTTTAATGCTACACTAACAGAGTGATAGAATCTGAGAAAAGGAGAACTGAATCCTACAACCCAGTTCACACAGGGCCACTTCATGCATCTTGGGTCCTCCTTAGTTGAGTTAAGTGAACTTGAGCAGAACTGGTTTGGAAAAGACCTATACTGAGAGCCCCATTGAAAGAACTTATATTTTTAAATACTCCACTCGTCTTTCCCTCTTCCCATTTTACCAACTGGGTTTCTTTCCAATGTATATATGACTTCATGCCCTTTAATTTCAGAGGAATTCCAGTATTTTATACCTGAAAGGGAGCTGAGACATCACCATCTCCAGCATCAGTGACTTTTATGAGAAGAAACGGAGACCAGACACAAAAAGTGAGTGGAACAAGGTCACACAAACTATAGCAGATCAGGGATGAACAGGCATATACCTTGACTCTGACAGGCATACCACCTAGTGGTATGTTCTTTCTAACATACCACATGGTTTCCTAAGTGCTTTGGTTAATATTGTTAATATTTTTAGAACAAACAAGAGGAACTTGGTCCCATGTAATGGAAAAATATAGTAATAACTTTTTGGTATTTTCCCAAATGAAAATAGTAGCATGGATAATAAATATGCAAAGCAATAGTAATTTATACACATTAAATACATTAAGGCTAATCGTTATCGCATACTATCATGTGTCATTGTATGAAGCACAAAGTATGCATTAAGTCATGTTTTCCTTAAAAAGATAGGGGAGTAAGGGCACCTGGGTGGCTCAGTCAGTTGAGCCTCTGGCTTGATTTCAGCTCACGTCATGATCTCAGGGTTGTGAGATCAAGCCCTGAGTCCAACTCCATGCTAGGTTGGACTCTGCCCCTCCCCTCCTCGTCTCTCTCTGCCTCCCTCTTTCTCTCCGTCCTTCCCTCCCTCCCTAAAAAAAATAGGAAAAGATGAACATCACTAGTAAAATCTCAGCCAAGAGAGGTTAAACGACATGCCCAAGGTCACACAGCATGTCAGAGCGAAGATTTAAATTATATGAGTTTACCTGGAGCAGTGCTATCCAACTGAAATAGAATGCAAGCCGTACAATTTTTAATTTTCAAGTAACTGTATTTAAAAAGAGGTAAAATTAATTTTAGCAGCATTTTCTACTCAGCTCAACATATCCAAAATATTATCATTTCAATGTATAATCAATGTAATGTTTATTAATGAGATATTTAGCATTCCTTTTAATCCTACTAAGTTTTGAAATCTAGCACGATTTTACACTTAGAGCGCATCTCCATCGGAATGCTGAATTGTCAGCAGAAATACCTAATCTGTACTTAGATCTCATGAAATGTAGAGTTGAAAAAGAAGACGCACATACCCAAATGGTTCTAAGCGTACTTAAAAGTTTCCTGTAACTGGACGGGGTATCTATCTTTTAATTTAAATTTAATGTAATAGTAAATAAAATAAAAAATGTAACTCCGCAATCCCAGCAGCCACAGCTCAAGGAGTCAGCGGACTACACGTGGCTTGCACCTAGAGCACTGGTGGGCCCAGCTCCTGAGCCAAAGCCCTAACCACTACACTCTGCATCCTTTATCACGACTCTGACCTTGTCAGAGTGCTGCAAGGCCAGGTCTGTAGACGCCAGGAGAATGAGAATTGAGCTCCACGTTCTGATTCACGCAGGTCACTTGGGGCATCTTGGCTCCTCCCCAGCTGAGTTAACTGAGGCGTGGGGTAGACCCATAAATTTCATCAGGACTCATGTGAAAAGGGCCTCAATGAAAAATCCGGTGAAGTCATTAAGAATAGTCTCAGCAGATACCATATGATCGCACTCACACGTGTAATTTAAGAAACAAGACAAATGAACAAAGAAAGAGGGGACAAAACAAAAATCAGACTCCCCTGTAGAGAACAAACCGCTGATTACCAGAGAGGAGTTGAGTGGGGGGATGGGTGAGATAGGATACGGGGATTAAGAGCACACTTGTATTGGAGCTCCTGGGTGGCTCAGTTCGTTAAGTGTCTAACTTCTGCTCAGGTCATGATCTCATGGTTCGAGCCCCTACGTTGGGCTCCCTGCTGTCAGCACAGAGCCTGCTTCGGATCCTCTGTCTCCCTCTCTCTCTGCGCTTCCCCCACTTGTGCACCTGCACTCTCTCTCAAAAATTAATAAACGTTAAAAAAAACACACATATTGTTGAGCGCTGAGTAATGTATAGCATTAAGTCACTATATTACACACCTGAAATTAATATAACACTCTGTGTTAACTATACTGGTATTTAAAAAAAAGAATGGAGTCTCAGTAGCAGCAAAGAATATGTACCCAGCAGAAGCAAAGAATATAATATTAGAATGAACAAATCTATAAAGACACCTGGGACTTCTGAAGCAAACGACAGTACTTACTAGACAAGAGAAACAGTGATTACCTCTGAGGTTAAGGGAGCCAATAGATCACCTCTCCCCGTTACATTTGAGAGTATGTTTAATTGTTAGAAATTTTACGTTTGGATCATTCCAGTGTAAAAATTCCAACATGGTGGGCAGAAGGTCTGGAAATGTACATATTCCTCAGAAACACTTAACTTACCACGTGGGTCATCCTGGATTTCAGACAATTGCTTCCTTAAATAATAATTTGTCAGTCACTTTTTTCCGTTTAATAAATATTTATTGAGAAGGAGCCATGCATTAAATAGTTTACACATATTACTATCTCACAGGAACCATTAGGACAACCTATAGGGAACAAGCTGCTATTATCCCCAATTTACAGCTAATGGAATTGAGACTTTCTCTAGACCCAAGCTATGCTATCCTGATGCATGCAAAGCACACAGGTTAAAAAAAAAACCCAAAGAAATTGGGTATTTCCAGAGGGAAGATGCTAAGTATAAGAGGGGTCAGAACTTGTGCTAAGCTCATGACTTTGAATTTATCTTGAAGAAAATAAGAAACTACTGGGGGATTTTTAAAGAGGAGACTCACATGATGTTATTGGTATTTTATAGCATATCCATTAAAATCTTTTTGTTGAAGGCAGATGAAACCCCAGTGCAAACTGGAAACATAAAGAAATATTTATTATTTCATGTCATTGAAAAGCCCAGCAGGCTTCAGGTAAACTTTGATCCAGGTGCTTAAGATATGTTACCAGGTTTTAGCTTCTGTTTCCATTTCTTCTCGTTTCTCCTTGTAGAAAATTGGTTTTGGCAGTCTCACTCCCTGTGCTCCAAACACATGCATCAACACTTTTCTGAATATAGAATTCCTCGTTTGTGTCCAGTGGGGCAGAGAGTGCTTGTTCTTCTTGGAGCTTACCAAAAAAAATGCCTCTAGTTGAATCTCTGATTGGGCTGATTAGGTAGTGCGTACCCATTTATGAACTAAAAGCACAGGCAAGGGGAACAGTCTTCAGTGGGCAGAGGCCTGGGTCACAAGATCTACCCCTGGAGCTGGGGTGGAATCTGCTTCATTCAGAAGCTCGTGGCTGAGACTGGAGGAGGAGTCCCCAAGGAAGTTCAACATCCCAGCCTAATGAATCATTTTTGCGCCTTTTTTATTTTAATGTTTAGTTTTGAGAGAGACACTGCAAGAAGGGAAGGGGCAGAGAGAGAGAAGATCCAAAGCCAGCTCTGTGCTGACAGCAGAGAACCTGATGCGGGGCTCGAACCCACAAACTGTGACACAATGACCTGAACCAAAGTTGGCTGCTTGACAAACTGAGCCACCCAGGTGCTCACCCGGAGCCACTTTTGCTCTTAGGGAAACCTAAAGATGTTGGCCATTCTGTGCTCCCTGATAACATCAAGTGAGAAGTCAGTCTTTGCCTCTGGATGCCTAATGCCAGAGTCAAATTTTGATACGACTTAATTTCTTCTTTTTTTGTGACAACAGTTACATTCTAAAGAAAAGATAAATTTGTGAGGTGATAAGTGTGTTACTTAACTAGATAGGGGAAATCCTTTCGTAGTATATACATGTATCAAATCACAACAAGGTACACTTAGATATCTAAAAATTGTATAGGTCATTTATGCCTCAATAAAGCTTAATGAAAAAACTTTTTTTCAGAAGTAGTAAGTGTCCTACATGATGCTATGGTTGGTGAGACATTGGTCCAATAAAGGGCAGAAGTAGGGCTCACGTACTACAAAGCAAAGGGAGAATAAGCTGGATGTGCTTGTCATTTATTTATTTATTTATTTATTTATTTATTTATTAAAAAAAATTTTTTTTAACATTTATTTATTTTTGAGACAGAGAGAGACAGAGCATGAACGGGGGAGGGTCAGAGAGAGGGAGACACGGAATCTGAAACAGGCTCCAGGCTCTGAGCTGTCAGCACAGAGCCCAACGCGGGGCTTGAACTCAGTGACCGCGAGATCATGACCTGAGCTGAACTCGGCCGCTTAACCGACTGAGCCACCCAGGCGCCCCTATGCTTGTCATTTATACTGGTCAGAAGAAGGAATTCATCAGTCTTCCCTCAAAATGGTAGCCATGGCCAAAGAAGACATCCCATCGTTTTCCATTATCATAATTTGTTGGCCCTTGTCTCCAGTGACAGTAATAATCTCTGTGGTGGGAACTCACTGCAAAATTTACCATTCTCAGCTCTTATAAGGAGCAGTAAATTTCAGCAGGGAAAAAAAGATTATTTGTGTAAAACAAAACCAGCAAACATCTCCAACTAGCTCTAAAAGAAAAACAGAAATGAAAGTTTGCGTTTCAGGTTGCAAATTACATGCTTTATTTTCTATGATTGATTTTTACCAGTTAATTAGGATTCCTTATTAAATCAAACACTTCCCCCCAAGGGAAGCTGTAAATCTTTATTTACCTTTTTATCTTTCTTGACAAATAAATTACATTTTTGTGGTATTATTTCTGCTTTTACAACCTAACCTTTTTCATAACAAATGCTTATGGAAACCAGTTGTTAATTAAACACCAAAATGTAATCATGAAAGAATGATTTCCAGTTGGTTCCAAATTCCCTTGAATTGAAAAGTTTAAAAGAAAAAAAGGAAGCTAAAATGAACTTTTTAACAGTTTTGGTATTATATTTCAGTTTCTGCCCTCATGCAAAGTAAACTAGAAGAATCAAGACACAAGGGCAAAATAACAGATTGCACCAAATTTTATTGTACCTTGATGTTTGGAACATCTGCTTGCTGAGGCTATAAAATCCATATTTAAGTCCCACCATACTAAAACATTAGCTTGGTGAGGACAGGATAGTTCTGCTTATTTTTTGCCCATCATAGAGGTTTAAGAAATTTGTTGAGCGAATAAATTTAAGATGAGGAATCTGATGCTCTAAGGGTCAGTTGAGTATGTAAGTCTTAGAGCTACAAGAAGATCAAAATTACAACACAGTTCTGTTAATTTGCCCCAAGCCAATGTTCTAATTTCTAGGTAGGATGATAATAAAATACAATATCCCTGGATATAGTGCTGTATCTTCAGCATCATTTCTCCTTCTGCTTTCCCATCGGCTCCCAAGTTTCATTGGAAATCCATAGGGTCTTTAAAATCTGACTCCATTCCCAACTCCAGGAGCACATGCCCTAAGTTAAGCCACCTTCTGGCTGCAGTGATTTGTTCAGGGTAGCATGACCCTGAACAATCCAATCAAATGACTCTGATGAACTTCAACAATAGATGTTCTTGCATATAATTTCTTGTTTCTTAAAGTTTATTTATTTTGAGAGAGACAGAGACAGAATGAATGGGAGAGGAACAGAGAGAGAGAGAGAAAGAGAGAACGAGAAAGAATCCCAAGCAGGCTCCACGCTGCGGGCACAGAGCCTGATGTAGGGCTCAAACTCATGAAACCATGAGATCAGGCCCTGAGCCGAAACCAAGAGTTAGAGACTTAACTGACTGAGCCATGAGGCTCCCCACCACCCCCAACCTGTTTTCTTTCTGTAGACAGAATGGAATGTCAGTTGAGGCCTAGACCACCTTCAGGAATGTGCAGAATAAGCCCCATAGCAGATGCAGCCTCTTTGTCATTATGTGGGGAGCTAGTCATGAAAATGTAGATTCACCAGGACATAACTACAAGAATTAAGGGAAATGAGAGCCAGAGTCCCTTGTAAATCTCTAGATCAAACCACACCTGAAAGTTTGACTTAGCATAGAACGCTCTGCTATGTGAAACAACACAGCTCACTTTGAGTTGAATTTTTTGAGAGAAAAGGAGTTATGACCAACCCAATGACATTTGTAGAGTCCCTATCATGTGCAAGTATGGTGATAATCACTTAACATACATTAGTAATATTTACAACATCTTTATGAAGTAGTAACTGTATTATTCCATTTTACAAATGAAGAAACTGAGGCTCCCAAAGGTTACATGGTGTGCCCAAGATCACAGAAGCTATTAAGTGGTAGCGTCTGGCTTTAGAGCCCACCCAATTAATCACTGTTCTGTAATCCCTAAAACCATATTGCCTGGTTCAGACACTCTAACAGAATAGGCCCTTTCCCACTCAGGGCCTTTTAATTTGTATTTCCCTCTGCATAAGAAGGTGGTTCTGTCATTTATGCCTCTGGTCTATTAGCCCCTCTGAAATGGCCTCCCCTGACCAGGTTATCTAAAAAAAGGACCTCTCAGGGGCGCCTGGGTGGCGCAGTCGGTTAAGTGTCCGACTTCAGCCAGGTCACGATCTCGCGGTCAGTGAGTTCGAGCCCCGCGTCAGGCTCTGGGCTGATGGCTCGGAGCCTGGAGCCTGTTTCCGATTCTGTGCCTCCCTCTCTCTCTGCCCCTCCCCCGTTCATGCTCTGTCTCTCTCTGTCCCAAAAATAAATAAACGTTGAAAAAAAAAATTAAAAAAAAAAGGACCTCTCAGTGTTGACCAAGAAAGAATTCACTGAAAATTTAAGCAAACAGGCATTTTTTGGGGGCAATTATAATTTCAATTTGGAAGACACCTATTTAGGTAGAAACCTAAACTGTGTTTGAAGGAAGACAAAGTGGGAGCAGGGTTAAATAAGCAAAAGGCTACAAATGTAGTTCTTATGTGGGTCCTCTGTGCAAAACGAATTGAAACCAGGTTAACTGGAATTGATTAGGTCACTAGCAAATGAGGGATTGAAATTTGTTACACTGCACGGGCTCCTTTGGAAGTGATGAATGCAGATGATTCAGGAGTCCTGGTGAGGAGGAACTTTAGTGCAGACTGAGGGCTTGCAGTTGGCTGAAAAGTTTTTAAACAGTTCATGGCTTCTGCAAAGAGGATGTCCGTCAATTCCTCCTCTCATATGGCCTCTGGACCCTATTTTAAAAAGAGGCTCTCTTTAAAAAGAGACCCTATTTTTAAAAGAGCTAGGTTTGCTTGTACATTTCCCCTTCTTGTACATTTTCCCCTTTTGATTGAGTTTTGTTTGTTTGTTTGTTTTGTTGTTTTCTCCTTTTGTTTTGTTTTTTGACAAGAAGGTTCAATGACTAATCCTTTCTGTTTGGTTCCATTGTGTTGCTAGAATGGTTAGTACCTGCTCTGGGTCCATCATGTCCCTTGTAATGGGGAGTCTCATGTTCTTATATATATTTATGTCTGTCATGTGGGAGTCTTAGGACCACATTTGAGTAACAAAGAGGCCTTTTAGGGAGAAGGACTTTAGGCTACATCAAGTAAAGTTTCATTTCCTGTTGTCAAAAAGTACGTTGGGTGAATATTTTCAAGTCCTTGAACAACCATTATTTTGGCATTTTGAGTAGCAGAACAACATCAGAAAATCCACATTATAAACAACTTAAACATAAAAATTAAGATCCAGATTAGCTTAATGACTAATAGTATAACTTGTAAATCTGAATGCAAAAGAACCCCAAGTCCTGAAGAGAACCAACTAAAAATACCAGAAAGTACAAAGTTACACCATCCTGAGGGAAAATTTGAAGGTCCCTTAGGGACTTGGCCAATTTAAGTAGCTTAGTAGTTTCTAATTCTACCTGTTGTGAAGTATTTATCCATATGCAGCAAAAGGTACAGACTCCTTGCCCAGCTAAAAGATTATCAGGGGCTATCTAATTACCAAGAACAGCTTTGGCCAGAAACTCTAAGAATCTTTGTTGGGCAGCTACTGCTTTAACAGTGGATTGTGCAACAATTTCAAGAATGAAGAGGTTCTTGATTTTAGCCTCATTTACTTTATCCCTAACCAGGAAAGTAGGAACTTGCCAAAGGAATGGATCCTGAATTATGAAAGCCTCCTGGTAGGTCCTCTCTCTAACTTGATTATGTAAATTCAGGGCAGTTAACCTATAAGATAGTTTGCTCTGCTTATGAAAGTGAGGGTCACAGTTAGTTTCTCCTAACCTGAAATAAAAGCTTGTTTTGTGTTGAATAAAAGTGGTAAGAGTAAACATCCTCATCTTGTTCCTGATCTTAGAGGGAAGGCTCTCAGTTTTTCACCATTGAATATGATGTAGGCAGTGGGTTTTCATATATGCTTTTATTATGTTGAGGTTTGTTTCCTCTAAACCCACTTTGTTGAGGGTTTTTTTTTAAAGGTTTTATTATTATTTTTTTAACGTTTATTTATTTTTGAGACAGAGACAGAGCATGAATGGGGGAGGGTCAGAGAGAGGGAGACACAGAATCTGAAACAGGCTCCAGGCTCTGAGCTGTCAGCACAGAGCCTGACACGGGGCTCGAACTCATGGACCGTGAGATCATGACCTGAGCCGAAGTCGGACGCTCAACCGACCGAGCCACCCAGGCGCCCCTGTTGAGGGTTTTTATCATGAATCTATGTTGAATTTTGTCAGCTGCTTTTTCTGCATCTGTTGAGATGATCATATGATTTTTATCCTTTGTTTCGTTGATGTGATATATCATGTTGATTGGAAAATATTGAACCATCCTTCATCTCTGGAATAAATCCCACATAACTGTGGTGAATGATCTTTTAAATGAATTGTTGTATGAGGTTTGCTAATATTTTGTTGAAGATTTTTGCATCTTTATTTATCAGTGATGACCGTAGGTTTTTTTGTTTTGTTTTTGTTTTTTGGTCCTGTCTTTGGTTTTGGTATCAGGGTAATGTTGACTTCATAGAATGCATTGGAGGCTTTCCTTCCTCTTCTATTTTTTTGGAATAGTTTGAAGAGAATAGGTATTAACTCTTCTTTAAATGTGTGGTAGGGGGCACCAGGGTGGCTCAGTCAATTAAGCATCCAATTCTTGAATTGGGCTTAGGTAATGATCTCAGAGTTGTGATATCGAGGCCTGCATTGGGAGTGGAGCCTGTCTGGGATTCTCTCTCTCCCTCTCTACCCCTCCTGTTCATGCTCGCTCTCTGTCTCTCTCAGTCAATCAATCAGTATCTTAGGCAGAATTCACCTGTGAATCTATCTGGTCCTAGGCTTTTATTTTTTGATTACTAATATAATTTCATTACTTGTAACCATACTGGAAGTCCTAGCCACAGCAATCAGACAAGAAAAAGAAGAGGCATCCATCTTGTTAAAGAAGTTACATTCCTATTATTTGTGGATAACATAATACTATATATATATAAAACCCTAAAGACTCCACCATTATTGCTAGAAGTTATTATTACTAGAATAAATGAATTCAGTAAAGTTGTAGGATACAAAATTAATACCAGAAATCAGTAACATTTCTATACACTAATAATGAAGTAGCAGAAAGGAAATTAAGAGAACACCATTTGCTATTGCACCAAAAAGAATAAAATACCTAGGAATCAACTTAACCAAAGAGGTAAAAAACCTGTGCTCTGAAAACTATGAGACATCGATGAAAGAAATAGAAGATGACACAAATGGAACGATATCCATGCTCATGGATTGGAAGAACAAATACTGCTAAAATGTCCATATTACCAAAAGCAAATCTACAGATTCATCACAGTCCTTATGAAAACACTAGCAGTGTTTTCCACAGAACTAGAACAAATAATTCTATTGTATGGACCACGAAAGACCCAGAATAGCCAAAGTAACCTTGAGAAAGAAAAACAAAGCTGGAAGTATCACAATTCCAGATTTCAAGATATACTACAAAGCTGTAGTCATTAAAACAGCATGGCACACGCACTAAAATAGCCACACAGGTCAATAGAACAGAATGGAGAGCACAGAAATAATAAGGTCAATTAATCTTTGACAAAGGAGGGAAGAATGTAGAATGGGAAAAAGTCTTTTCAGTAAATGGTGCTGGGAAAACTAGACAGGCACATGTAAAAGAATAAAACTTGACCACTTTTTAACACCACACACAAAAATAAACATAAAATGGATTAGACCTAGATGTGAGATCTGAAACCATAAAAATCCTAGAAGAGAACACAAGAAGTTATTTCTCTGATATTGGCCAAAACGAAATTTTTCTAGATATGTCTCCTAAGGCATGGGAAACAAGAGCAAAAACAAACTATTGGGACTACATAAAAATAAAAAGCTTTTTACAGCAAAGAAAACCATCAACAAAACAAAAAGGTAACTTACTGAATGGGAGAAGATATTTGCAAATGATATATCTGATAAGGGGTTAACATCCAAAATACATAAAGAACTTACACAACTCAACAGCCAAAAAACAGTCCAATTTTAAAATGGGTAGAGGATCTGAATAGACATTTTTCCCAACAAAAGACATACAGATGGCCAACAGACACATGAAAAAATGTTCAAAATCACTAATCATCAGGGAAATACAAATCGCCACAATGAGATATCACCTCACACCTGTCAGAATGACTAAAATAAAAGACAAGAAATAACAAGTGTTGGCAAGGTTGCAGAGAAAAAGGAACCCTGATGCACTGTCAGTTGAAATGTAAAGTGGTATAGCCACTGTGGAAAACAGTATGAAGATTCCATAAAAAGTTAAGAAATACCATAGGATTTCTTAATCCCGCTATTAGCTATTTACCCAAAGAAAACGAAAACACTAATTTGAAAAGATATATAGACTCCTGTGTTTATTATAGCATTATTTACAACAGCCAAGATATGAAAGCAACTTAAGTGTCCATTGGTAGATAATAGATAAGGGAGATGTGATGTGTGTGTGTATACACACACACACACACACACACACACACACACACACACACACATATATATATATATATATATATATATATATATATATATATATATATAATGGAATATTATGCCACCAGAGGAAAGGATGAGATTGTGCCACTTGAGACATGGATGGACCTAGATGGTATTATGCTAAGTAAAATAAGTCAGACCGAGAAAGACAAATACCATATGATTCCACTCATATGTGAAATCTAAAGGAAAAAAAAAAAGAATTAACAAACAAAAAGCAGAATCAGACCTATAAATACAGAAAACAATCTGGTAATTGCCAGAAGGGAGAGAGGTGGTGGGATGGGCAAAATGAGTGAAGGGGAGTGGGAGATACAGACTTTCAGTTATGGAATGAATAAATCCTGGGTATAAAAGTCACACCACTTAAGAAATACAGCAAGTGATACTGTAATAGCAATGTAACAGGACAGGTGGTAGCTATACTTACGGTGAACATGGCATAATGTGTAAATTTGTCAAATCACCATGTTGTACACTTGGAACTAATGTAGCATGATGTGTCAACTATACTCAACAAAATGTTCTAAGTTCCAAAGGTTACCCCTCTTAGCAGTGGTTTGGGTGATACGGGTGAAGGTGTTATCTTTCCAGGTCAGTGCCAGAGTAAAGGAAAGGAAAATAAGGAGAATGATTTTATGTTTAAAGTATTAGGTCTTGATCTGTCATCTTGGGTAGAAGCAGTCCACCTCAATGTCAACTACATCTCTTCCTTGTCAATTTGATTTGGAGGTCTCCACAATCTGTACAGGACCAGGTGTCACATGGAGCCTTCTTTAGCTGTGTGTATCCAAGGCTTAATGCCTTCTAGTTTTGCAGCACAGTCAGTGATTAGGAGCACTTAGTAAGGTCCTTTCTAATGGCCCTCAAGTGCTGCCATCCTCTGATGACATTTCCAGAATGCCCAATCACCAGGCACTAAACTGTGTCCAACAGGATCCTTTAAATTGGGATGCAGGAAGCCTTTTTCTTTTTTTTTTTTTTTTTAACCTGGTGATAAGCTTGAGTATAAGACACTAGAAATTTATAGTGGCTGGTCATACATGAGACAACAAGAGGTCAGCAGAAGGTTGACTCTAATAGAGTTACAAAAAGTTTGCAAAGTTTATGTTAAGGCTCATATGATTTGCTCATGCTCATATGATAGGTGCCTTGATCACTGGGGATCATGTAAGGTATACCCCAAGTGGGAAACACATTTTCTCACACTTACATTGCTACTGTGAGGGCATCAGCCTTGCAGCAGATGAAGGTTTCAACCCATGTAGAAGACCTTTATACAGTAATGTCCAATAAAGTACAATAATACATATTGATAACCTATACTAAGTGGCAACTGAATAAAGTCCAGCTGCAGGACTGATCAAAAGGAGGAGGGCTCAGGTCTTTAGGAACAAAAAAAGTTTTTCCAGGGTTATGAACCTGGTAAGTCAGAAATTGCTGTTAGACTGTGCAATATTGTAGGAGTCTCCCCACCAATGTCTATTCATAATTTAAGTCATCTTAAATGCCTTATGGTGGGTGAAGGCATGCAAAAAAAAAAAAAAAAATGAGGTTTTCCAGGGAGCCAGGAAGAACCAAGTTTCCCATTGTTCCAACTATTAGTTTAATTTACAGCCATTGTTTACCTACCTTAATTTCTCTGATTCAGGAGCAGACTTGCCATGTTACAAAGACATCAGAATGGCAGAAGTCCAGCAATGAAGGGCCCTTTTTTTTTTTTTTTTTCGCAAGAGGAGAATGGACTTTATCCACATGCCACGATCTTTATACGTTGTCTTACTGCTGGCTTTGCATAAGTCAGTTGGATAACATATGAAAGTTTCTTTCCAAAGATTCCTTTTCCATAATCTTTCTACAATATTTTTTACAATCAGATTTTGTTCTAACTTTTCCCTTTTTAAATAACCAGCCTCACTTGAGGACAAAATTACTTTCTTTTCCCTCAACAAAAACATATTTCCATTCCTCATATTTTCTAACCAAGAACACACATCCTACTTTCCTGGCATAAGAAAATATTTCCCTTATTATTTCCAGTGGCTTTAGTTACATATATTAATTAGAATTTTTAACCCTCAAAAACCCAAGCCAAGTAAAACTAGTAAGCAATTGTGAACTGTTACACCAGCATTCTTTAGATTAACAAACTTATGAACACATTTCATAATTTCTAGAAACGTGCTTTTTTATGATACAGTCTTCTAGTATTGCACAAAAGCATGTTTACTAAGAGATCCAGATTTATCTTTAGTTCCTCTGTAATTAGAAAGCTAAAATTAGATAAGCCAATGGTCACTAATTAATGTTTCAGCATTTTGTCTTATTTGGAAATGATCTACATTTTAATGAATTAACTCATCACTTAAACCAACTCAGTAAAACTTTAAGATTTTAGATTACCAAAGAGACTTGGGAAGCTACTTAAAGTTTTCCTAAAAATTTTATTTGCATCAGTTCAATTTACTTGTTTTTAACAGTTATGCTTAGGTTACTCATAAAAGCTTCATGAGACATCAAAGGCAGTCATCAAGATATTTTTAAAAAAACACTCTGTGACAGATATCATCAATTTATTTGAATTTTAAGTAAACAGGGGCAGAATAAAAGTTTTAAATTTAGTGCTGATAACTCTAAAAACATGGTTATTGTAATTAAACTAATAATTGAGTATTTTCATAGATCACATAAACTTGAAACTTGTTTGGGTTGGTATTAGGTTTTTGACAATTTTTGTGAATATTAAATCTATTCAAGTGCTTGATTTTTTAAGCCAATTAAACAAAGCTCCTCCACAAATTAATTTCAGCAGTGTCATTCAGAGGTAGAAAATACCACATACTTACAGCATATATGAACATACAGATAAGCAGAAACAGGAATCTTACAGTTATTGTTTTAAATTGTTTAGCCATGAGAAAAGTATGTTAATGCAAAACACTTATTTATTAAAAAAAAAATAGAACAGTTGGAGCCAAACTTTTAATTTTTTTTGGTAGGTGCAATAAATTAAAGTTATTTGCTCAGATGGCTAAGGATGTTTCTACTGTTATTTGTGGAGAAGACACTTAAGATTTGCATTTATCCTTGAAAAGTAACCTTATGGAAACTGTGGGCTAGATTTTGGGCAAGGGTACTTCTATAGCCATTTATATTTTTAAAAATTCCTCTTTTTCCTTTTTTTTTTTTTTAACTCTTGAGAACTAGGGATGATCTAGATAAGAGTTCTCAGAGAGGTTATAACATTATAGAGCTTCTAAGCCTTCTGAGATAACACAAATAGGGGAAGTGTGGGGATTGATGCAAAGGACAGGCAGAAGGACTGAATTGTTTCTGGGGTCCCATTTCTAGTTTTGTAAGGATTTATGACATAAGGACACTTGATCCTGATTCCTCAAAGAATTGAATTATAACTTGAGTGATACGATGGGTTGAGTCACGCATCCAACTACATTATCCTCAATTGGAGCCTTTCCTTCCAGCTACATAGTCCTAATTTTACTTGAGGGAAGAAGGCGTCAAAAGAGTTCCTATCAGGTTATGAAAATCACCTTCCAATCTGACCAACTTTTGAATACACAGCTACCTAAAAAATTCTTGCCAGTTTTCAGCCAAGACAAATAGTAAATATTTCTGGCAGTGTTAAATAACCACCCCTTGGATGTAAGACAGGTTCCCAAAGAAGGAGCAAAAGGTACTACCTTCCTGAGGTCCAGAGCCACTCCCAAAGGTAACCAAAAGAAAGAACTGAACTGTCTGTCCCAAGCAGGCAGACAAAACCAGATGAGTAGGAGGACTATAACTACTTGATGGTCAGCTTAAAATAGTCCACATGCCAAAGTGGCACATTTGGGGGAAACTTGCTCTGAACCTCTTCAGCACTGCCTTAGAAACTTCAAAGAAGTTGTATAATCCAGAAGCTAAGTTGAATTTTTTTAATGTGCTGTTCCATTATTTCCAAAAATATATCTTTCTTTTGAAAGAAGGAAATGGGGAAAGAGAGGCTGGTTTAAAGCAATGGTATTGCTCCCATGTCATTCATGAAGCCCCACAGCCTCCTTCATTAGGTTTAACTTTAAAAGGAGCCTGGGGACTATGCAAGAGAACAGTGGCCTTTGGAAGTATCTTTCCTGTGTCCGCAGCAGTGCTGGGGGGTTAGAGTCAGTGGCTCTGGACACATTAAGTGATGACAACCAAAAAAGAATTTACCAAAAAATTTAAGCAAATAAGCATTTATTTGGGCAAATAGAATTCTAATTTGAGAGTCACAGATTTAAGTAGAAACCTAAATTGTGTTCCACAGAAGACAAAGAGGGGGCAAAGTTATATAGGCAAAGACTACAAATGTGGTTATCATTCAGGTCTTCTATGCAAAACATGAACTGGAACTAAATTAACTGTGATTGGTTGAGCTAATATGCAAATGAGGGATTGAAATTTGTTCAATTGCATTGGCTCCTTTGGAAGTGATGAATGCAGATGATTCAGGAGTCATGGTGAGGAGAAAGTTAACTGCAGGCTGAGGGCTTGCAGCTGGCTGAAGGCTTTTTTTAAAAGTTCATGATTTCTGCAGTGAGCATGTGCATAAATTTCTCTTCCCATATGGCCTCCTGACCCTACTTGAAAAAGAGACTGTCCTGGCTATGCTTGCTTGCTCCATTTTGAAATCTCCTTTTTTTACACTGGAAACTTTGTCTCCCATCACTCAGTTTCTTTCGTTATATTCTTCTCATTCTGTATTCCCCAATAGAAAGTAAACTCCATGAAGGCAGAAATTTTAAACTTTGTTCTCTTCTGTATTCTAGAGCTTGACATGATGCAGGCACTCAAAAACACTTGCTATTTTTTGAATGAATAAATACCTCAATTAATTAGAAATTGTTACAGTTATTCAGACCATAATCTCCTATTACTGTATGTAAATGAAACAAAAAGGGATACAGAGAAAGAGAGAGAAATACTTCAGAGCCCTTGGAGACTGTGCTCATGGTAGAATTATTTGGCTGGGGTATGTAAGCAGTTTGATGAGTCAGCAGGTCTGCATTCATCTACGAACAGCCAGGTCATCATTTTAAATGTCCTCTGTACCTAGTCATATGCATGGCTACACAGATGGCTTTTTAAGGGAAGAGGGGAAGGAGTTGATTCCAAGTTCTGTGTGATTCATGGGCACGAGGAGACCAAGTGGAAGGAAAATGGAATGAAAATGAGTGCTAAATAACATCATTTCTTGGCCACATCAGTGTAAATTCAGGGGACCTCCCTAGTATGCCCCTTCTCTAAACCCACATCTGCTTGAGCACTCTTGGCAAAACTCTCAGCCTCAAGCTGTGCCCTGCAACACATTCCTTTAGCCCATCCAATTTCAGAACCGCTGTGATGGACAGTTCCATGTGCATTGCCCATGTCCCATTTCAAGAGCGTAAGTGGGGAAGTCTGTCCACTTTTCTGCCAAGTGAACAGGCTCTAAAATGTGGGGTAATTAGTGTCCCAGAGACAGTCCTCAACCAATGAGGGATAGAAGTCAGTGAATAACTGTCCTAGTCTTTCATGCTTAGCTTGACAATTTCTCCAAATTTTCCACAGAGGGACCTCAGTGGGGTTGCGCTCTGGTTGCCCAAGTACAAATGAGTTTAATAATGCACTTTAACAGTGCACAAATAATTGACTTCCCCCTTTCCTGTCTCACTCTTTTTTCTTTTTCACTGTGCTTTCTGGTATCTCCTCCTAAATAAACTATCTGCACCCAGGTCCTTGTTTCAGGATTTGCTTTTAAGGGAAACAGCAAATTATAGAAAGATTCTCCCAGTGTTAATACAAATAGGAGCCTTCTCTGGTAGAAAATTTATAAAAAGGAAAAATATGTTTCTTATAGATGCCTCTCAACAAGCATCACTTGTATTTCAGCCCACCTCCCCACCTCCCCAGGTCCGGTGATCTTATACACCGCAAAAGTACACAACTGTACATTGTCTTCCTACCCTAGCCTCCTTCTACATTTCCTCATATGTAGCAGAAACATTTCGAAGATTTGCCAACCTTAGAATTTATCAAATTCCAATGTGACCTTGTCCCCAAGGTCTATTATATGTGAGTGCATATACACCTTTTCTTATAATTACAGTGATGATAGTAAAGGTTATGTGTGTTTAGGTTTTGTTGCCAAATTATACCATCTGTTACCTCACAAGTTCTGCACATGTGACTATTATTCCCATTGTATAGATGAGAAAATTGAGACTCGGGATAATTAACTTCCCCAGTGCAAAAACTAGCTAGCTTTGATCAGTGAGCTCTTAGTTCTGATTTTACTAGCTATTATAAACCCTATGTTTAAACCCAGGTCTCCTGATTCCAAATCGTAAAACCTTTCCATCAGCCTAGGCAGCCTCAGCAAGAAGTCTAGATATAGAAAACTAGGTATTTTTGGAACCTGAATATTCTTTCTTTTACTCCTCTCAGTTCTGTAAATTTCCTACTGATTTGAACAGTAATTTAGAGGGACAAGTATCAGGCATGTATAACTCAATATATATACTCTTTCACTGAATTGATAAATGGTTAAAAGGATGAGTAAGGAGGAAATAGAATTGCTTCCTTATTGATTCCCTAATATTGCAAGTTAAACCCCAAATAATTGACTATGACAAGATCTACCACTATCCTACAGAGACTCAAACACATAAAGAAATGGTGAGTTTGAAGTCAGACCAGGCCTAGAACCTTGCCACTTACTCACTCAGACTTTGAGCAACTTACCTCACAGTGTTGTTTATAGGATTGAATGTCCCAGTGCCATGAACAATTTCAGGAACATAGTAGGCTTTCAATAATGAGATGTTTTAATTAATTAATACATATAATTATATACAAGTAATATATTTATATATGTAATGTATATAAATTACACAATATAAAATTATAATTAATTAATATACAGTATATAATTAATATTGTTAATATGTGTAATGTATAAAATACACAATATAAAATTATAATTAATTAATATATAATTAATATATTAATTAATTATAATTTGTGTGTATATATTGATGCCTGCCCTATGCCGGCCACTGTGCAAGCCACAGTGGGGAGCCAATAAAAGACAATTCCTGCCTTCAGTGAACCCACAGCCTTTGGGAACTGGGTTTATAAATTGGAAGGTAGATTTGAAGTGCTCTCAAGTTCTGAATGTCCCTGGCCATCTGTTACAGTAAATGGGCCCCTCATTGCCTCATCACTATCTAGTGAATTCCAGGAAAATCACTCAGCCACTGCTTTGTTTAGGGTTGCATGTGAATCATACTCTGTGCTGGCTTTCTGCATCCCTTTCTCATTTTAGGTCACTCTATCAGAGCCAACTGATGCTGGAAAGTACTGGAGCACAGAGTCAAATGGCTAGAGAATTCCCCACACTTCTTAGCTGCAGATTCTCAGAAGAGAGGTATGTGCTAAGTGGACAGAGTCATAAGTCCTGAGTTTTAACTAGTTCCTGACCCATGGCTAACTTAGCAAGTATGACTCTCAGCGCATGAGCTTACCCGTGCAAAACAAACAAAAACCCAACAAAACCCACCAAACCAACATTGAAAAAACTTCTACTTCTTTATCTCTTTTATTATTATTATTATTTTTAACATTTATTTATTTTTGAGACAGAGAGAGACAGAGCATGAACGGGGGAGGGTCAGAGAGAGAGGGAGACACAGAATCTGAAACAGGCTCCAGGCTCTGAGCGGTCAGCACAGAACCCGACGCGGGGCTCGCGCTCACGGAGTGCGAGATCGTGACCTGAGCCGAAGTCGGACGCTTAACTGACTGAGCCACCCAGGCGCCCCTCTTTATCTCTTTTAAAGCCACTTGATTCCAATTCAGAGTCCACATCTCCTGGCTGACTGGTGGTGGATGGGCTATTAGAGAGACTCCTTTCTGAAGATAACAGACATCCTAAAGGCTGTGTAGCATCACAACTTCAGGAAAGCTTCTCTGCTCATCAACTTTAACCTATTGTGGTTACCACTGAGAGTCCACAGTGCCTCCAGCTCGCACCATCCCTTAGTTCTGGTGGGACTCCTGCCTCAGGGCCATACTTGAAGACTGGAACCCTTAGGAAGGCTGGAGTTTCTGGTATCTCCAGGGACCCTAAGGATTTAGTCCCGTTGGCAGTCTGGATATCAACCAAGGGCACTTCCAGGACAGCCTTATTCTCTGCTGCTGAGGACACACACACATACACAGACACACACACACCCTTCTGTGTGTGTGGCAAGAGGCAAGAGAGCTTGCCATCTGCATGAGTGAGGGAAGGGAAAAGAAAAAAATACAGGGGAAAAGCATGCAAATTAAGATGTCTGTAAATGAGTCTACCACAGGTTTGTGCTACTTAAGTCCTTCCTTTAAAGTTTATGTATTTATTTTGAGAGAGAGAGAGAGAAATCATGCACAGGGGAGGGGCAGAGAGAGAGGGGAGAACAGAGGATATGAAGCAGGTTCTGTGCCGATAGCAGAGAGTCCGATGCCAGGCTCAAACATACCATGAGATCATGACCTGAGCCGAAGTCGGATGCTCGACTGACTGAGCCACCCAGGTGTCCGTGTGCAACTTGAGTCTTAATGCAGCAAGCTTGCTAGTCACGTAAAGTTTTGACTAGCTAAATGTGTGAAATCATATATCAAAGGATGAGAACCATCTCGTAAAAGCATGTATTTATAGATAATTAGAAGTTAGACATAAAAGAAAATGCTGCAATGATGCTTGTATTTGAGCAAAATTGATTATGATGAGATGTGAGAAAGACCTCCGACTTCAAGCAAGCCATCCAACACTTTCCCCTAGAGAACCTGAATTGGCATCCAATAACACAGAGAGGAAAAGATACAGTTACCGTAGCCATCATTCACTGGGCATTTACTATATTCCAGGAATGCTATATTATCGTTGTATTGTATTTAAACTTCATGACAAGATGAAATATGAACTCCATGAGGGGAAGTTACTTTGTTTCATTCACTGCTGAGCCCCTCACCCCCACACACAAATAGCGCCTGGCACATGGTAGATGTTCCACATATATTTGTTAAAAGAATGAAAAGATTAAATTATTTCCATCTTATAGACTAAAAAACCAAGGTTTGGGGAGGGGAAATAACATAGTAAATAAAATAGGATTTAGACCTAGATGAGTTTAGTGCCAAAGATGCTACTCTTTCTAATCTAAAAAGATCGTAAAGAAAAATATTTTTTAAAAAACTATCTGCCAACAAATCTGATACCTTAGGTGGAATAGAGGAATCCCTAGAAAGACACAAACTTCTGAAACTCACTCTATAAGAGATGTAAAATTTGAATACACCCATAATAAGTAAAGAGATTGAGTTAGTAATTTTAAACTTGTACGAAGAAAGAGCACACAGGAAGAGGACTGTATGGGTGAATCCTTCTAAATGTCTTAAGGAAAATGAATAACATTTCTTCACAAACTCCACCAAAGAACAGAAAAGGAAGAAGCACTCTCCAACTCACTCTGTGAGACCAGTACAGCCCTGACACTAAATTCAGACAAAGACATCACAAGAAAAGAAAATTACAAACCAATACTTCTTATGAAGACAGACATAAAAGTCATCAACAAAACACTAGCAGACTGAATCCAGTAACATTAAAAAAAAATGATTCACCATGATAAAGTAAGATTTATCTCAGAAATTGAAGGTTGTTTTAACATCCAAAAGTCCGTGTGAAAACACCATATCAAAAGAATAAAAAACAGAAGCCACATGGTTATCTCAGTAGCTAAAGAAAAAACATTTTAGAAATCTAATGCCCTTGGGGCACCTTGTTGGCTCAGTCGGTTACACTTAGTCGGTTGACTTCCTCAACCTGATAAAACCCACAGCTAACATTATACTTAATAGTAAAAGACTACATGCTTCCCTCTAAGATCACGAATGAGACAAAAGCATCCTTTCTCACCACTTCTACTCAACATCATCTAGAGATTCTAGACAGTCCAATTGGATAAGAAAATGAAATAAGTATTTATATTGGAAAGGAGTAACTGGGGCACCTGGGGGGCCCAGTGGGTTAAGCGTCCAACTTTGGCTCAGGTTGTGATCTCAGTTTGTGAGTTTGATCCCTGCATCTGGCTCTGTGCTGACAGCTCAGAGCCTGGACCCTGCTTCAGATTCTGTCTCCATCTCTCTCTGCCCGTCCCCTGCTCACACTTTGTCTCTCTCTCTCTCTCTCTCTCTGTCTCTCTCTCTCAAGTATAAACATTAAAATAATAATAAAATGAATAACTAAAACTGTCTCTGTTGGCCAATGGCATTATCTTTAGAGATAATTCTAAGAAACCCACTACAAAATGATAAGAAAAAATAAGCTTATCAAGTTTGCAATGTACAGGGTTAATATGCAAAATTCAATTGTATTTCTATTTGCTAGCATTATCGACTGAATGTTTGTGCTCCCTCCAGATCCATATATTGAAGCCCAAACCCTCAATATGATTATATTTGAGTTTGGAGATAATTAGATTTAGATAACGTCAAGAGGGTAAGGGCCTCATGATGGACTTAGTGCCTTTATAAGAAGAAACCAGAGAGTGACTCGCTGTCTCTCCCCAGACTTTCTTTCCCTCTTCCTCTTCCTCTCCCATGTGAGGACATAGCAAGAAGGCAGGCATCCACAAGCCAGGAAGGATCCTCATCAGAACCTGACCATGATCATGCTAACAACCTAATCTCTAACTTCCCAGGTTCCAGAACTCTGAGAAATAAATGTGTGTTATTTAAGCCACCCAGTCTGTGGTATTTTGTTATAGCAATGCTAGCTGAGACAACCAGCAAGGAATAATAAAAAATGAAATTAGGAAAACAATTCCTATTAAAACAGCATCCAAATGAATAAAATGCCCAGCAATAACCTTAACAAAGCAGGGCAAAATAGAGTCTCTGACAACTACAGAATATTATTCTGTAAAGACATTAGAGGAGGCCCAAATAAAATAGAAAGATATCTCCACTTCATGAATCAGGAAACAATATTGTTAAGATGGCAATACTCCCCAAATTGATCTATAAATTCCACACAGTTCCTATCAAAAGCTCAGCTGTCTTCTTTGCAGAGGTTGACAAGCTGATGGTAAAATTTATGTGAAAATTTAAGGAACCCAGAAAAGGCAAAGCAATCTTAAAAATGAATGAAGTTGGGAGACTCACACTTTCCAATTTCAAAACTTAGTACAAAGCTACAGTAATAAGATAGTGTGGTACTGGCATGGGATAGACACACAGGTGGGATAGAATTAAGAATACAGAGATAAACCCTTACATGTATAGTCAATTCATTTTTGACAGGGATGCTGAGACAATTCAATGGCAGACAAGAATTGTCTTTTCAAGAAATTATGCTGGGAGAAGTGGGTATCCACATGCAAAAGAATAAAGTTGGACCCCCTTCCCATGCCATCCATAATATTTAACTCAAAACGGGTCATAGACCAAAAAGTAGGAGACAAAACTGTAAGACTCATATAAGACAATATAGGAGTAAATGTTGGTTACCTTGGTTTTGACAAAGATTTCTTGGATGGAATAATAAATATTGAGGACTCACCGTGGCCCTAAGTGGTGAAGCAGGACTGAAAATATTTCCTCCCAACAAGCATGGCCCATGTTGATGTTTCTCAGCCTCCATTTTACATTGTGCTGCTCACAGTTCAGCCCCAGCTCTTCTTGGGACTCTTCTCTTCCTTGTGCCAGGCTAGGAATCCTGACCCCAACACCCGCGCGCGCGCGCGTGCACACACACACACACACACACACACACACACACACACACATCATTGTTGTATGCTGTATGCCTAACTCCATGAAATCCAAAATAGTTATTAAGACAGCCTCCCCCTGCAAGTTCCAGGAAAAGGAAAACTGAGGTGACGTTGTATGATCTGAATTGCAGATCATTGTGGTGTCTAAATACAGACCGTCCATGCAGACACCTCCTGGCAGTCCAAGAGGATGTAACTTAAGACTATGGAAATCTGAATATCAGGACTTGGATGGCAAGCACAACAGATTTTAGGTACCTATCTACCCCACATCCCAGGTGGTCTACGGTGATGTGTAATAAGTTGAGCCTCCACAAGATCAGTTATATAGTCCCATAGCACCAAACAGCGGTGAAGGCAGAGCGGGTTCCAGAAGATCTAAAAGGCCGTGAAGCCTGAGAATCACATCAAATTTAAATCCTGTAACCGTGGTGATTCACCCTGGAGAATCGTCACAGCCTGTGCTGGGGGCAGAGTACTGAAGGAGGGGGAAGCCGAGAATGTTCAGTGGTGGGGCACCACCAGCTCTCTCTTCAGTGAAGGGCTCATGCCCAGCTGCCAGCAATGCTGGCAGCAGACCACCTTTGGCTGTCCGCTCCTTGCAGCATGGCCTTGGCCACAGGGATCACTTGTCTGTTCTGGGTCCAATATGAAAGAGATGGTTAGGAGTACAATGGCCCGGTCATCTCAGCCCTACTGGGAACACCTCAGGAGGGCCTGTCTAGCTGCAGAGCCCCTTGGACAGTTGGCAGAAGCTGTTACTGGGCCTGCATCTCAGCGTGGTTTCTCTCTCTGCTCAGTCCTGCTTTGTTCCCCTCCCTTCCACAGGTGTTGGTCCCAAGGATGCTCCTTAGATAAAACCTCCCACATGGTAAACTCTGTCTCAGCAACTGTGTCCTGAGAATCCAATCCTTGACGCTCAGTCAAAATTCTTGTCCCTGAAACATGAGCCCTGATCACTCTTGTATCAATTTCTATATCATCTATTGACTATCATCTCTAATGGCTACTATAACCCCAGGTATGGCATTTTACCAAGGAAAACTATATGCTTGGCTTGGAAAAGAGTGAAGAATTAGAAGTTCAATTTATTCATTTCATTAGCTTGTCAGCTTCCTCCCTCTTGTACCTAGAGCATTGTAGGGGAGGAAAAAGTTTGCATCAACCCTCTGAGGGTCCCTGGCTGGGCCTGACAAAGAGGTTGGCAGGCCAACAGCATACAAATTTATTTCAAATAAGTTTTACAAGACACAGGAGGCTTCAAAAGGAGAAGAAGTTCTGAAGAAACAGTTAAACCTGAGTATTTTTTGTGCTAGGTTTGATAAAGAGTTGTGAAGAAATACGATAGGTCAGAGACTAAAATAAAAGACCAGGCCTTTTAGTTCTGGATCTTCTTGGCATCCCTTCATCTTTGGAGGTATGGACGCTCCTTTCCTCTGCATGCAGGGAGGGCCCCCCTCACACAAGTGCTTTATGACCTACTAAGGATGGGAGGGGAAATGACCTTCCTGCTTCTCCCATTTTCTTAAACTCCTTCAGCTCAAACTATTCAATATGCCAAGGGGCCATATTTTGGGGCAGCGTGTCCTGAACCCCATCAAGCACCAAGGTAGCTTTCTTCTTTCTCTTCCCAATCACTATAGAATGAAGCATTCTCTGTCATTCTCTTGCCCACAAGTGATCAAATTCACTTCAGCAGTCTCAACCCTTGGTTCATATGCAAACTTCTGGACAGTTCGGTTTGTATGTCTAGATTCATCCAGAATAGGGCCCTGCACACTTAGTAAGCACCACGTTTGTGCAAACTTCAGGCATGGCAGGCGGAAATAGCTAAGCCATCCAGAGGCTCACAGTGCCCTGTGTGTACCGTCAGGCCTTACCCTCAGTGCCCTCTGGCTGCTTCCAATGGACAGTAGCTGCCTCCTCTTAGTCAGATATGCCCGAAAATTAACATACATCGCTCCAGGAGCCCTTCAACCAACAATTGAGGGGTGAGAACTGGGATAGAAAATCTCCAGCACTTGCAGCTTTCCGTGGGATAATTCTGATGAGTTTCACCTCATTTCCCAGAGTTCCACAGCAGGATGACACTTCAGGAGCACTGGGAGGCAGGTGAATGTTACCTTCCGAGCAACAACACGCCCAGAATTCACTGCCTTCTCTTCATTCACTGCCTTCTCTTCTTGTTTATCCACTGCCTTACTGGTTTCCTGACCTCCCCCCTCCCCCACCACCCAATAAACTACTTACACTCAGATCTTTGAGATCTGCTTCTTAGGAAACAAAATTAAGGGCTACGTCATTCCTGACCATGAAGAATTATAATCTAGTAAAGATTCAGTACATACACAAAATAACATAAACATAAACATGCATGCAGTTTTCCAGTGACCCAAAGAGAACTTTTTGGTTCTTCCAACCTTCCTTTGAAAGTGAATAAATAATGAAAATTCACCTCAGCTGATTTTAGCATAGTGGCTGTCTGTGGTTACCATAGGGAGTTGTTAGTTAATCCCATCAAAGGCTGTCTCCCTTGCTGAGAGAGTAAGGCCATCCTCTGTCCTCTCCACCCTTTCTCACCAGGGGCCATGTCAACATTAGCACCTCACTGATGGCAGATTAAGCAACTAGTGAAACACGGAAAAGGCTCATTTTAGGAACCAAGAGTACTGTTCCTGCTTTGGTCTCGGAATCAAAACAATGGTTTCGATGACAGGAGCCATGATTGAATTGTGAAATCTTTCTTTTAAAGTTTGAGGAAAAGTCCCCTTCAGCTCCAGGTCTTTCTGAACAGCCAGGAAGGAAACACACACACACACACACACACACACACACACACAACCAGCAGATACAGGGTTTGCAGTCCATAAAGTCCCTGTCATAACTACTTTGGCTCTGCCATTGCAGTGCATAGCCATAGATAATACATAAGCAAATGGACAATGGGCTGTGTTCCAATAAAACTTTATTTATAAAACTGATAGCCATATTTGACCTACTAGTAGGCTGTAGTTTGTTGACTGCTGCCCTAGGACCTTGCTATTTAAAGAGGGGTCTGTCGGGGCGCCTGGGTGGCGCAGTGGGTTAAGCGTCCGACTTCAGCCAGGTCACGATCTCGCGGTCCGTGAGTTCGAGCCCCACATCGGGCTCTGGGCTGATGGCTCCGAGCCTGGAGCCTGTTTCCGATTCTGTGTCTCCCTCTCTCTCTGCCCCTCCCCTGTTCATGCTCTGTCTCTCTCTGTCCCAAAAATAAATAAACGTTGAAAAAAAAATTAAAAAAAAAATAAAGAGGGGTCTGTGGACCAGCAGCATAGGCATCACCCAGACTATAAATGCAGAATCTGAGCCCCATCCCAGACCTACTAAATTAGAATCTGAATTATGAAAATAAGGGCCCCAGTGATTCATATGCACAGTAACATTTGTGAAGTACTGTTTTAGGAGATTTGGATTGTGTTGACTGTGAACCAGAATAATTGTATGTATTAAATTGTATGTATGTAAAATAAGCTTTTAGGGGCACTTGGGTGGCTCAGTCGGTTGGGCGTCTGACTTTGGCTCAGGTCATGATCTCGCGGTCTGTGAGTTCGAGCCCCGCGTGGGGCTCTGTGCTGACAGCTCAGAGCCTGGAGCCTGTTTCGGATTCTGTGCCTCCCTCTCTCTCTGACCTTCCCCCATTCATGCTCTGTCTCTCTGTCTCAAAAATGAATATACGTTAAAAAAAATTTTTTTTAATAAAATAAGCTTTTATTTCCATTTAACACTGCTTGAGCGTGATGATAGCAGAAATTTGCTTGGTTTTATGTGACTAGGTCTACAGTGGTCACTCCTCCTTATTGGTGGAGAGAGGAGGATCAGTTCAAAACCTACAAAATTGGGACAGACCATGAAGTCTGGACAATCTAACTTAGCACAACTCACAAGTAATCACAGCACTCCATAGAACCACGAAGTTCCCCATGCCTTCTTTTCCTTTTCTCCCACAAAGTGGCAGCAGCTTTGACTGAGCTGGACCAGTCAGCCCTGAATCTGATTGCTCACATGTGTGTACAAATAATTTAGGTGTCTTTGTCGTCACAGGTCATTAAATGCCCACAACATGCTGTTCCCAAAAATGTCAGCCTCAGGGACTTGGGGGAAAAAAAATCCTCACTCCAAGGGCTAAAACGCATGCTCGTTAAAGTCATGAATTATTTGATGTTCTGTCAAAGATGAATCCACAATGGAAAGGACAGAGGAGGGTGAGTGTGTATTTGAGAGGACTGCCCCAGTAAGAAAACAGTGGGCAACGTCTGTGCCTGACTGACCACATGAGTGGGAGCAAGGCGCTTGACTCCTCAGAACCACGGTGTTCTTATCTGGGAAAAGGAAGCTCCTAGTTTCTCAGTACCTATAAACATTTTAGTGGCTCATAACCTTTGACTCAACAATTATACCTGTAGGACTACGCTCTATAAAATTTTCACGTAAGTATGCGAAAGTTTATGCCAGCGTGTATTCATCCAGCGCTATCTTAATAGTAAATCAGGAAGCCACTTAAACATTCAGCGGTATGAGAATGGCTAAATAAATTGTAGGACCGCTAACTGTTCTAACGTGAGTTAGTTAAAAAAAAGGTGGAACCATTTGCACTGAAGCGGAAATGTATCTTTGCTATACTGTTAGAGGAAAAGAATAAGATACAGATCATAATTCATTGATTCCAAGGTAGGCATTTTTCACCTTTCGCATTATTATAAGTAGAGCCTTATAGTTGATGGTGTCTTACAATTGCTATGGATCAGGCAACAGTCTTGGTGGTATACATAAAGTAATGACAGATCCTATACTCAAGTGGCATCTTAGATTGAATGCAACGTGCTGAATGAACCACACACATATGTGAATGGATGTTTGATATATGTTTCTCTTATACCGCGCATAGCTATACTTACAAACATATATAGGTGTATATTTCAAAGCATTGAAAAAATGCCTAGAAATATGCACGTCAGATGCACAGTAGCCAGTTTTAAGGAAAAAAATTAAGTAAATAGGGCTAGGGAGTGAGATGCAAGAGGCAGTTTTGCCTTCCAGGTTTTTGTACTTTTTACACTTTTTGCGTTGTATTGACAACAAACATGTTTTACTTTTTAAATCAGAAAATAGTATGGGGTGTCTGGCTGGTTCAGTCAGTAGAGCATGCAACTCCTGGTCTTGCAGTCCTAAGTTTGAGCCGTATGCTGGGCATAGAGATTACTTAAAATCTTTTAAAAAATCAAAAAGTAGTATGATAGTAATGTCTTTATTCTTGTCTCACAAGACTGGAGTGAAAGACATTATCATACAAAAGTAATTGCTGTAGAGCGCATGGCGGTTCTCCTCTCCTTTGTCAGCTACAGAGACTCGGGGGAAGAGACAGAAATTGGAGACATTTAGGGCTGCCACCTTTTTTATTTTGCCTGGAGTGCAACATTTATTCTGTGAGAAAATGAGATGGGATGGCCCATGGCAACAGGAGAAGCCAATCTTTGGCTCATTGGGATATCACTTCTGATCAGGAATGTGTCATGAGGCGTTCATTCAAGAGGCAAATCAGCAGGGAAATGTCAAAACATCAGCAAATTGTGAGTAAATAGACTCAGACGCTTTGGTGCAAACTTGCTAAGAACAGAGGCTGTGGTTTCCATATGCCCCTACAGACTTCCTGGTAGAAGCCCTCATGAATATTAACCACTTATACATTTCAGGGTGAATGACGGTAGCACAGCCAAGCATGTGAGCCTTGTTCTTGAAGAAGGACCTGGTCCTTGGGTAGGAAGGAGTGAGGGGAGAAGAGTCCAGTTCAGCACCTCAGAGGCTTTCTCTGGGAGCCAGGGAAGTAATACCTGGAACAGGGCAGTTTTTTGCAAAGAGGAAAAGTTCCATCACATATGATGAAACACATGAGGGTGCTTTGCAACTAGGTAGCATCCTATTCCTTCTTATTTTGTAGGTGGATATGTACATTTCGTGTCAGTGTCTACATGGTTGGCTCAGCTCCTGGGTGGAACTCAGTACCTTCCCTCCTTTTTGTGCTTCACTGTAATCAAAGCTCAGCCAGCTACAGTAGGCAGGAAGCATGTTTTCTTTCTTGGGCAAAATTGACAGAGCAAACTTGCCTCTTTGAAAGTATGAGACTCTTTTGGGTTTATTCTTGAGGATCTGCAGAGCGAGTTATCCTTAAGTGATCTACCCATACAGAAGTTCTCCTGGGAAGCTGGAGCAAAAGGCAGGGAGCACAAGTGGGTAGAGGTTGTGAAACAAACCTGACATGTGTTGGTAATGGTTGAAGTGGGCGATGGAGGCATACAAGCTCAAGATGCTTGTCACTCTACCGTTGTCTAAGTTTGAATTTTCCATATTCCAAGGTTAAGTAAAAGAAAAAGAACTGGAGGGAAGAAGTGCTGAATTTCTCTACCAGCAGGGAGAGGCTACCGTGCCAGGATCATTTCTGTTAGTATATTCTCATTTTCCTTACCTAGAAATGGACACAATACCAACTCACTGGGTTGTGATAATTAAGGCAAGAGATGAATGTAAAATTCCTAGCGTTGTCCCTCAAAGTGTGCTACTATTACTAAAATAAAATAAGATTAAATTACCTTTAAAATACCAGTGTATTGACAGCGATTTTATTTTAATGGTGGAAATATTTTTACTTGCTTTCTTTTCATTGTATTTTCCCCACTTTCTATATTGAACAAATCTATCGCTACAATTAGGAAAAATGGAATAATCTTTATTCGAATTAACTTTTATTTGACTCCTCTCTTACCCATATGTGAAGGGGTTTGAAAAACTTGGACTACTAACCATTCAAAAACATTCTTAATATTATAACTTCAGTTCCTCCCTGTCTGAAGCTGAAAGCCTTTTTGATGCAAGAACTTTGGTTTGAAGTTCCTTAAAGAATGATAAAGAAAAAAGCTGAATTACAATACACCCATCTCTTCTACCTCCTGGTTCCAAAAAATGTTTAAATTAGCTTCTGGCTATTTCTGTGTAAAGTTAGTTTGTGATTTTATTGACAGGTGATGGGTTACAGTAATTCACCCTACAGTTCCCCCAGGGATAAACATGAAACATGCTACTACTGTCAAAGAAGCTAGATCCCTGTTGGTTTTTTCTTTCTTTCTTTCTTTCTTTCTTTCTTTCTTTCTTTCTTTCTTT
>NW_024412444.1:6094603-6104778 GCF_014898765.1 Herpailurus yagouaroundi
TTTCTTTCTTTCTTTCTTTCTTTCTTTCTTTCTTTCTTTCTTTCTTTCTTTCTTTCTTTCTTTCTTTCTTTCTTTTTTCTAAAAAACATGTATCTTGTGCCTGTTGCTGCTGCTTTTATTTGGAGCATCAAATAAATAGAAGACACTGACTTCCAAGAGTTTTTGACATTGATGGTGTTATGCAATGGTCTTTTATACTATATCAGTTGTCAGTTGTCACAGTGATATGACATAACTAGGCAAAACTGACACAGCCATATAACTTTCTTGGGAGTAGAATATTTCACGTCTTTCCTGGGGTAATTGCAGGCTCCGTCACTGTAACCCTCAAACTATCTGTAAGTGGAGGAAACTCACATAGAAAACTCAGCACCTGCGATGGTAAGCACTGAGTGAGCTCCTGGGTCTGCAGGCTGCGGTTGATCGGGCTGGGCGTGGCTGATCTGAGCCTGACTCACTTTGACTCACAGGGCTCAGCTGACTATGCCCTACTGCAGGGTAGCCTCGTCTGAAACCAAGCGGCCAGGGGCTGTGCTCCACGTTGTTTTCATCCTATATAGCACACCATCCTACACGTGTTCTCCTGCTAAGGGAGCAAGCACAAGCAAAAGTGCCCAAGTGCTTTTTTGTTTCCTCATTGTTTTTTTCAAAATAGGTCTTAAATCCCTCCCCTCTTTTTTCCCAGGTGTTGTTTTTTTTGTTTTTGTTTTTGTTTTTTTTAAGATCTTGTTGTGTCATGTCTGCTAATATCCCTAGGGCTAATGCAAGTAACTAAGACAGCCCAGATTCAAAAATGAGAAAGTAGGAGCTCCTGGGTGGCTCAGTTGGTTAAGCATCCAACTTCAGCTTGGGTCGTGATCTCACGGCTCATGAATTTAAGCCCCGCATTGGGGTCTCTGCTGTCAATGCAGAGCCCACTTTGGATCCTCTGTCGCCTCTCTCTCTCTCTCTCTCTCTCTCTCTCTCTCTCTCTCTGTCATCCCTCCCCTCTTTCTCAAAATTAAATAAACGTTAAAAAAATGAGGAAGTAGATTGTGCCTTCTTTACTGAAAGGAATTGCGAAGTCACCTGGTGAAAGTTGGGGCTACAGGAGAGAGTAAAGAATGGGGGTCATTAATGCCAAGTAGCCAAAGCAATCTTGAAAAAGAAAACCAAAGCAGGAGGCCTCACAATCCCAGACTTCAAGCTATACTACGAAGCTGTAATCATCAAGACAGTATGGTACTGGCACAAGAACAGACAGTCAGATCAATGGAACAGAATAGAGAACCCAGAAATGGACCCACAAACGTATGGCCAACTAATCTTTGACAAGGCAGGAAAGAATATCCAATGGAATAAAGACAGTCTCTTCAGCAACCAGTGCTGGGAAAACTGGACAACAACATGCAGAAAAATGAACCTGGACCACTTTCTTACACCATACACAAAAATAAACTCAAAATGGATGAAAGACCTAAAAGTAAGACAGGAAGCCATCAAAATCCTCAAGGAGAAAGCAGGCAAAAACCTCTTTGATCTTGCCTGCAGCAACTTCTTACTCAACACATCTCAAGAGGCAAGCGAAACAAAAGCAAAAATGAACTATTGGGACCTCATCAAAATAAAAAGATATTTGCAAACAACATATCAGATAAAGGGTTAGTATCCAAAATCTATAAAGAACTTATCAAACTCAACACCCAAAAAACAAATAATCCAGTGAAGAAATGGGCAAAAGACATGAACAGACACTTCTCCAAGGAAGACATCCAGATGGCCAACCAACACATGAAAAAATGCTCAACATCACTCATCATCAGGGAAATACAAATCAAAACCACGAGATACCACCTCACACCTGTCAGAATGGCTAACATTAACAACTCAGGCAATGACTGATGTTGGTGAGGATGCAGAGAAAGAAGATCTCTTTTGCACTGCTGGTGGGAATGCAAACTGGTGCAGCCACTCTGGAAAAGGAGGTTCCTCAAAAAGCTAAAAATAGAACTACCCTATGACCCAGCAATGGCACTACTAGGCATTTGTCCATGGGATACAGGTGTGCTGTTTCCAAGGGACACATGCACCCCCCTGTTTATATCAGCACTATCAACAACAGCCAAAGTATGGAAAGAGCCCAAATGTCCATTGATGGATGAATCGTTACAGAAGATGTGGTATATATATATATATATATACATACAATGGAGTATTACTCGGCAATCAAAAAGAATGAAACCTTGCCGTTTGCAACTACATGGATGGAACTGGAGGGTACTATGGTAAGTGAAATTAGAGAAAGACAAAAATCATATGACTTCATTCATATGAGGACTCTAAGAGACAAAACAGATGAACATAAGGGAAGGGAAACAAAAATAATATAAAAACAGGGAGGAGGACAAAACAGAAGAGACTCATAAATATGGAGAACAAACTGAGGGTTTCTGGAGGGGTTGTGGGAGCAGGGATGGGCTAAATGGGTAAGGGGCATTAAGGAATCTACTGAAATCATTGTTTCACTCTATGCTAACTAATTTGGATGTAAATTTTAAAAAATAAAAAAGAGGGGCGCCTGGGTGGCGCAGTCGGTTGGGCGTCCAACTTCAGCCAGGTCACGATCTCGCGGTCCGTGAGTTCGAGCCCTGCGTCGGGCTCTGGGCTGACAGCTCAGAGCCTGGAGCCTGTTTCCGATTCTGTGTCTCCCTCTCTCTCTGCCTCTCCCCCGTTCATGCTCTGTCTCTCTCTGTCCCAAAAATAAATAAAAAACGTTGAAAAAAAATTAAAAAAAAATATGATTGTTTAAAAAAAAAGTTTTTTAAAAAAAATAAAAAAGAAATAAAAAAGTAAAAGAATGGGGGTCATTAATGCAATTAATGTGCCATATAAAGTTACATAACAAGAACTAGCAGTTCTCTGTGAGGTTATATGTTTTGCAATGCACTGTTATATATCTTCATGTATATAATTACATCCCTAAGGATGGAAGAGGATTAATTCTTTCAGTAAGGTAGCTATGAGTTGTTTTGATGCTGAAATTTATTTTTACTTCTAGCCTCTTGTCCCCTAATTTGTACACATATGCTATGATAATTTGAAGTTAAATTTCAGGGATCAGTGAATAAAATTGCTTTTTTTCCCTTTTTTGCACATGCAGTTGTGGTTTCCTGATATACCCTTGTGGTTGCCAGATAAACACCCATTTATCTTTCAAAACCCACCTATTGTATCACCTCCTCCAGGAAGCCTCTCTGGCCTCTCCAGATAAAATTAATCATTCCCTCCTCTGATCTACCTTTGTGCCTTGCCTTATCTGTTTAAGCTGTCATCTGCCTCTGTAGAGTCTGAGCTCACTGAGTGGAATAAGGAGAATAGGCTCTGGGATCAGGCTACCAGAGTTCACCTCCCAGGTACTATTTCCCACATGTGGGGCCTTGGACAGGTTATTCAGCTTGGGCTCTATGTACCTCCTATCTGTACTGTGGGAGTACTAATTGTATTGGCTTAAGAGGGACACTAAGAGAATTAAATGGGCATTAAATATTTGATAAAAGACATGACATAATGTTCTAAATAAAATTAGCTATTAGTGTTTATCATCTTATTACCCATAATGCTAGTTAGATGACCTTATACCACCTTGGAGTCAATTTGTAACACTGGGTCTAGACCACCAAGGTACCCTTGGATCCTTAAGTCCTTACGGTGTCCTTGGCTGAGGTCAAAAGTATGAGTGATTTTGCAATCAGGATCTGAAGGAGAAGGAGGTAGGAAATTAATAGCTGAACGATGGAACAAGCCTCCAAAGATCACCCCATTCTGACCCTAACATGTAATCCTGTGACGATAAAGAAAATAAAAAGAGGATCAAAATGTACCCAATTAATATTCATCTTTACATGGAAACCAATTTGACAATAAATTTCATGTTAAAAAAATATTCATCTTTACAGATCTCATTTTTAGGTATTGTCTTTCTGTTCCTCTGAGCAGAAGGTTCACTTAAGTCATTCAGTAAACTTTGTTCTCCAAAAACCAAACAGTAAGGTGATGTGGGGACAATGGGAAGTAAAATGAAATGGCACAACCCATCCCTGAGGCTAGAAGAGGCAATGAAACGGAATTACATAAGCTTCCTCTAAGTCCTCAATTTGAATGATGCATTTACTTTGAGACATCTCATCTTCAAAATAGGTGAGCTGAGGATTAGAGGAATGGAACAGATGGCATCTTGATAAATTAATACTCTGAAAACGAGGGAGGAGGCACACATTGTCTACAACATTCAGAAAGTATTTCTACTAGAATAAAGTATATACTGTATTTTGGTGTATCTGAAGATTAGATGTTTATGTCATCGTCATTATTTAGCACATTTTGGGGAAAGAAAGAATTTTGATAAATACAAAGGTTATACTTGAGCATTTATTCACTTGCTACAGTGCTACCAACTAGTAAACTCCAAAGGTGAACTTGGTATATAAATAGTAAGTAAATGGTAAATAAAGAGAAATTGTCTTTTGCTAAGTGAAATAAGTCAGACAGAAAAAGGCAAGTACCATATGATTTCACTTATATGTGGAAGCTAAAAAACAAAGCAAACAAATGAACCAGAAATAGACTTACAAATACAGAAAGCGAACTGGGCGGTTGCCAAAGGGTAGGGGTGTGGGGGGTGGTCAAAAGGATAGAGTTACAAACTTCCAGTTATAAAATAAATAAGTCATGGGGATGAAAAATACAGTATAGGGAACATAGTCAATAATAGTGTAATAACATTGTATGGTGACAGACAGTAACTACACTTACCATGGTGAGCATTGTGTAATGCACAGAATTGTTGAATCACTATGTTGCATACCTGAAACTAATATAATATTGTATGTCAACTATACTTCAAAAAATTTTTAATGTTTTATTTATTTTTGAGAGAGAGAGAGAGAGAATGAGAGCAGGGGAGAGGCAGAGAGAAAGGGAGACACAGAATCCGAAGCAGGCTCCAGGCTCTGAGCTATCAGCACAGAGCCCGATGTCAGGCTGGAACTTACAAACTGTGAAATCATGACCTGAGCCAAAGTCGTATGCTTTACCAACTGAGCCACCTGGGCACCCCTACTTCAATTAAAGAGAGAGAGAGAGAGAGAGAGAGAGAGAGAGAGAGAGAGAGAGAGAAAGAAAGAAAGAAAGAAAGAAAGAAAGAAAGAAAGAAAGAAAGAAAGAAAGAGTTATCTTTGTAGAATCATGTAATGGGATTTTAGTAGGCAAAATGTACACATAATAAAAATAAAAGACAAATAGTACACAAAGATATACTATGAACTGTCTCCCTCTCAGCTCTAATTCTCCATTCCTCAAAGGAAACACCATTATCACTTTCTTACATATCCTTTCTTTTCTTGTATATGCATATATATTACAGCTTGAGAGAGTTAAAGATCTTTGTTTCTAATTTATACCCTTATTTTGCATACACTTATTAAGGCTAAAACTAAACCCTTGCAGTGGACAGGCTTTACATGATTTGGGCAAAATTGTTAAGTCAATCAGGATTAGTTTGGTTTCAAGTGACCAAAAGAAAGGTGGTTTAAGCAAAGAAAAAAAAAAAAAAAGAAATCATGGGAATACATCCAGGGGATAGAGATCTGACAGCCTCAAACACAGCTTGAGGTCTTGACCATTCATATTCTCTCTCCCTCTCTCCCTCCCCCTTTCTCCCTCTCCCCCCCTACTTGCTGTTCCACTCTGTTTCCCAGTTTCCCTCCATTTTTGGAGCCTGTGGAGTGACAAAATCATGGTCAGCAGCTCTAGCCCCACATCCCACCTGGCTTAAAATCTAGCAAAATGAAAAAGAGTGCTTCTCTTCCCCAGCTATTCAAGGAAAGCCTGAAGCTAACTTCTTACTGGTCTATATTGTCTCATACCCATCCCTGAGCCAATCGCTGTTCCAAAAGCAATGTCCTTTTGCCCCCAGAACACATGCTTCCCTCTCCCTCACTCCTCCCACGAAACGTGATCACAGCATGTGATCTAAAAGTGAGGGAAGCTGTATAGCTCAGAGGAAAACTAGGGTGCCATTACCAACAGAAGGGTGAACCGATGGCAGGCAGATGAAAATCTCAGAACTTCATAGCACTTACCCAATTAAGGAAAAGATGGAAATAGTTACCTCTTGCTTCATAGTAGAAAATTGTCAAAGATTAGGGAAACTATATTGTTTATTCTCAAATCTTATTTTTTATTACAGGATAAACCTCAATTGGACAAGTTCAAGATATAAGTTATCTATCTAAAAGCCAGTCCAATGTTCCTACTTCCTACTATACTGATGAATTCAATGGTCCAATAATTCAGGTTTTGTTTGCTTTCCCACTCTTTTCAGAATCATTCCCATCAAGCACATGGTAATAGCTTTATATTTTCCTTCCTTTCAGTAACCCCATTACTGGAATGCTTCTTAGCCATTAAAACCAGCGGTTGATTTTTTTGTCACTCAAATAACATGAACTCACGTACATATTAAGGCCTATCTGAGCTATAAATGGTAAAAGAATATCAATGCCTTCTATCAAATTAGGAAAATAACAAGTAAGACTCAAATAGAAGAAATAAACCATTTGGTAACACAAGACAAAATATGTCTTTTTTAATGCACAGTTCATGGGATTAAAAAAAAACTATTCACTAACATTGAAAATACATTGCTTTTAACCTCAAGACTACAGTACATTCAGGCAGGAATAGAGATCACCTAGTCTAGTGATGTGGATGTGTGATAGGGCCGACCTTTGGGAAGGGAATTCACTCAGGTGTTGGCTTCAAATGCAAATTGTTTGGCATGGCCTTGGTCTAATGAGCAAATGGTCTGTAGGTGGGATCTGAGAATTGTGTATTAATTAGCTCAGTTGATGATACTTATGTGGCTTTAACTTGGGGAAAAAATGTGGGTGGCTCAGTTGGTTAAGTGTCTGACTTCAGGTCACAATCTCACGGTTCTTACAGTTCATGAGTTCAAGCTCTGTTGCGGGGCTCAAATTTAAAAAATTAAAAATACATGCAGACTTGCCATCCAGGATGTCAAGCAAATTAAAAATCTTTAAATGTCTATATCTTGACAGCTAATGGGTTCAAGCCCCGCATTGGGCTCTTGCTGACAGCTCAGAGCCTGGAGTCTGCTTCAGATTCTGTGTCTCCCTCTCTCTACCCACTCCCCTGCTTGTGCTCGCTCTCTCTCTCTCTCTCTCTCTCTCAAAAATAAACATTAAAAAATATTTATTTAAAAAATGTGGATAGTCTAACCTCCTCATTTTATAAACAGGGCTTTTGAGGTGCAGAATAGGGAAGTGATTTGCCCATAAATGGCAGAGCTGGGGCTAAACCCATGTGTCCTGAATGCAGTACTCTTACCTCCTTCCTTGTTTTTCACCTTTTTGTGCATCCATTTCCATGGGGTTGTTGAGAATGAATCTGGCTGACCATATTGTCCAGGCTGGTGTGAAATTCTATTAGAAAGATATCTGGTATGGAAATGACCATATCAATGAGCTTTAACTGTTTCTTACAGGATTCTTTTCCTGACTGTACAAAGCATCTGTCTGGTTAAAGTCTCAGTCGATTCTTAAACACAAGTGTTCCGGATGAGGAAAAGAGTTTCCCTCGGTCAAAGGACCGTGTATTCAGAAGATGCAAATCAACCAATAGGACTCATTCAAGATACCTGACATTGTACCTGAAATGGGTCCACATCACATTGCAATGGATTCTTTTTGTGTTCTCTATAAGAAAAGTGAGGAGAGACTGACAACATGATTCCATTGAAACCTTTTAGATTACATTTTTCCTGATCACCTTAGGTCTTACTTCACCACACATACAATTATATCTGGATAACATATTTGAAGAGATGTTTCAAATTGGAATTAAGAGACATCCACAACCTTTCCATTTCCAGTGGGTGAGATTTTCTCTTCCTTACTCTTACTGTGACTGATTCAACTTTGTATTTTCTGTATCCAGCACAGTGCCTGGTACATAATATGATGGCGTTATGTAGAAGTTATACGCCACAGCGGTTGAGAGAAAGGGCCACGAAGGTGCCGGTAAATATTTAACAATGGGCTCTCCAAGAGAAGGAAGTCCCGATCTGTAGCATTTGCTGATCTCCATGGTGTAAATAGTTCACTATGGCCAATTTCAAGCTACTAGCGTGACTGAATGCACATTTGTGAAAAAGATATGCCATAGCGCATTGTTACATAATATTTCCACCAGAAAGGTTCAATAGAAATAGCTTTAAGAATGAAGATAAAGTAGAATATAGTAAAATAATTAGAAAGCAGAGCTGAGTGTTGATTACCTTTGTTTTAATATCATTTATTTGATTGAAGGTTTATCTAACTTAATCTTTAATAATGGCTGAATTTAACAACCAGTGCTCAAAAGTCCTGAATATGGGACATTTTGCTCTTTGTGAGCTGATTTGATCTAACTTCAGTTGCCACTGGAAGGGGCTCTTGGGCCTGAGTCATAACTTCTTCAATTATTAGCTCTGAGATTTTGAGCAAGTCGGCTTGACCTTCTAGTGCCTCACTTTCCTTATCTTTATAATGGAATAATAGTGGTAAGTATCTTACAAGCTGTTTGCAAAGAATAAATGAGAAAGTACATGTAAAATTAGAGAAATGTTGTAAGAGCCCAAGAAATGTTGGCTCTTGGTGATAATAATAATACTCAACAAATATTGACTCAGTGACAGATGGTGGATAGATGGATGGACACATGGATTGACAGATGCTTTTCATGTGAGAGAGAGAAAAGCTTTTTTTTTTTTTTTTGATGCTTGTTTATTTATTTTGAGAAAGAGAGAGAAGATCAGCAGGGGAGGGGCAGAGAGAGAGGGAGAGAGAATCCCAAGAAGACTCCATGCTATCAGCACAGAGCCCGATGTGGGGCTTGAACTCACAAACCATGAGATCATGACCTGAGCCAAAACCAAGAGTCAGATGCTTAACCAACTGAGCCACTCAGGTGCCCTGGGAAAAAGCTTTTTTAATATAAAAAATATTTAAAAAGTTCATCCATAAAGTGTCTCTAAGGAGGATATGAAATCCCCCAGTTTGTCATGGTGGATGAATCAACTCTTCTTTCCATGGTGCTGCATGATATGCTAAGAGTCCTACATGACTTGCCATTAGTAGCATCAGCAGTCACTAAAAAAAGCAGGAAGAGAAGTACCCTTTCTTCACTCCTACCATCCGCGGGGAGCACAAGTGTTAAAGCCCCTTTCAGACATCATCGCTGCATGTCCGTGGCCCCTTCTCTTCCGGAAAGAGCTGAGTCTCTCTTTTTCTGAATCACATGTCTGCTAATATCAAGGCGCGGGGTTTTCCCTCCAGATACTGCCTGCTCTTCTAAGACCACCCAAGGAAGCATCTCTTTCCTGCTCACAGTGGATTGATCCCAGTACACTTGACAGTGCCCCGTGGGACTGTTTCTCACTCACATGGAGAGTCTGACATATTGAGGACAGTGGTTCCTCTCAAGTCTGAACGGAGCCCTTCTCCTTTGGAATCGTGTCTTCTTCCTTGCTCCAGTTAGGCTTTGGTTCATCTTCCCAGGCCGAGAGAGAGGAGAAGAGTCTCCTGACAGCTGTGGATCCTACATCTTCTGTGCAATAATGTCTCAGAGAAAAACTAGAAGCGGAAGCCCAGTTGCCACCAAACTCAGCTTTCCACATCATTCAAATGCCCCAAATGGTGGCTCACCTGTAATGAAGGTAGGTGACCTGCAAACAGGCCTTTGACAAAAGTCTGCATCTATGTGTCAAGATGAGAACGTTGGTCTCATAACTCGAAGCCTAGAACCTTTTTCACTGAATCACGCTACCTTTTGGGAGGTGTGGCAGGGAGTTCTTGACGTAAGTAACACCCTTATTTTTGCTTCTTTGAAAAGATAGACATTGGGGCGCCTGGGTGGCGCAGTCGGTTAAGCGTCCGACTTCAGCCAGGTCACGATCTCGCGGTCCGTGAGTTCGAGCCCCGCGTCGGGCTCTGGGCTGATGGCTCGGAGCCTGGAGCCTGTTTCCGATTCTGTGTCTCCCTCTCTCTCTGCCCCTCCCCCGTTCATGCTCTGTCTCTCTCTGTCCCCCCAAAAAATAAAAATAAATAAAAAAAATAAATGTTGAAAGAAAAGATAGA
>NW_024412444.1:6104878-6124233 GCF_014898765.1 Herpailurus yagouaroundi
TCTAGTTCATCTATCCTAAACACTTTAAAATGAAGAGGAGATAGTTTTGAGTATCTATAACGAAACAGGTAACTAAAGGAAAAGTTGCATCAAAGGACAATGACAGAGAATGAATGGAGACTTGGAATATAAAAATGTCTTTAACCTGGTAAGGGTTACCTATCAAAAGTGTGGAGCAAGCCCCATACTTAATGGTGATGCATTCCTCTGAAGATCAAGGAAAACCCAAGGATATTCATTCTAGCCTCTATTTTCCTGGAGGTTTCGGTGAATGCAGTAAGACAAGAAATAGAAATTAAATCTATAAGGATTAGAAAGGAAGAAATGAAATTTTAAATGACAAAAATTTGAAAAGCTCCAAAGAGGTTTCAAATCATTAGAAGTAATGAGAGAGTTTAAGAAGGGTGGTTGGATATGAAATCAATATGCAAAAATAAATCTATGCATCAACGTCCAATATTTAGAAAATTCATTTTAAAATTTCCATTTATAACACTTTTTATAATGCTAGTGAGTAAAGCTAAAAGAATTACTACTATGTTAATGAACAGAAAGAAGATTCTACGTTATAAAGTGGTCAGTTCTCTCCAAAATTGTGAATTAAGTGCTATTCCAATCTAAACTCCTGTAGAAATCTACAGAAGTTGTGGTTTTTGGGGTTTTTTTTTTGTTTGTTTTTTGTTTTTTGGGTTTTTTTTTGGAAAAAGTAGAAACTGATTCTAAAGTTTATGTAAAAGGGAACAGGGAAAAGCCATGACACTTTTTTTTAATTAAAAAATTTTTTTCAACATTTATTCATTTTTGAGAGTGAGAGAGACAGAGCATGAACAGGGGAGAAGGGCAGAGAGAGAGGGAGACAGAGAATCTGAAGCAGGCTCCAGGCTCCGAGCTCCAGGCTGTCAGCACAGAGCCCGACGCGGGGCTTGAACTCATGGAGTGCGAGATCATGACCTGAGCTGAAGCCGGATGCTTAACTGACTGAGCCACCCAAGCGCCTTAAAGCCATGGCACTTAAAGAAAAACAAGTTTGGGAGAGCGACATGCTTTCTAGATATCAAGGCATCATATAAATCTCTAGTAATTAAGACAGTGCGGTATTGTTTCATTTGTAGACACATAGAAAACATAACAGAATAATAACAAAGCCAAATAAACTGAGAGACTGTTGCGGGTTGAATTTGGTCTTCCGAAAAAGATACATTCAAGTCCAAAACCCCTGGAACTTATGAATGTGACCTATTTGGACATAGGGTCTCTGCAGAAGTAAGCAAGTTAAAATAAACTGGACCTTAATCCAGTTGTTGGTGTTGTTATAAGCAGCAGAGACACAGAGAGAGAGGAAGACCGCCGTATGCCAAGGAATGCACATAAGCACTTGTTGTGTACCTGGCGAAGCACTTTTCATGGTGTATATATGCTGGGAAACACACGGTGTGCACACGTTTAAGGAATGAAGTGAAGGAGTGAAGGAAGGTAGGCCTGAAGCTGCCGGTGGAAGGAGTAGGTCACCAGAGCCTGGAAAGAAGAGAGTCAACAATTGAGAGGGCTCCTTAGAGGTCTTCCTTAGAGGCCACCCAGAAGTGGGGGGGGGGGAACTGGAGAAATCTCACGCTCCTCTGCCCTCAGGTCTCCTGCTGGTGTTTCCACCAGTCAAGCAGAACTCAGTGGATGAGAGAGTCCACAGATGAAGTCCTTCTTGGTTAGTCTTCCAGGTACAGAATTTGGTAGAATAAGGGTAAAAAGAGGATTTGAGGGGCAGTGGTTTTATCTTGCACACAAGACATTATATAATCTTTGCAAAGCTGTAAGGGACCCGTGCTACCCTTATCCCATTTCACACAAGCAAACTGGGGCTTGGAGAGGTTAAGTCGCATGCTGACAGTTGGCATGTAGTAGAGTTGGGGTCTAAGCCTAGACAGTGTTAATCATGAGCCAGGTAGCTCACCGCTAAAGTGAAATTCATGGCTCCATCATAGGTACAGACTAAGTCTCAGAGCAGGTGAAAAGCTGGGCCAGTGTCAGCAGAAAGGGCTGGCATTTCCCAGTTCTGTCTGGCTCCAAATGCCATCTTCCACTGTGACACCACATGAGCACCCATGACGTAGCGACCCACGAGAGGCACACGCTTGGGGTTTTCCTTTTAATTACAAAGTGGAGAAGTGGCGACACCAATAATACTATTGAAGTATTCAACTGGTTTTTACCTCAAGTGACAGAGTAGCCATCCTCAGAAATGAACAGCCTCCACCATGACATGGGAGAAAACAAGGAGTAGCCGATATTTGCCAGCCTGCATTTTGCATACCCTTGAGGGTGTCTGTCACTAGAGATGTTCTGAGGGTTTATGTTGTTAGAGATGCTGGGATCTCTGCAATTCATTTTGATTTTGTTTAAAGCCATAAAATAAAGTGATTGGGTGAAATTCTTTTCTGTTAAAACAAAACAGAATAGTGTGAGGCCTTGCAGCTTTTATCATGGGCACTTTTAAGGTACACGATCGCTTTCATTCAGCTAAATGCTATTGGCTCAAACATGGACTCTATGATTACAATTTGGTTTTGATTATTCTTGTTTATGCACATCTTGTTTAGTTTATACTAAACTATTAGACAGGAAAGAGATAGGGAGTATGAGAAAAATAAGACATTAATGATCATGAAAATGATAATCTACAATTTCCCTTCAAACTGATACCTTATAGACTCATATAGTGACTTATCAGAACAGGTAAACCACACATGTCAGGATTTCCATATTACTTTCGCTTCCATTGCTCAATAGAAGAACTTCAGTGGTGATTATAGTTCATTTGGCTTTTGATCTATTGGGGATAATAATAACCATCCATATGATGGGTTATTTGCAGAGAAATGTTGCAAGTAGAAGCCCTGAAACTTTTTATTAACTCGTCATTTGGAAACAAAGCAGAAAAACATTAAAAATAAACCAGTTAACTTTAAGTGAAAAATCTAAGCAGTCCAAACAATCGTGTCATGAAGCCATTTTTAAAAATCTATTCTTGATGCTGTAACACCTGTTAAATCCCAGTCTCTATTTAAGTAAGCATTCAATCCTTAAACTAAATAAGATACGATGTCCTTTTAAACTCTATTTTTGTTCCGGAATTATCTCCAAGTAGATTAACTAGTGCCTACCCTTTTTTAAAGGAGTTGGCATTTATTTTCACATACAAAGTGATTACAGTTGATCATTTTAAATGTTATTTTATTATACAGTATAGACCTAAATATTTTTTAAAATAAAATCACTTCTTTATGACATACCATGAACGAAATAATGGAGTTGCATAACAAACTGACAAGGAGATTCATGAGGCATTGCCATGTGTAGTAGACATTTGTCACTTTTGTCCATGCAGCAGGAAACCTCTTTTTTCCAGCAACATTGCCTGGAGCCTGTTTCGGAAGCTACCCTCTCCCAGCCACAGTCCCATATAGGTTAGGTGAAAATGACCTGCCTTGCTGATGGGTACCTGGCCTCAGATGAAGAAAATCAGAATGTGGAACACCCTGGCCAGTGGTTCATTTAGAACGACTATGTCCCAAACTGTGCCAATAAACTTTAGTGGAACCAGTAGAATAAAGAAGCTGCCTTTCAGATGGAACCACTGAAAGAGAAGGACCAAAGACCAGAATATTCCCAGCAATGTGCAAGAATACCATATGCCTAAGAAAAAAACAGCAAAGAAAAGCATAGTCAAACGACCGATAGTGACAGGTTCCCAGTGACATGTTTGAGCTCCTGGTTCCAGCCATTTCATAACTCAGTTGGATTTCACTTTTAGACTTCTCAGTTATATTAAGCAATAACTTGATAGATGACCTTGAATACATCACTTTATTTCTCTGGTCTTCTCTGTCTTCATCTATAAAATAAAGGCATTAGATCAGATGCCTGCCTAACATCTCTTTTAGATTTTACAGATTTGTGATCTTGTGATTGACCATGCATTAGTGACTCTGTAGAATTTTCAAATGGACCCAATTTCAATTGACAAAATAAATGGTGCTGGCCATCCTACTTCTTAATAGATAAAAAAGGTGAATTATACAGTACTTACAATTATAGAGGCCATGAGAAGTCATCTAATCCTTCTTCTGAGTCTCCTATCTAAATTGAGAATACACAAGGATGCTTTTATACTCCGTATCTTCATTTTGATGGAGCTCCAGGGCAAATGTCTCAGCTAACTTAATCAAAGATGTTGTTCACAACCTCTATTATGATCCTGAGTATCCCTGCCCCCATTCTGATGAAGAACCCTGGAAATTACCCATGGTAGTTTCACTTGCATTTAGTGAAAATCTTTTTGTACAATTTCGCAAATGCAAAGAAAAAAAGCCCTTTTATATAATTCCTCCAAGTTTCATAATTCTTTGATAGACAGCATCCATATCCCCTGCTAATTATTTCCCCATAAGGCAGGGTATTATACTTCCCAGAAGATGTTTTACAGGTAGGAAAGCTTTTGAAAATATATAATATTTTGACCTTTGAGATAAGAGATTTGTTGTGAAACTAGTCCTTTTTATTACTAGGTGTCATTCAAAATAAAATAATACGTTTAGACATGTTGTAGCAATTTACTTGCTATTACTCAAATCTTACCCTCTAATTAGAAGGAGAAATATGAAGCTTCATCAGTGCATAATTTAACAAACTCAATGTCATGAAATTACCATATTTTATTCTTGCCTAGCACCAAAATTTGTGGGCCCGGAGGAAAATGTTCACTTCTAAAATGCAAGATATGACTTATAACAAAAGAGTGCTTGAGAGCTGATACTACGGGTTCAGGCTAATCAAAGCCTTTGGACAAGTTCCAAAAGGCAGATTTAAAATATGAGTCAATCTCCAAATCCCATCTGCTTTGGGATGCAGCAGAAAAAGAAATGCAGTCATTTGGGGAGAGCGAAAACTATCAAAATCAGGGCTTTTTAAACCACTGATGGAAATGATAATGGAGCAGTGGGATTGCCAGAAAGAATTCTCAAAGGAATTAGAATTTTGTCTCCAGGTAGAAGAGCCCCCCCCCCCCTGAAAATGGCAGAGGTGTCCCTACACTGGGATCAAGTTTCACTTTGTTCCTTCTCTCTCTCCACCCTCTATTTTTATGCCCACAGCAGGGTAGGTTAGAGGCTTCACCCGATAACCTTAAAGTTACAGTAGTGTAACAAAATCAAGGTTATCTCTTATTCATATCACAATCCCGGGTGTTTTTGTTCTGCTGGGTCTTTCCATCTTGTGGCTCCACCCTCCTCGAGGCCCTCAGATCCTCTGTATTCGGCCTGCATTTGGGAAGAGGACATAGGGAAAGCACATTCATATCTTCACTACTTTGGCCAGAACTCGGTCATGTGTCTACATGCAGGTGTGAAGGAGGCAGAGAAATATAGTGTAACTGTGTGCCAGGAGGAAAAAGGAAAAAGTTTTAGTGGACATATAGTTTCTGCTACATCTGTCTCTCCTTCCCTCCACCACTCTCATCTTTGCAAAAGCAATATTTGCATAATAGTTAGGAACGCAGAGTTAAGTACACTTTAGAGTCAGTCTACCAGGATTCAAGTGCAAGTTCTGCTCCTAGTAGCTGTGTACTCTGGGGAAATGATATAAACTTTCTGTGTTTACTTTTCTGCAAAACAGGAATAATACAAGTAACTGACTCATAACATCATTGTGAATATCAGATAAATTAATGGCTAAGTGAAGAAAATTCTAAGTAGAATATGCCTGGGACTCCATTACTTCTCACTTCTATATCAGTCAGACTCCTAGGTTGCAGTAGAAATAATCTTGCTGACTTGAGTAAAATAAAATTTATGAGGGGACCAGGAATACTGCAAAAACAGGCTTCGAAAACAAGTCCACAGCAAGCAACCTCTGGAGGGCCAGTCATCAGGAACCAGAACAGTTCTTCCAGCAGGAACAGGTCCATTCATGGATCCCCAGGCCACTACTGCTGCTGAGGTGATGATTTCCTCCAAATGCCACCACACCACACCCTACAGCCCTTACTCAAATTCCAAGCGCTACAGGAGACTGCTCAATTGCCTGCCCCTGAACTTTCCAGAATGACAAGAAAGAGAATTTGGACCCATTTGCTTTCTGGTTCCCAAGAATGCACACAGTGGCACATTTCTAAGAGGATAAAAAGTTTTGATAGTCATGGCACCTTGCCATGGTTGGCTGCTGAACAATAAAAAAAAAAGATGATATCCATTGTGTGATCTATCCCCCCAGTCAGCCAGCCAGCCACTCATCCACCTACCCATTGATCCATCCATCTCTCAATCTATTCAGTTAGCCATCTATCCACCCATGCAAAGATACATACATATCTGACAAACACACATCACCACATTTCTCTCACGTTTTTTATATCCAAATACCCGTAAAAAATGAGTCTTTCAGAGGAAGCTTTTATGGACCTAATTCACCCCAAAGCTTATGTCTCCCTGAGCAGTAGATGAAAAATATTGCAGCCTGAAAAGAATTGACTTGAAAGAATTAGGGCCCCTGCCTAAATGCCTAACATAGTATAAAAGAGTGACTCAGCCCCAGGGTGAATGGAGTCTTATGTTTCATAAGGCAAGATATTTATTATAATGACAGGGCAAAATGGCCGTGGTCAAATCTTAAATCCAGGATGCATCTAAAGCAAGAATGTCACTTTCCAATTCAAATCCAAAATGTACATTAAAGGCAAAGAGTGTGTATGAATTCTGTTTAAAAGTCTCTTTACAGGGGCGCCTGGGTGGCGCAGTCGGTTAAGCGTCCTACTTCAGCCAGGTCACGATCTCACGGTCCGTGAGTTCGAGCCCCGCGTCGGGCTCTGGGCTGATGGCTCGGAGCCTGGAGCCTGTTTCCGATTCTGTGTCTCCCTCTCTCTGCCCCTCGCCCGTTCATGCTCTGTCTCTCTCTGTCCCAAAAATAAAAAAATAAACATTGAAAAAAAAATTTAAAAAAATAAAAAAATAAAAGTCTCTTTACAGAAATGGATTAGGGTTGTCATTGATACCAAGCTTCTATTCTACCTGAGATCTATTCATGCTTTGAGCAGAGTTTAAGGCTTTCTTCTGGAGCTAATAACCTCATTTAATCTGTAATTTCTATGTGAGAATTGGCACACCCAAAATAAAAGAACAAATTACTAGATTATTTTTTCTTTTTATTTTTTTTTATTTTTTTTAATTTTTTTTCAACGTTTTTTAATTTTATTTTTGGGACAGAGAGAGACAGAGCATGAACAGGGGAGGGGCAGAGAGAGAGGAAGACACAGAATCGGAAACAGGCTCCAGGCTCTGAGCCATCAGCCCAGAGCCTGACGCGGGGCTCGAACTCACGGACCGTGAGATCGTGACCTGGCTGAAGTCGGACGCTTAACCGACTGCGCCACCCAGGCGCCCCTAGATTATTTTTTCAATGAAATTCTAAATCAGCCTTTGGGATTTCCAACTATGAAAGCCCCCACAAAATGCTCTGTATTTTCATGGAGTTAATAGTCTTGGCATTTTAATGCATGTTTTTGAGGAATTAAAATTCAGCCACCAAAACGTACTGTAATGCAGTTATAATAGACACCTTCTTGTGTCTGCCTCCCACTCTTTAACAGTTGGGTACAAGGCACCATGCTAAGATATTTACACAGATCAGTTCATTTAATCTTCCCAATAGCCTGTGATGTAGGCTTTATTGTTTCCATTTTATATATGGGGAAATTGAGACTTGCAACATCAAAGAGCTTTTCCAACTTCACATATACAGAGATGGTGAAAGTAGAAATCAGATTCCGGAGTCCAGTTCTAGAACCCATGTTCAACCGCTAGCCTTGCACATCCATTTACCTGTATCTCATTCAGGTTGGCTCATACTTGGTATATGTGACCCTGCCATCTTGGTTACTATTATTATGGCTAGATACCTTATCCAAGAAGGACTAACAGAGGTAGTTCTGGAAACATAGAATTGAGATTTTAGATACCGCTGTTTAGTCTATGTTAACTTCAAAACAATGAAAGAAATATAGTCTGAGAAGTTTTGGATGGACATATTCTCCATATGATGTGGGACTGAGTAGCAGGAAAAGTTGGATGGCAGAGGGAAGAAGAATTAAAAGTGCGTGCCAAGAGAAGTTTTGCATATTTTTCAAACCATTTTTGAATTTGTTTAAATAACGTTTGGTGAAACAGGGATTTAATGGCAACCTCAATGGTAACAGCAATGTTGGAGACATACATCCCCTCCCACTTCTTTATAAATACAATTATTTCAGTACTTAAGAAAACCTGTAGAATCTGAAAAATAAGACAATACTACTGGAATATGTACCTGTTATTGCTTCACTACTGTGCTCGTAATTGACCTTTTTTCGCACTTTATTTCACCGGTGTTAGCAGTCCCAAAGGCATCTTATTTGCAGGTTTTTCTGAATAAAGCACTGGTACTTAACATTGTTTATTCTTAGGGTCCCCTCTTAAAACTAAAGTGCCTTTTGCTTTATTATAGAACTTTGTAAATATCCTCCTAATCTTTATAAATTATGTTTAAATATTATAAAGATATATATTGTTATGTTATTTATATATTGTTAATTAAATGGATATTATTTATTAATTTATTATTACTATTTTTTTAATGTTTATTTTTGAGAGAGAGAGAGACAGAGCATGAGTGGGGGGGGGGTGCAGAGAGAGAGGGAGACACAGAATCCCTCAGGCTCCAGGCTCTGAGCTGTCAGCACAGAGCCCGACGCAGAGCTCTAACTCACCTGTGAGATCATAACTTGAGCCAAAGTCGGATGCTCAACCGACCGAGCCCCCCAGCACCCCTATTATTACAACTGTTAATGTCAACCAAATGCTACTCCTGTTCCTTTTGGCTTTCTGGAAGTTCAAACCCTGATAAGTCCAGTGGCATCTCTTCCCTTGAGCTCAGAGATTTGCTTCTGCATCTATACCATGTATTTCCCAGTGTATTTAAGATAGCTAGAATTGTCTGCTGTTGCTTGCAACCCCAAGTGTCCTAATCTTGCGAGAAATGAGGGAGAAACCCAGCATTCATTGAATGTTTTCTACCTGCTAGAACATTTACATAAGTTTACTCATTTAATTCTCCTGACATCCCCGGGAGTATCAAGTTCAAAGCACTGAAGTGATTTGAAACAGTCAAGGTTTCACCTCCGGTTTCCTGCCTTCCAGAGCCCAAGCTATTTTTCCTCCATCATGCTGTAACTTACCTCAGAATTAAGAGGAAAAATGCTGAAATATGTCTCAATTTTTTTCAATGTTTATTTATTTTTGAGAGAGAGAGAGAGGGATACAGAGCATGACTGGGGGAGGGGCAGAGAGCAGAAATATGTCTCAAAAGCTGAACTTTGACTTCTGTGAATTTAGAGGGTACAAATACCGTGTGATGACAAGTGGCCGGCTTCTAAAATATATCATCACCCCTCTGCAGCAATGAATAGGAAGTGCCTGTTTCTTTCTGATCCTGGGTACCCAGGGATCATAAAAGGTGACATGGTGACTGCCATAACTCGTGCAAAGCAGAGCAAAGAACAAGGCCCATCCCTTTGAAAAATGTAGGTAATGAACAAGAAATGAACAAAGAATGAGGAGAGGAGACAGCGTATGGGGAACCCCTGTATATGTATATTCACACAGTTCTATGGGCATTTGCCTCACTTTAACTCTTTGGCCACAAGGAAGAGACTCAGACTACATTAAGAAGGGAAGCTTCTCAGCCAGGGAGACAGAGACCTCAAAATAGAAACCCAAGTGTGAATGAGCCTGAGAGGAGGAAGAGGGGGAGTCAGAGCGCCTTGCGATCTCAGCGGCGGACTCGTACAGGTGCTCCCACGCATGCTCCCTCCAGAGGCTGACCCCACTACTTTTTGTCCCATCTTTGTGGACTTTTGCCTCTCCTCTCTCTGCCAAGCTTCCTTGCCCAATGCTCCCTGTTTCTCTTTACCTCACAGTTTGTTTCTCAGGGCTTCTGCTTTCTTGTGACTTCCCCATGCTCACACCTAGCTTCTTCCATATACTTGGATTCATCGTGACCCCATTCCTCTGCATAGGCTCTTTCAGCTTCACCTGGGGCCATTAGCAACGTGGGGAGGTGGGGGCTCCATGCTTCCCAATCCAAAGTCCTGGAGCTAGAGTTAATTATGATGCCTGAGCTCGTCTTTACTGCCGGAGAAGTGTGTTTGTCTGCTTGTGGGTTCTTTTGCTAGCCTGTCACACGGAGCCTCCCAGAGTGGATTGGTTGCTGTGCTCATTCCTAGTCCAAACCAGGTGGTGGGGGGCGGGGGGGGGGGGGAGGGAGGGAGGGCTGAGGCGAGTGGTAGAGGACACACAGTAGAGACATCACCATTGCCTAAGGCCTTCCTCTTGTCAGTGGTGGGAACAGATGTGGCAGCCACCAGGATGGATGTGCTTAGTCTGGGTTTTGCCCGAAGTCTCTGTGTGCTAACAAAATAATAACTAATAGGTGCCAGACTCTACTATTGGCTTCGCACCACGCTAAAGGCTTTATGTGCGCAATCTCGCGTACTGCGAATAGCGACTTTATGAGGTAGGCCCCCATTTTGAAGCTCTCTCCCCCTCGTAGCGGTGAAGCAGTTGAGGCACAGACTGCTTGCACTTTTAACTCTTACAGAGTTTAGGCGCTATTAGGTATCATTCAGCAAGCGAAGCAGGGCAAAGTCACTGCCTGTCCTTGGTATTTCTGATCCCTCACAAAAGGAATATTTTCAAGCCCCGAAGCAACCAAACAGACAGCCAAGAATAGAGGGTGTTCTAGAGTAAAATGGGCATGGCAGTGCCCTCAGCACCGTATTCAGGATCCAAATAAAGTTCTTGACCCTGAGGATAGTCTGGAGAAAGGTCTTCTTTCCAGAAGGAGGTTGGAAAAATGGGCTCAGCAAAGTCATAGAGGTAGAGGTGGACAAGGACACTAAGGTCTCTCTCTTCCAACCTGGATCGTTGGTTATAAAAGGGGAAGAAGAAAGGCCAATTCTGATTGGCCTGATCCCACCTGACCTAAAGGTGTGATCAATTCTCAGATTATCGCAGAATCTGTCCTGCCTTGGAACTCGCACTTGCCTTATTTTGTAGCTAATGCCAGGATGTACTCTCCACAAAATAGGAAAGGAAGAAGTCACGGTGGGCCCAGGGTCCGGGCCCCTCTCTGCCGGCTTCAGCTGCGGCACCACCAGGGGCCGCCGCAGCCGCCGGAAACGTTAGCATTAGCGATGTGGGCGGATGGCCGAAGCCAAAAGCTGACACGCTTCTAGATCTCTCTTGAGTCCCTGAGGCCGTGGCTGAGGCATTCTCTTCCTTCAGGAGCTCCGGTCTCTCTTTTGTCTTTGGAGGGCCCGCTCGGGAGCTCCGAGGAGCCCACAGATCTCCGCGGCCTGCTCAAACACCATTCTGTCTGGGTGGGTCCACTGAGCCAACAGAGGGAAAGGAAGACAAACACGGCCAGGAAGCAAGCTGCCAAACGAACTGAAAGAAAGGGCCGAGCGAGGCCGCCGCGGTCACTGGGCATTTGGCCAGCTCTTCCTGGAGCAAACCGAAGAGGTAAGGACCTGGCCTCGCTCTCACGCCTCAGCAAACGCCTCCTGTGGTGAATGTGAGGTCCCCTGTCCTCTTGAACACAGTCTGGGGATGGCTTTTGGCTGCACCAAGGCCGCCTTGATAGGGAATATGCAACTATTCTCAAAATCCGTCCCCCATCCTCCTGGCTTCACCCGCCAGCGAATACTTCCTACTCTATTGCCGTCCACTGCAACTCTCCTACCAGGGAAGTGCCCGAGGGGCTTTTTCTTTTTTCTTTCTCTCAAACTTCAGAGGATTTTTTAAATGTATTTGTGTGCATATGTTTTCAAGGGACAAATTCCCTGCAGAAGCGGGATCACGCGCCGCATCGTGTCTACGTCGAATGCTTTTCTATCTGGCATAGAATCAGAAAATGCAAGCGCTTAAATTTGGAGCCACGGTGCGTGTGCGTGAGTGTGTGTTTTGTTAAGACCGGATTCTCCTTCTGAGCTACGGTATGTCTTTTAGAGAGGAGCCGTGGAGATCCAGTAAATTTTGTTGGTTTTGGTTGGTTTTTCATAGGGCAGTGGTATGCGCTTTGGAGGAAAATTATTTTTAATCTTTATTTATTTTGAGAGAGAGAGAGAGAGAGAGAGTGTGTGTGTGTGTAAGCAGGTGAGGAGCAGGAAGACAGGGGAGAGAGAATCCCAAGGAGACTCCTTACTGTCAGCACGAAGCCCGATGTGGGGTTAGAACTCAGGAACTGTGAGATCATTACTTGAGCCCAAATCAAGAGCTGGGTGGTTAACTGACTGCACCACCCAGGTGCCCCCCAACTTTTTAATTAGAAAAATAGACACCTACATATATTTCTTCGCTTAGTTCAGGGGTTCTCAGCCCCAGCACGCTGACGTTTGGGGCTGGATCACTCTTTGCCGCGAGGGACTGTCCTGTGCATTGAAGGATATTCAACAGCCTCTGGACTCTATCCACTACATGTCAGTTCAGCTTCCCCCATCCCTGATGCCCCTTCAGCCCTGTGACAATCAAAAAATATCACCAGACATCGCCAAATGTTCCCAAGGAGGCAAAGCCCCCTGGTTGAGGACCACCGACCCAAAGCAAAGCCACAGGGCTTGTATGCAGCGGGTACTCAGTGTGCGAGTTTAACCGTGAACAAGCCAAAGAGTGTTTCCCACTGCTCTTGAGAAAAAGATGTGATATCTAAACTTGGCCTTTTTGGCTACCACGGTCTGGCCCAGCTTGCCTGTCCATTAGATCTCAGACCCTGTATTCACTGCTCTCCCTGCTCCAGCCACGCTCCCTTCTGCCACGGATTTAACACAAGCTGGTGCCCCTGTGTGCGATGGCCTTCACTCACCTCATGGGCACAGTAAGCCCTGTTTATCCTTCGGGGCTCACTCAAGTGGCGCTTTCTCAAAGAAATGACAGTAAGATCCTCCCCTAACGGATTTCGCCCTTGATTGCAGCCACTCTCCCTACTTCATGTCTCTCCGTATCCCTTGTCTTGCTGGACGTTCCCCTTTGTGGATTTTGGAGAAATATCTCTGGCCCCCTAGGCTGGAAGCCCCATGAAGGCAGGGACCAGGACCAAGAGCGCAATGCTCACTGATTCTTGTTTTCACTCCACGGTTACCAGCAGCCCACACAGTTCCTGGGCTACCTGGAGGTATAAAGTACTTGGATAAATGAATATATCATTAAATTACTCAAAGAACTGTTTCCTGAAAGACTGCATCAAATATCCTACTTCCTCATTCCTTTTGGTTAAGAGATTTGAGTTCAAATACATGGTAAAGAGATTTGAATTCAAATAGATGCTGACATTGGAGCACCTGGGTGGCTCACTAGGTTGAGAATCTGACTTCAGCCCAGGTCATGGTCTCATGGTTCGTGAGTTTGAGCCCCATTTCGCGTTGAGCTCCCTGCTGTCAGTCTGTCGGCACAGAGCCCGCCTCGGATCCCTATCCCCTTCCCTCTGCCCCTCCCCCACTTGTGCTGGAAAAAAAATTCAAATAGACGCTGATATCAAAAAGATGTCCTTTCATTCGAATATCTTGGCTTAGGTTCGTCCATTGAATTGATCCCTCAAAGATGCAGAAAATAGCAAGAATCTGCTCAATGACAATTTGCCAAAGCAGAAGGCACCGGAGCGGTGGTTCTCAAACGTCAGTGCATCAGCATCACCAGGAGGGCTTGTGGAAACAGGTCAGATGAGGAGGCCCCACCTCCAGAGTTTCCATGAGCAGATCTGGGGTGGGGCCTGAGAATGTGCACTTCTAACAAGTTCTCAGATGATGATGGTCGTGCTGGTCAGAGCATGGCGTTTTGAGAACCACTGTCCCGGAACAAACAGATCCAGGGAAAGCCTGTGGGAATCTGAGCTTCATGTAGTGGCAACTTTTCTAAAAAACAAACAAACAACTATTCTAATCATCATTTTATTGGACATTGAAGTTCAGAATGGTGGGATGATTAGTCATGACCACATAGCCAGCTGGTAAGCTCAGGAGTCAGGAAACGGATCCTTTTCTGATTGCAAAGCCTGGGCTCTTGACTCCCATGGCCATGTGTCTCTAAGTTGCCTAATGGTAAAAAATGTTCAAGGCAGTCTAGCAGGTGAGTCTCCTGTTACAGCAGGTTTGGGAAACACTGTGCTGGCTTTATTCCCTGCCTCCCACTCAAGAGACACAGCTCTGTGCCTGGGACTTCCCCGGCCCATCTTCTTCCGGAGCCACCCCCAGGCTGTTCCCTCTCCCAACTGTGTCACAATCCAACCTACTTGGTATTTCTTCAGCTGGGATCGTTCCAGAGATAAGCAACAGTGTGCGGGAGTTATGCAAAGTTACAAGGTAAAAAGAGCCTTTAAAATTTTTTTAGCATCAATTTGTATTCCTTGGTGAGCAATTGAAGACATTAAAAACAGAGCTGTTATATCCTTGTAAGAGTAATTGTGTGGTGTGTGTGTGTGTGTGTGTGTGTGTGTGTGTGTGTACACTTGAGGGGAGCTAATTATTCCCTATCACACAGTCCTCCTTTCCTACTGTGGGGGTAATTTGGTGACAAATTTGAAATGACTTCTGGCGCTCAGTAAATAAAAAGATTTTAAGAAGCATCCAGGGGAACAGCGAGTATACCCAAGGAGAATTGATTCTCTCTCAGGGGTTTGAAGGCCACTTTCATTCCTGAAAGGCAGGTAAAAAGGTGAGCCAAACATAATACCTAACTTCAAAAAGCTACAATCCAGTGGGGCTTGGTTTGCCAGATAAAATACAGGACATCCAGTAAAAGTTGGAATGGCAGAATAGTATATCCCATGTAATACTGAGATAAGGTTTTACTAAAAAGATTTATTGTTTATCTGAAATTCAAATTTAACTAGACATCTTACTTCTCCCCAACCCCTGAATCCCACGGCATGATTCAACGTAGGGCAAGAAAGCGAGTACCCATGCAATTATAATGCAATCCCGAGACTGGTTGGACAGTGAGCATTACTTCAATGAAATTATGAAAGAAATGGTTTCAGAGGAAAGAGAAGGCACATCTGGTTGAGAAACTAAGGGAAGATGATGCAGGAGGCAGGACTGGAGGTGAGCCCTAAAGGATGAGCAAGATTGGGAAGAAGCCATATGTGGAACCATGTTCCAAGCAGGAGGAACAAGTGAGGAGATAGAAAAGTATTTAGCACATTTAGTTCCCAGAGTGTAGAGTTTGTGTCAAGGAAATAAGGCTGAAGAGGGGTGATGAAGCTAGAGCGCAGGAGCCACGGTTGGCTAAGGCGTTTAAGATGAATCTGTTCCATAGCTACTAGGAAATCTCTGATGATCTCATAGGGTCTGGGCTTCAAAGATGGTCAATCTGACAGATGTCTGCAGAATGGACAAGAAAGGGAAGATCAGAAGGCTATTCCAATGATCCATGTCACTTTTTTTAGTTCTGTAGGTCACAGCTTTTTAATGGGTTGTGAAATCAATTTAAGTGGTTGTGGCCAGTGCTGTTAAAGCATGAAACAGAAAAAAAATTAAGAAATATCAGTATATATTAGCATTTAAGTGTTACTTTAATAAGTACTTCTTTGGGGAGAGGGGTGCCTGATGGGTCGCAATGTTTAAAATGTGCTTCTTACAGAGTCACAGTCCAGAATGTTTGAAGACTGTTGTTCTATACAGAGGATGGGTCTATTAGTGTCTTTGCCTTCTGCACACTGCCTTCTCAGAAATCACTTCTCTCCCAATGACTTTGGCAGGGGCCTTTCAACATACAATTCGATCCCCAGCTCAGACCGGGGTGAACATCTCGCCCAAGAGGAAACAGCATGTGGACTGGAGCTGAGCCAGTCATCCCAGCCTGAGGGCAGGTATTAAGAGACATAGTCTTCATTTACTGGGGACTGTGGGCTGCGGCCATAAGGGTACATCATCTGGTAGCTATTGGCCACGATGGGTCAATGGCAAATGAATCAGTAAGTCAGGAGGGTCAGAAGTAAGTATGAGAGGGACCATCCAGTCCCCAAGAAATGGAGAGAAATGGAACCCGTTGAAGTCACTGATGGACAAAGCATGTAAGTTCGTGTTCTACATTTCCACCTCTCGTCCCTCTATGGCCAGACTATTACTTCTGAGCCTTGGAGGTCTGTGAGATTGCCTGTTGTATCTGTGTATTTCGTTTGCAGTAAATTTCCCTTTTTCTCAAGCAAGCTGGAGCAGATTCAGTTCCTTTTTACAAACTGCTCTCTGGCTCAAGCAAACAGTTTGGGCAGGGATGATATTGATAAATAAATATTGATTTTGCAAGTAGGGAAGGAGGTATACAAAATTCCTAAGAGGACCTGACAGCTGATGTAATTAATTAATTATAATATATAAAAACTTAGGCTTAATCATAATATAAAACATACAAATACATAATAAATCATTTATTATTGTTATTATTATTATTTGGGGGCCTCTGTGTGCCCAGAAGCAGGATAGATAGATAATTCACTGGTTGTGGTCACCATAAGTGTAAATCCTCACCAGCACTCTACAAGTTCTATACTTTTTGCAAATATAAACACTGAGTCTCCAAGAGATTGAAGCAATCGTCCTGGGTCACCTTACTAGTAAATGAAACCAGGGATATGCCCAGTCTCAATGTCCTCTATTTCTGGTGCTTTATGTCTCTTGATGAGGCCAGCAGAGGACGCAGCAAAAATGTTAAGCCCTCATGAAAGTGTTGGGACTATGAAAGCAGTCCAGATTCTAGTTGTGTGGCTTTTTCCTTCCTCCAACGTACAATCTGACAACAATCAATCTTACAGTAAGAGACTATATCCATACAACCCCCAATGAAGGTGGAAATGACTGTTATATAGGTAATTTGATCAACAGTCAGCCCACAAAATTCAAATTTACAAATATATACATGCGTGTATGTGTGTGTGTGTGTGTGTGTGTGTATTGCTTAGAAGTGATTTGTCTTCTCTGATTGCTGGTTTCAGTTCCACACTGACTCCATGTTGAAGATCGACAGGGCCCTGGTGCCTAATGGCTCCACCCTTTTGCCTAGGGTTAGCATTGGTCCCATCCCTCCACCCTTTCCCCTGCTGATGGCAATTAAGAGACGACTCAGGGCTACTGTGAATCTTCCTGCTCCAAACCTTTAACAGCCCTATTTCTTTCAAGATATAATCCACATTGCTAGTATGATAGTCAGGTCCCTCCAGAGCTGAAAATTGACCTGAAATGTAAGAGCTCCAAGCTTCCTTTTCACCGTTCACTCACACCTGCATGCATGTATGTGCTTATGTAAGTATTTGTGCAGAGAATGTCTATTGTTTTCCTACCATGTGCCATCCCCATTCTAGCCATTAGGCATTCAAGGACTAATGATGATGGTAGCTTATGTCTATTAACTGCCTAACAGCCTAAACACAAGCTAAGCAATTTATTCGCACTAACCACATTCATTGGATCATAAGTATGGATGACGGGTGTTATTATCATCTATCTTACAGCTGATGAAACCAAAACTTAAAGGAGGTATCAACCTTCCTAAGCACCATACAGCTAATAAATGGCAGAGTCAAGATTCAAACCCGGATCTTACCCCAGCATCTAAGTATTGGGCCATTGTTCCACTGCATCTCCAGAGTAAGATCTACACAGTTCCTGTCCACAAGCATCTCACTCTCCAGAAGGAGAAATAGATGTGTAATTATCATTGAATGCAAATGGAGAGTATCATGATGGAAATATGGAAAAAATGGGGCCAATCTCATCAGATTGGCTTATTGGTTCCTCTCCGAGGACCAGCAGCAAATTTCTACCCTCTGCCTTTGCTCATGGAGTTTCCCCTGCCGAGAATCCCCACCTATCTTCTCTCAATTTGTCAAATCACACTGCTACTTTAAGGCATTTGTGCTTCCTCTTTTTATCCCTCTTCCGGGGCAGATGTGGCTAATCAGACATGAAGCTTGTTCCTGCCCAACCTGGACCGTCTTGAGAATTCTTCACAACGTAGCCTTCAGAACATGTTATTAATTAATGAGAGTTAGTGCATACAATAAGTATATTTGGTCTCTCAAAGCTAATCTACCTCGATTCATTTTATAAATGAGGAGGTTGAAGTTTGATGAACTGGAATGACTGGCCCGAGGTCACATGGTGAGTCAGAGACAGACCTGGGTCTGGAAGCCAGGCGTCCTTCCTCCTGCCCCGTGCGCTCCCTGCTCTCAGCTGACCGTGTAGACTCTTGCCAATCACGAAAAACACCGATAAATGAAGTCCAAGTATGCAGAGAGAATGAAGGCAAGTAAAATGCCAATTACTCAGTCCCAACAGACTGGGTACCTACTTACAAGCTGCGTTGGGCTACACCTACAGAAAGTGTCTTTAATTAGAGACAGATTCTGATGAAAGGTTGGCAGTATCTCTGAAACTCTTGTTTGTATTTAAATGCACAGAACACTATGCATTTATATCATTTGCATGCCATATTTGAATTGAAGAATATTCAATATTTATTCTTTGTCGCTTGCTGAGTACCATGCTGCTCAACTTTTCTATTTACTAACACAACTCGTTTGTTTAGTTCATGGCTGCATTTCCAGTTGGATGTTTGAAGTATAACTTACAGCATACTCTTTGGTATTTCACAAAAATTTAAACTTAAAAACGAAGGCATAGAAGTTATACAGCTATGAGATAAAGTACAGGCCTACTCGTGGGCATTTAATTCCATCATGTAGTAGGAAGGACCCTTAGAACCAAGAACATTGGAGTTAGCAGCAAAATTCTGTTCTTACTACCTGTATGACCCCTGAGCAGGTTAATTCATGTCTCTGATCCTGGTTCTTCATTTCTCTTTGGAGATGCAAGATTGTTCTAAGATGACAAGGTCTATATTGCCTCTGATATCTCTCTTTTCTTGCTAAAAATAGTATCTTTTTCTCTACTTTATGCTAAGGTAATGATAACCAATAGTAAGCATTTATTACATTTCAGGCCATATTCATATGGTCACTGTACATGTGTTTGTTTAGACTTCCTCACTGTGCACGTGCCTATGTCCCAAGGGCGAGCATTGAGAGAGAGAGAGAGAAGGAGAGAGAGAGAGAGAGAGAGAGAGAGAGAGAGAGAGAGAGCGCACCAGGGAAGGTGGCCTGGCCTGGGCATCACATAGTATCACTCTGTCACACTCTGTTGCTTGGGGCAGTCACAAACCCACCCAGGTACAAGGGGAGAGAAATAGGCTTCATGTTGGACAGACAGTGACAAAGTTCTGGAAAAACAC
>NW_024412444.1:6124633-6162409 GCF_014898765.1 Herpailurus yagouaroundi
CCCAAAAAAAAAAAAAAAAAAAAAAAAAAAAAAAAAAAAAAAAGGAAAAGGCTTATTACTCCTGCTTGCTCCAGTAGTGACTGGGTTAATGATCTCCTCTCTATTTGCCCCATAATCTCCATCTGGGTGAACAAAGGGCCACTTGCACTGACGTCTTTGCTAAATCCTTTTGCATATAGGATAGCTGTTGAGAGTCTAAGTGTCACTTCTTGCCTCTTCTTACAGAATCACTTCCAGGGTGAGGGAGGGAGGGACATCAAGACTTGACGCTGACTAAGCCTACGTCTGAGCTGTCAGATCCGTGTTACTTTACCCAACATTTTATTGAGCTCTCTTACCTGCTAAATATTTCATTGTATTCTCCTAACGACCTTACTATTACTGTACCCGTTTCATAGATGAAGAAACAGTGGCTCGAAGAAGAGAAGTCATCTGGCTAAAGTCGCGTAGGAGGAGCAGAATGGAGACTCGGACTGAGGTCTACCATCTTTAAAGCTCTGAGTGAAACTGCCATAATCTAGAATTCCTACAGTGGTCTGCAGTGCTTTGGATGCTCTGGCCCCCACCTTCCCCTCTGCCCTCTTCTCTTTCCTTCATGCCATTCCAGCCACACTGGCTTCCTCGTTATTCCTTGGAGATATACCATTTGTCTAGCTCTTCTCCCCTCTCAGAACATTTGTCCCGCCAGTACTCGACATAACCCCTCAATCTCGAGTTTTTATTCACGTCTCATCGTTTCGGTGGAAGTTATTTGGACCTGTTCAAAGCTACAAGCTCTGCCCCCCATCCTCCACCCACTCTGAGCTCCTTAGCTCAACTTTTTTCTCTTTTCCAAACACATACTTTCTTACATATTGACTTATTTTCAGGTTTCCTGTTCCCCATTTTATCCCACTAAAATGTAAGTCCAATGCAGCGTGGGGGTCCTTATTTGGTTCACTGATGTATACCAAGCGCCAAAAACAGGCACGTACCGGGTGCTCCATAAATACTTCCCAAATGGGAATGAATAGCCCTCCATAGATGTGTGTTTGCCTTTCTTCAACCTTCCTCTCTTCTCTCTTCTTATCCTTAGAAGTTTCACACGCCTGAATTATGTCCCATAAAAATCTTGCTAATACCTCTGAGTATGTATTTGAAACATTCTATTCACATCTCTGTGTCGTATTTTTCCTTGACAGTCCCTCAGGTTATCTTCTTTCCCTCCCTCTGTCTTTCCTTCCTTCCTTCCTTCCTTCCTTCCTTCCTTCCTTCCTTCCGTTGTTCCAAGATTTCATGAGCCACCTACCCTATGCCTGGCATTCTGCCACCTCCTGGGGATGAGCTGTTGAAAACTTCACAGCCTGACTTCTAGGAGATCACTGGCTGTCTTAGGTCAGACTCACCAGAAGGAGACCCCAAGACTGGGATTCATTTGCCGGTAATTTATTCAGTGCTCTTAGGAGAAAACAGTGACGGAGTGGGGGAATCGGCAGAGGGGATGGGGTAAAAGCCAATCACAGGCGCTATCTCAGGCAAAATCTCAGTCTCACACTGGCCCTGCCAGTCTGAACTCTAAATTGTCTCTCAGCATTTGCCCTACTGGAGGCTGAAGAGCTAGGCTTTCATACCCCACAGCAGGCAGTCCTGAGCTAAAAGGTGCCCTGGGGGTGACATAACCCCTCAAGAACCTCTGCGTCTTCACCCAAAGCAGCTCATGTGGTTCCCAGCCAAAGAGAGATGCAGGTGGTGGCTCACACAACAGACAGGGGAGGGGCCCAGGAAAAAGGGATGGGGGGGGGCCTGGGGGACCCCTCCCCCGCTCGCATTCTGTCTCTCTCTCATAAATCAATAAACATTAAAAAAAAAACATTCCATCATCTTGCCCCCAAATATATTTTATTTCACCTTCTTTGGTGGTCAACATCTGTTAGACTGCATAGAATTTTCCCCAGTTTTGTGTCACCTATGGATTTGCACAGTAACATGTCATTGTCAAAAGTGTCGACAGAATCCCTACTAAAGACACGTATCTATACGTGGACTTCTTGGCACGGACGCACTTAAACTGCACTCCCAGAACCGTGTGTTTAATCTATACCACTTACCTGTGTGGTGCTCTGTCCATTTTTTTCTTTCCTTTTTTTCTGAATTTCACGACAAATTTTGTCACATTCATTTGACACATCCCAGACACGCTTTATCTGGAACAGTCCCCTGACTCCCGACTGGTGGCTTGCATAGAATTTCTTGAGATTTTCCCCTTTTAATCTACGCTGCAAATCATCTCCAAATTAATCTTCTTGAAGTTTAATCTTTTAGTAATTTATTCCTGACACCACCTATCATGTCTGTCTCTTTTCCTAGTCAATTCAATTAGACAATACTGACATGTCTTTAAAGGTAATATTTCCATTTCAACGCAAGTAGGCAACCGTTACGATGTTTTTGCCCAAATGTCTTAAAAATGCACTGTTGGACAAGAAAAACAAGTCTCTCCCAAACTGTTTATTTACCCAGTCATTCTCTTTTTATTATAAGCTCTCTAGGCAATGAAGAGAATGGTGATCCCAGGAGCAAATTACATCATCTCGCAGGTGGAGATCCTCCTATGGCACGTGGTGGGAAAATAGGTAAGTGCAGCTGGTTTCAAAATAAGACATTTAGACTAAGATAACTGTCTCTCTTGGAAAGCGAAACAACCCGCCTAGGGTAGTAGTAAGACCTTACAAAATAACTAATAACCATTTCCCAGAGCACAGTATTTCTCATACTAACACCTACCATGCAGTGAATACTATTTATAAGGCAGTCCCTGTGCTAAAGGTTCTACATCTATCCATTTATTAAGTCTTCACCTGTCTAGGAAGTAGTTACCATTGTAATGTCAATTTCAGAGATGAGAAATCTGAAGCCCAGAAATGTTGAGAAATTTACTCAAGGTGATTCAGTTAGCAAGGGAATGAGATTCAACCTGAAGCTGCCTGATACTGTTGCCTGCTACCTTAATCCCTGGCCATGCTGACCCTAGATATTTTTCCTAAATGGCAGAGGGTTAGAAAGATAAATTAATTCTTAATTTCCTGGACTGCTCCCATTAAAAAAAAAAAAAAAAAAAAACGGGGGGGGGGGAGGGGGCGCCTGGGTGGCTCAGTCGTTTGAGTGGCCGACTTCGGCTCAGGTCGTGATCTCGCGGTCTGTGGGTTCGAGTCCGTGTAGGGCTCTGTGCTGGCAGCTCAGAGCCTGGAGCCTGCTTCTGATTCTGTGTCTCCCTCTCTCTCTGCCCCTCCCCTGCTTGCTGTCTGTCTCTGCCTCTGTCTCTCTCTCTCAAATAATAAACATTAAAAAAAAATTAAAAATAAATAATTAAATGAACTAAAAAGGGGGAATAAAAGATGGGTTTTGCATCTTTTCCATAAAATCTATATTATATCAGCTATTAGTGCCACAGTAATGCAGAGTGAACAACCCCAAACTTCTTTGGTATACAGGAATTGACGTTTATTTGTGCTTATGAGTCTGTGGGTCAGCGGGGTGGGTAGGCTGCGTGGGGCTGAGCTCAGCTGATCTAAACTGCGTTCACCCCCGTCTGTGGTCTGCTGGTGAGTCAGCTAGGGGCTGTCTAGTCTGGGATGGTCTTTCCTCCACGCGATCTCACCCCCTCTGGCCGGCCGGACTGAGCTCTTTCTCAAGGCATGGGAGGAGTCCAAAAGAGGCAGCGGAAGCTGCCTTGCACAGTTCCACTTAACAGCAAACTCTCTTGAGAAGCCTCAACTCAGAAACTTAGTCTGCCGTATACTGTTGGCCAAAGCAAGCTACAGGAAAGCCCACATTCCCAGGTAGGAAACGTGACTCCCGCTCTTGGTAAGAGACGCTGCCAGGTCGCAATGAAAGGCAATAGGGACAAGGAGGCTGTCAATAGCGGTCACAATGCAATCATGCCCATAAATACTTTCGTGGTTTTTTTTTCCCCCTCTGTCCTCTTCGTGGCACGGAAGGCCTTCAAGACTCTGTTTTCACCATGTTAATCTTTCTTTTTTTGAAGTTCATTTATTTAGATAAAGAGAGAGCACAAGTGGCGGAGGGATAGAGAGAATCCCCAGCAAGTTCCACACTGTCGGTGCAGAGCCCCGTACAATGCTCGATCCCACAAACGTTGAGATCATGACCTGAGCCGAAATCAAGAGTCGGATGATTAACCTCCTGAGCCACGCAGGTGGCCCTTCGTGTCCTAATCTGACGTTATTTGCCTTTCCCCTCCAGCCTGAGCCTTCTGCCCTGGCTGGCTCAGCCTCTGGCCTTTGCCTCTGGAGCTCCTAATCTCAGCTCCCAGGAGCAGTGCCCTTCTCTTCCTTCCCACCCGTTCGAGCCCCACCCACCCATCCAGGCTCGTCTCAAGTCTTAGCTCTCTCCTGTAGCCATCCCAGAATTCTCCTGAGCCCTCCCTGCCCTGAATACTTTCTAACATAACACTGGGTAAAATACTGAGTATTTTCTGTTGAGTATGTTTCTGAATCTACGAGTTAAGTAAATGTTAGATGCTTTCTGGAAATTTGTTTTTATTTTTATTTTTTTTCGAGACAGACGGGGTGGGGGGGCAAAGAAAGAGGGAGAGAGAGAATCTTAGACTCCATGTTCAGCACGGAGCCCGATGCAGGGCTGGATCTCATGACCTGAGATCATAACCTGAACTGAAATCAAGAGTCAGACTCTTAAGTGACTGAGCCACCCAGGTGCCCCACTACCTGGAAAACTTTTTAAGGTACACTGGCCATCGGTAGAAAACTATTCCAGAGAAGGAAGAGCACAGAAGGAAGCTGTATATAATACTTAGGCAAAGTGTCACAGTCAGACCAACCTGGGTTGGAATCCCTGCTCGCCCACTTATAGGCTATGTGACTTTGGACTAGTTACTCAAACTCTCTGAACCTAAGATGTGTAATCTGTTAAATAAAATACTACATCTTGGAGTTTCCTTGGGGATTTAAGAAGATAATGTGCATAAAGCACTCAGCCCAGTGCTGAGTATAATGTGTTCAGTAAATGTTAGCTACAGCTATAATTACAACTAATAATATCCCCCATATGTTAATACTGTATTCATTTTCTACCTATCCTTTGGCTGCAGGGGTAAGTAAAATTCGCCACGCCATTCATTAGCCTCTTTATTTTGACTCTCCTGGTGAGTTACACTAGAAAGAACCTTCGCTTATATGATTAAAGTGTTACTTAAAATGTCAAGATTTACTAGCTGGAAATGGGGGAAGTCAAACCAGTTTTTGTGCTTATATGTAGTCATCCTGTCTTGTTGAATCACATTTAGTTGCGTTCTAAATGACAGTTTAACCTTAGCTGTTTGGCAGCACTAATCATGATGATCGATCGCCTCCTGAGACTTGAGTCTTCCATGGTGCTCCTAATATGAGCAGCATCTTTCTGGAATAATCTGCTTCTCTCCAAAATGTTGCCACCTTCAGATAACTAGACGTACATCAGTGTTCTGAACCAAAACAGTTTTGTTAAATGTTTACAACGTGCTACATGGTTGGCTCAAATGCGGGAAAGAACAAAATAGTCGAGTACACAGAGTTTCTCAGCAACTAGAACACAATTGTATGCTCATCAGGGCCAGGGGCCATGACATTATCAACAAATATATGCTCAACAATAGCAAAGTGCCTGGCAGGCGGTAGACCATCCATCAATAGCTGTGGGATGATTGAATGAATGAATGAATGAATGAGAGTATAATAAAACTGAGAGCATAAAAAACTAAAGTTTCTAATGAGAACAATATTTCAGGTCTTCAGCCACTCTGAATCCATTAAGGATCTAGGCAGGATATTAATTAATTTACTAAAATCCCCAGTTTACCAGTCTAGTGACTCACTCAAGAAAAGGAAATCAGATTAGATGACAAATAATTACCTTAACAATCTTCCTCTAGGGAGTTCCCCTCTTTTAATCTATACTACAAATTGTCTTCAAGTTAATCTTCCTGAAGTTTAATCTTTTATTAATTTATTTCTAATACCACCAAGCACTTCTTTCTCTTTACTACTTCTTCAACTCATTCGTCAAGTATTTCAATTAGACAATAATATCTTCTATGTGAGGGCAATATTTCCGTTTCAATGGGAATAGACAACTGTTGTGATTCCTATGCCCACCATAGAAGTATCTTCCACGTAGTGTTTGACAAGAAAGACAACAAACTTGTTGTCCTCACAAACTCTGTGTTTACCCTTTTGCTCTCTTTTTATGACAAACTAATCAAACACTGAGGAGAATGGATCCCAGGAGTGAATAGCGTCATCCCGCAAGTGGAGATTCTCCTGTGGCATGTTGGGGAGAAAGTAGGCACACCTGTTTTGAAAATGGACCATTTAGACTAAGTTAACAGATTCTCATGGAAAGATCAACTTTTACATAGCCCTCTTAGAACAGCTATTCTATTAAGTCCTTATGAAAGAAGTAGTAACCATTTCCCAGAGCATATTTATAGTAAGGGTAATAACAACCCCTGCCATTTAGCGAATACTTATTTATATGTCAGCCGCTATGCTCAAGGTTCTACACCTATCCCTTTGAGTCTTCACCTGTCTATGAAGTAGTGACTGTTGTAATCTCAGTTTCACAGGTGAGGAATCTGAAGCTCAAAAATGTTGACTAATTGGCCCAAGCTGACCCACGTGGCAAGGAGCGGAGTGGGATTCAAACAGGAACTGCTCGACACTATCGTCTGCATTGTTAATTCCTGGCTATGTTGACAGAATGCATTTTCTGTAATTGGAAGAGGGTGAGAAAGAGAAGTAACATGAGTATTTCAACGTTTCTTCTTTGATGCATTCTGTAAGCATGGAAATCCATTGCACTAGACACTGTTAATCATGCTGATCACAGATTGATGATTGTTGACAAAGGAGAAAAGGAGTAAATGCAAAAATGTTTAGCACTGAACGTGAATTATGTACTGTGCTAAGTGTTTTCCATAGTTATTTCTTAAATTAACACACTAGCACTGCCCTTCATACAGAGCCTGTCACAGAATAATTGCCACTAAATATATGCTGAATCAAACAGCTGAACTAATAATTCAAAGTAGGAAGCATCGGGTGACAGATCTGAAGGGGGGGCAGCCAAAAGAGTCCTCTCTTTGTTACTTTCCACGAAATTCATAGTGAGTCAATTTCCTGAACGGCAAGGCAGTGAGCATATTCTTCACGAACGTGGACTGTTGGATGGAAAAGCAATAGTGCAAAAATGCCCATTTATTTTTTAGACTGTAGATGCAGCTCATGATTATATCTACATATCACCGGAAACAACATCCAAAAGTGTGTTAGTTAAAATACGAAGTGTGAGTGAGATCTGCGGCAGGGTCCAGAGTAAAATTATATGGCTCATTTGTCAAGTCAAGTAGTTCCAGAGTACAGAGAAGATGGCTGGAGCGGTCCTGTGGACAGGAAGTAATGAAGGGAGCCCTATTCAAGGGAGAGAATCCAAACATGGGGACCATGTCTAACCCAGCGGCAGTGGATACAAACTTGAGGCAAGTTTCCACAGACTAGAGAAGATCTCCTGAGTGTTCTGCTCAAAATTAACTGCAAAATTCTCCTCCTATCTACCTACCAGTAGAGCAGCCCCAGCCCCTTTCCAGATGCCCATATGAGGCCAATGAATGCAAATACTTCACCCACAGTCATGCCACCCTCTTACCTTTACCCCCCTTTTTTTATTCTTCAGGTATTTGAGGGTAATGAAGGAGAAGGGAAATGAGAAGCAGCTATCTCTATTTTTAGACTGTTTCATTCCTGGCTGAACCTGGGATGATAGCCAATAGCTACAAAAGGAGCAACTCAGAAAACATGAAAGGCCTTGAAAATCAAATCCAGGAAAGAAGCTGTCTCCCCATTTTACAGATGAAGAAATGGAGGTTCAGAGAAGGTAATTACCTTGCTTGAGGCCACACAGTGGGTGGCAGGGCTGGAATTTGAGCTCAGGTCTGTTTGCCTCCAAAATACATACTCTAATGTACAGAGAATATAACAGAAAGCTTTCCAAAAATAAGTGTTCAATTTAGAATTCAAAGCAGGTCTTACGGAGAGGTGGTGACAAAAGTCAGACAGCAAGAGGGATTAGCACTTGCATTGCTGAAGCTCATGTAACAGATTGGCGCGTGGAGCTTGTGGGGTGGCACCAAACGGACGGTTTAAAGAATCTTGTTAAAGGAAACTACTGTCTATGTGTAGACCACGGAAAGTAGGCGGTGGGGAAACCTGTCTCACATAATATGCCATGGTGGGATGAAACTATTTGAATATTTTGAAATTGGAGGCTTAAATTATTTGTAAAACTAATTAAAGCAGAATTAAGATGATATGCCTAGCAGAAGGAACACATTCCCAGCCGGAAACATCCCCCTCTTGGTGGTCATGACCTCCTGCAGTCAAACGATTACTACAAAGAAGACAAAACCAGAAACATTATTTTCCAGGTCATGAGAGTCCTAAGACATGTTTTGTCCTCCAGAGAACCACCAAAAAAGCACAAAGCACAAAAGAAGACAAGGGTGTGATAACTCAGGTCCACTTCAAAGAAGGAAGCTTTGATAAAATTCTGGGTGGATTACATTTTTTTTTTTAAATAAAGGGAGACTAGGATATTGTCATAGGATGCAGGCAATTTGGAACCATAACAAGAGACGTAAGAGGTATAATGACTAAATGCAATGTAGATCCCTAACGTGGATCCTGGAACATTAAAAAGAGGACATTAGTGGAAAAACAAGTGACATCCAAATGGAGTCTGGAGTTTAGTTGATGGTAATATGCCAATGTTGGTTTCTCAGTTTGGACAAACGTACTGTGGTAATAATATCCAGGGAGGAAACTGAGTGAGGGGACAGGGACAGAAATGCCCTGTCGTCATGTTTGCAGCTTCGTTATTGCAAAAATGAAAAAAGTTAGTTTCAAATACCCTTGATAGCCCCCTGGAATATTTTTATGATTTTCCAATTCAGTGTTCTCTTCCTCTGACACCATAGCAGCCTGCATCCTGTGACCAATGCTGGGGTTACAAGAGAAGAGGAAGAGCTAGCAGGCAAATGTGACCTTGGTTCCCGATCAAGGGGCTTTGCCCGGAGAGGGCAGTCCCGCCAGTTTTTCTTTTATTGGCGGCACTTGGTATCTTGGGATCTATAACACGTGCTCATGAACATGGGAAACATTCCAGTTTGTAATCCTGATTGTCTTGACATTTAAGGATATTGATCAGTCCATAACTGTTGTGCCTGCTTTCAAGAATCAATGATCATAAAAACGCTTATATTACATAAATGTATACATCGCATAGGGTGAAAGGCTGAGCTTTCTAGGAAAAAAAGGCAAAGTAGTCAGAAAACTATTATGGTGTCTGTTTAATTTAGAGGTCATAGTGGAAAAAAAATTATTGGTCAAATTCAAACTCTTCACAAGAGGGGAGGAGAGACACAAAAAAGTTTTCATAACTAGGAAAAATCTAAAATGCATTTAGGTTATTGATGCTGTTTTCTGAAAATTTTATCATTTAATATCAACTAGTTACTAGATTCCTACTATGTGCTAATCACATTCATATATATCTATTATATATATATATATATATATATATATATATATATATAACTCCATATTATACATATATATATAATTCCTTTTACTTAAAGAGTGATTAACACTTTTTAGAAAAATGTCTGTAATAAACTGTCCAACAGAGACAACCTATTTGCTCAAATGTATGTTGATACTCCAAAATGTGAGATTAAAAACCTGTAATGCAAACAGATTTCAGCATAAACTGAGGGAAGTGTGTACATTCTAACATGTGATAGACATCCAAATGGACTTTTGATTTAAAAACATTTTTAAGTTTATTTATTTATTTTGAGAGAGACAGAGACAGCATGAGTGGGGGAGGAGCAGTGAGAGAGGGAGAGAGAGAATCCTAAGCAGGTTCTGTGCTGCCAGCAGAGTCCAACGTGGGGCTTGAATACACGAAGCTGTGAGATCATGACCTGAGCCAAAACTAAGAGTTGGATGCTTAACCGACTGAGCCACCCAGGCGCCCCTGGACTTTTGATTTTAAATGTAATGTGATAGAGAATATTCCATGTTTTCTTCCATAATGTATCTGGGATAAAGAGGGTACATGCTCTTCATCGTTATGTGTATGACTATAACTCTCACTACAAATCAATGAAAAATATAATTTAAGGACTAAATTGCCCAAGCCAAAGAATTGAGTCAGTATAATATTTTCTCAGTTTGAAATAGTAAATAAATGAAATATTAAAAAAAAAAAAAAAAGAAGATGGGGTGCCTGGGTGGCTCAGTCGGTTGAGCGTCCGACTTCGGCTCAGGTCATGATCTCCCAGTTTGTGAGTTCGAGCCCCACGTCAGGCTCTGCGCTGACAGCTCAGAGCCTGGAGCCTGCTTCGGATTCTGTGTCTCCTCCTCTCTCTGTCTCTCCCATGCTCATGATCTATCTTTCTCTGTCTCTCAATAATACGTAAACGTTAAGAAAAAAAAATTCTTATAAAAGAAGGAAGAAAAGAAAGCAAGAAAGATGGAGAATTGGAGAGAAAGGAGAGTGGAAGGAGGGGAAGGAGAGAAGAACAGATCTGTTAAAAACAGACACTGCCAGGGACTTAATTTAATACATAAGCATTTCTTCTTTCACTCAAAATGCTTATAGCATTGTTCCTTTTCCAGGAATGCTGAGTTTGAGAAACTCTCCAATTATAGGATGCTTCCCAAGAAGGAAGAAAAAAATAATAGATTTGTCTATGTGGTCCTTGTTAAATAGTAACCATTCAACTGGTCTTATTGAAAATGCCATCAAAATGGCACCTGTGTGGCTCAGTGGGTTAAGCATCGACTTTGGTTCAGGTCATGATCTCATGGTTCTTGAGTCTGAGCCCCACATCGGGCTCTGTGCTGATGGCTCAGAGCCTGAAGCCTGCTTCAGATCCTGTGTCTCCCTCTCTCTGTGTCCCTCCCTCACTCGTGCTCTCTCTCTCTCAAAAGTAAATAAACATTAAAAATTTAAAAAAAGGAAAAGAAAAAGCCATCATGAAGGCAAGCTTTAGCAGATAACAGCCTTTTCCCTCCCTTTTCCTGGGGTTAGTTTTAATCATAAGATGCCACTTTTGAAGACCAAAATGACATCAGCAGTTCCCGTGCTAGCCTCCCAGATAACTCTGGCAGAGAAGCAACATGCAGGCCCCATCTTTACTCTAAAGCATTCCTTCCCCTTTATTACTGAACTTATTTTCTTGGATTGCTTTTTCAGGTATAAGTGTAATATGCACGTATAATAGCAAGTTAAACAAAAGTTTCTTTTTTATTATTTTTATTTTATTTTATTTTTAAAATTTACATCCAAGTTAGTTAGCATACAGTGCAACAATGATTTCAGGAGTAGATTCCTTAATCTACTCCCATTTAGCCCATCCCCCCTCCCACAACCCCTCCAGTAATCCTCTGTTTGTTCTCCATATTTAAGAGTCTCTTATGTTTTGTCCCCTTCCTTGTTTTTATATTATTTTTGCTTCCCTTCCCTTATGTTCATCTGTCTGTGTCTTAAAGTCCTCATATAGGTGGAATCATATGATATTTGTCTTTCTCTGACTAATTTTGCTTGGCATAATACCCTCTAGTTCCATCCACATAGTTGCAAATGGCAAGATTTCATTCTTTTTGATTGCTGAGTAATACTCCATTGTGTATATATATATATACACCACATTTTCTTTATCGACTCATCCATCAATGGACACTTGGGCTCTTTCCATACTTTGGCTATTGTTGCTAGTGCTCCCATAAACATGGGGTGCATGTATTCCTTGGATAAATACTGAGTAGCGCAATTGCTGGGTCGTAGGGTAGTTCTATTTTTAATTTTCTGAGGAACCTCCATACTCTTTTCCAGAGTGGCTGCACCCGTTTGCATTCCCACCAACAATGCAGAAGAGATCCTCTTTCTCCGCGTCCTCGCCAACATCTGTTGTTGCCTGAGTTGTTAATGTTAGCCATTCTGATAGGTGTGAGGTGGTATCTCATTGTGGTTTTGATTTGTATTTCCCTGATGATGAGTGATGTTGAGCATTTTTTCATGTGTTGGTTGGCCATCTGGATGTCTTCTTTGGAGAAGTGTCTATTCATGTCTTCTGCCCATTTCTTCACTGGATTATTTGTTTTTTGGGTGTTGAGTTTGATACGTTCTTTATAGATTTTAGATACTAACCCTTTATCTGATATGTCATTTACAAATATCTTCTCCTATTTCCTTGGTTTCCTTTTAGTTTTTCTGATTGTTTCCATTCCTGTGCAGAAGCTTTTTATTTTGATGAGGTCCCAGTAGTTCATTTTTGCTTTTGTTTCCCTTGCCTCTGGAGACGTGTTGAGTAAGAAGTTGCTGGGCCGAGGTCAAAGAGATTTTTGCCTGCTTTCTCCTCGAGGATTTTGATGACTTCCTGTCTTACATTTATATCTTTCATCCATTCTGAGTGTCTGTTCTTGTGCCAGTACCATACAGTCTTGATGATTACAGTTTTGTAGTATAGCTTGAAGTCTGGGATTGTGATGCCTCCTGTTTTGGTTTTCTTTTTCAAGATTGCTTTGGCTATTCAGGGTCTTTTCTGGTTCCATACAAATTTTAGGATTTTTTTGTTCTAGCTCCGTGAAGAATCCTGGTGTTATTTTGATAAGGATTGCATTGAATATGTAGATTGCTTTGGGTAGTATTGACATTTTAACAATATTTGTTCTTCCTATCCAGGAGCGTGGAATCTTTTTCCTTTTGTGTGTGTGTCTTCTTCAATTTCTTTCATAAGCTTTCTATAGTTTTCAGTGTATAGATTTTTCAAGTCGTTGGTTAGATTTATTCCTAGGTATTTTGTGGGTTTTGGTGCAATTGTAAATGGGATTGATTCCTTGATTTCTCTTCCTATTGCTTCATTGTTGGTGTATAGGAATGCAACTGATTTCTGTGCATTGATTTTATATCCTGCAACTTTGCTGAATTCATGAATCAGTTCTAGCAGTTTTTTTTTGTGAAATCTTTTGGGCTTTCCATATAAAGTATCAGGTCATCTGCGAAGAGTGAAAATTTGACCTCCTCCTGGCCGATTTGGATGCCTTTTATTTCTTTGTATTTCTGATGGCAGAGGCTAAGACTTCCAATACTATGTTGAATAACAGTAGTGAGAGTAGACATCCCTGTCTCATCCCTGACCTTAGGGGGAAAGCTCTCAGTTTTTCCCCATTGAGGAAATATTAGTGTTGGGTCTTTCATATATGACTTTTATGATCTTGAGATATGACCCTTCTGTCCCTACTTTCTTGAGGGTTTTTATCAAGAAAGGGTGCTGTATTTTGTCAAATGCTTTCTCTGCATCTATTGAGAGGATCATGTGGTTCTTGTCCTTTCTTTTATTGATGTGATGAATCACGTTGATTGTTTTGTGGTTATTGAACCAGCCCTGCATCCCAGGTATAAATCCCACTTGGTTGTCGTGAATAATTTTCTTAATGTATTGTTGGATCTGGTTGGCTAATATCTTGTTGAGGACTTTTGCATCCATGTTCATCAGGGAAACTGGTCTACAGTTCTCCTTTTTAGTGGGGTCTTTGGTCTTGGAATCAAGGTAACGCTGGCTTTATAGAAAGAGTTGGGAAGTTTTCCTTCTATTTCTATTTTTTGGAACAGCTTTAAGAAAATAGATGTTAACTCTTCCTTAAATGTTTGGTAGAATTCCCCTGAAAAGCCATCTGACCCTGGACTCTTGTTTTTTGGGAGTTTTTGATTATTAATTCGATTTCTTTACTGGTTATGGGTCTGTTCAGATTTTCTATTTCTTCCTGTTTTAGTTTTTGTAGTGTATATATTTGTAGGAATTTGTCCATTTCTTCCAGACTGCCCATTTTATTGGCGTATAATTACTCATAATATCATCTTATTATTGATTTTATTTCTGCTGTTAGTTGTGATCTCTCCTCTTTCATTCTTGATTTTATTTATTTGGGTCCTTTCCTCTTTCTTTTTGATCAAACTGGCTAGTGGTTTATCAATTTTGTTACCTTTCAAAGAACCAGCTTCTAGTTTCATTGATCTGTTCTACTGGTTTTTTTGTTTGTTTGTTTGTTTGTTTCAATAGCATTGATTTCTGCTCTAATCTTTATTATTTCCTGTCTTCTGTTAGTTTGGGTTTTATTTGTTGTTCTTTCTCCAGCTCTTTAAGGTGTATGGTTAGATTTTGGATCTGAAACCTTTCTTCTTTCTTTAGGAAGGCCTGGATTGCTATATACTTTCCTCTTATGACCGCCTTTGCTGCATCCCAGAGTTTTGGGCTGTGGTGTTATCATTTACATTGGATTCCATGTACTTTTTAATTTCCTCTTTAACTTCTTGGTTAACCCATTCATTCTTTAGTAGTATGTTCTTTAGTCTCCAGGTATTTGTTACCTTTCCAAATTTTTTCTTGTTGATTTCAAGTTTTATAGTGTTGTGGTCTGAAAATATACACGGTATCATCTCAATTATTTTGTACTTGTCGAGGGCTGTTTTGTGTCCCAGTATTGGTCTATTCTGGAGAACTTTCCATGAGTACTGGAGAAGAATGTATAGTCTGCTGCTTTAAGGATAAAGTGTTCTGAATATATCTGTTAAGTCCATCTGGTCCAGTGTGTCATTCAAAGCCATTGCTTCCTTTTTGACTTTTTGATTAGATGATCTGTCCATTGCTGTGAGTGGGGTGTTGAAGTCCTCTACTATTATGGTATTACTACCAATGAATTTATTTATGTTTGTGATTGATTTATATATTTGGGTGCTGTCACATTTGGTGCATAAATATTTACAATTGTTAGGTCTTCTTGGTGGATAAACCCCTTAATTATGATATAATGCCCTTCTTCATCTCTTGATACATCTTTATTTTAAAGTCTAGATTGTCTGATATAAGTATGGCTACTCTGGCTTTCTTTTGTTGACCATTAGCATGATAGATAGTTCTCTATCCCCTTACTTTCAATCTGAAGGTGTCTTTAGGTCTAAAGTGGGTTTCTTATAAACAGCATATAGATGAATCTTGTTTCTTATCCATTCTGTTACCCTTTGTCTTTTTATTGGAGCATTTAGTCCATTGACATTTAGAGTGAGTAGTGAAAGGGATGAATTTATTGCCATTTTGTTGCCTGTAGTGGTGGAGTTTCGGGTGGTGTTCTCTGGTCCTTTCTAGTCTTTGTTGCTTTTGGTCTTTATTTATTTATTTATTTATTTATTTTCATCTTTTCTCCCCTCAGAGAGTCCCCCTTAAAATTTCTTGCAGGACTGGTTTAGTGGTCATAAACTCCTTTAATTTTTGTTTGTCTGGGAAAATTTAATCTCTCCTGTTTTGAATGACAGCCTTGCTGGATAAAGAATTCTTGGCTGCATATTTTTCTAATTCAGCATATTTAATATATCCTGCCACCCCTAACTGGCCTGCCACGTTTCTGTGGATAGCTCTGCTGCAAACCTTGTCTGTCTTCCCTTGTAGGTTAAGGACTTTTTTTCCCTTGCTGCTTTCATGATTCTTTCCTTGCCTGAGTATTTTGTGAATTTGACTATGATATGCCTTGTTGATGGCCAGTTTTTGTTGAATCTAATGGGAGTCCCCTGTGCTTCCCGGATTTTGATGTCTATGTCTTTCCCCAGGTTAGGAAAGTTTTCTGCTATGATTTGCTCCCATAACCCTTCCACCCCTTTTTCTCTCTGTTCATCTTCTGGGACCCCTATGATTCTGATGTTGTTCCTTTTTAATGAGTCACTGATTTCTCTAATTCTTAAATCATGCTCTTTTGCCTTAGTCTCCCTCTTTTTTTTTCTGCTTCATTATTCTCCATAAGTTTGTCCTCTATATCGCTGATTCTCTGCTCTGCCTCATCCACCCTTGCCGCCGTGGCACACATTCGAGATTGCAGCTCATTTATAGCATTTTTAAATTTCATCCTGACTAGGTTTTACTTCTTTTATCTCCACAGAAAGGGATTCTAATCTATTTTTGAATCTAGCTAGTATTCTTATTATCATGATTCTAAATTCTGGTTCAGACATCTTGCTTGTATCCATGTTGGCTAAGTCCCTGGCTGTCATTTCTTCCTGCTCTCTCTTCTGGGGTGAATTCCTTTGTTTCATCATTTTGAAGGGAGAAAAGGAATTGAGGTAAATTAATGAGGTAAAAAAAATTAAAATTAAAAAATTAAGAACAACACACACACACACACAAAAATCATATAAATGATGCTAGATTTTAGGTGTGTTTTGGTTTGGGTGTTGAAAGGGGCTTGATAGATTACAGAAAAAAGGGGAAAGAAAAAAAAGGAAATCGTTTGAAAATTTGAAAAAATGTATACACTGAAATAGAATAAAATGAAATGATGGAAGTAAATAGAACTTGAAAAAATTTACACAAAAGTAAAAAATATGGTGGAAAAAATTAAAGAAAAGTATTTTCAATAAAAATTGAAAATAAAAATAAAATTTTCTCTTTTAGTATTCAAGAAAAAGAAAACGAAAAAGAGAAAAAAAATTGAATAGATGGACCAGTGAACAGACTAAAATACAATTGAAATAACTTTGTTTTCCTCTAGAAGTCAAACTTTGAAGCACTTTATAGTCCATAAACTAAGCAGGCAGAGAGGTTTGTGTTCCTGAAGAGCGAGGCTTAACCAGTTGGGCGGGGCTTAGTGTAACAGCTCCATTCTCCACTAGATGGCACTGCTTAGCTTACTGGGGTGGATTGTTGTGGTGCTTGTAGGTGTATATGTGCATGTGCTGGAGCAGTGAAAATGGCGTCCCCCTGTTACCCGGTCTCTAGTATCCGAACTCTGTTCTCCCTGATCAGCAATTGCGCACCCATCCTTTGTCTTCGGCTTCCGTCCACTCCCTGCTTTTACACAGTCCATGACCAAGTGCCAGGCAGCACCTCCCTCATAAGTTTTATCTCAGTTGCGGCTGTTTTTCCTGACCCCTTATTTCTGATGGACTGCGGCTTTGACCCATTCTGTCCCTGTGTGGGAGGGTCTCACTGAGTAATGGCCAGGTGCTGGCTGCACCTAGGAACATTCGCGGAACTGTGCTGCTGCCAATGCCCAGAGAGTGCAGCTGGGTGCCAGCCCACCCCAGAAAAAGTCCATGCGATTGGGTAGCAGCAGCTACATGGATTATGGAAAATCACAACACACATCTGGCACCAGGCTTCACCCCCAAAGACCTTGTTCCAGCACCAATGAATGTGGTTGTTCTCCTGGGTCCACTGGGGCCTTTGCCTATGGCGGGGGGCCACACAGCCTCTACCAGATGTCCTCGCAGCAGGGGAATCACCTCTCCCCGTGTGGCCCAAAGACTCCTGGATTTCACTCTGCTCCTGGGGATTCGTGCTTCTCACCAGAGCACTGCCAGGTATCACACTGGAGTTTCAGACTCTGCACTCCCCCTGTTTATAGAATCTTAATGGAATTTAAACCCTCTCTTTTCTCCTTTCACCCTTTTTAGTTCAGTCTCTGCAGTTGTTTCCACTTTTCCACTTTCTCTCCAGCTGCTTTTGTGGGGGGGGGGGGGTGTGCTTTTGCCATTTTCTCCCCCCCACCCCCATCTCCTCTCTGCAAGCAAAAACAGCTCTCTGCCCTCCATGGCTTCTCCCCCAGTTCATTTCTCTGCACCATGTACCTGCTGAGTTCTGTAGTTCAGGTTGTGCAGATTGTTGTGTTAATTCTCAGGTCAGTTTTCTAGATGTGCAGGATGGTTTAGTGTTGATCTGGCTGTATTTCATGGACGCGAGACACAGAAAAACCTTCCATGCTATTCTGCCATCTTGGCTCCTCCCCTAGTTTTATACTCAACGAAAGTTTCTAATATGCCCTTCCTTCAAGCATCCCTTCCCACACCCTCCAAGTAACCAATCCAGCATTAATAGGTTATTGGGTGTCATTCACATGGTATCAGTACTCATTCAAAAGTAAAAACCTAAATGCTCATAAATAGGTTTGAGATATAGTATTTTATAAAAATGGGATTGTATCTCTACTCTAAAACTTGTTTTTTTTTTATTTGAAAGTTTTATCACGAACATCTTTCCAGGCCAATGCATACAGATCTAATGTACTTTTTTCATTTATAGCTATGTTGTACTTCATGGTATAAATGTGCCATCATTTAATCAACCAACTGACCATCCCTCTATTGGTGGACTATGTTTCCAGTTTTATTTTCCACACAACAGTGTTACAGTAAATATCTCTAGTTATTTATATATTTTATATCTACATTTTTATATAAATAGATATGCATAGATGCTTTACTTCTGTAAGAGAAATATCCAAAAATGAGATTATTGGCTCAAGAGAGAAACCCACTTTACATTCCAAATGTAAAGGCAATAGTAACCACAAGTATCCATTTTTCCTCTTTTAATATTTGGGACACTTTCAGAGTCCCATAGTAACATAAAAAGACAATAATCAGCAGAATCCAAAGCAAATCTATTGGTATAAATACCCTCCACCTCATAGGCCCCAGCGAAGTCCCCAGATGGGCTTGATGGAAAGAGCTTTTAACAGACATTTCATATACCAAGGTGTGAAGGTAACTTCATTAGGGTCTTCTCCATCAAGGTGCATTTTCATCACATAACAACTTCTTGGTAAGGGGAATAAGGAAAAGAGTTTTCTATTATTACCTTAGCCAGAGTGCTTGTCTCCTCCTTGGAATGCTGAGATTTACCTGCCACTAATTCCTATTTTGAAGAATCAAGGTGTCTAAATGTTTTTTTAAAAAAAGGTAAGACTAGACCCTTCTTTTGGGTGGGGGGCTGTGGCAGCCTTTGGAAATAGCAGCAGCTTTCTAAATAATTAATTAGGGGTCATACAAATAACAAAAGGAAAGGGACCACTTATCTGTAGGGCATTGTAGCACTGTTTGACCTCAGGAAGGCTTACAAGAGAGTGGGCAGAAGGTCATTTTCTTAAATTGGAGCCCAATCGAGATACTGGAATCCTTATAATGAATATCAAAGTTCCTTTATGATTATTGATGTTTTACCTCAGTAGAAACCTATGAAGACAGATTAGCCCCTGTAAGTGCTCCAAATGCACAGTGGAGAAGAATTTGTATTATAACAATTGTAGCTGGTACTTAGCCACTTCTGTTCAGTATAATGGAAGTAAATTGGACTAGAACTCAGGAGATCTAGGGAACATGGAGCAAGTCATGTAAACTCTCTGAGTTTTCATTTTCTTTCAGCAAAACGGGGCTAATACTGTCCCTGGTCTCTTTACCTCACTGCATTCAATAAGTTAACACATGTGGGAGAACACTAAAGCCAGTGTAAGAATAGAAGTTGAGAACATGGACTCTGAGTCAACCAACCTCTGACTATGGCTTTCCTGATTACTATTGGGTCATCTTGATCCTATTAGTTGCCTTCTGAGCTTCAGCTTCCATAAAGGGGATATTATACCTACTTTTATGACCATTTGGAGAATGAGATAGGATCGTGCCTTCCAAGGTGCAAGCGCAGTGCCTGATGCATAGCGAGCTCTCAGTAAATGAGAGCTGGTACTCAGAAAGTGCCACTGGAATGTGATAATTCCTTAAGGAAGGTTTAGCCCTTCTCTGAGGTCACTTAAGCATTGTCTTCCATTCAATAGCTGCTTGCTTTCCTCTCCTGAGCCTTCTGTTCTTGTTATGGCCCATTGGCCCAGACTCTGAGAGATAAATAAGGGCCTTGGTACTAGAATCAAAGCTGCAGAAAGGGGTTGCAAACATGAAATCCAGTCTGTGGTTTAATTGGAAGCCAACGCTCGGGAGCCCCAGGCACCTACACAGGCCACAGTGTGAATACCACATTAACTCCTGATTGCTCTGCAGCCCAGAACAAACCAGGAGATCAAAGAATAGCAAATAGGATTACATGTAAGTAGAGAAATTTCCTTCAACCTACTTTGAGATGAATAGATAGGTCTGGGACACAAGTATGTGGGTTTGAGGGAGTTAAGGAATCAGCAAATGTATTCCCTTGTCTCAGCCTCTCACTAGCTACCATGTCATCTTGCTTTCTTCCTATTTTCCTCAAGATTAGGATGTAGAGGGGTGTCAGGTTAGCTTAGTCTGGCTAAGTGTCCAACTCTTTATTTCAGCTCAGGTCATGATTTCACAGTCATGAGATGGAGTCCTGCATTGGGCTCTGTGCTAGGTGTGGATCTCCCACTCTTTGGTCCTCCCCTGCTTGTGCACACACTCTGTCTCTCACTCAAAAAATTAAATAACTTAAATTTAGTTTTATAAAAAGATTAGGAAGTAGAAATTATTTGCCTGTATCAGTCTTCCCAGGACAAGTATGGAGGCCAATCTGTACTGGGTTGGGCTGAACAGGATTATTCTTTCTAGCTCTGGGATAAAGGATAGCTCTGGCCTTAAGCCATGGGTAATAAGGTCATGGTCAAAATAATTCTGTGAAGGAGGTTGGATGGCCCTTGTAACTTGATGATAGATCAGAGGGCTAGGAGAGCTTTCTGGAGATGCACAACCTATAGACACTAAAAATAGTAATAATTATTATCCAACATTAAATTTTCATTTTCTGCTTTGTAATTTCTTCCTTAATCTGTTAAATACCACAGTTGACCTAGTTATCATTGTGTCTTGAAGGTCTAAAGAAGGGCCTGTGGTCATGCTTGGAATGAATAAAACAAAGACAGAAACACATCGTAAGATGACACAATTGAGCCATGTTGCACTGAAGACGTAGTCCAAGGCAGAGGAATTCGAAGGGGTACCAGGAAGTCTCCAAAAATGACTTCAGCTTGTCCTAGAAATTACCTAGGAAGAAGAGCATGGTCTATTGAGAGTTGACTCAGGATATTGTCTTATTGGTTTTAGACAGAAGAATGGAGAAGTATGGGTCACCTGAGTTATGCAATCATCATAATAGTGACCTCAGCAACTGCCAATTCTTGTCTACTCGATGCCATGTCAAGGACATCAATGCTAATATGAGCTAAGCGGTATTAACTCAATTTTACAGGTGAGGATCAGAGTCCCAAACCACTTATCCAAGGTCCTTTCATATATATGTGAGATCTGGGATTCAGACCCAGGTCTGTATGTCTCTAAAGACTGGGCATTTCACCACACAGGCAGTATCTTATTGGATATCAAACCCAGAGTTTTATGTCCAGTTCCACCTTTGCTAGAGCTTCCTGCCTACAATGCAGCCAGATTTCCTGCTTTAAAACTTCAAGTAGAACTTGAAGAAAGGGTGGCAGTTATGGACTATAGTTTCCTGCCTTGTGTGACTGTAAACATGTCCAGCCTTGTGTGACTCTGAATATGTCCAGAGCAGACGGTATGTATAGGGAGTGGGCATGGAAACACATGGCTGCTTACACTGAGGGGGGAATGGACTGAAAAGGAGGAAGGGAAGTCAGCATGGTTGGTAGGGATGCTCTACCCAAAACAGTCAGTTCCTATCTCCCGTATCAAGATTGGAAATGGCGTTTAGAATCGATCTACTACTGTTACCCAGTAGAACTTTCTTGTAAGGATGGAATTGTTCTATATATACACTAGCTGCATGTGGCTATTTAGCATCTGGAAAGTGACTTGTGAACTGAGGAACTAAATTTAATTTCAGTGAGTTTTAACTTCAATAGCTACGTGTGGCCAATGACATATTAGACAGTACAGGTATAGAGCATCTCTCTGCTGTATGATTTTGCCAGAATTGTGAGTCCAGGAGCTAGATCCCTATTTCCATGTTTGGATGAATAAGAATTAGTCTCGCTCCTCCCCACCACCTTTTTTTAAAGTAGGCTCCATGCGCAGCACAGAGCCCAGTGCAGGGCTTTGAATTTATGACCCCGAGATCAAGACCTGAGTTGAGATCAAGAGTCCGATGCTTAACTGACTGAGCCATCCAGGCATCCCAAGAATTAGTAAACTTCATAGGAGAAACTGTGAAGTTAGACCGCCTAGGCTTGAAGCCCAGCTCTTCCATGTACTGTCTGTGTAACCTCTCTGTGCCTCAGTTTCTTTATCTGTAAAATGGAGTTTAAGAACTACAACTACTTCATAGCATTGTTCTAAGGAGTGAGAATTTCAAAAGTACTTTACATAGTGCCCAGAATAGAGTAAAAATAATAAGGATATAGAAATGAACAAGATATATTTCCTATCCTCAAGAAGTTTTTTTTTTTTTACCACTGCTGTGTCTTTAGGATTTTTATTCATTACACTTCCCCCTATCCAATGAGTTTAAGTAGTATACATAGATGAAGCAGTATAAATCTAAATCATATGTATAGATCAGCAATATTTGCTGTGTGTGTGTGTGTGTGTGTGTGCGCATGCACACTTATGCCTGTGTGCATGTGCGCATGTGTGTGTGTATAGCACCTGACACAGCACTTGGATATAGTAGGCACTCACTAATGAATAGCGGTTTTTCTCTTGTTGAATGATATCATGTGATATGCAGAGATAAAATGGACCAAACTTTTACTGCAATCTTGGCCTTCTGCATACTGGATTCTCTGGCAGGACAGGCGGGTGGTTCCATGATAGGGTTTGCTTTTCTGCTTCTCTTCTCTTGGCCACATTTCAGGGGCTTCATGAGATTTGCGGATGTGAGGGCTTGGGGGTGGTGGGTGTGTCCCCACATCCAGAAGTTCATCAAGGGACTCAAAATCATCATTTGTTCTGTATTAATCAAGTTGCGTGTAGTAGTTGTTTTTTCTTTTTTCCCAACCTCCACTGATTTTCTTCTGAGGACTGAACACTTATTTCCTTTGGAGAACCATACCTCCTCTCACAATTCATGTCCTTCAGTAGGTGATTCTGACTCTAAGAGCAGGCATGTGATTTTGGACCAACTGTTCAGAGCACTGCACGCCCTTGCCATGGCAATTGAGCATAAGGGACATTTGGCCCAAATCAGTCCAATGAAGTTCAAGTCAAAACTTCTGGGAAACTCTTGTAAAGAAAGAATGTGTTTCTTTGCAAAGGACGTATACAGAAAGGACATCATCTGGAATTGCCAGGGGACATTACATGGAGGAGGCCTGACCTGGAGTAAAGTCAACCCAAAGCAAAGCAGCACTGAAAGACAAAGGGTCTGACCCTGGAAGACTTACTTCTCTTGAGCTCTGGCCCACCTGTGCCTGAAGTTCTGTTGCTACATTTATGTTGATGAGCCCAGACTTCCATTTTCTTACTTAAACCACTTTGAGTTGAGTTTCTGTTTTTTATAACCAAAGCAGGATGTTCCCTCTGCCATTTTCTTCGTGCTAAGGGTGTTGTTCCCAGCAACTCTGCAGGAGTAGAGGCCAGATGACCCGCACCCCCCTTCCCATGGTAGCAGCCTCTGGAACCCTAATCATAAAAGACCAAATGGCAAAAGTTACTCACATGCTCATGGCAGCAATTTTAATGATGTCCTGTGTGGGGCTGACCCTAGGAAGGGATTCTAAAAAGGGCTTTGCTTATGTAATTTAAATTCTTAAAATAACTGTAGATTGAGTCTGAGAATCCCGCGGGGCTGCTGACTGCCTAACCTGGGACGGAGAGGTCAGAGAATCTCAGTGAATGAAAAATAGGCTGACAGCAAAATAGGCTAAGAGCAAAATCATCTCTTATCCTCGGCAGAGCATAAGAGTGGGTCAGGACTCCAAGTGGCAAATTAGTGACTTTGCATTTATTTAACGACTTCTCAAAAATACTGTCAGCAGCACAGGAGGAGAGCTGACCCATTTCTGAGTCTGGAATCGATAGACTAATAAAAGTAATCCTTAAAAATAGCTTTTCCTTCTTAAAATACACTTCCCATTGAGCAGCACCCAGAAGAAAATTTTTATCTGGGCCCTGACTCATTTTTCCATGGTTGAAACAGAGTAAGACAGAAGCTTTAGTATACTGGGAGGTTATTTGCCTGGATACTGTGCACAGGGGTTCCGTTCCTGAGCAGAGACTCCAGCCCGGGTTTCCTAGTTCTCCTCAGTGAGCCAGCTCCTCCTCCTCCCTCAGGTTGGGAAGGGGGCAAGGCCACAGAGGCTCCCAGACTCACTTCGCCAAGAGCCCAAGAGCGATGTATCTGGTGTTCACATCCTGTTCCCATCAAACTGAAACCTGGAACCTGGAGAGTAAGAAGTAGGGCCTGGAGTGACAAGAATGACAACTTGGAACAGGGCAGGGAAGTCCTCTGGCTGCTTAGATTATCCTGGGGCTTGAGTGGTGAGGAAAGAGAGAAGAAACCAATCTTCAGAAGAAGGCAAACCCTTCAGGACTGGTTGTGATCTGTGGACAATGTAATTTTCTTGGGCTTGGGTATCTCCTCTAACTCGCTAGCATGACACTGACATTGAGACCCCCTTGTGGTTGTTTTTTCCCCCCAAGGAATCTCTTTCCTACATACACAGAAGAAAATGTCTTTCTTCCATGTTCTATACAGTGTTTCCTGTACAAGCAATAGTTTGGGATCTATATCCCATCTCCTCTATCCGTATGTCATGGTAATGAAAATCCCCTAAGCGGTGTTTCTCAAAGGGAAGACGTAGACTATTGGCAGCAATTCTTCCTAGGGCATCTGACAAAAATGCATATTGCAAAAACCCACCACAGACCTAATACATCAAAAACTAGGGGGACAGGGCCCAGAAATTTCCATCTTTGAGATTATTTCCAGGCATCCTTTATGCGCATTCAAATTTGAACCCCACGACCCAATGGTAAGAACAGGTGTTTTGAGTTGCCATGAGCAGATGCAGAGTAGAGGCCTCTAACACCCTCTGATGTTCATGGGAAGTCCCACGTGAAGGTGTGGTGTTCGAATTTGAGGGGGGGGGGGGGAGTAAGAAACTAAGGACAGAAGTCCTGTAATTCTCTATTTTTCTTCCCACCTCATTATCAGAGCAGTTAGGTCCTGTTTTTCCCTAGTTCATGGGGAGAGGTTTACCTAAGCAATTCCAGAAGCTGCAAGTTTCTTTCCAAATTCAACTCAAAGTCACTTTCATGAAATTTGTGGTTAATACTATTTGTGGACTTTAAAGGTTTGGCTGCCTCTTGTGCCACCAGCGATGCCAGTGTGCTATGAGAAATATCTTATTACAGACCATACTCTGCATTTTTGGTAATGGGGACAGTAGTGATTTTATAGCCATACCTTTTGAGCTTTGAGGCTAAATAAGGCCCATGGGAGGGACAAAGGAAAACTGAAAATCTGTTTCAAGATTTCTTAACTGGAATTTGGAAAGGTTGGGAAATAGGTACTAGAAATAATTAAAGGGATATGGAGTACAAAATGATTAACAGATGTGAACTGAACTGAAGGGTCTTTCTAAGAAACAGACAGGATAAGGCAAGAGTTGTCCATAATGGTATTTTGATGGTGTCTCGGGGCACCTGGGTGGCTCAGTCAGTTAAGCAACCGACTCCTGATTTCAGCTCAGGTCATGATCTCAGGATTGTGGGATCAAGCCCTGCATCAGGCTCTGTGCTGAGCCTGCTTCAGATTCTCTCTCTCCCTCTCTCTCTCTCTCTCTTTGCCCCTCTCCCCCACTCATGCTCTCTCTCTCAAATGAAGTTTAAAATAATTTGAACAGTGTCTCATGGAAGCAGTCAGTATAAAAGTGGTAAAATGCCTGACCCCACAATATCAAATACCTTTACTAAGAAGCCCTCCCCTAAAGTGAAGAAATTGAAAAGGAAAAAAAAAAAAAAAAAAAAGCAAAAGGAGCGTCCTGAGCTGTGCTCTTGTTGGTAGTTGCTGAATCTACCAGGAGTATGGAGAAAAAAAAGTATGTGATGATTATGATGAGATCCAGTACATCCATTTCCTGACCCTTACTTTTTAATCCTTAGAATGATGCTATGAAGTAAATACCATAACAAAGGAAACTTGCGACCTGAAACATTGAGTAACTTGCTGAAGACACATGCATTTATCATGTATTGTGGCCAGGATCTGAATCCAGGTTACTGTGCTAATGGTAGCCTTTATGATGAGTGGAATCCAAACTGTAAGCAAGGAGCAATCCTTGAAGCTCATCTGCCCTACAGTGTACTGAGATGTCTAACAGCGCAAATTCAAATCAAGACCACAAGGCACTTGCTAGCAAAAAAGTGAGAGACAACACATAAAGCCCTTAGTGTCTGCACAGATTAAGCAAGCACCCCATAATAATAACGTTCATCATCATTATTATCATCCGCATTTATCATTATGATCATTACTATTATTCCCAAAAGGGGTCAAATTTTAAGGTTGCTTAATCTTAGAATTCTCTAGAGCTAACAATGAAAGTCTAGATTAAAACTAGAAAAACAAAGCAGGTGGTGAGTAGATTCAACTGCTGTAGGAAATTTCTGCATGGCTCAGTATTAGCTAGAGGCTCAGTATTAGCTAGAGAGTGACAGAGGAGGGTTTTGAGCCCAGGCCTGATTCCAGTATCTGAGCAGATCCTTCCATATCCAGTTCTGGTCTTTGCCCTTGAGCCTCTGCTCACGTATTTCTCCCTGCCCAGAAATCCCCGTGTTCCCCTTCTTTTAGAAAGATATTGCCTTAAACGCTTTCTGGAACTATCATAGAGACATATTTCAAAGTAGAGAGTCTCCCCAGATCACCATCTTTGGTACATTTTCTATCTTTCCGACATATGGGACTAGAGCCTGTTGTCTAGTGTCAGCTCTGCTTTTCTAGTTCGTCATAGACCACTCAAGGTCTAGTTCTTATAGACCACTCAAGGTCTAGTTCTTATAGACCACTCAAGGTCTATAGCTCTATCCTTGAACCTTCCAGAGGACATTATCATTTTTTCCTTTATTGCCTTTATTCTCAAATAGACTGTGAGTCCTTTGGAAGCAAAACACTTGGCTTAAGATCTAACACAGAAGCTGGTATATAATAGGGGCCCGATGCATCTTTAATAAATCGATGAAAAAAATCATTGAACTCTAACGTCAAGAGTTACTTAACAAGTTATTAGAAGTCCCCATATGCCTGCCATAAATGATAAGGATTACCGGAGCCTCAGCTCACAACATCTAACTTAAATGACAAGTAATGCTGGTCCCAGTGGTTAAAAACACATCCACATTTTAATGAACGGAATTGAAATGCCTTTGAGGTTCTGGAACATACTTTCAGGGTGCATCCACCAGAACTCTTGGCTTATTTAAGATTTCACATATAATTCTTGTCACTTAGCATCCCCAGGCTTGAAAATTGGCTCATGCTGAAAGGAATCTCTGGGGTAAGAGAAAATCCTGATTCCCTGATATGCTCCAACAAGGACAGAAGGGTGGCAGTCTCATTTCCTGCCAACTTTTTAAATTATGAATATTTTGGTATGATGATAAGTAAGTGAGACAAACCTACCAGGGAATCAAATAACCCAGGAACATGAAAACATAGATTATTGTTTTCCTTCCCTTTTTCTCTCAAGTTGATTTGTTTTGCCTTTGCAAAAGAAAATAAGGTCAGGTGGCAAAAAAATTGCTTTGGGAAATTTAAGTCTACAAAATCATAGTAAAAGGAAATTTATTCTCTCTTACTCAGTCACACTATCCAAATGCATAACTCTGCTCTGGTTTCCTTAGAATTATGGGCAAATTATTTGAGTAGTTTAAGATCTCTTTTATACTATGAAAAAAAAAAAGTCACCCTGCTTGATACCCGCCCTCCCCACCCCCCAAATACCTTTCCAGATTAAGGTAAACTCTTTAGGAAACACCTCTTTGAAATATTCATGGTAAAATATAGACTGTAAAAAAAAATCCTAATTCAGAACAATAATGGAGGTGAGAACGGACTTCCTTTTAAGTTTCTGGAGTGAAATAAAAAAGCTTGGATTTTATGGCATCTTTTTGTAGTAATCTAAAACACGGTTTTTGTTATGTTAATGAAACACACACTACGATTTGAGGACTCACTATATTTTCCTTTCATACAAAAGCACTCTCAGAATCCAGACAGATTAGGTTAGGGCAAAGACTACCTTTCCCATCACCATTTTATAAGCAAATCTTCCAACATCTAGCATATGTTAGTTGAATTAATGAGAGCAATAAACAAAGAAACCAAGATTAGCAGTGAATGCACTCAATGGAAAACTTCATCTTACTCTAAAATCTTCTCTCCTTTTTTTGTCATTTGAATGTTATTGCTAAATATAAGATAAGAATGCTTTCTTGTATACTTCCCTTTATGTTCCACAGACTTTATGTTCACAGACTTTCTGACTCACCCCTATTCATGATCAAACACAAATTTCACAAAAGGTTTAATTGCATCTAGACTTTAATAAATATTCCATTTGGGATCTGCAAATAAGACTATAGGAAGGTGGGGGAATCTTTTTATTATGCAAATATAAGCTAGGGGAAGCTCTTTCTGAAAGCGATTTTGCTGAGCCCTCAAAAAGCAATGTTTGAATGGCCTTTTCTTTCTTTTTTTCTTCCAGGAATGTCAACCTCATTACAAGTCTGGTTATAACATCCTTATTTCATGGTCCTTTGGCAAATAAGTTCTTCTTGAGATGAATTTTGACAGAATATAAAACGATAACTTCATGTATTTGTATACACTGTCTCAAATGAAGCACTTTATTCAGGTTGGAAGGTAATTTTTTTTTAATTTTTTTTTATTGTTTATTTATTTTTGAGACAGAGAGAGACAGAGCATGAATGGGGGAGGGTCAGAGAGAGGGAGACACAGAATCTGAAACGGGCTCCAGGCTCTGAGCTGTCAGCACAGAGCCCGACGCGGGGCTCGAACTCACGGACCGCGAGATCATGACCCGAGCCGAAGTCGGACGCTTAACCGACTGAGCCACCCAGGCGCCCCGGAAGGTAATGTTCTTGATAACAAAGTGGAATTTTTGTAGAAACTTTTGCAATAGGACCTGTCCTCTGAGGAAGGCAAATGCTGGACATATCTCTTTTAGTCTGCCCATTCATTGGACAGAAATTCATATATAATGATAATTGCTTTCATTTCCTGAACATGTGCCACATATTGTGCTAAGCATTTTAGATGATAAACTTGATTAACTTCCACAAAAATCCTTTGCATTATTGTTACTTTCGTTGCCACTTTAAAGGTTGAAGAACTGAGGGGCACCTGGGTGGCTCAGTTGGTTAAGCACCCAACTTTGGCTCAGGTCATGACCTCACTGTTAGTGAGTTCAAGCGCCACCCCAGGCTCTGTGCTGACAGCTCAGAGTTGGAGCCTGCTTCAGATTCTGTGTCTCCCTCTCTCTCTGCCCCTCCCCTGCTTGCTCTCTGTCTCTTTCTCAAAAATAAATAAACATTAAAACATTTTTTAAGAAAAATAAAATGATAAAGTTTGAAGAACTGAGGATCAAAGAAGCAACTGTCTTTTTACCAGGTCACATAGCTGGTAGAACCAGGATTTGAACCCAAGTTCAAATGCAAAATTTGGTGTTTTAGATTCTTTTGCGTATCTTTAGATTCTGTTTGCGTATCTTCTTTCTTTGGAGAAACAACTCAGTTAATAAAACAGGAGGTACCTAGGCATGTTTTACTCGGTGAGTCATTTCTTTAAGAATTTGGAGAAACAATAAACCATGGCAATAACAAAGGTAATTATGCACCCCAAAAGACCAAATGTTTGACTCTGGGACTATATCAGTACTTATGGAATATAAAGTTGATATGCAGATGTTGGCAGTTTGCCTTTATCACCTAGATAGATGCCAGTTAACTTGGGCAAACTTAGGTAAAAAACCAAACCCTCAGCAGGCTACAATTGTTCCTATTTTTTAACCAGTTCCTCCTTTGGCAGATTAATTTTAAAGTCATATATTTTGTATCATGAATGTGGGCACAGTTTGAACATTCACCCGTTTTCATCCGCCAGCTAGTAAGATGTCAGCCAGGAACTGAAGACTCAGTCGCCCTTGATAGCCCTGAAAAAATAATTGAGCCCCATGATGGGAAGTTACTCCATGATGAAGTCATTCCCGCTGTCTGTCAAGCCACTAGAGGTTACACTCATGCATGGGAGGGAAAAAAATGATTACTCCGTTTTATGTGATTACACACCCTATTGCCTAAAGGCATCATCACACATGCATTGTTTTCCCTTTTCCGCACATTTTCTGAAGCAATCAAATGGGTTATGGCCACTGCAGGGTAAATGCGCTGTTTTAACGTCTTACTGGCAGACAGTACAGAAAAAGTACTGGTGACTCATAGGAGTCTCATTTTGTTGTGCCGTATAAATAATAATGCAAAGAAAGAGAAGGCCTTATGATTTCGGTCTATTTGCAGTGTCTCCACAGTGAGTTGACTTTGAGTGCAGAATATTCTTTAAACATGTATTACATTTCCTGTGATGAGTTGATGAAACGCAGATTGATTTTCACTAATTTGGGGGGCGCCTGGGTGGCTCAGTCGGTTAAGAGTCTGACTTCAGCTCAGGTCACAATCTCGCGGTCTGTGAGTTCGAGCCCCGCGTCGGGCTCTGGGCTGATGGCTCAGAGCCTGGAGCCTGCTTCCGATTCTGTGTCTCCCTCTCTCTCTGCCCCTCCCCCGTTCATGCTCTGTCTCTCTCTGTCCCAAAAATAAATAAACATTGAAAAAATAAAATAAAATAAAATAAAAATTAAAAAAAATAAAAAACAAGTACAGAGGTTCATCCAGATTCTTGGTTGCAGGATAATCAGGGAGGGAGCTGAGAGCCTGAGCCCCTTGATGAAAGGTGGTAGCTTGGATTGTGATCTTGCAGGGAGAAAGGCAAGTTTCTGGCTCTCTGCCAGGGTGTTTTCCTACTTCCTATCTCCTCAAGAAGAGGGCATATTAATCAGATTTATTAGATGATACACGCCAGTTGAGGCATATTTATGAGTGGGCAGGTCACTGTGCATTAAAGAGCTATGGCACCCATATATATCTCTTCTGTTTTCTTTTTCCATGTGACTGGAGTGGATTCAAGGCCTGCAATCTTGGGGCATGCCTATCTCTCTTTTTTTTTCAGGCATGCCTAATGGTATGAATTGTTATTTCAGTTTCCTGTGTCTTGACACTGGCCAGAAAGTAATAAAACATCAAAATATGAATTCTGCACTATGAAGGTAGAGGTTCTGCTTAAAGTATAAAATATACATTTCACTTGAGCATTATCAGAGTTCTGTGCAGGGGGCCCAGTAATCATCATAGTGGCATTGTGATATTCATTGGCATTTTTCCCTTGCATATCTCTCACAAGGACAAAGGATGGTGAAAGAACAGGATTTGTACACTCATAAGTATGTGGTTGGAGTATACCAAACGCTGTCACAGTGGAACCTTAGGTTCTTATAGAAGTCCACTGCTCCTCATGATAAATCATTAGGTACAACTTGTAAGTGAAAAATAACAACATGTCATTATCTCCCTAAATATCCTTTTGGAAACACACCGGGCAGGAAGTCCCTTCTGATGAAAGAAACAAGAGAAGAATAATGGCACTTTTACCGACAAGGGGCCGGAATAATGGACTCTACTATGGAAGCCGAATCGGTGTCACTCTGCGAAGAAGAGAAAGAGGAAGAAGGACACTCTTATGAGCAAAACCCAAGCCTTAATCTGTGAAATTTCCCTTTACTAGCTTGGTTTGGCATGAAGGTGAGTAGATCTAATTTAGAGCATTTTCCCCCAATATGTGTGTCTTCATAGACGCCTGACCTAGATGATAGTATCAGGACCCCCTTCATTAGAACCCATGCTTACATTTTAATTTACTTTCTCTTCATTCACCAAGCCTCTCTCAATCTTTTTCCTATTCCTTTCTTCCTCTAAAAGATTAGGTATTTAAAAGAGCTGTATGTTTCAGGGTAGCCCAAACTGAAGGAATTTGCTATTTTCAATTATTTAAAACTGAAATCAAATGTGTTAATATAAAAACACCCTGATTTCAGTCATTCCTACGTACGATCCCCAGAAAACTTCCCAGTCTAAAGCTAGTTAGAAACAATTAAATATAACTCACATCATCAACTCAGAAAATCTTGTTGAGAAGGTGAAGACATAAGGATAGCAGCATTTACCAAAGTAAGCCAAATTGGAGAATTTGGCAAATCCAGTCAATTATCTACTTAATATCTTATATGGCAACAGATATGGGGGTCCTTTTTTTCTCTTTGATATGCTGGCATATCGCCATATCCATGTCAATGCAAAAGACTCAATTCTCCACACAGTGCCCTGTCAACACTAGAATATATTGCATTTCGCTCTACACCATAGCCCCCCACTTCAATTAAAAGATACTGTATATGTGAGAAATGTGATTACCCTTGTGAATAGTTGGCTTTCAGAATTCAAGTCAAATATTTATTGTAAAATATGTTTTTCCATTTTTCGTTATCTTAACTAATAAGGTGGTTTTCCAAAAGCAATTCCTATAAGTAGTATTATTTTATCATTCTAAAACATGTCTTATTGCCTGGAGTGAAAGACAACGTTTTTGTGTGGCTTGATTTTATTATTTTTAATTCTATGATTATCCTTTCACTCCATCATAACTCCCTTCATGTAACTTTAGTAAGATTGATCAAATGATAAAGAGTAATGATGAAGAGTAGCTTTCTCACAGAAAATAACCATTTGTCTAAGTCCCTGAAAATACTATCCAAAACAAGACAGAGATCAATTAAATAAATAGGCAAATATTATTTAAGGATTACTTTTTAATCATTTTATTTAAGGATTAAATTAATATTATTTAAGGATCTATTCCTGGATTTTTTGGTGTGTTTAATGTTGTTTTTCCTTTTGATTATCCGTGCCCAAGTTCTGGTCATCTCATTTATTACAAGTCCTTCTCTCACCAGTTGAAAAAAAATGTTCAAACCTAAAATCTGTTGAAAATTTTAATTCCAGTATAATTAATATACACTGTTGTATTAGTTTCAGGTGTGCAATATAGTGAGTCAACAATGCTACACATTACTCAGTGCTTGTCATGATGAGTGTATTCTTTTTTTTTTTTTTTTTAATATTTATTTATTTTTGAGAGAGAGAGAGAAAGAGAGCAGGAGCAGGGGAGGAACAGACAGGGAGGGAGACAGAGAATCCAAAGCAGGCTCCGGGCTCTGAGCTGTCAGCACACAGCCTGATGTGGGACTTGAACTCACGAACCATGAGATCATGACCTGAGCTCAAGTCAGACGCTTAACTGACTGAGCCCTCCAGGCACCCCATGATGAGTGTTTTCTTAATCCCCATGATCTATTCCACCCATTTCCCTACCCACCTCCCCTCTGGTAACCATCACTGGTTCTCGGTAGTTAAGAGTCTTTTTTTTTGCCTCTTTTTTTCCCCTTGTTTGTTTCTTAAATTCCACATATGAATAAAATCCTATAGTATTTGTCTTTCTCTGACTTATTTCACTTAGCATTATACTCTCTAGCTCCATCCATGTCATTGCAAATGGCAAGATGGCATTTTTTTAATGGCTAAGTGATATTCTATTGTATATGTATACCACATATTTTTTATCCATTCATCGCTTGATGGATACTTGAGATGTTTCCATAATTTGGCTGTTGTAGATAATGTTGCAACTAAACATAGGAGTGCATAGAACTTTTCAAATTAATGTTTTCATATTCTTTGGGTAAACACCAGTAGTGGAATTAATGGATCATATGGTAATTCTATTTTTAATTTGTTGAAAAATACTTTTAATATAACATTTAATTTAATTTTCTTGTCATTCCAAGGAAAGTGAATACAACTGACACCAAAGCGTCTATCAGTTGCCAATAACTCTGATATCTCCTCATACTTGTAGCCTTTTACATGATCACAGAAAACCCTTCGGAAAACAATGGAGAAACTCTAGGTCAAAATAAGAAAAACTCGGGTTAGTGTTTCAGTCATTTCCATCCTCTAGACTTTTGCTTTCAGTAGGGGAGACTTCAAAAATCAATATTATAACTTCTGCTTTCATGATATGGTTTCCAGATGCCTGACGAAAATTTATTCCATCACCTTGAGGTTATTCAAATTTCCTACAAAGCAGAACTGGATGTGGGGGGCAAACATGTAAACATCTATAATAACTTATTTGTGGGCACCTGGGTGGTACAGTTTAGTGTTTGACTCTTGATTTTGGCTCAAGTCATGATCTCACAGTCATGAGTCATGAGATCTGTGCTGACAGTGTGGAGCCTGCTTGGGATTCTCTCCCTCTCTCTCTTCCCCTCCCCTGTTCACATGCTATCTCTCTCTCAAAATAAATAAACATTTAAGAGAAAAATAAATAAAATAACTTATTTGAGGATATAGATACTTGTCTGTATCAGAATCTATGGTAGAATTATATTTTGAAAAATAAAAACATGGATATTAACAAAAGGTAGACAGATATTAAGAGCCTTTGGATGTGTTCTGGGGTTATTTTTGTTCTTGTTCATCAAAATTTGTATCTAGGAAAGCCACGACTCTTGGTTTAAGTGTCTAAGGAGCTCTGGTTGGCATATCTTATCATTAGCAGTAGCAAAGAGCTATAATATCCCCAAGGACTTTGAGTTAACTTTTAGCTAAGGTAAAAGATATCTTTGAAAGGATGTACATTTTAAAAGACTCTTGTCTTGAAAGAGGAAGGGGAAGGGGGAGAGAGAGAGGGAGATACAGAATTGGAAGCAGGCTCTAGGCTCTGAGCTGTCAGCACAGACTCTGACATGGGGCTTGAACCCACGAACCTTGAGATCATGACCTGAGCCACAGTTGGATGCTTAACCAACTGAGCCACCCAGTTTCCCCCTTTTGTTCTAATTTTTTTTAAGTATTTCTTATAAAATTTCTGTAAGCCTCTCTGATTGAAAACCCATGAGATTGAGAAGATCATTAGATTTTATCTAAACAATGTCACCTTTAATATCCAAATCATAGGTTTATATGATTAACAAAACATAGACACTGAATTTTTGTTTTAATGAGTATAATTGGGGAAAATACCCCATATAATGGCAAAAGAATTTGTAAAAATACTACGGTAAGCAAAACTTTATTATAGCAGTTGAGAAATTCCAAAAGGTTCTGAAGACAGAATCATGGTCACTCTTCTCCCAGTGTCTAATGTGGTAATACTTAAATACCTCAGCTTGCTTAAAGAAGAAATTTAACCGGTAAATGGCCTTTGTTTGGCCTTGAAGAGCACTCCCTCCTCAAATCACCATATTCTCCCTGGGTAACTTAGTTCATTTTTGTGTCCTAAACATAATCCCTCCCCTTGGCTAAAGGCATTATTATTTCAGCTCTTCTTATTTTCCTCACACCCCCCCTTACCTACCCATACCCCGTCTCCATAGCACTCTGTATCTTACTTGGTCCCTTGTCTTATCAGTATGGATTTGCAAATACTTTTTCCACTTGTAATGTCTTCTCTCTTTGCCATTCATTCATATGGTTCCTTCCTTTGAAATTTAACTCTTTTCTTTGAGAAACACTGGATTTTTTTCCATTCCTGGCTGTCTCATTCATGCAAGCTTTTAGCAGTTTACTAACTTGGATTTGTTGATATGTTGCCTTGAAATAAGTGCTGTCAATCTTTTTCACATGTTTATGTTGTATCTCCCAAAGGAGATTATAGACTGTTTAGGAGAATGTCTTTTAAAAATTCCATCTACCCCAAGCAACTAGAACAATGTTCACTCCATGAAAACGTGCTGAATACAGGTTGTTGATTGATCGGCCTACTATATTTTCTTTTCCAGGGAAAGCAGTCCCCCATGATTTGAGTATCTTTCACTTCTTTAGAATGATTAAAAAGTGAGGACTGCAAAATTGTAGTAACTTCCACATTGCTGGATTATTTATTTTAAATTGATACAGAATGTGTGATGGCTATAGCAGTTATGTCCTCATGATGAGAATGGTCGTGAAGTCAAATATAAGCTATACGTATATTACTTATTTCAAAACCTCAAACAGAATTGTTGGAGTTAATGTGGAGCTAAATGGTGTTTTGCGTCCCTTCTTAGCTCTCAAATTAGCTAGAAAGCTTCACTTGAATGTCAAAGCCTACTGTAAAACTCATGGTAAATTTGAAAATACATCAAGACAGAATGTGATGTAAACTTTAAATTCACGCTGCACTTTTACAATAAACTCCCACGAGTATCTAGGAATAATCAGAGCATTAGAAAATGCATAAATATAGGAGATGGGGGCGGGAGGAGGTGGAGAAAGGTCTCTGGATCGCCTAAGATCCGAGGGTGGCTGGCGCTGGTTTGTTTTCAATCCATCTGCGGGTCGCTGATTAGATTCAGCACGCTGGCCAGCTCCCTTGTCCGCCGGGTTTATTGGCCTTAGTGAAAGGAGCAGGAAGGCACCATCTGCTGCTTTGAATTAATAGATAACCGAGAAGCAGTGATGAAGACAGTAGGACAGAGTCAACATATCGGATGTTGACGCCGCTGAGTTCTTGGGGTGTCTTTGTCTGATCGCTGGGTCCCCACTCCTCCACCTAAACCCTCCCGCAGCCAGAAAAGAGAAAGGGCTGAGCAACCAGAAACCCTTCCATTTCTCTGGTATGCTTACCTCAGCAGAAAGTGTTCCCAGTTCTTGGAATTGAAGAATATTCATCATAGCTTTCGCGGGGTGGGCAAGGGCGGGGCTTCTACTTAAACAGTTGAGCTGCATGGTCCCTACACCAATCAACTCAAAATTTGATTCACTTTTATTTTAATGAACGGGTGTATGTAAATTGGTGGAATCAAAGTTTACACAGGTGGGACCAACGTGCTGCTAAGCCCCACTGCCCCCACGCCCCAGGTGTGAAGAAGCCTGGGGCAAAGGAGGTAGACTCTTTCTCATAAGGCATCTCACCGACTTCCTCTTAGCCAGACTTCTGGAATAAGCGTCTCCAAATAGACCGCCCACTCTTCGCAAACAAGAAGTCTTCACTGGCTTGTCTATTTCTTCCTCCCCCAAGAACTTTTTGTCCGTGGGAGGGTGAGACAGGTCGAGGCAATGACAACTGGTTATCAAGAAAGAAATTATCCACCAAGGGGAGAGAGTGAGGAGTGTGGGAAAGTGTTAGGGTCTGTACTGAAGCTCTGAGACTAGCGGGCCGCTCCACGCTCTCCAGGCTCTAGCCTTCTGCAGCCACCCTTTACGCAGCGGACACGGGAGAGTTAAGCCAATAAACACGTAAGCGCCGCTCCCTCCCCAATCGGCAAGATGCCTCTTAGGCTCTTGGCTGCATCGACAGCTTGCAACACTCGGCATCTTTTCTGGAGGCGCCTCCTTCAGCGGCTGCAGATGGTATCCGGCTGCGAGCTCGGGGCTCGCAATTGATTCTCCCCCTTGCCCACCTCGGGTCCACGGACGCACCTCTCCCTTCCCCTCCTCCTCTCGCGCTCCTGGGTCTGAGCCCAGCTCGGGATCGCCGGGCAGAGGAAGCAGTCGCGGCGGCGGCGGCGGCTGAGCAGCAGCGCCCGCTCTCTGATTTGGGGAGAAGCGCCCATCCCGGGGAGCCGACCCCCAGCTGCCTCCAGCGCCTCCCATCTTTTGCACCCCTAGCCCGGGGCTCCAAGGACCACCCCCCTCCCCAGGCGCCACCATGCTGGACCCTTCGTCCAGCGAAGAGGAATCGGATGAGATCGTGGAGGAGGAGAGCGGCAAGGAGGTGCTCGGCTCGGCCGCGTCCGGCGCGCGCCTGTCTCCCAGCCGCACCAGCGAGGGCTCGGGCGGCGGCAGCGGCGCCGGGCT
>NW_024412444.1:6172409-6176057 GCF_014898765.1 Herpailurus yagouaroundi
CCTGGCTGAAGTCGGACGCTTAACCAACTGCGCCACCCAGGCGCCCCAACAATTCCTTAATATGGAGTAAATATTGACCAAATGCTATCAGTAACAATAATAGTAGTATTCCTGCATTTTTGTCCACCAGATGCCCCATACTGTTTTGTAGTACAGTGCCCTTGCTCACGCTGTTCCTTATTTTAGAACATCTTTCTCACCTTTTTCTTTTTTTTAATTTTTTTGAATGTTTATTATTTTTGAGAGAGAGAGAGAGAGACCGCGCGCACATGAGTGGGGGGGTGGGGGGAGAGGAACAGAGAGAGAGAAGGAGACACAGAATCCAAAGCAGGCTCCAGGCTCTGAGCTGTCAGCACAGAGGCCGATGTGGGGCTCAAAATCTCCAACCATGAGATCATGCCCTGAGCCAAAGTCAGATACTTTAATCTAATCGACTGAGCCACCCAGGCGCCCCTTTCTCACCTTTCTTTACCTCATTTGTTCTTGTTTGTATTTTAATTAACTCAAGTGTTCTCTCTTTCAGGAAACCTTACCCAAATCTAAGTGCTTTCTCAACTCCCTACTCTATTTCTACTTTACTTCCTGTACATTACATTTAAATTACCTTATGTGTGTACGCCTCTCTCCCACTAGACCTTAAGAACCCCAAAGACAGGGACCACATTTACTGCCCTTTGATTACCCATTTCCCAAAACAGTGCTTGGCACAAAGCAGGTACTTGTACACATTATATTTGAAATTCCACACTTGAAATTCCTAGGGAGCTTCTAAGGAGAGTAAGTGAAAGAGTTTTAAATACAGTCTGCTTCTATTATAGATACGCAGCATATTTATTTTTATAAAAACTTCTCGATGGAAAACATGAAGAGTTGACCAATTACCAAATGGTTTCAAAATAATTTATGTAGCAGAAACATACCATCAGTTACTTCCCAGCTTCACTTGTTTATACCAACAATGGACACATTTCGAGATATTCTAGAGGTGTCTTCTTTTAAAGACTAGAAGCAATTATGAATTTCTTGATACGGTTGAATCCCTGCCGAACTTGAATCACCGTAGGGCATGTTTAAATGGCCAAACATGAAGTCACAAAGAACCAAAGTCAGAACTGAATCTCCATATTGGGTATATGTTCTTTAGTAAGTTTTATTTGATTTAGCTCTTTCTGAAGGAAAAAAAGAATGGTTAGTCAACAGCATTTTAGTGAAAGACTATTTAAAATATTAGCGTCATCCGGGCGCCTGGGTGGCGCAGTCGGTTAAGCGTCCGACTTCAGCCAGGTCACGATCTCGCGGTCCGTGAGTTCGAGCCCCGCGTCAGGCTCTGGGCTGATGGCTCAGAGCCTGGAGCCTGTTTCCGATTCTGTGTCTCCCTCTCTCTCTGCTCCTCCCCCGTTCATGCTCTGTCTCTCTCTGTCCCAAAAATAAATAAACGTTGAAAAAAAAATTAAAAAAAAAATAAAATAAAATATTAGTGTCATTGTTGCCAAGGTTTTAGAAAAGAATCTCTAAGTTCTACATGTTTAGACATAAATATACTTGGGGGCGCCTGGGTGGCTCAGTTTGCCCGGCTCCGACTCATCATTTTGGCGGGGTCATGATCTCCCCTTTTGTGGGATTGAGCTCTGCTATGGGCTCTGTGCTCATGGCCTGGAGCCTGCTTGGGATTCTCTCTTTCCTTCTCTCTCTGCCGTCCCCTGCTTAGGCGCGCTCGTTCTTTCTTTCAAGATAAATAAATATTAAAAACATTAATAAAGATGATTTTGTCTGCTTTTATTCTGTTAGGGGACTTGGGGACTTGTCTCTCTTATTGTAAGCTGTCTAAATTCCTTTCTGAGTATAGTTAGGATCTAAATAAATAATAATTATCCCGCTAGTGCTATTGTATACTGGATGTGGTAATAAGAATAGGATGGGTGTGAAGTGTCTATAAAACAGTGAAACTGCTGAGGTATCGATTTTTCTGATGCCTTTCACTAGTCAAGGGGAAAATTATCTTTGCTAACCCACTCTCTGCATTTTAACAAACAGGGGAAACATTGAGAGTTTTGAAAAAAAAAAAAAAAAAAAAAAAAGAATTATCAAGCCCCCCAGTGTTCCCAGCTTCTGACTACTTTTCTAGAATTGAGAGAAATGGAATAACCTGATAACATATATATGTCCTCTCAGCAGCCTGTTGGAGGAACATATCAACCTGTCATGTGGTGTTTCTCTGGATCACTTCGGTGGACTAGGAAAGTTGTGAGATACTTGGAGGTTAACTTTAAAAGAAAAAAATCCCTAAGTGTTCCAGGAGCGCATGCTAAGTTACATACCCACCAGGGGCTGTATTGCTTTCAAAAAGACAATGGGATTTTGGCAAACATGCAGAGTGGTACAGGGAATCTACTGTATCGCTTAAGAAAACAAAGAAAACACATGGAAAATTTTCACAAATAATTGTGCCTTCTGTTGCCCATGCAGAAAAACAGCCTTTTGGTGTGGATGGTAGGCATAGAGTTGTTTAAGCAAATGAGTTAAAATATATTTTGAACATCGACTTTGGTGATTTTTCTGACAAGTGCAGCAACTGTTGTCTATAAGGCAGCGTGTCATAACATACTGTGTTCAAAACATTTCTTGAGGACTCTTCCATATTCAATTTTTGTTTGTTATACATCATCAAACAACATTGTTTTGAGCCACTTCTACATACAAGAAACTCCCTAAATCCTGGAGACAAAATATGCAAAGACGTTTTAGGCAGCCTTCCTGATCTTTAAGAACCTACCAATCTGGTTGAGAAGTCGAGATCCACCAATATAGAATGTAACTGACAAGGCAGGATGTGGTGTCTGAATCTTAAATATTGGTGTTTTTTCGGTCTCCGTCCTTGGCCCTTGTTATGGGTTGATTGTGTCCCCCTTCCCATCCCGCTCCCTCCCCCACCTGCCCCATTCATGTCGAAGTCCTAATCCTCAGTACCTCAGAATGTGACCTATTTGGAAATAAGGTCTTTGCAGATGTTATTAGTTACGATGAGGTCCATCAGGTGGACCCTAATCCATTATGACTGGTGTCCTTATTGAAAGGGGGAAATTTCAACACAGAGACGCAGGGAGAACACTATGTGAAGGGGAAGGCAGAGATTAAAGTCATGCTTCTTCAAGCAAGGAACGGCAAAGATTAGCAGAAGCTAGGGGAGAGGCACAGAATATATTCTTACAGCCTCAGAAGGAGCCAGCTCTGCAGACACCTTGATCTTAAATTTCTAGCCTCCAGAGCTGTGAGAGGATAAATTTCTGCTTAAGCCACCTAGTTTGTGGTACTTCGTATGGCAGCCATACTGGACTAATACAGCCCCCTTCTCTATATCATCTCTCCGGGCCATTTCACCACTAATGGTGGTGTTAGCTACTGACATCCCTACACCTCCCATGCTCAGATCTTTGGCTCTAGCGTGAGTCTCTCACCAGGCTTCCAGACCCATTCATCAGGCTGCCAAAGGTGTGGTCTGAGACTGGTTCAAGTCAGTGAGCACTTCATCATGGGTCTACAATGAGATAAGGAACTGCACTGGAATGTAAGTTAACTTACTACTTTCTTCAAGAGAGTCTTGCCACACACACACACACACACACACACACACACACACACACACACACA
>NW_024412444.1:6176067-6244462 GCF_014898765.1 Herpailurus yagouaroundi
CACACACACACACACACACACACACACACACACACACACACACACAAATGTCAGCTGGATTGACCCGCTTAATGAAGTTGATGTAATTTCTCATACTGGTATTTTATCTTGGTAAGGACCAATAACCAGCAGTTCATGGATGATGACACAGGTCTGCAGACTACACTTGGAAGAACATTGACCTTCATGACATGTCCCATGGGATGTCTTCAGCCCACCCAACAATAGAATTTCTCACCAAGTCTCTTTCTCCTCTATTTTCTGATTCACTGCCTGTCCTAGTGGTGCTACTATATAACTAAGCTGTTCAACACGGTAGGGCACAACTCAACTTCGAATCTTTACTGTTGGTCGTCCTAGCCACCAAAGGCCATATACATCGTGTCGATGTTCCTCCTGTGCAAATTTTCATCTTTCTCCTTCTCTTCATCTTCATTACTGGTGCCCTGCTTTGTGTGCTCATGATTGCTTGCGTGGGCTTTTGCAACAATATCTTTTTAACTGTTCTCTCTGCCTCCTTTCCTGCCCACATTCCTCCAGATACCAAGGTGATCATTCTGCAGCACAGACCCAATCAGGACTTTTCTCTGCTCAGACTTCTTGGGTGGCTTTCTGTTTCTTGCACAGGATACACTCTAAACTCATTTGCATGGCCTAAATGGATCCTCTCTCCCCAGCCAGGCTCTACTCCTGCACTTCTGCACACACCCTCAACTTCAGCCTATTAAACCACTAAGCATCCCTGCACTGCCTTCTATCACTTGCCTTCTATCACTCTCTAGGTGGATGATGGCACCCAGTCATTATAAAGAACAGGAATAAATAATGACTATTTATGGGATGTTTATTGTGTGGAGTCACTGCTGCATAAATTTATAAGCCTTATCTCATTTAATCTTTACCGTGGCTCTGTAAGGTAACTATTAATCATCTCAACCCTACCAAGAAAACCAAGAGACAAAGCAGTTAAGAAACTTCTCTTAGGTCACACATTTAGTTTAGAGAGAGGGGTTGGGGCCCAGGTGGTCTGACTCTGGCCTGCCCTCTGAGCCATATGCTCTAGTAACTATATTGAAGCATTTAGCACACCTAACTTCAAGGTAGATCCGTTCTTTTTCTCCTGACTCTACAGAGATGATTTCATTTAGTATCCTCTGGTGTCTGATCAATACGTATACAACTCAATAGATTGTTGATGCAGAACTCATGATTATTGAATTCATGATTATTTAGAGAACAGTAATAAATGTTCCTTACCGTTTATAGCATGTTCACTGAGATGATCTCATCTTTTCTTTAAAACAACCTTTTTGAGTAGTGGGGCATCCATCCTACGTCCCTGTTTTGTGGCAGGCAAAGTGAGGTATGGGGAAGTCCCACTGGCTGGGCAAAACTATAGAGCACCAGCCTTGGCCTCCTGAGTGCATCTAGGGCTCACTGCTATGCTGTCGGTCTTTGGTTCACACAAAGTATGCCTGAGGCCATTGCAGACCTTTGAAGGCCTACCCCATCTCCTAGTAAACTTACTAAAATATACCTCACATCCATTTATTTTTGTATTCTTAATAAAACTGGAAGGGTTTTTTCAATCTTGCCTTAAAACTATTTGTCTATATAACTTGGTTAGTAAATGACTATGATTCCTTAGGAATTATGGTGCATTCACAGGAATCCTCACCAACTGTTTTTAATTCTAGTGATAGGAGTACTACACTGAACAATTAATGAAGTCGACAAACGTTTGGAAGTCATTTACCTGAACATTTTTAGGTTTGAGTTTTCATTTTTAGTTGTAGATACTGGAGACAATACATTTTGTTTAAGGTCTCAGACCTTTCTTTAGGCTCCTGGGAAATTTCAAGACTCTGGTCACCATGCCTTTGTTGATTACCAGATAAAATAGAGTTCCTCCAGACTTAATGGAAGAAGTGGCATTTGAATTAAGCCTCCAGCTGACTGAGAAAATCAAAGGATAGTAACACGATGTATTTTGGAGGGAAGGATAGATATTTTCAAGTATTCAGAGATGATGTAATGCAAAGCAAGTTTGAGGACCTCTGAACAAATATGATTGAATAAGGTTCTATTATCAGAGATAAAAGAAATAAGAATAAAGGTTGGTCAGGACTGTGGACATCCTTCAACACCAGGGTACAGGTATTGGGAGGGGGGCTTCATTCATTCATTCATTCATTCATTCATTTATTCATTCCCTATGCTGTACTTTTCATCCTCTGGACTTATTTTATGGCTGGAATGTTGTACCTTTTAATCCCCTTCACCTATTTTGTCCATCCCCATACCACCAGCTTATTCTCTGTATTTATGAGTATGTTTCTGTTTTCTGTTTGTTTTGTTTTTTAGTTTCCACACTTAAGTGAAAACATAGGGTATTTGTCTTTCTCTGCCTTGACTTATTTCACTTAGCATACTATCTTCTAGGTCTATCCATGGTCTTGCAAATGGCAAAATCTCATTCTTTTTATGGGTGAGCAACATTCCATTGTGTAGATATGCCACATTTTCTTTAGCCATTCATTTATGGCTAGCCCCTTAGGTTGCTTTCATGTTTTGACTGTTATAAATAATGATACCGTGATGAAAATAATGCTGCACGTGTCTTTTTAAATTAGTGTTGTCAGATTCTTTGGGTAAACACTCAGTAATGGACTCATTGGATTGTATGCTATTTCTATTTTTATTTTTTGAGGAGCCTCCATTCTGTTTTCCAGAGTAGCTGCCTCATTAGACTTCTCTCTCCTCTACATCCTTGCCAACACTTGTTATTTCTTGTCTTTTTTATACCAGCTGTTCTGACTGCTGTGAAGTGATATCTCATTTGTGGTTTTGATTTGCTTTTACCTGACGTTGAGTGATGTTGAGCATCTTTCTGGGTGTCTGTTGGCCATCTGTGTGTCTTCTTTGGAAAAATGTCTATTCAGGTCTTCTGCCCATTTTTTAATAGGATTATTTGGTCTTTGGTTTTCAGTTGCATAAGCTCTTTATATATTTTAGATCTTACCCTTGTATCAGAAAGCTCATTTGCAAATAGTTTCTACCTTTCAGTCAGTTGCCTTTTCGTCTGTTGATGGTTTCCTTTGCTGTGCATGGGGGTGATTTTATCTGGTAGGCGGTGAAGAACCGCTGAAGAATTCTGAGCAGAACTGAGACATGACCACTGTAATATTTTAAGAAGATTAATCTAAGCAAAGTGTGTGGAAAGCATGGAGAAAGGAGAAAGGAGGAGTATAAATGTCTTCACACTGTAAGAAAAGGTCGCCAATTAGGCCTGAACATTTTATCCAGCACGGATCATCTTTACAGTATTGTGGGGAAGTTTGTAGAAAATCTCAGAAAATGAATGCCTGTATGTAGAAGTGTTTTGAATCACTAGTTCAAAAGCATTTCGCTAGAACAGTTGTTGACTACTGCATTGATTTTATCAGAGTAATTTCTATGTATGTGTCATAAATGTGTGGGATATAAGTGTTCATTTCTGTTCTTACAAATCTTAAATATGTGAGACAAATTGCCTGCCCTTTGTATTTAATTTCAGTGACCAATATTCTAATACCTTCCCATGCAGATACAAAAACACTTCTGCCTAACATTGTGAAAACCATAATGACTCTTGGACAAAGATCATAGTAAACCCAGTGTCATTTCAGAAAATGTACACGTGATTCCATTTCAGGTTCCAGGCTGACCTTGACTCCAGGCTTATGTCAAGCCCACAGAAAGACAGGGGAGGGGGCCTGGATGGTGGCTTTTCTGGGAAGAAAAACTTTTTAAAAGGTGCCCAGACTAGGAGAGACTCTTAGGTTTGTCCCTACCACTGTAGGATTCCACCCTAAAACCTGACCTAGGTTTGCACAGGCATCCAGGGAGTAAGGAACATTCATACTCTCTTTCCTTCCTTAATCCTCCTCAGTTGGGAAGATTGTGATCTTAGTGGTAATGTTTAAGAAAAGTTATTAGACTCTATTTATTAGTGGTCAGAGTCTCTCACGTTGAAAGGGAAGCATATGGTTTCCGGTAGTCTCTCTTCTCGCACATTCTTGGGTACTATCACCTTTTATCTATTAATAGAGATGATACAATTTGAATGTGGACATAGGGGTAGAGAAAGGTTCCATACTGTGGTCTACTCTTCCAAAGTTCTAATGATAAAGAGGGAATTTATTTTTCATTTGACACTGTTATCTGTGTGTATAGTTCTCCTGAGAAGACAGGTGACTTTGGTCTAAGATAAGATGCCTGTATTCCTGGGTCTTCAGGTCATTACACCATCTCAGAGGAACAAACCACATTAATTGCCAGAGGGTCACAGCTGGTGTGGTGGAGAAGGCTGCGTTGCAGCTAGGGAATAGATAGAATCTGAATGAACATGGGGAAGCAGGAAAACAGGTATTCTAGGGACCACATGAGCAAAGGCACAGAAGCCACACAAAGCCAGACCACAAAGCCCTCACAAGGAATAAGATTGGAAAGGCAGGTTGGGACCAGGGAGTGGTAAATATTGAATACTATTGAACTTTGTCTATTGTCCTTTATTTTGTAGGCAGTCAGGAGCCTCTGAAAATGATTTGTACTCCTAGTAGCTCCAGTGGAAATAGCACCGAACTGAGGCAAAGGACCAATCAAAGATAATGCAGACACCTGGATGATTGCCAGATGGGGAGTGATTGGTCTTGACCTTGTCTTGAAGTGACGTGTTTTCCTATGAGGCATTTTGAGGCTTCAGAATTTCCAAAGAATATTGTCAACACGAGCAGAATGTCTCATTTGCAAAGGACATGATTTGCTATAGCATTTTTCCATGACCAAGTTAGAAACAACTTCCTATGAGCTTTGGCAATGGCTCCGCATCATTTGCCACCCTTCCTGTTTCCCTGGAGAGGGGGAAAAAAAAAAGATTTCTTTCTACTCTCTACTTTTCACAGGCAGCCTATATATATTGCTGTGTATTATGATTCAGCATTATAGACCTTCAAAGCGAACACACATAGGTTAAGATTTGTGGTTGTTTTAATTAATCCGAAGCACATTCCCCACCCACCCTACCTCCCCAGAGCAGCATTTCTAAACAATTGTGGATCTACTGTTTAGTTCAATGAGCTTTTCATATTTGTCCTTTAATTTCTATGTGCTGAGAGCTCAAAGCTATCTTTTAGTCAATATTCAATTAGGATTTGAGTCGGAAGGCTGTGTTGAGCTCTTACAGAAGAGCATAAGGTAGTTATTTGCTTTCACCACTTTTCACTAAAGAAATACAGGTTTGCTGCAGCATGAATTAAATATGCCAAATTAAGTGTATGTTTACTTCCTTATGAGCTGGCAATAAATGACATTGTTGGAAAGTCAACATTATACATATTGTATACACCAAAATTTCAGGAGATTTATGATCTACCACATTTCTTTCTTCTCCGCTCAGTTAGAACTCTGCATTTCTGTTGGGTACTCATCCAAATGCTTCCATGTAAGGCTTTCTCTAATCACTACCCTTTGGCGCACTCTTTTGTTTCTACACAACCTATTACTCAATATTATTTTTCTCAGTGAGCTACATTTTCAGAACAAAAATAATTCACTTCTAGGATTAAAAAAAAAAAGCCTAAGATTTTCTACAAATAAAATAGCAACACAGATATTTAGAGAATGCAGTATTTTTTTTAAATTTTATTTACACCAAATTTATTTGCCTACCTGAAATGCCTTTGGGATCTTAGGGAACAACAACAGTATGAGACATTTATGCTAAGTTGCATGAGAAATTTCACTTGTTCCATGACCCAAACTCATATAAGCAACACATATTACTAAAGTGATGTGGGTAATCTGTAGAATTAACCAGTGAGTTTAATCAGTATGACCAGCCAATTGAGATGATTCAAATGAAACTTTCCATTGTACATTATAAATACTAAAAAGTCTACATATCCTTTGTAGTAGAAACTTGGTTATCTACCTATTATTCACTCTCCAATTCCAAAGTTTTTTTTCACATAATTTCCCCCAACCCCCAACTTCAGAAATAGATGCAGATTAGTGTAAGCCCATCAAAAATGACATTGTACTGGAAATACCACTGGCTCCTGGTTGACCATGTGACCTAAATTGATCCAATCAGACTGAAGGGAAGAACTTGTATTTTATGTTTGGGAGAAGAGTTTTACTCCCCCTCTCCTGATGGACACACGACCGAAGCATAGCTGTCATGGCTACTGGCAGCCATCTTAGAACCATGAGGAGATCCAATTTAGGCTGAAGCCAGGCCTAAGGGTAATGAAATAGTTGAGATACAGAAAGAACTTAAGTTTGTGATGACAGTATTGGACCACAACATTCAGCTAGACCTGGAGCCCACCTATCATATTGACCTCTAATACTCTAGTAAATTCCTTCCTTGTGTAAGTCATTTTTAATGGGATTTTCCTTACTTTTGGCCCAAACTAGTTTATGCTGTATTTCTCTTCAAAACAGGAATTCTGGGAGGTGCCTGGGTAGCTCAGTTCCTTGAGCTCCTGACTTCAGCTCAGGTCATGATTTCATGGTTTGTTGAGTTCGAGCCCCATTTTGGGCTCTGTGCTGACAGTGCAGAGCCTGCTTGGGATTCTCTCTCCCTCTCTTTCTCTCTCTCTGCCCCACCCCTGCTCTCTCTTTCTCTGTCTCTTAAAAATAAATAAACTTAAAAAAATAAAAACAGGGATTCTTGGACTTGAATTATCAAGCATTAAGTCTTTAATTTATTTAGCGTATTTAGATTCAGCCATAAGTAGAAATATAATTCTATTTACCATGTAAGAAGCAAAATAAGAATTCTTTCCTTCCAACTCTGTATAATTTGGCCAAAAAAAGTTTGTTGATAAGTATAAATCATGTCTTAGCACAAGCTCAGCTTTTATTGTAACTAAAAAAATAAAGTGAGTTCAATGAAATAGTTGTTCTTAGTCTGACTTAAATTGAGTATTTCTACATATTTTTCTGTAAATAAAAATAAAACCTTCAGAAAAATAATATGGAAATATATGAAGTAAAATTTAAAGTAATCCCCTAATCCCACTACCCAAAGACATACAGTTTACACATAAAATATATTTATATTATCTACCTGGATATATACTTTTACATAAAAGTAATAATTCTGTAATAGTTTTGCAACCTGTTTTTTTGCACAGCAGTATACAAAGGAAATCTCTGCACATCAGTAAACATAAAAATGTCTCCTTCTAAATAGCTTGTAGCAATTGAATGTATGGATGCACCATAATTTATTCAACTAGTTGTATATTGATTTCTGCTTCTTACTACTGTCTGCGTTCTGCAGTGAACATCTTTGTGTACGTGTATTTGTACAATTTCTCCAAATTTCTACATTCTCCAAGTATGTGTGTACTTAATATGAAAAGTATATTCATTTAAGGTTTTGTTACCAGTTTCCACAGCATCGGTAAATATTTACATTCATTCCCACTAGTGGGACATAGTCTCTTTCTTCATGTTAAAAATGGGCATCTTTTTTTTTTTTTCCGGCTTTGACAACCTGATGGGTAATTTTTTTAATTCTGTAATTGTATTTTCTTTTGACATGTTTATTACCTCTTTATATTTCTTCTTTACAAATTCCCTGCCACATCCCATCCATTTTTCTATCTTTTGATTTTAAGAGCTCATTCTATTTTAGTGGTATTAATACTTTGTCATATGCATGAAATTTGTTTTGTCTTCTGTTGTTGGATCTTTTTTATGTTCTTTACATTGTTGGCCTATTTCTGTTTAACTGAACAGAACTTTTTGATGTAGTAAGATCTAACTACTTTCCTTCTTTATGGCTTCTGGGTTTCATGTAATGAAACCTTTTCTACCCAAAGATTATGAAACTGTTCGTTCATATTTTTTTCTACTACCTTACGGCTTCATTTTTTGTCTTTACTTTTTTGACTCATGTGAAATTTATTATGGTGTAATGAATGAAGTATATGAAACCAACTTACTTTTCAAGCAACTGGCCAGTTGTCTCAATATTGTAGATTAAATAACCTATTTGCTCTCCAGTTATGTTAAGTGGCTCCTTATCAAACACACAAAATTCTTATTAATGTATAGGTTTGTTTAGTTCTTGGTGGAAAGCCATTAATCTAACTTTCCCTTTCTGTACTGTAACCACTATGATTTCATTACTGTAGTTTTATGATGGATTTTAGGATATATTAATGTAAAAAAAAGTTTTTTTTATTACACTTCTTCAGAATATCCCTGGATCTTCTTGGAATTTTTATTCTTTGGGAAAATATTTTTTAATGATTCTGTCAGTTTGAAAATAAAAGATCATTTGGATTTTGATTGAAATTCCATTGCATCTATAGATTAATGTAGAGAAAGCTTTATGCTTTTGAATAATTCTGGCTAAAACTAAGAATATCTTGGCATTAATTTAAATATTTTTGATGTGTCTCAGTTTGTTTTTGTACTTTAAAGCATATGCCCTAAATATGTATTGTTAAATTTATTCCTAAGTAAACTATAACATTTATTAGTTGAGTACCCTTCCCTGATGCCCCGCATTAACCAAAACTCCATTCCTTCTGCAAAGCATAGGTGTTCAGGACTAATGATTTACTCTCTAACATACCTGAGTATTTCTGCCTCACTCCCATCAGCTGAGATATATGCTCATCAAGGGTAATTGTTTCTGAAACCTGTTTAAGATAGTTTCTGTAGTTATTCTAACTTCATAATTCAAATATTGTATAACAATAGATATGATTGTGAAAACAAGGGATAGCCTTTGTTTATATTAACCAAATTGATTGCCTTGGGAAAATTCAATGACATTTCTAAAATGTCATTAAATTCTAGTTGGGCAAAGCTATAGTAACATTTTTGTTACTGGAAAAGTCATAAAAACCTAAAGGGTTTTGGTCAGATTGCTTCGTAAGTTTTTAAATCTTTTTTGCTCCTTTTTAAAGAAATAAAAACTGGAAATCGTAGACCACATATTAGCTGTTAATAAGGATGTGGAACTTTAATCAGGTAACCTATACCTCAAAGGCAAGGTTGTGTGCCTACACCAAAAGTCAGCAAACAAGTAATTATGAACTTTAAGTAAAATTAGATGTTTGTTGCCTTATGTGTTATGACTCTCTACTACAACTGTCTTTTTAAAATAACTTCAACAAACACTATCTTGATTGCATTGGATAAGAAGAATTCTGCAGTATTTTATCTTTTTGTTGGCATGCACAAAGAATATTATATATACATATTATATTCATTACTTGTCATTCTAAATGGTTTTAAGCCAGTTTTGGTGTTTTTTGAGAATAAATTATCAAATTAAAATAATAATTTTGCTTTATCCCCTCATATGTTTATCTTTTCTCCTAATTTCATTTGTTAACATTGACTTCTCTATGACTACTATACATGACAAAATAACACAATGCTTATACTTTCAGGTACATCAACTTTGAAAAATTTTAAATCAGGACAATTAATTTTATTATAGTTTTCTTTGAAAATAATTGGAACTTACATCTAGTGAAATTAAGTATGCCCCAAGAGAGAGGAGTCCAATTTCCATGCCGAAATCTATGTTTATTTTGAAGAGGGCTCATTCTAAATAGCTTGGTTTAGATTAAAAGGTTTAAAATGGATTGAATAAATACTCCCATTTTTGAGTCTTTGAAATAAAAATGTATAAACTTTAAGAAGCATTCAACTTGCAAAAAATCAAGAAATTAGCATTCCATGTCCATTTTAATTTCACTGTTATTTGTCTTTTTAGTTAATTTGTCATGCACAAAGGGGAAATGTTTTCAGGCTCAGAATAGGAGCTTGTATAGGGAAGGAGGTAAGGGAAACAGAACGCCATTTTAGCTAAGACTGCGCAATCCCAGCCAACCAAAAGATATAGTGCAGTCTTTTCCAAGCTAGACTTTTCCTAACCTGGTGGTATTTCTCACCCACATACATGTTGGAAAGTAACGTATCAAACCCCTAAGATAGCCAATAACACTTTTCTTATTCTTCATATTCCTTGACAGTTGAGAGCATCCAATCCTATAGGCATTTCCCAGATGTTAGTAATGTGTGTCCTCCCTCAGACATGTGTAATTTGAAGCTTAAAGTTATATTCTTTATATTAGTAACTCTGGAATAAAATTCACTGCACCAAAAAAGATGAATGTGCCTGCCACCAGATACATTGATTGCTGGCTATGACCTTCACAGGGTGAAACTATGAAAGGCATGTACAGAGAGAAACTTACTGTTTTGACAGGAATATTGGTAATGTATTCTCTCCATTCCAACCACAAAGAGCCTATTTGTCAATTTGCGTCATTTAATAAGTGTGGAATCGTAGCTTGGAGTTGTTGAAAAGCAAGTCACTTTAAAAACTTTATGAGCTGAGATTTCCGTATTTTAGTTCACTTCAAAAAGATTTTTTAAAGAAAATAACAAATGGCCTTGAATCTCCTGAAATGCATGCCAATGGAGCATCCACAATTTGAGCATAAGATGACATCAAGAAGAAAGAATTCAGTCTTTCTTTTTACTTATTTTGTCCTATATATTTTAGATGATCTCTCACAGCATATCACTGTATTCTTGACTATAGGCCATAAATACTGAAAACAGTGTGATTGAGTATGATGGAATCCATTTTGACTTGACCTGGTAGAGTTATATTTTATTTTTTGCAGGTTCCTTTTCTTTCCTTCTTTTATTTTTTTTTTTATTCCGCCTACAGAAAGAGGTAATAAAAGTGGCAGTGATCAGAGTAATGTTTCCCCCTGTTAGTTCTGCTGTTCATTTAGGAATTAAGTTCATTCCCTTTGTGCAAAATTAATATGTCAAGTGCAAGATAAAGCATTTGAACCACTGCTTAGGTAGGTTTCCTATGGCTTGCAGTGCATTTACATATCTCTGGAGAATTGGGAAAAAGATGCCAGAAGGTATTATAGTCCAGTGTTCGTTAAACATTATTTTAAATAAAAGAATATTTGAATATTGAAAAAATCAGCAGTATAGCTCTGATCTGTGTTATTGTACATTTGTAGTTATTTACTCAATGCTATGTAGACATATGGATAAGATACGAAATACTGAGTGGAAAAATGCCAGAAAGAAGAGACAAAAAAAAGATGGTCCATGGCTTAGAAAGGTCTCAGAAGGGGGTAGTTTCTAACCTGAGTCCTGAAATATTACTGATCTTTCAAAAAGTAGGAACTTATGAATCAGCGTAAGCAAAGTTATGAGGGTAGAAGAGTGTAGGGCATTTTTATTTTTTTTTTAATTTTTTTTCAACGTTTATTTATTTTTGGGACAGAGAGAGACAGAGCATGAACGGGGGAGGGGCAGAGAGAGAGGGAGACACAGAATCGGAAACAGGCTCCAGGCTCTGAGCCATCAGCCCAGAGCCCGACGCCGGGCTCGAACTCACGGACCGCGAGATCGTAACCTGGCTGAAGTCGGACGCCTAACCGACTGCGCCACCCAGGCGCCCCCCGTAGGGCATTTTTAAAGAATTGTGGTGATCCAGTTTGGCTCGACCAAAGGATATGCTATAGGAAAGTCATAGTAAAAGGGGGCTAGCTGGGGCCAGATCATGACAAACCTCAAAAATCAGGTCAGTGGATTTGGGATTATTTTATAGGTAAGAGAGGACAGGGTTAGTAAAGATTCTTAAATAAGATAAAACCATGCCTATAAGAGGTTATTTGGGGGGTAAGTTCCTGAGGTGTGGGTGAGGAAAGATTAGAGAAAGGATATCATACTAAAAAAAATGTTCACGGTCTCATGATGGAGCCAAGTCACCCATTATGAATTGAACTGGACTCCTGGCACAGGGGGAAAAAAAAAAAGACAATGCTGATGAAGTTTTGCCAGGGGACGGATATGCTGGGGCAGGAACATTTTGCGTATCAAAAAGGAGCTGTCAATAAAGCTATTGAAGGCTAGTAGGTCATTTCGAAGAGACCCAGGAACCTACTAGAAAAGGCTATGATTGGCCAAAGAGGGGCAAATTAAGCATTAGTAAGGATAGTAACTGAAATGGTTTGAAACTCATCAAATTTATTCAAATCTATAAGTTTGCAAAAATAGTATGAAAAAACACTCCTTGGTAGCTTTTGGAGGATGTTAGAAAACCAATATATCTTGAAAACTGATAAAGGGAAAGACTTAAGCATTTTTCTTATAACTGTACTTTAGGTCAACCGGATAAGGGGAAGTTTTTCCCTGCAGAGCATTTCAAATAACTTCTGAAGAAGGAATGATAGAATTGCAACCCCTAATGAATTAATGGGTCTAGGCAGTGATCGTAAGTACTGACAGAATAGAGAAATAACTAGACTTATATATCTCCTGATAGAAACACAATACACTGCCTACAGAGTATTCTTGCTAGAAAATTGAACCAGAATCTGATCAGTCATCTATATCTCAGTACAAAATTACAGGAAATACAAGTGAGAATGCAACATGCCCCATACCAGACAGGGATGAATTCAGAAAATTTCGGGCTGTCAGAAACTCTTCAGAATAAAAACACTGGTCTCTTCAACAAAAACAACAAAACAACAGAAAAATGAGAGAGAAAGAAAGGAAAGGGGGAGAAAGTAGGGAAAGAAGATAAGAAGTTGATAGATTAAAAGAAATGTAAGAGATCTTTCAACCAATTACATCAAATACTTAAGGGAAGCAGGGCTTAAATGGAATTTGGAATTTAAATTCTCAAAACCCACTCTTGATAATTGTGATGATAAGAATAACAGCCTTTAAAATCACTATCATATTATTATTGATGGAATCAAACATTTTTCCTGTCTTTCGTCACAACTGCATGTTAGGCCAATATAGTAAACATTCGCTATGGGCATTATCATTTGTAATCTCATTTGATCTTCATAATGACCCTATAAGATATTTACTCATTATCTTTTTCAGAGGTAACGGAACTCTGACTCAGAGTTAAAGAAACTTGCTCAAGATCACACATCTGGTAAATTGCAGATTCTATGCAAAGGGCTGTATTTTTGACTGCCCAACAACTGGACACTTCTATTTAAGGAAAATTGTGGAGATGTGAGTTTCGGGATATGGGGTTCAATCCTTTTTTTTTTTAAGTTTGTTTATTTTGAGAGAGGAGAACATAGGAGCGGGGGGGGGGGGGGGGGGGAGACAGGATCTCAAGCAGGCACCACACTGTCAGCACAGTAGGACTCAATCTTCTGTGATAGAAGCTCAAGACGCTATCTGTCAGGGCCTGAAAATCTGACCTAAGATTGGCCCATAGGATGGGCATTTCCTTCTGAAACAAGAAGTGAGAAAAAGTCAAAGCAGAGGAATAGGAACCCTTTAGAATTGATACCATGAGCAGTGATAGCATTCTTTGTCCAGTGGGAAGAGAGGAAAGGAAACTTAAAAGCCCCTGTGATGGTGAATGTCCATGACTGTCCAAGAATGAACTGGCTCTTTCTCAGCAGCCTGGCTTTGGTTCTTGCCTACTTTCCAAACCCATTCTGCCTTCCTGAAGACCCTGGGGCCTACCAAGTATTTTTACAATAGAATTGTAAGTTAAACCAGAAATCGTTTCTCTTGTTTGCAGTCGAAAACCTTGAATAGCCCAGCCAGGGTTGGCCAGGAGTTTGAAATAAGTTTGTCACTTAGCCACATAATTAAATAACACCAGGCAGTCAGAGGGTAGTCAGTCACCTTTTCCTCTAGTTTACATAGTACACTAAGAGTCCACTTTCTGATTTGCATTGTTGGTATGTTGAATATACCACTTTCATCTTTTGATGGACATTTAGGTGGCTTCCATATCTTGGCTATTGTAAATAATGTTCCATATGGGGTGTATATGTCTTTTCTCACTAGTGTTTTTGTTTTCTTTGGATAAATACCTAGAGGTAGACTGCTGGATTATATTGTAGTTCTATTTTTTATTTTTTTGAGGAAACTCCATACAGTTTTCCACAGTGGCTCCCCTTATTTACTTTCCCCACCAATAGTGTATGGGGGTTCCCTTTGTTCCATATCCTCACCAGCACTTGCAATTATTTGTCTTCTTGATAATAGCCAGTCTGACAGGTGTGAGGTAACATCTCATTTTTATTTTGATTTCCATTTCCCTGGTAATTGGTGATGTTGACCATCATTTCATGTGTCTTCTTTGGAAAAATGTCTATTTAGGTTCTCTGTCCAATTTTAAATCGTATTGTTTTTTTGAAACTGAGGGGTGCCTGGGTGGGTCAATCGGTTAAGCATCCACTTTCGGCTCAGGTCATGATCTCATGGTTCATGAGTTTGAGCCCCATGTCAGGCTCTGTGCTGACAGTTCAGAGTCTGGAGCCTGCTTCTGATTCTCTGTCTCCCTCTCTCTCTGCCCCTCCCCAGCTTGCATTCTGTATCTCTCTCTCTCAAAAGTAAATAAAACATTTAAAAAAAAAAAAAGAAATTGAGTTTTATGGGCTCTTGATATATTTTGGATGTTAACCTCTTATCAGCTATATATATCATTTGCAAATATCTTCTCCAATTTGGTAGGTTGCTTTTTCATTTTGTTGATGGTTCAAAAGCTTCACTGTTTAAAAGCTGTTTCATTTGATCTAGTCCCATTTGTTTATTTTTGCTTTTGTTGTCCTTGCCTGAGGAGGCCAGTCCAAAAAAATATTGCCAAGACCAGTGTCAAAGAGCTGACTGCCTATGTTTTTCTTCTAGGAGTTTTATGGCCTCAGGTTTTATAGTTAAGTCGTGATTCCATTTTAAGATTATTTTTGTATATGGTCTAAAAATGTGGTCTAGTTTTATTCTTTTGCATGTAGCTGTCCAGTTTTCCCAGCACCATTTATTGAAGAGACTATCTTTTCATGATTGTATATTCTTGCTTTCTTTACTGTAGATTAATTGACCATATAAGTATGGGTTTATTTCTGGCCTCTCTATTCTGTTCCATTGATTTGTGTGTCAGTTTCTGTGCCAGAACCATACTGTTTGGGTTTTTATAGCTTTGTAGTATAATTTGAAATTCTAGAGGTTGATGCTTGCATCTTTGTTCTTTTTCAAGATTGCTCTGGATTTTGGGGTCTTTTGTGGTTCTATACCAACTTTAGGGTTGTTTGTTCTAGTTCTGTGAAAAATGCCATTAGTATTTTGATAGGGATTGCACTGAAGCTTTAGATAGCTTTGGATAGTATGGACATTTTAACAGTCCATACGCATCATATATCTTTCCATTTATTTGTGTCATCTTCATGTTCTTCCATCAGTGTCTTGTAGATTTCAGAATATAGGCTTCTATCTCTGTGGTTCAATATATTCCTGGTATTTCATTCTTTTCAGTGCAACTGTAAATGGGATTTTTTTCCTTTATTTCTCTTTCTGATTGTTTATTATTTTTTTTTTAATTTTTTTTTTCAACGTTTATTTATTTTTGGGACAGAGAGAGACAGAGCATGAACGGGGGAGGGGCAGAGAGAGAGGGAGACACAGAATCGGAAACAGGCTCCAGGCTCTGAGCCATCAGCCCAGAGCCTGACGCGGGGCTCGAACTCACGGACCGCGAGATCGTGACCTGGCTGAAGTCGGACGCTTAACCGACTGCGCCACCCAGGCGCCCCCTGATTGTTTATTATTAGTGTATAGAAATGAAAGCGATTTCTGCATATTGATATTATATCTTGAAACTTTACTGTATTTATTCTGATAGTTTTGGGGTGGAGGCTTTAGGGTTTTCTGTATATAGTATTATGTCACCTGGGAATGGTGACAGTTTTACTTCTTTTCCAACCTGGATGACTTTTATTTTTCTTGTCTAATTGCTGTGGCTAGAACTTCCAATAATATGTTGAACGAAGTGGTGAGAGTGGGCATCTTTTTCTTGTTCTTGGTCTTAGGAAAACTTTCAACTTTTTACCATTGAATATGATGTTGGCTGTAAGTTTGTCATATATGGCCTTTATTACGTAGAGGTATGTTCCCTCTGTACAGTATGTTTTGTTGCATTTATTTTATTTTACTTCATAGATTTTAGATACCGTTTTGGTTTTGTTTTTTGTTTTTACGATTTGAAGGTTTGTGGTAATAGCAAGAGAATTAGAATTAGAAGTGGAGCCTGAAGATGTGACTGAATTGCTGCAATCTCATGATAAAACTTTAACAGATGAGGACTTAGTTGCTTCTTATGGGTGAGCAAAGAAAATGGTTTCTTGAAACGGAACCAACTCCTGGTGAAAATGCTGTGAGGATTGCTGTAATGTGAACGAAGGATTTAGAATATTACAGCAACTTGGTTGATAAAGTAGAAGCAGGGATTAAGGAGAATGACTCCAATTTTGAGAAAAGTTGTATTGTGGGGAAAATGATATCAAACAGCATCATATGCCACAGAGAACTTGTTTCTGAAATTGATGCAGCAAGCTTTATTTTCTTATTTTAAGAAATTGCCACAGGTACTCCAGCCTTCCATAGTCACTGCCCTGGTCAGTCAGCAGCCATCAACATCAAGGCCAGATCCTCCACCTGCAAAAAGATTGCAACTTGCTGAAAGCTCAAATAATGGTTAGCATTTTTAGCAATATTTTTAAATTAAGGCATACAAGTTGGTTTTTTTAGGCATAGGCCATTGCCCACTTAATAAACTATAGTATAGTGTAAACATAACTTTAAAGGCATGGGAAACTTAAAAATTAGTTGGGCTTGCCTTATTGTGATATTCACTTTATTGTGGTAATTTGGAACAGAACCTGCAATATCTCTGAGGTAATGCCTGTGGATGGTTCTTGGTGTCTGTTTTATCCATTTACCCATTCTTGTCTTTTGATTGGAGCATTTAGTCTATTTACATTTGAAGTAATTATTGATAGGTATGTATTTATTCCCATTTTGTTTATTGCTCTCTGGCTGTTTTTATAGTTCTTCTGTAATTTGATGTCTTTCTCTAATCTTATGTTTGGATTCATTTCTCTTTATTTTTTTGTTTTATGTGTTACGGGTTTTTGGCTTTGCTTACCATGAGTTTCCTATACAACAATCTACATATGTAGATCTAGTGTATTTAAAGTTGGTGGTTAAGTTCAAATGCATTCTGAAAACACCACCTTTTACTCTACCTTCCCTCATGTTTTGTGTTTTTGATGTCATATTTTACATCTTTACTTTGTGTATCCCTTAACTAATTATTGTAGAGTTAGTCGGTCTTACTACTTCTGTGTTTTAACCTTTATACTAGCTCTGTAAGCAGTTGGTGTTCTATCTTTTCTGTATGTTTGCTTTTACCAGTGAGTTATTTTTCTTTCATGTATTTTCTTATTTCTGGTTATAGCCTTTTTTTTTTTTTTTTTTTTTTTTTTTTTTTGCTTAAAGAAGTTCCTTTAATATTTTTTATAAAGTCAGTTTAGTAGTGATGAACTCCTTTAGCTTTTGCTTGTCTGGGAAATGCTTTATTTTCCCCTCAATTTTGAATGATAATTCAAAATACTTGCTGGGTATTCTTTGATGTAAGTCCCTTTTTTAGCACTTTGAAGATACTATGCCACTCCCATCTGGCTTGCATAATTTTGGCTGTAAAATCAGCCAATAGCCTCACAGGGTTCCATTACACAAACAAATTGGTTTTCTCTTTTTAGATTTTTAGATTCTGCTTTTGAGATTCTCTCTTTATCTGTACTTTCTGACATTTTAATTGTATCTTCGTGTATATCTCTTTGGGTTTATCTTGTATAGAATGCTCTTTGATTCATCAACCTGATGTCTGTTTCTTTCCCCAGGTTAGGGGGGTTTTCAGCCATTATTTCTTCCGGTAATGTTTTTGCCTATTTCTCTCTCTCCTCTTCTTCTAGGACCCCTATAATGGGAATGTTAGTATATTTGATGTTGTCACAGAGATCCCTTAAACCATCCTCACTTTTTAAAAATTCTTTTTTGCTCTTCAGTTTGGGTGATTTCTTTTTAAAAAATGTTTTTAATAAAATTTTTTTATGTTTTATTCATTTTTGAGAGCAAGAAAGACAGAGCATGAGCAGGGGTGGGGCAGAGAGAGAGAGAGAGGGAGACACAGAATCTGATACAGGCTCCAGGCTCTGAGCTGTCAGCATAGAGCCCAATGCGGGGCTCGAACTCAAAGACTACGAGATCGTGACCTGAGCCGAAGTCAGACGCTCAACCTACTGAGCCACCCAGGCGCCCCAAGTTTGGGTGATTTCTACTACCCTGTGTCCTGGATTGCTGTCCTGGTATTTTCTTACCTGCTGTTTATTCCCTCTAGTGTATTTTTCATTTATTTTATTTTATTCTTCTGATTGGTACATTCTTATATTTTCTCTCTTGAAGTTCTTTTTGTGTTCATGTCTTCCTCTCCTCAGTTTAGTAAATATCTTTATGACTTGAACTCTTTATCAGGTAGATAGTTTACCTGCATTCATTTGTTTTCCTGCATGTGTTTCTTGTCCTTTGTTTGGAACATGTTTCTCCATCTCCTTGATTTGCCCAATTCTGTATGTTTGTTTGTGTATATTAGGCATTTCCTCTGTTTCTCCTGGTCTTGAAAGAGTGGCCTGGTGTAGGAGATGCCCTGTGAGGCCTAGAAGCACAATCCTCCTGGCTGCTAGAGCTAGGTGCTCCAGAGATGTCCCTTATGTGGGCTCCGTGTGCCCTCCTGTTGTGGTGGAGCCATGACCCCTCCAGGTGGGCAGAGCTGGCCCCCTGGCCCAGATGGCTATGAGGCTGGGCTGTGAGTGCTGTGAGTATGTTGGTGTTCGCTCAGTGTTTTCAACCTAATGAACAGAAGTTTATGCTAATGGATGACATTTATGCTTGTTAACTTTATAAGAAGAGGTCTAATCCTTTTTTTTTTTAATTCACATTTGTTCATTTATGAGAGACAGCGAGCATGAGCAGGGTGGGACAGAGAGAGAGGAAGACACAGAACTGAAGCAGGCTCCAGGCTCTGAGCTGTCAGCCCAGAGCCCCACGGGGGCTTGAACTCATGAGCTGTGAGATCATGACCTGAGCCGAAGTCGGACGCCCAACCGACTGAGCCAGCCAGGTGCCCCAAGAAAAAGTCTAATTTAACGTCGTGCTATGGCTCTATGCTTTTCCCCCTCCTTTCCTAGACAATAGTGGTAAAGATTGAATGAAAGACATTTTTAAAGAGCATGGCAGTAATTTTCACTCCTACATATAAAATGGCTACGTTTAGCTCTGGATTATGTGATGTGAATTAAGTTTTTAGATTTCATATGGTTTCCTAAGATCTACATTTTTGGGGAAAGAATACCAATAAAACCAAAAGGTAATGTCTCATTTTAAAGGAAAAGAGTATTGGTCTTTTTACGTTCTAGAGCTCTGGCAGAGACTTGCAATTTTTTTCTAACATTCATTCTCTCCTTCCTGATAGTAAGGACTTATTTTTTAATAGCAGACAAAATAGAGACACTTCCCAACTCCACTCTTGTAGTTAGATATTGCCCTGGGACGAAGTTCTGGTCAATGAGAGGTAAGCACTGATGTCCAAGTGACTGCCAGGAAGTGTCATTTAGTGTCCTCTCTTTCTTCCTTCTTGCTGGCTAGAAAGCAGACCTAATGGTTGCAGCTTGAGCAGCAATCTTAGACCATAAGGCAGAAGTTTTGTTTTAAAAATGGCGGAGCTGGGGCGCCTGGGTGGCGCAGTCGGTTAAGTGTCCGACTTCAGCCAGGTCACGATCTCGCGGTCCGTGAGTTCGAGCCCCGCTTCGGGCTCTGGGCTGATGGCTCGGAGCCTGGAGCCTGTTTCTGATTCTGTGTCTCCCTCTCTCTCTGCCCCTCCCCCGTTCATGCTCTGTCTCTCTCTGTCCCAAAAAAATAAATAAACGTTAAAAAAAAATTTTTTTTTTTAAATAAAAAATAAATAAAAATGGCGGAGCAACAAAATGGAAGTAACGGGGTTTTTTCCCAACCCAGGTGAGGTTGAGTCCGCCTCTGTACTGCTTTCCTTCCGCATTAGTTTGCACGTGCATGTGTGCCAGCACACACACACACACACACACACACACACACACACACACCTCAACTGCTATCTTATTTACATCACTATTATTTGGGGATATTTTATAATTCATATGTATCTCTCTTCAAAATATAAACATGAGATGCTGTCTGTAACATAACTATCTCATATATTTCTCTTTCATGGCCATGTGTCTTCATAACTTATTAACTTCACTAATAATGGAAAATGCAGGTGGTTTTAGTCATAAACAGAGTAAGAAAATGACGTGGAATTATTTTCTGTTTAACAGTGATTACTAACAATCACTGATATGATTAAGTATTTTCCTATGATACTCAGAAGATTAATTTGCTTTAACTTTACATCATTTGTTTCATGGGAAAGATCATTCTTGATAGAATTACCTGTTAATGTTTTTGCAGTTCAGAAAAAAAAAAAGGAAATTAATTATCTAATAAAACACAGATGAAAAAGGTTCATTATACCAGAGCCTGATAGTGACACTAAACTTGATGATTAATTGTCATTTTTATTTTAAGCACATTTGTCATGTGCTTTGTAAAATACCATGCCTTCCAGTGGCTAGGAAGAATCTCAACTGTTATTCAGGCTCCTTGGGTGTAGCTCCAGGAACCTTCAAGGTGAACCGTGGCCAAGTAGTACCGATATGTGTGCAATGTACACACGTGTCCAGCTAACCCTGAGCATCGTGAAGATGAGTGTGAAACTTGTAAATTATCATAATTCTGAGCAAGGAGAGTGCGATAGAGCAATGTATCATTATTGGAACCCTTTGGGCACGGGGTCTAGATTTCTGTTTCTCCACCTCCTTGTTGTTGACTGTAGGAAAGGTATTGAACTTCTTTACGCATCAATTCCCTTACCTGTAAAATGAGGCTGGAATCTTTATAAGAAATCAATTAAATGGGATATTCTAGCCAATGCACCTAGTATAGTGCAAAGCACATCTTTGACATGTAATAAAAAGCACTTAGGAAAGGAGCGCCTGGCTGGCTCAGTCAGTTGTGTTTCTGACTTTGGCTCAGGGCATGATCTCACGGGCCATGAGTTCAAGCCCTGCATCCGGCTCTGTGCTGATAGCTCGGAGTCTGGAGTCTGCTTCGAATTCTCTCTCTCTCTCTCTCTCTCTCTCTCTCTCTCTGCCCCTCCCCCACTTGTGCTCTGTATCTCTGTCTCTTTCAAAAATAAATAAACATAAAAAAAATTAAAAAGCACTTAATGATTATTGTTTTTGTTAACATGATATTGATGATGATGTTGATAACATGGATAATTTAGATGATCCTGCAGAAAATTAAACACACATTCTTGTTGTGGAATTAAAAACAGGATTTTCTTGGTTGATGGTATGATGGACACATTTAATGAGGAAAATCCTCACTCCACAATGGTTGAGTACAAAGTTAGGACCCAGACTACCTGGGTTCTAATTCCATCCCTATCACTTACCAGCTGTGTGATCTTGGGCAAGTTACTTCACTGTGCCTCAGTCTCCTCATCTGAAAAATAGGGGTGATAGTATTTACCCCACTGGGTTCTTGGGAAAATTAGATGAGATAATATTTACAAAGCCCTTAGAACAATGTCTTGGCACTGATAAGGGTTATATCAGTGTCAGGTCTTATTATTGCCAAATAGATGTGTGAACACTGCTCTCTTGACCAATCATGAATAAGGTCTGTGCAGATTTCGTCTTCTGTATAAACCATTCCAGATGTCTTGGTTTATTTCAAATAGAATTATCTGCTTCTTGGATGTGGTTTAAATTTCTTCATGTTTGGTTTTAATATGAGGATAGTGGTTGTTTACATCTACACTCATTGCTGAAGTCCACGAATAGGAGAACTGTTACAGAAACCTTATTAGTAAGTGAACAATGACCTTCACTTAGAGGAAAGAAATCATTTTGCTTAATCCTCCTTCCAGGGGAAGAGAACTACAAAGCAGAGGGACATAATACTTTGACATATTTGGGAGAGAATATTGTAGATGGCAGACATCATTTCAAAGTGTCTTCTTAGGGAAGTTCCAATATTACAAGGGGATGTCAGGTGACCATACGATTTTCCATCTTATTCCCTTTTGGTGTGAATTATTTTACGTCTTATAGACTGAGGTGCCAACATGAGTCCCCAGGAAATAAGGGCTTCTCCCTCGCCAGAAAGGTTAATTGTGAAACAAGCTCATACGGTGTGCCACATGTCCTCTGAGCTACTGGCCTTCCTTTTGTTTGTTTTGTCCTGAAAGGCTTTCCTTCTCTTGCTCCTACTAGTCAATACATTTTCCTCTCAACATTTCGCATGCTGGTTGGTATCTAACAATGGATTTAGATGAGACTCAGAGGAGATATTTGCCAGTAATATGGGCTGTTAAAGAATAGAAAGTGTTACACAGAGAAATTTAGGAATCTCATTTAGTACCTTGAAATGGGGAATGGAATAAATGATGTCCTTTTGGCTCAAAAGCGAATGGACTTTTAGATGAATAAATATAAAGGCTGTCTCATTCTCGGAAATACCAAGATTCTTGGGACTCCAACAGAGAATTTTGACTAACTGACTCTATCGTGGTTTCCTGACTTGGTCAGTGTATCGCGAAGGATTGGCAGTAATCCAGAAAATCAGATCTACAAACAGGAATATGCTTTATTTGGGAGCCAAATTTCTCCAACTGCCTGGGATAATTACTGGTTCTTAATTTTTACTTTTAATCATTTCCTGTGAGCCAGTCCTGCTGATCAGGGTTTCAAGGGTCTATATTGAAGTGTGAAAAGTTCGTATAAAAAGTATTGTTTCTCAGGTGTGATTTACCAACCAGCCTCAGAGATGCAGGCTGTTAATTATATTAATTGTTTTTTCCCCCGTAAATGTGAGGGGCAACATGCTTCCAGGCACACCCAAACATAAACCCTCCCCCCCAAAACATACACATACAAAAACATACACGATATTTTGTTTTCTAGGACAGAATCCTCTAAAATAGACATATGACTGGTAGGAAAACTAAATTACCACTTACATGATTAAAAATTTCATGACAGTGTAGCTGTTGTGTTAAACCATGCATTTCAGAGCTATAATTGTCTTTTTGCTTATTAAATATTGTGGAACTCATTGTTGTACACTGTCTCGTCTCTTTGAATTTAATGCCATTTAATGTTATGTTGGATTTATCTGTCGTTCCCACAAAGAACACCATGTTTCACAGACAATGTTATTTTATGCCCAAATACCTTGTGAGTTAGATAGATGTATATGATGGGCAGTTTTTATCCCCACTGAAGTGCATGAAAAATTTAAGAATGTGAGAGGTTAAATAAGAACTTGAGGGGCGCCTGGGTGGCGCAGTCGGTTAAGCGTCCGACTTCAGCCAGGTCACGATCTCACGGTCCGGGAGTTCGAGCCCCGCGTCAGGCTCTGGGCTGATGGCTCAGAGCCTGGAGCCTGTTTCCGATTCTGTGTCTCCCTCTCTCTCTGCCCCTCCCCCGTTCATGCTCTGTCTCTCTCTGTCCCAAAAATAAATAAACGTTGAAAAAAAAATTAAAAAAAAAAAAAAAAAGAACTTGAGAGGCTGGTGCTGTAAGCTGATGGCAATAATAATGAGGTAATTAGTTTTTGTAGTTCACGGAGCAATCCATGTGCATTATCTAATTTAATCTCTAATAGAGACCTGATCTGGATTCACTCAATATGTCCTACTCAATTTGCTCCAACTCAGTATGTCCTGGACTGAGCTTATCACTGCCTGCCCATTCCTCTAAACGTATGCTTGAGGTCCTCCTCACCCTCCTAATCCCAGATGTAGGAATCGCCACGCACACCTCTCACCCAAGCTAGAAGTCTCAGTGGTTAGACTTGAATGTGTCTCTCTTGCATTCCATATGTAATCAATCGATGAGTAAGTCGCCCATGTTTGTCTTCTAAATGTTCCCTATACCTCTGTTCCGTAGTAGCCGCAAACCCAATCAGTGCTCTGGTCTTAGTTCTTGCCATCCTTATTTCTCTCTTTGTGTATTTTAAAACTTCTTATAATTGGTCTCCTTCCCTCTGTGTCTGGTTCTCTCCAGCCTGTCCTTCACACTTCTGCCAGATTCACCCATCTTTGTGAGCCCTTAATGTTCCCTACCAGGATGAATCTTAGCTCCTCACCAAGGCATCCAGGTCCTTCATGGTCTAGCACCACCTTGCTACTCCCTTCCCACCCCTTCTTATCCCGCATTTTGGACTCCGGTGCCATGAATTCACATGGCTCTTCACACTTGGCAGTGGTGTTTCTTATCTCTTGGCCTTTACTAATACTGTCTGCTTGGACAACCTTGGCCATTCCCTCCCCCTGAAGTTCGACCTCTTTAAGCAAAGCTGCCCTGGACACGTGTTGAAAATCATGTCCACACAACTGAATTACCATCTCTCGTTGGTGTCCCCATAATCCTCTGACGATATCTCCATTATTGGACTTGCTAGTTAATTATAATTACAGTTGCCCCTTGAACAACAGTGTGTTTGAACAGCACGGGTCCACTCATTTGCAGACTTTTTTCAATAAATGCAGTACAATACTATAAATGTATTTTCTCCTCCTTACGATTTTCTTAATAGCATTTTCTTTTCTCTAGCTTCCTTTATTGTAAGAATACAGCATATAATACATATAAAAAACATGTGTTAATCAACTTTATTTATTGGTAAGCCTTCTGGCCAATGGTAGGCTGTTAGGAGTCAAGTAGGGTTTTTTGTTTTTTGTTTGTTTATTTTACTTCCTTCTCTTTGTATTTTTTTAAAAATTTTTTTTAACATTTATTCATTTTTGAGACATAGAGAGACAGAGCATGAGTGGAGGAGGGACAGAGAGAGAGGGAGACACAGAATTGGAAGCAGGCTCCAGGCTCTGAGCCATCAGCCCAGAGCCCGACGCGGGGCTCGAACTCACGGACTGCGAGATCGTGACCTGGGCTGAAGTCGGACGCTTAACCGACTGAGCCACCCAGGCGCCCCTTCTTCTCTTTGTATTTAACTTCATGACAATTCACATGTTCTTTACTCTGTGCTGCCACCTGGACCTGATGACGTCAAATGCTTCCTGGTTTTCTCTGACCTCAAAAGAGTTACACAAACTTTCTCTCTCTGGTCCCCAGATGGGAGGATCTCATCAAGGAGATGTTCTTGGTGCATGTCTCCCTCCTGCTTCTGGATTTTACAGCCATTCATTATCTGATTGAATTCTTCATCAGTCATGTTATTAAAAGTATTCAGTCCCATTGTGAAGGTGTATTCCCCTTGGCTCTATTCCCAACTGTGCTATTCAACCATTTTCAGGGTATTCTCCCACACTGTTCTCCTCCTTCCTTCTTCATCCATGCCATGTGGTTTCCTATCTGCTGCCTTCCACTGAGTCCCTTGGGCATCTAAACTTGGATCAAGTTTTGGAGCAGCTGAGGCTACTCCCAAGCAAAGGTTATTCATGGAGAGTGAAGCATCCCTGTTTCAAAACCTGTGGCAGGTGCAGCGGAGCATATTCATTAATTTTAGGGTAAGGATTGTCCAAGACCCAGAAATCAAGGGTCCGAGCAGTCCCTTCTACATCCAAGATGAGTATTACTATTATTAATGAACACTGACTATGTTTCAGGTACGTTTCTCGGTGTGTTATAAATATTAACTCATTTAATTATCACAGCAACAGTATGGGATAAGTTTTTATTATTATTCCCAGAGAAGTTACGTAATTTTCATAACAGTCACAAAGCTAAAAATGAGCAGAGTCAGGATTTGAACATAGAATCTGTACTCTTAACCCTTTTGAAAATCTGAAGAATATATATCTTGTGCCCCCAAAACACATGCACCCATCCACTGTTTCACATACAATTTTAAGAATTTCATAGATTCCCTAAGGGCCATAGAAGAATCCCACGCTTGAGAACTCCAGTTAAACAACCTTAACATTGGGTTTTCCTGCCTCCAAAGTACCTCAGGACTCTGATCTTTTAAGTATTGCTTGGTTTATAATTCATTCCCTCCTGCCTCCTGAATTTGACTTTTTAATTTGCCTTCTACAAACCAACTGTTTTCTTTGCATAGCACTTTGTGTTGCCCACCTTTGTCAAACCAGGAAACCTACACATTCGGGAGGCCTCTCCAAGCCCCCTCATTTCATTACCCTTCTGTTAGTGAGGACACTAATACATACAGTGAGTGAGAGCAGCCCCTTGGCTGGTCTCTGGAGTGCCCCACGAGTAGCCACATCTTTTCAAGTCTGCACGGATGCTGTGTGTTCAGCACTCACAGCTCAGCGACATACTTAAGGATCATGTGGATTTCTCACCCCTATCAGAAAGTGACATCCATTTTCCTAAAATCTAGTTCATGCACGTAAAGCCAATCCTCTCTGTCAGCTCTCCCATGGCCATTTTGGGAGCTGTTTCACTAATGCTTAATTAATCCATCTGTACTCACATCCGGAGGAGGAAAAAATACATTTGTTGAGGGCTCACTGTGTGGCAGGACTTGAACCATCTTGCGTTGTATCTGCTGGCCACCAGTCCTGTGCATTTTGCAGATGAGGAAACTGAGACATAGAGAAGATAAGTCTTTTACTCCAAATCCACTCAGTTATTAAGTGGTGAAGCAGAGATTTAAATCTGTATTTGCCAAAGTCCATACTCTTTGTTCCATGATAGCTTGCTTTGTAGTCTTCTTATGTCAATAAATATCTATTATTTTGCTATCTCCTCATATCCTGGCACTGAGTCACTGGCTAATTCATTGTAAAACATGATGTAGGGCAGCTTGCAAGATCAAAAGGAAACAGCTGTATAAAGAGGTTGGAACATTGAGTAACCCAAGCTATGAATCAGGGGCTGTTCCACTTTGCTTCTGGAAAATCTATCCAGCACATTAAGCTACTCTGAAAATAAAAATACTCTGGTTGGTCCACAAGCCTGGACTCCAGTTAACATTCATGATGCTCTGTCAGCGTAACCGGAAGGAACTGGCTATGCTTTCCGCATCTTTCTTTTTGGACTGGTATTCATTGAGCTGCTGTAGGCGCCCCAGCAGATAGTTCATGCTGTAGTTCTCTGAACTTGTCCTCCGCTAGGGGTGGGGGCAGGGGGAGCAGAAGGTGTCCTCTCTGTGTGTTGGGGAAGTAAAATGTTTAAGATAAAAGAGCTCTTGGGGTTCCTGGGTGACTCAGTCGGTTGAGTGTCCGACTTTGGCTAAGGTCAGGATCTCACAGTTTGTGAGTTTGAGCCCCACGTTGATCTTTCTTCTGTCAGCACAGAGCCCACTTTGGATCCTCTGTCCCCCTCACTCTCTGCCCCTCCCCTGCTCGTGCTCTCTCTCAGAAATAAACATTTTTAAAAAAAGACAAAAGAGCCCTAACCTTGGAGTCAGATGTGAGTTTGTATCCCAGCTTGATCACATACAAACTGTGTGATCTTAGGCAAGATACTTAAGTTCGCAGGCTCAGCAGCAAGGTGTCCACATAGGCATAAAGATGGGCCGAGATATTGCTTACTATAAACACCCTGGGATGAGCAAATGTGTCCCTGATTCCTTCTTTTAGCAAAAGAAGTTTCCAGGATTTACCTTAAAACCTAATCCTTACTAGTTTTAAGCTCTTCAGAAGCTCCTCCATAGCCTTCAGGATAAAGCCCCGCCTTCTGAGCACGGCAAATGATACTTCCTTAGAATCTGAATCTAACTTCTCCAGTCTTGCTTGTATCCGTTACTTCAGCCCCATTGATAAATTTCATGGCTCTAAAGATACACAGTGCTTTCTTCTGTTTATGCTTTTGCACATGCAGTTCCCTCGACTAGAATCCCCTTGCTTTTATATAGTCACATATATGTATACACACACATATTGTGTATATATGTGGGCCATTTCCAGCACAAGCTGAAAGGTCCCATTTTACCTCCTTAAAAAGATTTCCTGGGGCGCCTGGGTGACTTAGCCTGTTAAGCGACTGACTCTTGATTTTGGCTCAGGTCATGATCTCATGGTTCATGGGTTTGAGCCCCGCGTCAGGCTATTTGCTGACAACTCGGATCTTGCTTGGGATTCTCTCTCTCCCTCTCTCTCTCTCTGCGCCTCCCCACCTCTTGCACGTGCTCATGTGCTCACTCTCTCAAAATTAAAAAACAGAAAACCCCAAAAAGGTTGTTCCTTAAACCTACATCCTGGCTGGCCGGAGGACCTTCCTTTTGGGGTCCCTCTGATTCCAGTGCTTACATTTCTCCTCATCTTATTTGTATTGTCCGTGTCTCCCATCAGACTATACGCTCTTGGGGGACAGCACACAGTCTCTGTTGCCTTGGTGTCTGTCACACACCAGATATGTATTCAATATGTATTTGAAAAAAAAAGGAAGAAGGAGAGAAGGACAGAGTGGTTTTAGGAATATCTTAGCTTTGTTTTCTCATTTGGGTCTGAATTTGCAGGATAATCAGTAAGTTCCTAGGGAGGAGGGGAAATGCCTGACTTCTCTATAAATCCCATGTGTGTAGAGCAGTTATTCTCTGCCTTGGGTATCCACTGCATTCACCCAGGAGCTCCGAAAGATCCAGAAGCCCAGCCATCAGTACATTTTTATAGTCTCCGCAGGTGATTCAGTGTGTATCCAGAAGTGAAGGAGCACTGGGCTAGCCAGAAGGTGCTCAACAAATGTGTAGTGATTGAATCATTCAATCAATAAGTCTTCTCACGGCAAGGTGTCTAAATAGATGCAGTTGTGGACAAAGGAGGGCAGGAGGAAGAGAAGAGAGAAGGACACCATTAGCTTTTGACTGAGCCAACCAAATGAGTTGGACGACCCCAGGGATTCAAAAACGCTTTTCAAAAATAATTTCATGTAAACAGTTTCAGCTTCTTTCTCTTTCATTCCTAACTCCACTGGGCATTGTCAAGTCCAGGCCCAGGGTAGGGCAGCTGAGTTTCCCTGAAATGTTGTAAATGCATGTTGGTAAACAGGAGAACGTCTGACAGTTCCTCCTGTCAAGATTCTGAGGCTCGGTTTTGCCCCCTCTCTGACTTACTGTGTTTGCTTTGTGAGGTCCATGCAGCTGCACTCTCTCATAATAACACCGTCAATACTGGCCTGCATAATTCATGATTACAAGGTGTATAAGTGTAGTGGTGAAGGAAACTGATGTTTAATTTACACAGCCCCCTATTTCCTCATAAAGAGCCAAGCGTAAACACATCACAGACTCAAAGATGAAAAGTAACAGGGCGAATGTGTTTGTGTATTATTGAACAGACGTGACGCAAGAACATTGAATTTGCTGATTGTCTGAATACCTGGATCAAAATAGGTTTTTTGAAAATTCAACGGAAGTATGGCATTTTACTTGGAATTGTCTGGATTTGACACACCGATCTCCTTACCATTTCCTGATTATTCAACTTTGCTGCAAGATAGCCTGCAACATCACTTCTTTCTGGTTTTATTTCAAGATAGCACTTAATGGGGGAAAGATAACTCTCCCATTTTGTACATCTTCATTATTCCCATGAAACTAAAAAAGAAATGTGCTCTAACTTCCTTCTTCCAAGTCAAAAGCTTCCCACTGTAGCATTGTTTCTGCTAACATGGATTCATGTTTTGCAGAGGTTTAGAAACTTTCCGATTAAATTACATAGGGATCTCTGCTTCATCATACTTTTTATATTCCAGTGAATTTTGTTCCCCATGAGACTACTCACCATTACCCAGGTATATCTGTGTAAGAGAGTTATAACTGGGAGGATATTGCCATCCCTTGCATTCATTTTCCCAAATGCCAAGGAAGCTACTTGCCTATCCTAATGTGGCTGGACTTAAAACCAAATACAATTTTGATGCTTCCAGGAAAAGCAGAGAGACAGGATGAGCCAAGGAAATATGATAATAATACTTAACAGACTAAAAACCATTTGGTGAGCCCAGACTAGACCTGGCCCCATGTCAGCTGACATGCATGAGGTTGTTGAATCTAACCCTTGCTGGAAGCCTGCTCCTGTAATGCTATGGCCTTGATGTTTCAGATAAGGAAGCTGAAGATAGGTAACTTGCCTATGATTGCAACTGGTAGGGGGTGGTGCCGAAGCCCTGACAGATTTGGTGCCCTTAACTACTCTGCTTTTGCCGTACTTTGTTATGGAAGAAGCACAACCTACACCCAGTTGATTCAGAAGAACTCAGAAGAACTAGGATTGAGTCCTGTATGGTGCCTCTCAGCGGTCACTTGTCCTGTGTGCTTTCTCGTCTATAAAATGAGGGCATCTGTCCAGGTGTGTTAGGCTATGCTTTTAGTCCGAACTGCCTGCTACTGGATGTCCCATTTCCATCCAGTTGGAAATGGCCATCGTCATAGGGATGGAGGGTGGGGCCAATAGAAAGCCAACAGCTTGCCCCATTTGGTGCAGAAGTACCCCAAAGTGAATGCTTGCCCAGCACCCGCTGGGCACTGTCCTCAACCACCACACCTAAAAGAGCACCTCTTAAGTTGTACTGAACTTCACAGTGCCAAGGAGTCCTCAAAGGTCTAAATTAATTGAAAACATGACTTTTTCTTTTACCTACATTCATGCTTATGTTTCCTTCTAACAAAGACAGAACCCAGAAAATGCAAATAAGCAAATCAATGAAACTATGACTCATTACTGATCACATCCGAAGAGATGAGAGTTCAATATGCATATTCCTTGTACCTTTTTCTATGCATATTGAAGTTTGTACATTTCTTGAAAAATGAGATTATACCATCCACATGGTGGGTGATCTGATTATTTTCTCCAGTTAATTTTTTTTTTTTTTTTTTTTTAGTAACTGAAGTAGTTTTCTTAAAAACAGTCTTATACAGAACCCCAGTAGATAAACAGGTAAAAATGGAGATGCTCTCTTTTGGGGAGAAGGGGTGTGGAGGGAGAAGAGTGAGCCCACGCTCAAGTCTGGCTTTTCTCTGTCTCCTTACACCCCCATGGGGGATCCCTAAGCACTACAGTGCTCAGCAGACCCCACTTTGAAAATCTTTGTTCTTTTGATGTTAATTAAGATCTCATTTTATATTATACCAGTGCAAGACTCCGAACTTAGATAATTCATATCTACCCCAGAATAAACATAGAATTCAAAGGTACAAGCAGCCATAATTGTTGCAACTATCATTTGTTAAAAATTGAAGAATAATAGGAAAGTCTGCGATCTTTTCCCAGCCTAGAAAAGTAGCCTCGACTCTTCCTAAGATCCGACTGTTGAAGGAGAACTGGGGACACAAAGACTTTGTGGCTTTCCTCCTCTCTTCTGATTTTAGACATATGCACGTGTTTAAAACACTCCCTACCTAGAAGGAGCAGTTCCTCCAAAAATGAACAAGAAATTGTTGGTTGTTGTTGTTGTTTTAAAGAAGTGGAGGGGCTCTTCCCTCTATCCAAGCAGAAATGAATCCGTAGCCAGCAAGAAGCAGATGGCCCTTCTTCTCTGCCCTTTAGTTTTATGACTGTAAGTCTGGGAGATTTTTCAGCAGTTGCAATAGTTGGCTTCATCTGTCATGCCAGGCAGTGCCTCAGCTACAGCAGCGTGTCTTTTTACATTCAGGTTCCACGGATACGGACTAAGCAAAGCCTCATGTTTTCACATCACAAGCTGATGATGAGCGATGTGAGGAGAGACAGCGTTAAACAGACTCTTCCCCACTCTCCGTTTCTTCGTCCTGCTGGTTAACAAGTGTGCGTCAAGCTAGAATTTACAATGCTCGGTGAAAACTCTGCTCCAAGGGTGGAATTTATCCTCTCTAATGTCCCCTGGTGGAATGGAATCACCGTCCTGGTTACACTTTATGTTGTCTCACGTAGCAAAGCGTCTTTATCTCAAAATGTTCTCGAAGATCCAGGAGCAGGGTTTCTGGATTCTGCTTTAACTTTGGCATGATATACAGTGTGGTCTTGCGCAAGTCATTTAAGCTGTCTTTGCCTCTAAAACTGTAATGACGCTTCACTTAGTCCTTCAAGCTTACCACAAAGCGCTTCTTGAAGAGATTGGCATGGACTGGTAGCTTTCAACTTGGTTGCACATTAGGATCACCTGGGGTTTGTTGGTTTGTTTGTTTGTTTGTTTCATTTAAACCACCAGTACCAAGGTCTGATGATTCTAAAGAAGATCCAAGATTTAGAAACACTAACCCTGACAAACCCATTCTGAATTATTGTCACCCTGTTGCTTGTTTTGTTTTGCTTTTTATAACTTTTAACCCAATAGGTCTCAAATTTTTCTTTCTGCCTGTGGCTCACCTCTGACAATGAGATCGAAGTTCCTTTAGAAAAGAAGCAGATGCATAATTCACCTTTGTATTCCCAACGTAATTCGACCAGAAGGAACCTGGGCTCAAAAAATTAGCTCTAAAACTTATTAACCATGCACTCTTGGGCAAGACACTTAACTGTTCTGCATGTTTCCTTATTTGTTCCTACGGATAAGAATATCCACCTACATGTAAGGTGGTCATGAGGCCTAATGAAATTATTTGTGTGAGGCTTGTAGTCGGTAGTCCGATCAGCTACATAATAGATGTTTGCTACATTTGATGCCTTTTTGGTAGCAGTGTTTCTATCGTTGCGTTATTCCTTCACTCAACGCTTCCTCCTGTGGTTCTAGGTTGTGGGCGAATGTGTTCATGACATTCACATTTTAGAAGATCGTATCTATGACCTTATTTAATTTTTACAGAAAAGTTGTATTTTCTAATGCTGGAAGCAAATAAAACCCTAGTGGTTAAGAGGAATGAAGTGACTTATCTTTGGCTTCACAGTAATTTGATGATGAAGCCATGGTTACAATCCAGGTTTTAAGACTTGTACCCAAAGCTCATTCCAAAGGACAAAACCACCAACTTTTTTTTTTTTTAAACATTTATTTATTTTTGAGACACAAAGCACACGCAGGGGAGGAGCAGAGAAAGAGGGGAGACACAGAATCCGAAGCAGGCTCCAGGCCTGAGCTGTCAGCACAGAGCCTGATGCGGGGCTCAAACTCACGAACCGTGAGATCATGACCTGAGTCAAAGTTGGACGCTTAGCCGACTGAGCCACCGGGGCGCCCCCAAAACCACCATCTTGATTCTCTAACCAGTAACTGTAGCAATGGGACTCTTGTCACAGAAGCAGCCTCATGCAGGGGATAAGATTGTGGACTGCCCAGGTGTAATAAGTAACTCTGTTGTTTATTAGCTATGTGACTTTGGAAAAGTTATTTTACCTTTCTGTGTTTCAGTTTTCTTATCTGTAAAATGAAGATAATAATATTTACTTCAAAGAGCTTTTGTGAGGGTTAAGTATATGCCCAGTCCCTGCCATATAGCACACAATAGATACTAATTATTATGATGCTTGTCATTATACCCCTGGTTAAAAGTGAGTAGTCTCTAAAATCTGCCCAGAACCCTAGGGAGGCTCCATGCCCTGCTGCACTTAAAATGGGGGGTGGGGGGGGTGTTACCAAGCAAATATCCTCGTTATATTCTTTAAAATGTACGTAGTTGTCTACAATTGTATGTCTAGGAAACACAACAGTTCTGACATTTATGCATATGAAGGAATAAATCCTCCCTAGCAAATTGGAATTGATCCATGGCTAACAGTTGGTAAAATGCACAATTTGCATGAGGATAAGTGAGGATGTTATACATCTATTTATAAAAAGACTGACTGCATAATGGGAATATCCCATGGCATCTGTAGCCTAAGCTTGGACGAGATCATCTCTTGTATTTTCTTTCCCTTAATGTTAAGAATCTAATTGAATCTCCACAGAACATGTGTAGTCTTATCTGAGGAGAGAAATGTCCAGTTCAGCACACTCCATCACTCAGTGTAATAGCTTTAACATTATTGAAAAGGCTATGTATTGAAAGATTTCTTAAATCATGTGTATGCAGCTATAGAATGGATTCCCTGTAGGGAGATGTTGTTTATGACTGAGTAGTGTTGTGGAGTTTCTAATTAATTTAGCTCCCAGCACTAAGCACAGCCATTATCCTCTCTCCTTGTTTTTCCTGCAGTTACTCTTCTAGGGAAAAAGGAGGAGGGGGTTGCAAAGACTTCAGCACAAGCATTTTCGGCATCTCCCCTACTTAGTGCATGTATTTGGCTGATAAGCGTGTCCAAGGGGAAAGAAAGGATGGCTGTCAGATGATTGGGATTCAAATGGACGAGGAGAAATCTTGGAATTCAGATAGAAGTCAATGTTCTCTTTTATGTTGAAGATGACCTTGATTGGTAAAAATGTCAGACGCAAGGGAAGCAACTCTGGTAACTTGCTGTGGGCTGAGAGAAAGAATGGTTTTCAAAGATCAGCACTGGTTGGATCTCTCAAAAGGTCTCAGAGATGAGAATTCACTAGATGAGAATTCACCTCTACCCAAGGTGAGATTGTGTGAAGTTGCTTATGGTCTTCTGTAATGGAATGATTTCAGTATACTGTGATAGGTGCCTGAATAGAACAAAGCACGGGATGTTTTAGGAACAAAGAGTGAGAAACCCACCTACTTTGTAGTGAAAGACGGGAAGGAGGGAAACACTTTTAATTGAGGAGGTGCCCCAGTTTACTGACAGCAGGCGGGCTATTGGGCAGGGATAGCTCCTGAATGTTACAATCAAGTGGGTTGCTGAACTGGCATCTCCTCCAACTTCTTTTTCCATCTTGAATTTTTCTCAGTGCGAACTACTTTTTTGGTCCTCTCTCAAAGAGATGGCTATCAAAAATGAGTAGGGTACTCATTAACATTGCACAGAAAGCCTAAAGAGTTAAACTATCTCCATGAAGGCTTGATTTGTTCTTTACTCTTGGGTCAGAATCTAAGAACTAGGAGAGTTTAGTAAATCATAGGCCTTGGTAAATAGTCTATGGATGGGTACATGTTGCACTTTAAGCTTTAACAAAATGTTTTCGCGTGTAACCATTCATCATTCATTCAATCTTTGCGTGACATGGGTGAACTTATAATACCAGTCTTATTTTTTTATGCTGGGAAACCATGGTTTCAGAAGGTAAAAAGCCTACACACTTTTTTTAAACTTATTTATTTTTAGAGAGAGAGAGAGAGAGAGAGAGAGAGAGAGAGAGAGCATGTCAAGCAGGATAGGGGCAGAGAGAGAGAGCAAGAGAGAGAATTCTAAGCAGGTTTCACCCTGTCAGCTCAGAGCCCCAGATCGCATGAACCGTGAGATCATGACTCGAGCTGAAATCAGGAGTCAGAAGCTCCAACGGATTGAGCCACCCAGGTGCCCCAGCCTGCACACTTTTCAACCATTAGCATCAGGCCCCTAAGACCTTGGTATGCCATAATTTTAACTAATCCTCAACTTTTCTTCTTGTATAATCAGCCCTAGACTGTGCACCTCTATGTGGCCATCAAATCCAATTGCTTACAGGGATGATACATATAAGAAAAAAAAAAATTAAACTAAATGGAACACAGTTGGGAGTGGTGGAGACTCTGATGAAATGGAGCATGTGTTGATCAATTAAAGGAAATGAGAATCAAATTCTTAATAAAAACACAGGTGGGCCAAAGCAAACATTCCCATTTAATGGGACTTGGTAGGATGGGGTTTATAAGCAGTCTATTTGGATCCTCTGCATGGAAATTGAAATATAAAATAGGTTCTAAGCAGAATAAGAAGTAGAAAAGCTAATTTATAAAGATCTGTTGGTATATATTTATGTGTTATTAAAAGCACACTTACATCAAGATCTAATTTGGCTCTCCGAATGTAAACATATCATTAAATTAAATGGAATATGAAAAGATTACTGATATGCAAGATAAATCTAGACCTGCCCCTTGTGTTATATAAGGCTCTTCTGTATCCATTTGCCCGTTGGTGCAGATTCCAGAAATTTATGTTAAAAAAAAAAAAAAACTTTTTGTCAAAGGTAGGATCATCTCGATGACCGATTGGTTATTTGCTCAATTCTTTGGTGATAATCTTATCTTTTTTAGCCAGGTACTTTACAATACTCTCCCTGATGACTCACACAGTGGGAACTATTTCCTGGAGACCACCCTACCCTGGTTAGGCTCCTAGACATTGTATGGCTTAAAACAGCAATATGGTAGAAAGAATGCTGGAATTGCTCTTTTTAGGCACCAGATTTGAGCCTTCGCTCCATCATTTACAAAAGTGTGACCCTACACCGACCCCAGCCATCTATCTGTGGCTCTCCATAAGGTGTGGGGGTGGCCAACTCCCCTAGAATAGATTTGAAAATGTGGTTAGATTGTGGCTTGGTTGACAGTGCCTAGTCAGATCTCTTGGCATTTCATAGGCGGGAGCCTAGGATTACTACCCATTCTGCATTGCACACAGGACAGCCCCATACAATGAAGCATCGTCCTGAACAAAACTCCAAGTTCCCCCTTTGAGAAGCAGTGCTCTAGGCAATGTATATACCCTCGGTGAACCTCATTTTCCTCACTTATGAAATGTCCTACTGAGCTTACAGGGTTATTATGAAGATCAAATCAGATAATATATGTGAAATTGCTTTGTAAGCCCTAAAGCATCATATGCATGGGAGGTATTATAACCATTATGCTAAGTGGCAAAGAAAGGCAAAGCTCTTTACAGCGAATTGTGAACTGTACAGATCTATAATCTCTCTCATTTTTTTTTTTTAACACGGCTTAATCTGGATCATCTGGGCCGAGAGGGTTGTTTTGATCCATTAAGGTCTTTTGCTTCTTTCTACTCTTAGGAAAATGCCAAGATGTACTTATTGTTGAAAGTGTCGACTACAGTGGTCATTTACCAGTGTCTAATTTAATATCAAAGCTACCCCCCAAAAAACACTTTCCTGATTATTCGTAGAGTTTTAGGAAAATTGAGGATCAGAAAAGTCTAGGTAGCATACAGAGTGTGACCACCAAGGCTATGAATTTAGGGTCCAAATGCACCCAGTTTGAGGCCTGACCCTACCACATCCACATTGGCTGTGGGATCTTGGGTAAATTAACTCGCTTTTCTAACGTTTAGTTACCTATAAAAGGGTTAAAACACCTCATCAATGTTGTGGGGGTTAAATGTTATCTCTTTGACATAACGAGTGTTTCCACTAGGAATATCCCTTTATCTTGTCCAGGCCCCAAGTTTTGCTTGAAAAGAGGCCAATCTACCCTGGTTTCACACCTCACTACTAAAGGGAACAGCCATCCTGTTTTCAGACTTCCTGGAAAGATGTGAGTAGGGACTATATTGTATTTCCAGTTATGAAGTGGAGAGATTCCTTCATAGGACTAGGGCAAAAATCAAGAAATAGACTCCACCTTGACCTGTACCATATTGTTAGATGCTGTCTGCAATCAAATTATCTACTGAAATTCCCGTATGTCCTATCAAGTTCCCATCAAAACTCTTAACAGGCAGTCAGTTGATGTGGCTCCCAACAACAGCTTAGGTGTATTTTTAAATATTCCGTCTGGCAGCTCATGAAAAAGAAAAGAAAAAAAAAAAAAACTGAATAGGCAGCAACCAACGGTTTTCTTTCCAACAAAGATCCTTCCCCACAACCTGTCCACCCCTTTTGAGGAAGGAATAGGTTGAGATATGCTGTAACAGAATAGCAGAGTGGCCATGTTACCTAGCAACCACTCCTAAGGATGGGTGCTAGACATGCCCCTAATTACCAGATCAAGGAGACTCTCCCCGAGTGTGTCTTTGAGAGAGCAAAAGCATTTGGGTTTCAGTGACTCCTGTGACTGGGTGAGATGATGTGAGACACTCCCTTTCCGTTGCTCAGGAGCTACAGGGACTCGAAGGCTAAGGAAGCCATGACATTTAAGGATCTGAAATCTTGTGGCCCCAGGTTACTTTCCCCAGACCACTTCTTACCTTGACACCATTTTTCCCCCATTTCTTGAGGTATGATTGACAAAAATTGTATATGTTTAAGTTTTACACATAATTTTTAAAGGTGTATGTATATATATATACACATATATACAGTGAAATATATATGTATTTATATTAGTGAAATATATATATAGCGAATATATATATTTATATAGCAAAATATATATATTTATATAGCAAATATATTTATATATATATATATATATATATATTTCGCTAACATCACCTCAGTATAATATTTCACCAAATGATCACCTCAATCAAGTTAATTAACACACTCACTGTCTCACATAGCTACCTTTTGTGTGGTGAAAACACAATCTACTCTTTGAGCAAATTTCAAGGATACAATATAGTATTATTAACTTTAGTCACCAAGCTGTCTGTTACATCCCCAGAACTTATTCATCTTATAACTAAACGTTTGTACTCTTTGACCTACATCTCTCCATTTACCCCACCCAGCCATGACACCAATATTTTCATTTTTTATTTTGTGATAGTTGTACATTCGCCTGCCTTTGTAAGAAATAATACAGAGAGGTTCCCTTTGGTGCAGATGGATATACCTTCACCCAGTTTTTTTCCATGACAACCTCTTACACAGCTCTAATGCAGTATCACAACCAGGAAATTAATATGGTCCATCACCCATATTCATATCTCAGCTGTTATGCATGCACTACGACACCAGTTTTAAGGAAAATAGAATTCTAGTGCAGCAAACCCCTCTTTTGGAAAATCTTTTTTGATAACCCTGATCAATTGAAAACATGAACAAAATGGTCTTGGGAATGTCAATACTCCACAAGAACCCCTTTGACTTTCACTTCTACCGGTACTGTCTCTTCTGTCACCTGACTCAGAACGTTTGGGATGGAGCAAAGAGCTATGTCTCAGGGTCACATTAAGATATAAGATCAAGTACAGCAGCCCTGTTTCAGTTACTTGTAAGCCCATGGTCTGTACACAGTCAGGAGGCTAAAGTTTGAATTTTTTGAGGTCAAGAAATTTGAAGAGCTGGTTGTCACCCTGGGTCACACTCTTGCCACTTTAACTGTTGCTAAAACTTCTCAGCTCAAGCATGCGATTCTGTGTCTGTCAGAATGAGGGGTGAAGGTAAAAGCAGTGTTTTGACTGCAGGTGACACATAGGGAAGGACCATGGCATCACCATGCCTGGAAAGCTGCTTCACTTCTGGGCAGGGCCAGGTGGAGTGGCTACTTTCTATAGCCGATGGCGACTATACTGGAGGTATAATGGAAATGGTTTAAGGTTAGAAGCCTGAACTACTGGAGTTTAAATCCCAGCCTCAAATCAACCAGCTATGCAACAAATGACCTCACCTCCCCATCTCTAAGAAATTGGAGATGTTGAGGGTAACTCAGACCTCAGAAGGCAGTTAGTTAGAAGGTTTCAGTGGCATAAGAAAGTGGTTCCCAAACTTGAGCACGCATTGGAATCTCCTGGAGGGCTTATCCCACCAGATTGCTGGACCCCACCTCAGCGTTTCAGATTCCTCTCAGGTGAGGCCAAATAGCATGCATTTCTAATAGGTTCCCTGGAGCTGCTGCTTGCCTGTTTAGGGGTCACGCTTTGGGAACCCCTCTGATCTCTTTGTAATCACACTTTGGGAACCCTTAATATAAGGGACATGAAGTGCCTACTAACATACTTGATTCATCCAGAGGAAGCTAGTTCCCCTCCAAGTGAATAGAGAATCAGGTACCCACCTTGCCCAAAAAACCTGAGTTCTCAGACTTTCTACGAACTCACCCCCTTATTAACATCTAAACAAGCCATGTAGGGGCAGCTGGGTGGCTCAGTCAGTTAAGTGTCCAACTTTGGCACAGGTCATCATCTCATGGTCCATGGGTGCAAGCCCCACATAGGGCTCTCTGCTGTCAACCCAGAGCCTGCTACAGATCCTTTGTCCCCCTCTCTTTCTGAGCCTCCCCTGTTTGTTCTCCCTCCCTCCCTCCCTCCCTCTCTCCCTCTCTCTCTCAAAAAAAAAATAAAAATAAAAACTGAATGAGCCATGTAAAACAAAAGGCTGTGAAATTATTAAGCATATTTGACAAGGGTACATAGCTAATATTGGTATTTCCTAGTTTAGAAGTGATTTTCCCCCTAGAAACAAATTTAGAGTTAGGGGTTTATGGTGGATGTATGTGCAAATGTATGGGCTTGCACATATGTAAGTTATACACACTTCTTGGCTCATTATCTGCCAGCTTCACCCCCAACACATAATATTTTCACCAGGCGGGTGTACCTTATGTGCTATTTTTCAGCATGTGTCTGTGGGAGAAAATGTGGAAAAAGGAAGCTTAGGAAAACAAGTGTTCTTAGAAGAGCTTCAGAGAACCTCTCATTAGAGAGGCAAATTAAAATTTTCAGTCCCTGGCCTATTCTTTCTAAACATACCAAATTACATCAGCTTTTGATAGAATAAACTTCAGACTACAGAACTACCTTAAAAAAATAGTACTGATATATTTTGCTTGTGCTATAAGTGATATAAAGAAAATCACTTTAAATGGTATTTTCTTGGCCCCCAGGGATTTTTTTTTTTTTTTTTTTGTAAGAGACAAAACCCCAGGTGTGAACCTGAGGGATTACCTTAATAATCTTCAATGTCCTGGATTTCCTAACATGGCATGCAACCCTTGATTTCTTTTTATTAGTTCCCTTTCCAGAGGCCTGACATGCTCTGACTTCCAACATTAGAGAGAACAGTCTCATGGCCTAGGATAAAGCTCTGATTTCCTGGTCCAGCCTCATATTTGACTTCCAGACTGAAGGCTTTATTGAATCCACTGATGCAACTAATGGTGTAATTGACAGCATTTTAAACAGGTGATAACTGTTGAATATTGATGCATTCTCCAAACATCAGTAGCTTAAGCTTTCTGTCAAAAAGCTGGCTGGGCTTTGAAATGTATCTTTGAAGATATATATATATATATATTTTTTTTTTTTTAACTTTTTTTTGTTTAAGTTAGAGCAACAGGTACCAAAACACAAGCCAAAAAGTGTTTCAGAGTCGGGACACTTGACCAGCAATGGCAATGTCAGGCTTGGATGTCAGTTTGGCTTTGGTTCTTCGTCCAAGTCTTCCTAAACTGAGATTATTTCAGGCCATTTCCCCCCTTGTGCATTATGTCATGTCTGCAAAGAGAAGTCAGATGGAGACAAACAGCAGGAGCCAGGGCAGAAAAACACGGGCAGTGTTACCTTAGGCCGTCATGCATCTTGTAAACCTACAGTCCCCTAAGGTCCAGCAAAGATGGAATTGACAGGACTTCTAAACCCCAGTCAGTTCATTCCTAGGAAAGGCAACCCCAGGAACTGAAATAGTAATTGCGTTCCTTTATTCAAAGAAATCATGGATGAAACGATGAAACAGATTAAGGCTTACCTCCTTCAGTGCCCTGGAATAAATGCAGTCTGGTTTTCTGATAGAACTGTAACTGTCAGTCAAGGGATTAGGCCTTAAGGGGGTGGAGAGAGGAGGTGGCCTTAAAATGTATTCAAATTTGCAAACTACAGCTGTGTATCTTAATCCTGGAGTTACACATTGATCTTGCCCCCTCTTTGAAGTCTGCTGTTCTATTAGCTGCAGGCTTTCTGCCCTCAACCACTCTTCTTACATATTTTTTAAAAAGATATTTTAAAAACTCAATTAAAAATAGTACTGCATCGAATCACCCAAGGGGGAAATATAATTAAAGGTAACCGTTTGTATTACCCTCGGTGAGGATAGACTTCTGACATGTGATTAACTTTGAAATACACAAGCCCGATGATTTCTTCAGAAATTCGGCATTGTATATCTTAAAAAATTTCTTTTCTAACTCATTTGGGATTTTGTACTTACAAGGAGACTGTTTATTCATTTAGTGATTCAGTGGAAGGCTGAATGTAGTAGGTTCTTAGTCTAAGCAACACAGTATGCCTGTTGGTTTAAGTCATATCAAGTGAGTGAGTACAGCTGCAAAATGCACACTGTTTTCTCATTAGCTGTCATACAATTAGTTGTCTGCACCTATTAATTTTTTGAAAAATTAATAGATATTTCTGGAGAAACCAAGAGAAAGTGGCAGAATAAATGCTAGGCCATTTCTCATGTGGTGACAGAACTTAAGTATTTGTACGTTTCTGACTGTCATTAGTCAAGGTTCTGGGTCCATTATCGCAACCTTGACATCTAGGTTCTTAATCTGCAAATCCAATTTCTTTCCACCATTTTCCTGCCTGAAAACAAAAGTCCCATCAGCCCGGACTGTGTTTGTTTATTTGTTTCTTTTTTTTAATGCTTTTTTTTTTTTTTTTTTTCTTTGAGAGAGACACAGAGCGTGAGTGGGGGAGGAGCAGAGAGAGGAGGAGGCACAGAATCCAAAGCAGGCTTCAGGCTCTGAGCCGTCAGCACAGAACCTGAGGTGGGGCTCCAGTCATATGCTATGAGATCATGACCTGAGCCAAAAGTCGGAGGCTCAACTGACTGAGCCACCCAGGCGTCCCCATACTGTGTTTCTTAATGTTTCTATACACAATAAACAAGCTGATGGGTCAGTTACTATGTTGAACCAGGAGAAATCCATCCATCTTTCCATCTGTATTTAACCATCCATCCTTCTATCTATCCATTCATTTGTTGGTTCATTCATTCGGTCTCTTGCTTGATGCTCAAATTGTCAGCTGTAAACATTTATTCCCCACTCTCTTGAAGCTTACAGTCTAACATGGAAGATGAATTTCAAGTAATAAGACATTTGAGGAAAGCTACAGAAGAGACTGGCAAGGAAGACACGGTGGGCAGAATTATAAGAGTGACCTTCAGGAACTCTCATCTTTATATCATTCCCTCTGCTTTGGGTATGTGTGGAACCTGCGAATATAATACGGATATCACTCTTTTGCTTATGTTAAATTATTTGACAAAAGGGAAATTAGGCCAGCGGGCCTAACCTAATTATATGAGCCCTTTAAAGGCAGACCATTTTCTCCAGCTGGTGGGGAGGAGTCAGGGCGATTCCAAGCCTAAGAAGGGTTTGATGCAGTATCACTGGCTTGAAGTTGGAGGTGGCCTCGAGATAAAAAGTGCCGGTGGTCTCTAGAAGCTGAGAGCTGCCCCTGGCTAACAACCAACATGGAAACAGAGACCTCAGTCCTCCCTCTGCAAGGAAGTGAACTCTGCCAACAGCCCGAGTTAACTTGAAAGTGAATTCTTCCCCACAGCTTCCAGGGAAGAGTTCAGCCCGCCTGACACCTTGCGTTCAGCCGAGTAAGATGGCTACGGGTTGAACTTTGTCCATCATAAAAAGATAAGTTGGCGCCCTAACCCTCAGTACCTGTGAATGGAACTTTATTTGGAGAAAGTGTCTTTGCAGATTCAGTCAGGTTGAGGTAAAGCCCTGAGGGTGGGCCTCCACCCTGGATGAGCGGTGTCCTTGCGAGAAGAGGGATATTTGGGCACAGGCACACCTGAAGAATGCCATGTGAAGACACACACAGACACAGAAGGAAATGGCCGTGTGAAGACCAAAGTGGACATTGGAATAATGTCGAAGAACGCCGGGGGCTGCTATAGCTTGGGAGAGACAAAGAAGGCTCTCCAGTAGAGCCCTCCCCCGGAACATGGCCGCGACACCGTGAGTTTTCACTTTTGGCTTCCCGAACTGAATAAATTTCTGTTTTTTTTAAGCCACCCGATTTTTGCTGCTCGGTTCCTTCAGCTTTAAGAAACGAAAACAGCATGTCTAAAGCAGAGAGCCCAGTGGAGCCTACCCAGACCTTTGATCCACAGAACCATAAGACATAAATGGGTGTTGTTTTAAGCTCCTACGTTTGAGGTAATTATGTAGCAATAGACAATGAATCCAGAAGAGTATGGAAAGAGTGCCTAATCTACATAATCTGAGGGCGGTTGTGTGTGGAGGATGTGTAAGATGAGGAAAAAGGATAAGTAAGAACTAGCTAGCAGAAAGGAGAAAGGGAAGATTGTTCCGAGCAAAAAGAACAGCACATGCCAAAGCCTCGAGACCAGCAAGAGCGAGCTGTACTCAAGGAACCAACCTACTCAGGCTTTTTCTCTCTCAGATAGTGTTGCTGTCAATGGCAGGTCTAACCTAGGTGCCGGAGGTAAAATACGGACCTCACAGACATCATTCTTATCTTTCCGAGCTCAGATTCAGTAAGGAAGGTGAACACCCTAGAATCCGACTACAGAATGATAATTAAAGTTTATAAGGTGGGTTGTGAAGGGATAACACATGGGACTGAGTCAGAAAGCTACAGAGCATTGGACGGAATTGATAAGGGAGAGTGTGATGTATGGAGTCTGGGGGAGGTAGGCAAGGCCAGATCAAGGAGGGTGTTTTGGGGGCGCCTGGGTGGCTCCGTCAGTTAAGTGTCTGACTTTGGCTCAGGTCATAATCTCATGGTTGATGGGTTTGAAACCCTGTGTTGGGCTCTGTGCTGACAGCTCAGAACCTGGAGCCTACTTCGGGTTCTGTGTTTCTCTCTGCCCCTCCCCCATGCACTCTCTGTCTCTCTCTCTCTCTCAAAAATAGATAAACATAAGAAAAAGAAGCGTGCTGTGATAGTATTTCAGGAAATCACTGTCTCCCTTATTGTAGTGCTCAGTAGTATACTGTTGTAATAATCTGCTTAGCACCCTCTCTGTAGTAGCCACCTGCACCTTCTCAGACGGAGGCTAGCAGAGAAAATTCTAGACCATTCCCTTAACGGAACATAGATTGTATCTCTGCGGTGGTAACGTATAGTCTGTCCTGGAGCATTGGGCTTTTGTTTAAATATATAACCACAATATAAATAACCAAAACCCTCTTCTCCCCCTTGTACTGCAGACTTGCCTTACTTCTTGAATTTCAATTTGCTTGCTTCGTGTGGGAATGTGTGTGTCTGTGTGTCTGTCTGTCTCTCTCTCTGAGCCCCCCAAAATTACCCTTGGTTTCAGTGATTGACTGGAAGGACTCACAGAAATCAGGAAAGCCGTTACATTCGTAGTTATAGTTATTATAGCAAAAGGATACGGATTAAAATCTGCAAAGGAAAAAGATGCATTGGGCAGAATCCAAGAGGGACTGAGTACCAGCTTCCAGGTGCACTCTCCTAGAAGAGTCATATGACAGTGTGTGACAGCACATGGAATACTGCCAGCCAGACTATCTCACTTGAGCCTCAACATCTGGGTTTCTTCTGGGGTGTCAGTCATGTAGGCTTGGAACCTCTACATGGCTTATGTTAGTCCCTATTCTCTCTAGAGGTCAAAGTGTTACAGCGCAGCCCAAGGCCCCACAATTAATCACATTGTTAGTATAAACTATCTGGCCTGGTACAAGGCCCAGGGTAAATAAGAACACTCTTACCAGGCAGGATGTTCCAAGGGTTTAGAGATTATCTCCCCGGAGCTGGCGAAGGGGGTGGGGGTTGCATATCTTTCTTTGGAATGTGCAGGATTTGAAAATCTCAGACCTGCAGAATCAACACTTTACTATAACACATTCTCTCTCTCTCTCTCTCCGTCTCTCTTCACCTCTTTCCCTCTCCCTCCCTTCCCCTTCCTCTCCCTTCCTCTCTCTCTGTCCTTACTTAAATTCCAACTCTTGTTTCCACAAAATGTTGACAGCATTATCACCAAATTCTTAGCAAAACCTGAAAATCCTTTCACAGTGCTTTTCCTTTATATCTCTTGCTCTGGTGGTTTACAGACATAAATTCACGTTGTAAATATGTTCAGGAACCTTTTCTTTCCATTTAATTTTGCTTCATCGAGAGTGACTGGGCATCCAGTTGGATGCACAGAAGATCACCCTGTCCTGACAAATGTGTGCACCTATGTAACCCACACTTTCATCAAAGTGTAGAACGTTTCCGTCACCCTGGAGAGTTCCCTGACGCCCCTCCACAGTCATTCTCTACCCACCTGCTCCCTTGCCTCCCCTCCCATCCCCTGGAGTGGCTTGCTGTTCTTATCTCTCCACAAAAATTTGCATTGTTTGTTTTAAACTCGATATAAATGGACACATATGAGGTGTGGTCTTTTCCCATGTTTTTCCCCCACTCAGAATAATGCTCTTGAAGTTCAGCTATGTTAGTGTGCAATAGTAATTTATTACTGTTAACTGCTGAATGGTTTTCTCTTAAATAGCCATAACACAATTTATATATCTGTTCTCCTCTTATGGGCATTTGGATTCTCTCTAGTTTTTACCTATGATGAATACAAGTCGCTGTGTACATGCCCATACAAGTTCTTCTGTGGACATAAGTTTTCATTTCTTTTGGTTAAATAGCGAGGAGTGCAATTGCTGGCTTGTAAGGTAGGTACGTGTGTATCTTATGTGCGAAATCATTATGCACAGTGGTTGTGTGGTTTTACACACCTGCCAGCACTGTGTGAGAGATATGGGTCCTTTACATCCCCTCCAACATTGGTTGGCTGTCCTTTTAACTTTAGCTCTTATAGTGGTTTCATTGTAGTTTGATTGGCATCTTCCCGTTGATTTATGATGTCAGCTTGTTCATGTGCTTATTAGTCATTCACACATATTCATTTGTGAAGCATCTGTTCAAGTCTTTTGCTTATCTTTAAAGCTGGGCTGTTGGGGGCGCCTGGGTGGCTCAGTGGGTTAAGCATCCAACTTCAGTTGAGGTCACGATCTCACAGCTCGTGAGTTCGAGCCCCTCGTTGGGCTCTGTGCTGACAGTTCAGAGCCTGGAGACTGCTTCGGATTCTGTCTCTCTCTCTCTCTCTGCCCCTCCCCTGCTCATGCTCACACTCGCTCTCTCTTTCTTTCCCCTTCTATCAAAAATAAATAAGCATTAAAAAATAAAATAAAATAAAATAAAATAAAATAAAATAAAATAAAATAAAGCTGGGTTTTTGAACTTTTTATTATTGGATTGTAGAAGTATTGTTCCTGGCTTAGTCTTTCTTGAGATTTTGATCCAACAGGTCCTCTGTGGGTCCCTACATGATTCTGAAGTGCAGACAAGTTTGAGGGCCATGCATTAATGGGTAACACGTGAATTTGCTAAGACTTCAACTGTTCTGGGTCGCCATAACGTGATATTTTCCCATCCAGAGGCTGGCCTGGTGATTATTTTAGATTGTCAAGGAAAACATTTGAGAAATGACTCCCAATGTGTTGTTTTCTTCTCACTCTGGACTAAACACTGAATTTTAATGTGTAACTTGAGCTAGAAAATTCCCCGGTTGGATGTAGTCACTTAAACCACATGTGGGCTGCATAGAAGGTATCACTATAGCTATTAAAGGGAGCTTGAGTTCATTTGTAAGAGCATCTTAAACCACATTTTGTTTTTCCTCCCTCAAAGGAAAATGTGGTCATGTGGACACTAGAACTTGGAAGGCTATATGAAGTTTGCATTTTTTTTCCTGAGTAAAATCATTTTGGAAACAATTTGAATCTTGCGTTAACATTCATTTCACACCAATTTGTCTAGCAGACAACTTTCCTGACCCAAAATGTTCGGCTTCTACTCAATAATTCCTTGAAACTTCCTACTGATTAATAGAATATTTTGAACCAGCTATCTGTTAAGCACCCCTCTTTACCCTCCAAAGAGAAGATTAAACAAATAATTCCACCCGATTCTTTGATAAGCCTTAGACATTTTCTTTTTAAAGCGTTTTTGTAAGTTTGTTTTTTAATTTATTTTGAGAGAGAGAGAGTGAGTGGGAGAGGGGCAGAGAGAAAGGAGACAGAATATCCCAAGCAGGCCCCATGCTGTCAGCGCAGAGCCTGATGCAGGGCTCAATCTCACGAACCATGAGACCATGATTTGAGCCAAAACCAAGAGTCAGATGCTTAACTGACTAAGCCACCCAGGTGACCTAGACATTTTTTCTTTAAAGAAAAGCCCAGAATCATCAGTTCAGGGGGTTGAAGGATTAATCAATCAAAGTATTCAAGGAATCAAATTTGTACAAGCTCAGGCGTCTGAACGTGTCCTGGTAGGTTATTTCTCTTTTCCAAGGAGCCCTGCTGCCTTAATAAGCTAATACAAAGATGGCAGGGTATACGCATCTCATTGCAAATGCAGATTGATGTGGATTCCTGGAGGGTCATGCAGAGGCCCTTCCTTCCCTGTTTCTTAGGAAAGTAGGATGCCCTTGATTTGTGATGCCCACCATTCATGAGCAAGAAAGTACCTGTTTCAATACTTTGTACTTGACCTTTCAAGATATGAAGTTCTAAAGTTAGCCAGAGAGCAAAAGCAAACAAATTATGCAGTGTCCATAAAATATTCTGTTATCCCAATGTTGAGAAAGGCTCATCAGTCAATTTTGCATTCTCCATGTATAAGTGAGAGGAGATATTTCCAAGCTGATGGAAGGAAGATGTTCAAATCCTGAGTCTCAAATGATCTTTGGTCCAGGATCCTAATCTGCCTTTGGTTTTATTTCCTGCTGTTTCTCACTAGGTCAGGGTTGAGAAAGAGCAAGAAAAGTTCAACCCAGACCCTTCACTTCATTTACAGCACTGGCTGAAACATTTGATAGAGAGAGGGTGGAGGAAAATCCAAGGCTCCAACCTGGGCAGCTTCTGGGTCGCTAGTAGATTTCCATTATCCTTGTCACTGCAGAGTGGAGATTTGAGAGCTGGGGCGTGTGTGTGTGTGTGTGTGTGTGTGTGTGTGTGTGTGTGGCAGGGAGGATTTGTACAAGATGCTGAAATGTGAAAGTAAATGATGACTATGTGTTAGCCCTGTTTGATTTGTTCCAGGGGAAACTGCGTTTTAAAAACTCTCCTGTGAAAAACGTGAGGCTTTCTGAATGCACAGCTTCATATTATTCTGCACTGAGGCAGCTTTCTGCAGATAGCAGGGTTGTCTTATCCAGTAGTGCCGGGAAGATTTCGTTTATCCACGCCTGATTTTTGTTTTATTTGATGTTTTTTAACTTGCCATCAAGGAGAAATTTCTTCCTTTTTCTTGCCCTGGAGTAGTGTTCTCAATGGCTCTCATAAACTGCAACATATTTTTTTAAAGTTCTGTGCCATAGTTTCCATATGATGGTTTGAAATAGGCAATTTTAGGGGTGCCTGGGTGGCTCAATTAGTTAAGTGTCCGACTTTGGTTCAGGTCATGATCTCACGGCTCGTGGGTTTGAGTCCTGCGCCAGGCTCTTTGCTGACAGGTCAGAACGTGGAGCCTGCTTCGGATTCTGTCTCTGGCTCTTCCTGCCCCTCCCCCACCCACGCTCTTTCTCTCTCTCAATTGTAAATAAATATTTATAAAATTAAAAGAAATAGGTAATTTTAATATAATTTACTTCAGTGGGAGGCAGAGACTAATACCCACCTCTGCAAACAAGTTTATTGGAGGATAGGTGGAAACAGAATGGGGACATCCTCTAAGCCTAAAATGTAGTCACTTCCTTGGGGACTGCATACAAACTGGCAGCTAGATTACCCTTTTCCTAAAGAGGCACTGGTCCAGGCACAGGTGAAATGGTAAAGGACTGTTTTCCCACTACATATATATAGGTTTTGGTGTATGTAACATATTTGTCCTTTTGTCCATACCTATATGGTAAGCATTCATAGCAAGACAGAGTTGGAGTATCTATCACGCCGGTGTTAATTTACGGCTTTATAAAAATACATCCATCTTCCATGGCCATTCTCCATGGGAGCTAGTTGGGTGGAGAGAAATTGATCTCTTGTAGCTCAAATTGGAAAATCAAATGAGAAATTGCTGATAAAGATTCTAACTATTCACATCCCAGGCACCACCACGAAAAGATTAACTTGAAGTTTTCAGAGACAGTGCTAATGTTCTAATTCAGTCAGGTAAGTTTCATGAATGGGCTCACCTCAAGAAGGATATCCTCAGGAGAGAAGGAGAAAGACAGAGACAGAACACAAAAGACACAGATATACACAGGGGAAAAAATGCCTTTTTCCTAAAAGTTGTATTGTTATATCTCAGCTAACTTAGAAATTCAAAAAGGCAGAAGCATGAGGCAGCATAAGGTGGCCATTTTTTTTTTAATTTTTTTTTTCAACGTTTATTTATTTTTGGGACAGAGAGAGACAGAGCATGAACGGGCGAGGGGCAGAGAGAGAGGGAGACACAGAATCGGAAACAGGCTCCAGGCTCTGAGCCATCAGCCCAGAACCCGACGCGGGGCTCGAACTCACAGACCGTGAGATCGTGACCTGGCTGAAGTCGGACGCTTAACCGACTGCGCCACCCAGGCGCCCCAGGTGGCCAGTTTTTAAAACAGAAACACACGGGGCGCCCGGGTGGCTCAGTCGGTTGAGTGTCAGACTCTTGATTTCTGCTCACGTCGCGATCTCATGGTTCATAGGAGTGAGCCCCACATCAGGCTGCATGCTGACAGGACGGAGCCTATTTGGGATTTTCTTTCCCTGTCTCTTGAGTTACTACTCTTCACTTCTCACAACACAGATTCACTTCGCCTGTTGTTGAACTTCATAAAAATGGAATCATACAAGATGGTGTCCCTGGCATCTGGATCATTTCTCTTACTAACGTATTTGTGAGATTCGTTCTGTTGTGGTGTGTACCACCAGTTGGTTCATCCCATGGATATTCCATTGGTTATACTCCAGTTTTTCACCCATTCGCATGGTGATGTGGTGATGGATAGTTCCTGGGTTTTTTTGGGGTTTTTTTGGTTTTTGTAGTTTGGCGCTCTTACAGTACTTACGTATTACCGTGATCAACCTCGTGCATATCTTTTGGTGAATGTTTACATACATATTTTGTCTCCATGTATCTGAAGAAGTGTAGTCTCACCGAAATCTGAGAAACAGAAATTGAACTATGTTTCAAAAACCGTGCATCTTCAAGGACAGAGCAATTTCAAACGTGTTGATGAGCTCTGCTAAGAGGAGGACCAAGAAGACAGAAGTAAAGCAAAATCTGTTGTGTGAGGTTTGTGTCTCTGCAGGGCACTCAGAATTGAGTTTGCTTTTAAAATGTTTAGATTTGTTTAGTGATTCATATCTTCAACTAATTGCTTTGATCTTTAAAGTAATGGAAACAGTTGAAAGAGGAAGAGAGTGGGTACTCCCTGTGCTTGACAATTAGGTTTTATGGAGATAATCCCTAATGACTGTAGAGCACACAGAACGTCCTCCGGCCTCATTGGAAACATTTTCTCGCAGTAACAAACTCACGTTGGCATTTTCAGAATATGGCTTGTTTCACAGGAATTGTAAATTTGACAGTAACTGAAGTTTAGATTCTCCGGTAGTATAACTTCTTTCTGGGATTTAATTAAACTTTGGCAAGCTGTATACCTGTGCTGTACATGTAAAATAAACACAGAGTTAGAAGAATCATTAAAAATTACATCACAGGAGCAAGTTAAAAAAATATCTATCTACCTATTTATTTATTTTGAGAGAGAGAGAGAGAGCTTGAGCAGGGAAGGGGTAGAAAGAGAGGGAGAGACAGAATCCCAAGCTTCGGGATTGGGACACGGGCCTCCATATCATGAATATCAGGATATGAGGAGTTGATCAGGATATCAGCGAGATCAGGATATCAAGAGTTGATATCAAGAGTAGGGTCACTTCACCAACTGAGCCACCCAGGTACCCCTACAGGAGCAACTCTTGATACTGATTACATTTTCAAGGATAATATTATAGACACATTGGATTAAATAAAGTGTTAAAATTAATTTCCTCTCTTTCTTTTTACTTAAGTCAGTTACCAGAAATTTTAAAATTACATAGGTGGCTCACGTTAAATTTCTCTTGTGCTTTTCAACTTTGACATCACCTTCTCAAGACCAGTGGTGCAGCCCAGAAAACGATGAGTTTGACAGGATTAGAAAAAGAAGTTTTTCAAACGTGCTTATTTTCTGAGTACTTATTTTTCGCATCTACGCACAGATTCCGTGGCATATGTGGGCTCAATTTGGTTGCCACTATCTTTTACCTAGTTACTTCATTGTTTTTATCATAACATTAATAGATATTTAGGAAGCACCAAGTGTATGTAGAGGTAATAAAAACATGTTATGTAGCCGTGCCCCCGGTTGAAGATAAGAGCCCCACATGTCTCATTCATTCATTCAGTAAATATTTATTGAGCTTCTGTTGTGTGGTGATAACTAGGCAAAGCATGGGGGATTCAGTGATAAATAAAAGAGCTTAGAGTCAAGTGGTAGAGAGCGACAAGAGAACAGAGTGAGTATATGGAAAGTAAATTCTGGGGAGGGAAGGGAGACATTATGGAGCATGGTCTACTTGAGACACTTTTGACCAGTGACCTTCTACTTCCATGCTTTGTATCCCCAGAACAAAGCCCATGTAATTTCTACCAAGAAGTCAGAGGATCAGGAGGGTCACCAAGAATGTTCTGGGAAAGTCTTACATATACATCCAGAAATCACTTGCCTGCAGAACCGTGCCTTTGGGGCTGATGCTTTGGAACACCATCTCAAATGGAATGGTGGGGAATCCACACAATCTTTTAAAATTCAGAAAGGGTTCCAACATAGTTTTCCTAAAAGAGCATGGGTGTGTTCTCTCATATTATGGAAAGGGTGCATTTGGAGCTAGTTAATTGCTTGTTTTTTTCTGGGGCCTTTAAAATGAGATTGCATTAACATCTGAAGCCAAAAGACTTGTGTGATTCAGATTATAAAAGATGGCTTTTTAAACTCCTTTTCTAGCAGGAAGGAATCATTTCTGAAAAGAGTGACAGTGTCTGGGTTCAGACTTCAGCTATGTTACTCACTAGCTGATTAACCTTGGGCATGTTAGCTAGATTGTCTGGGTAACATCACCTCACAGTTGAAGGTCAACTAATGTAGGAAGGTGAAAGGACTTTTTAAAGGTGATATTCGATTATAACACTAAAATTAAAATGTTTATTTTATCAAATGTACTTATGCAGAAAAGTATGTAAAAATAAGTTTAGGGTGCCTGGGTGGCTCAGTCAGTGGAGCATCTGACTTCGGCTCAGGTCAAGATCTCATAGTTTGTGAGTTCGAGCCCCACGTTGGGCTCCCTGCTGTCAGCTCAGAGCCCACTTTGGATCCTCTGTCTCCCCCTGCTCGTGCTCTCCCTCTCAAAAATAAACAAACATTCTAAATAAATAAATAAATAAATAAATAAATAAATAAATAAATAAAATTTAAAAATCACCTGTGTATTCCCACCACCAGAGAAAAATATTTTCAGATTTTTGTACATTTCCATCCAACTATTTCTGGATGTTACTTTTTGATAGTGGAGCTTATACTACACTTATATGGTGCATCCTGCCTGTTTCATTTTGACATTATTGTGTAAATATTTTGCAGAATGGAATTTTTGAATACATACTGTGTAAAAGCGTCTTCAGAAAGAAAAACATTTTAATGGCATTATTTCCACTTCGTATATTATTTGTTATAGGATGAACATAATATTCAGCCTCTTGGAGGGCATTTAGATAGGAGATATTTAAGTCATGGGAGGACAGTTAGGTAAACAAAAGCAATTTAAAATTTTAAAGCAGGGGCGCTTGGGTGGCTCAGTCGGTTGAGCGTCCGACTTCGGCTCAGGTCATGATCTCGTGCTCTGTGAATTCCAGCCCCGCGTCGGGCTCTGTGCTGACAGCTCAGAGCCTGGAGCCTGCTTCAGATTCTGTGTCTCCCTCTCTCTCTGGCCCTCCCCCGTTCATGCTCTGTCCCTCTCTGTCTCAAAAATAAATAAACATTAAAAAAAAATTAAAATTTTAAAGCAGAATAAGTATAATATTTTTAAAGTTTAATTCAAACTTCAACATAATATCTCTTCTGTTTTTCTAAAGTCAAAAAACAATGCAACTGAACAGATTGAACAATCATACTGGCTTTTTTCAACCATGCATGAATCAGGCAGCATCCCACCTATTAGAAAGGTGCTCCCAGGAGCTGTAACAAAGTGGAAGACTTTTATTAACTGAAGAAGGCAGGGCAAGGAAGTTTTTCCAACAAAGCGTGGATTCTTTCAGGCAAAGCTACCTTCCTTTGGGAGAAGGCAGGAATCTGTCAGGCAGATTACCTGACTAGTACTGACCAGGTAATTCTAGATTGACTGGTTAATGATTACACTCCTTTAGAGAGTCTGAAAGTGCGATTAGGCTAGGTATTAAGTTTTGGTATGCTGACTTGGGGCTTAGCACAAGTGAGTTCATTTTGAGCCTGTTTTCTCTCTTTTAAAAAAAATTTTTTAATTGATTTTTGAGAGACAGAGAGAGACAGGGCATGAGTGGGAGAGGGTTAGAGAGAAAGAGGGAGACACAGAATCTAAAGCAGGCTCCAGGCTCTGAGCTGTCAGCCCAGAGCCTGACGTGGGGCTGGAACTCACCAACTGCGAGATCATAACTTGAGCCGAAGTCAGACGCTTAACTGACTGAGTCACCCAGGTGCCCCGAGCCTGTTTTCTCTTTTTTAACAGCTGACAAGTTAATTTGCTTCAACTACAACACTCAGAGATAATGGATGTCCTGGTTGTGGGAGAAAGACTTGGTAATAAAATCAACTGATGAGCGTGTCATAAACAGTAGCTCTAGTTCTGTATGAAAATAATTGTGAATTACCAGTTATGATCTGATGCAATTGTTCAGTTGCTTGGGCAAAAGTATTAGGTGGCATGCCTGTGAGAGAAGGAAGAGAGGTGGTCATGGGAAGGTATAATAGGTTTTCAAAGCTGGGTTTTGAAGGATGGGACACGATCGAAAGAAGTCTCTGTAATGGAGAGCTTTCGGCAATCCCTGGCACATCCCATTCATGCACCGTTGAAAAAAGCCAGTAAGATTGTTAAATCTATTCAGTTGCATCCTGTTTTTTATATTGTTTTTTGTGATTATTTTAATATACCAGATATAAATCCATACTGCCAAATGCATGCATTTTCTGGAAGCTTGCAATGGACCCTGTGTACTTGTGAGGAAGGAAAGTGCCAAGCGGCTAAGACTAGTGGTGATTATGCATTGCACAGCACTGAAGGAATTCAGGAAAGGGTTGCTTTACAGATTTTTCATAAGATTGGCTGGTAGGAAGAGTGGGAGGAAACGAGAGGAGAGAGCAATTAGGTAGAAGTGTTAGACCATTCTTTTTGTTAAATGCTAGCGATGTTACTGAGAGTTTGACTCGACTCACTCAAGTGTGCTTTATATCTAATTCTTACTTTTTTTTTTTTTAATGTTTATTTAGTTTTGGAAGACACAGAGCACAAGCAGGGGACGGGCAGGGAGAGAGGGAAACACAGAACCCAATACACGCTCCAGGCTCCGAGCTGTCAGCACAGAGCCTGACACGGGGCTCAAACTCACAGACTGCAAGATCATGACCTGAGCCAAAGTGGGACCCTTAACCGACTAAGCCACCAAGGGACGCTTATATCCAATTCTTTATTGCAATTTACATCTCTGACTCTAAGCTTTTGTGGGGTCATCAGCCTCCTTGAAAGTTTGATAAAAGCTAAAGCTTTGCTCCCTACCCCCACCCCCTCCCCTAAAAAAAAGAGAAAAGGAGTTGTATGCAGTCATATCTCAACATCCACCTTTTTAACTTCCTATGTCATGGGTAAAGAAAGGCTGATTTATAAACAGAGTATGGTTACGTGACTACTATTCCCTAATTCTTTGGTTTCTTTCTAATTCCTTTGGTCTTTTGAACCTTGATCATTAGAAGTGGATCACTTGACTGCATTCTGCCCAGCACTAGGATTGGCATCTAACACTTATTGGGATCCTGAGTCCTCATGATAGCTCTGAGTCAGTTAAAGACTAGGAGTGGAGGGGCGCCTGGGTGGCGCAGTCGGTTAAAGCGTCCGACTTCAGCCAGGTCACGATCTCGCGGTCCGGGAGTTCGAGCCCCGCGTCAGGCTCTGGGCTGATGGCTCGGAGCCTGGAGCCCGTTTCCGATTCTGTGTCTCCCTCTCTCTCTGCCCCTCCCCCGTTCATGCTCTGTCTCTCTCTGTCCCAAAAATAAATAAACGTTGAAAAAAAATTTTTTTTAAATAAAAAAATAAAAAAAAAAAGACTAGGAGTGGAGCAGAGAATTATTTTTATTTAATTTGGAAATATTTGGATAGAGAAAAACTGAGGATATCTAATGCTGCAAATAATAAAATTTGATATTGCCTTAAACATAATGGGAAATAACATCTTGCAGGCAAAATTTAGATTTTGCAAAAGTTAATCCAGAAAAATGATCCTTGATGGAAATAAGGGCCCTGAGAAAATGCAAAAAAAAATGTTGAAGTTATTATGAATGAAATCTGATAGAAAAAGCAAATGTTTATTAAGGTTTGTAAAAAGACATGAATTGACCCCAATGAAAATAATTTTGAGAACACGAAAATGGAAAAATCGGAGATGGTTGACTTCTGTTGGATAAAAACTTGATTAAGGAGTTAAATTGGCTTAGTGACATTTACCTGAGAAACTAGTGCCTTGATGAAGAGTCTCCGGTGCTGATTTAAATCTGATTAATGTTTGTAATCAAAACATTTGCTGCACTGAAAGGTGGTGTCAGATTCTGGGGTCAAAATGTCTTATTCCCTGATAGACCCATTTTATGCAAAAATACATCATGAACCCACTGTCTCTAAAGTGCAAGAATTAATTAATCTGGAAGTTAAAGGCCCATTTAAGTCATTCTTAATTTCAAAGCCCTTGATTTGAAAAAGTGATCGCTTTTGGATTGCCGCTTTGACTGTCTCGGTTAAGACTATAAATGTTAGAGAAGAAAGAATTATTCCGGTTTCTCATTCAGGAAGAGTTGCATATTCCTCGCCCGAGTAAGGACAATTTCTGAATTAGTGTCATCAGAATTAGTGCCTTTCAACTGGAAACAGTTCTCTCTAAAATACTTGTTTCTTCTGAGGCTTGCTTTCTTAGGAAAAAAAAATTGTATTTGATTGATTGCAAATGAGGTTAATGTTAGTCAAATTTGACTCTCTTTTGATCTAACAGGGTCTGTTACTGACTGTATGGCCTTAAACAAATTACTTAATCTCTCTAATCTTGTTTCCTCAACCATAAATGGGAGCGGTAACACTCACACCACAGGATTATTGCGAGGATTAAATGAGAGAAAGACTTCAAATACCCAGGCTTCAAGTAGACGATCAATAAATTGTGGTCTCTACTGAGATCACTATTATTAATATACCACTCATTTTCTGTGCTCGCAATGTAATTACTCTAGTTGTTTGGTTTGAATGGTTTGTCCCGTTGGGTTGCAAATTTTCCAAGACAAGTGTTAGGTTCTATTCCATTATCAGTTCCTTTCATCCCTCTGTATCAGTCATCTGAGCCCTAGCCGAAAACAGCTGGCTCACTCAGACTGGGTATCTGAGGTATGCAGAATGAAGGAGTTATTTGCAGAAAAGTGGGCACAGTAAGGGAGACCCACAAAGGATGAAGAAGCACCCTGGGGCTAGTGACAGCAGGGAGGCTTTAGTTCCATAGCTTAAGGACAGGGGAGGAGGGTCACCCAAGAAGAGCTGTGGCTTTAGGTAGAGAAGTACCAAACTACCACGGACAGGAAAGGAGCCAGGAGAATAAGTACTCCAACCTCTCTCTTCTCCCACCCTCTGACCTCCTGTTGGTGCCTCTCATTGGATGAGCCCAAGAGGAAGCTAGAAGACAAGGAAGCTGATTGAGAAAGTCTGTAGAAATCAACATCCCTAAACCCAAAGGGAGAGGAGAGGGAGAAGAAAGGGAGAAAGTGGATCTGAGAAGTAAACTGAGAGTGAGCAACACAGCCTCCCCTGATGCAGTCAATTAGTATAGGTGCTTTACATGTAATAGGTGCCCATAAATGTTTGTGCACGGAAAGGAATTGAAACCGACTAAACACAGTTCTTAACATGTTGAGAGTTCATCTTTAAATGTAGGTTGAGAAAGATTCTTCCTAATAGCACAGTAGTTTGGAGGTAAGGTTTGGGATCAGACCTACCCCGGTTTGAATCGTGTTTTCATCCCTTCCTAACTCTGTGATCAAGGGCAGTTACTAAATGATGTGGCCTCGGTTTCTTCTTAGAGAAAGAGATATGAGCTACTTTGAGGCTGCTTTTGAGTGAATGAGATGATGCAGATAGTATGCCCAGCACAGAAAGAAATACTGAAGAAATGTTAGCAAGTGAACTCTCAAGAGCAGTGGATCTCAACTGGCGGCAGTTTTGCCCCCCCCCCCCCCCCCCCGCTCCCCTGGGAACACGTGGCAACATCAAGAGACATTTCTGGTTGTAACAAACGAAGAGTGCTGTTGGCATCTCGTGAGTAGAAGCCAGGCATCCAACTAAACATTCTACTATGCCCAAGACAGCCTCCATGACACAGAACTATCCGACCCAAAATGTCAGTAGTGCCAAGGTCGAGAACCCCTGGCCTAGAATGTTCTCATTCTCTGTTCTATGCATCCCCATCCTTGGGCCTGCATATTATTTGATACTGGTTCTTAAGATCCCTGATTATTGTTGCGTTCTTTACTCAGTAAGTTGGAGATTTCTGTCCTCCATCTTCCATAAAAAATGGGGTGAGATTATGTATATAAACACTTCAACACTCTGTGACTTTGTCTTTCCACAAGGCTACCTGAATAAAAAAAAAATAGAAAATCAGTGTGATAGGTTGTAATCCGAACTACAAGTACTCAATATTAAAGCACTTATGTCAAATACATGCTATAGATTTGTAAGGAAATGGCAATACAGAGCTATTTCTAGGGGGATTTCAGATCATCAGGGAGCAGTGCATTCTTTCTGCAACTGCCATTTCTGGTGAGGCTTTTTCCTATAGGAAACAAGAGCCACAAACTCATGAAACTAATGTGAAACAGATCAGTGCAAGTAAACATTAAATTGAAGACTGCCCTTAAATATAGTTTGTGGTCTTTATCACTTTTCCCTGTCCTTCAACTCTTTTTCAAAATTTTATTTATTTATTTTTAATTTACATCCAAGTTAGTTAGCATGTAGTGCAACAATGACTTCAGGAGTAGATTCCTTAATGCCCCTTACCCATTTAGCCCATCCTCCCTCCCACAACCCTTCCAGTAACCGTCTGTTTGTTCTCCATATTTAAGAGTCTCTTCTGTTTTGTTCCCTTCCCTGTTTTTATATTCTTTTGTTTCCCTTCCCTTATGTTCATCTGTTTTGTCTCTTAAAGTCCTCAGATGAGTGAAGTCATATGATTTTTGTCTTTCTCTGACTAATTTCACTTGGCATGATACTGTCTATAGTCCCATCCACGTAGCTGTGAATGGCAAGATTTCATTCTTTTTTGATTGCCGAGTAATACTCCATTGTATGTTATACAACATCTGCTTTATCCATTCCTCCATTGATGGACATTTGGGCTCTTTCCATACTTTGGCTATTGTTGATAGTACTGCTATCAACATTGGGGTGCATGTGCCCCTTTGAAACAGCATTCCTGTCTGTATCCCTTGGGTAAATACCTAGTAGTGCACTTGCTGGGTCATAGGGCAGTTCTATTTTTAATTTTTTGAGGAACCTCCATACTGGTTTCCAGAGTGGCTGCACCAGTGGTTTGCATTCCCACCAGCAGTGCAAAAGAGATCCTCTCTCTCCTCGTCCTCGCCAACATCTGTTGGTGCCTGAGTTGTTAATGTTAGCCATTCTGACAGGTGTGAGGTGGTATCTCATTGTGGTTTTGATTTGTATTTCCCTGATGATGAGTGATGTTGAGCATTTCTTCATGTGTCTGTTAGCCATATAGATGTCTTCTTTGGAGAAGTGTCTATTCATGTCTTCTGCCCATTTCTTCACTGGATTATTTGTCTTTCAGGTGTTGATTTTGGTAAGTTCTTTATAGATTTTGAGTACTAACCCTTTACCTGATATGTCATTTGCAAATATCTTTTCCCATTCCATCAGTTGCCTTTTATTTATTTATTTTTTCAACGTTTTTTATTTATTTTTGGGACAGAGAGAGACAGAGCATGAACGGGGGAGGGGCAGAGAGAGAGGGAGACACAGAATCGGAAACAGGCTCCAGGCTCCGAGCCATCAGCCCAGAGCCTGATGCGGGGCTCGAACTCACGGACCGCGAGATCGTGACCTGGCTGAAGTCGGACGCTTAACCGACTGCGCCACCCAGGCGCCCCTCCATCAGTTGCCTTTTAGTTTTGCTGATTGTTTCCTTCGCTGTGCAGATGCTTTTTATTTTGATGAGGTCCCAACAGTTCATTTTTGCTTTTGTTTCCCTGGCCTCCGGTCCAGCCTCATTTTTCTGCATGTCGCTGTTGAGTTTTCCCAGCACCACTTGCTGAAGAGACTCTCTTTCTTCATTGGATGTTCTTTACTGCTTTGTCAAAGATTAGCTGACAAAGATTTGTGGATCCATTTGTGGGTTCTTTATTCTGTTCCATTGATCTGAGTGTCTGTTTTTGTGCCATCTGTCCCTCAGCTGAGTTCCAGTCTACCCAGAGTTCGTTGCCCCTGGCAACAGTAGACTTTCGTCTTCAGAAAGTTGAGGTTATTAAAACACAATGCCTCTCCACCTCAAGATGGCTCTGGGTCTTTTCTATTTCATTTCCTCCAACTGCAAAGGAAGGCTGATCGTCCCAGCTCTCTAATTCATTAATTCATTATCGAGTTTTTACTCCAGTCCTTGGCGAAGGCAGAACAAGCAATAATGGTCCCTATTCTCATGAAGCATACAGTCTATGGGGGGATAGGGACATTAATCAAGTAAGCAAGCAAATTACAAGTACTGATTGGGATCAGGGGTGTGAAAGTAGTAGGGCCCATGATGGAAAACAAAACCTGAGTCCTTCTTAGGTAATCTGATCAAGGAAGGTCTCTTTGAGGAGGTGATAGTTAAGGCAGGCAGGAGTGAAGGGGCTTTCCAGTCTCAAGGCAGGGGAAGGGCACTCTAGGAAAAGGACTAGCGTGTGCACAGGCCCCCAGACAGGAAAGATTGGACACGTTCAGGGAATAAACATTGACAAGTGAGGCTTCACTGGCGAGAGTGTGTGGGATAAGATGTCCTGGATAAGAGAATGGGCTCAATGGAGGACTTGAAGATATTCTAAAAGCAGTGGGAAAATGCATGTATTTTATACTGGGCAGTGACTTGATGTTTGTTCATATTTAATGTGCATTTTCTGTGGGATGAGAGCACTTTATAGATAGAAATTTATTTAATACACTCACCTTGTGAAATAAGAACTATTATTATACCCATGTTTACACATGAGAAAACAGGCACAGCGAGCTTAAGAAACCCAAGGTCACCTAGCTATGTTAGCATTTCTCAACTTCACCACCATTGACTGGGGTGGGGTCGCAAGGAGAGGGGCCAGTGTGTTCACTGTGGGATGTTTGGCAGCCACCGTGCCCTCTACCCACCTGATGCTGGTAGCAGCCTCCTCTCTCCCACCTGTTGTGACAACCAAAAACACATTCTGACAAACATCTGAGAGTCAGATGTCCCTTGCGGGGGAAAGGGGAGCAAAATCTTCCCTGGTTGAGAACTCCTGCTTTATAGAAACAGGAAAGAACTAAAACAGCTCAAATCCCATTACCCAGTAATGACTGCACTGGTAACTTCCAGACTCTCTTCTGGGCTCTCTCTGCATTTTCTTCAAAACATGGGTCTGGCACAGATCAACCACCGCAGAGTAATGGTTCCCTCCCTCCCCAGGTAGTGGGTACTTGAACTTCATGGCTCTACACACTCATAAATCACCCACCAAGAGCAGGGATGGGGAGTTGTGTGGTTCAGCTTTCCTGAGCATTAAAACAGGTCTTGTAGATGGAAGAGTAGAATTGTGGGAGTCGCGGCAGGTCATGGAGGAGACCAACATTCTCTGCCTCCTCGCCCTCTCCATCCATGAGAGTTCTTCTCGCTCATCTCAGAAGCTCACTCAGCACTACCCAGTGACCCTGAGGTAGTGCTACCTCTGAGTCAGAACTAGTGCCTCTTAGGAGTGCGGGACTGTGGATGGTGATGATCTCGTTAGGGGCACGGGGTTAGTGCATCCTTTTTCTGGGTCAGCACTGTGGACCACATGATGGTGGGAAAGGAAGGATGGCTGTGACTCACTTTTGGAAACAATGATATACCATAGTAAGCTGGCTTCAGATTCTTGATTTGAAAAGTGTGAGGGTACCTAACATGAGTGTCATATAAGAAGTGGCCAGAAATATTGGTATGTTTTATTTGATTCATTCAACATCTGGGTTGTCAGGCGGTATTTTGAGTGCTTTTGATTTCACCCAGGGTCTCTAACTGTACAACCTTCAAAGAATAGTAGCCAAGGTTATCCTGATTGATGCAATGAAAATGCATTGGGTGTTTGTCATGGGCTAGGCTTTACCTTCTCTGCCTCATGGAGTTTAAGGTGTTGGGAAGAGAGAGAAACCAATCAAGGAATCACATGAATAAATGTCAAGTGACAAATCTGACCATCACTTCGAAGGGGAAGGTGCTTGGTGCCTCTTAAGGGGGATTGGGGAAGTTTGACCTAGTCTTGGAGTGAGGAGAATAGAAAACTGCTCAGTGGATATGAGGGCTGCTCAGGGATATGAAGAGTGAATAGACATGAATTAGGTGAGACAAAGCACTCCAGGCAGAGAGAGACCATGACCCAAAGCCCAGCAGACAGGCTGACTTTATCTCAAGAAGCCTAGGGTTGTGTGTTGTAACAGGTGTCTATGTTTGTACGTGTGCACTTGCCTACACATGTGCTTTAATTTGTCATCACTGGCTGCTGCCTTTGCTGTGTAATACTAGGTTATATTCAGAATTCATGTGTCCTGTAGTTGAATCATGTTTAATTTCCACTGATATATATACATGCACACACACACTCACAAACACACACACAGACACACACACACACACACACACACACACACACATCCACTATTTGCTTATACAGAATAGACTTTTGCTGTTTTAGCTCAGCTTTGGAGGGTAAATTTGCCAATTTGTATCTTTGTCTTCATGAAAGCCTCACTAGACAGAAAATCACATGTTAACACAAGCGAAGTGTAATGGGAGAGTGATGCCTACAGGATCAAATAACTATAAAGAGGGGAAAATCAGGACCCAGGACACTGTAGACAACCTAGATGATCAAAACTGGAAGTCGTATGACTTTGTGGAAAGAACTTTAATTGTGAGGTCAGAACCATCCAGATTCAAGTCTTAGCTTCACTTCCTTATAATGCTGAACAAATTGTTTCATTTGTCGAAGCCTGCTTTCTTGTCTGTAACGTGGAGGAATGACCCCAGCTTCATAGGATCAATGTGAAGAGTCAAGGTGACTTGTGAAAAACTCCTGGCACGTGACTGCAGCTCAATAAATGGTAGCTAGCATGATCATTGATAACATGATAAAGTTGGAACTCCTGGATTTTAAACATTAAGCCATAGATTTCATGTAGAGCTTCCTGGCATCCATGGCAAAACAGGCAGCTTATATGACTGGTAGTGTTAATGAAGTAAAAGCATAGACATTCCTTGAGCGAGACAAGATTATCTGGGCAGTTAGTTAGGCATGAATGAAATGTTTTACCTGACTCTTCACTGAAACCTCACTGAGCAATATAGAAGAAAATATCTTTAATCTCATCCCCATGGCAAGTAAATATAAATTCAATGCATTCAATTCTTCTTTAACCTTTCAGAGTAAGTAGAAGTCATAAGGTAACAAGCAGGTGTTGGCAGGGATTATTTTTAACTCAGCTTTGCATCTGCCAAAAAATGCTTGCATCAGTAATGTGTATTAAATGGATCATTTCTTCTTTCTTTTTCTTTTTTTATTTTATAGGCACCCTTTAAGTAGTGTTCATGTTCTCAGTTAAACCTCTAAGTAAGTCTTTGAGGTATGTGTTATAATGCCGATTTTATGGATGAGGTCATCGAGGTTCACAGTCCAAGGTCAGTAACAGAGATAGATTGAGGACATGAGCCAAGGGCCATTTAACTCATGGGATTCCATCCTTCTCCCCTAGCCTGCCATCTTAAATATAGCTAGGCCATGTGTTCCTCTGATGGGGAAAAAGAGGGCTTCATTGAGAAATAGAAAGAAGGGAAATTAAATTGGGGGCTCTAGGTCTAACATTGTTTTATTACTGAGACATCAAGGAAGAATGTTTCGTAAATGAGTTTTCTGGGAGCGATGTTTTAATCTTTTTATTGTTGTTCTGATTTATTCCAAATCATTTAACTAAAATGACATAGATAAAAAGATATTAAGAAACGCATTCAACAAGATCATGGCATATACATGATCCAAATATATCAATTTGCATGAATGACTTCGTGTTGAACTCTGTGCCTTCAAAACAAGCAGAGATAAATGGACCTGTTTATATTCATGAGGAAAACACAAATCTGCAATTTGTAACATTACTGCTATATAATCAGGTTAACTCATGTCCAGTAAACACTCTCAAAGTTAACTGGCATTTAAAATGTCCTCCCACTCAGTCAGTTAAGCACCTGACTTAGGCCCAGGTCATGATCTTACGGCTGTGAGTCCGAGCCCTGCATTGGCTCTGTGCTGGCAGCTCAGAGCCTGGAGCCTCCTTCGGATTCTGTGTCTCCCTCTCTCTCTGCCCCTCCCCTGCTCATGCTCTGTCTCTCTCTCCTTCAAAAATAAATAAACATTTAAAAAATTTTTTTTAATGTCCTCCCAGTTGGGGCACGTGGGTGGCTCAGTTGGTTGGGCATCTGATTCTTAATCTCAGCTCAGGTCTTGATCTCATGGTCGTGAGTTCAGGTTCCGTGCTGGATGTGAAGCCTACTTAAAAAGACAAAAGAAAATATCTTTCCAGTTAATGTAATTTTTACTTTTCTACATGATTCTGAGTAGGCATGTTAAATGAGTCATAGTCCATATATTGAAGTAAGTGATTAGTGCCTTCAAAGGGGGTGGTACCCTGAATCGTACGAAGAGGTTCACTTAGGATAAAGATACTAATATTTGCTTTCACCATTTTTTTCACTAAAAAGACGGATGATGATGATGATGATGATGGTCAAGAACTGTGAAGGGTCTAAGATTTTACTCTGCCTGAAAGCTAACAAGGTAACTTGCCAGAGATTTGTAGATGCTGGCCGAGGATACAAAATTTCTGTGTCAGTGATGAAAGACTTTCCTACTTGTGGCACAGCAGGGGCATAGGCTTCCTGTTTCAACTGGTTCCCCCCGTTTTTCAAGTCCAATGGGGCTGGCATGGAGGACCCCAGGTCAATACTGCGTCTACAGTGGATCTGTGTTTCAGCTGAGGAGCCCCAGGCTTTAGAAACCCCAGTCTTATAAAGTTTTGCCAGCAAACCTCCCCAGTCTCTGACCTGGAGGAAGATGGGATCTTTATTATCCTGGTCAGGAAAAACAAAGTCTTCCTTTTACCCTGCAGAGAAACACTATCTCTATCTTCCAAAATATAAACATCCTCCAAAAAGTATCAGGAACAAAAGTGCGTACAAGAATCATAGAAATACCTTGGAGAATCGCTTCCCAACAATGATGATGATATGGTAGGAGTGGTGGTGGTTAATAGTTATTCAGCTCCCATTTCCCATTGGGCTGAGCTCTTTATACCTCATCTCCCCTTCATTAAAATCCTAGAAGTCGATAGTGTTATTCACATTTATACCTAAACGTAGTAGAGATTCACAGGTTCAACAACTGTCTCAAGGTCACATGTGCAGAAAATGGCAGAGCCAACCCTTGTATGAAGGTCTCTTTGACTCCTGAATCTGTGCCCTCCACCCTAACATGACCTTGCTGCTCTACAAAATATACATACCCCTAAATATTTGCCATGGTAGAAACAAGTTGCTGTGTGAAAATAGGTAGAATTTAGATTGGGTCTGTGAAGGTGTCATGTTTATTCTGCCCAAGATGTCAAGGGCGACTGTTTCATGAGTGAACTTACCAGGAGAGTAGGTGACAGAGTGTAGACTGGAAGCTAGGCAGTCTCTCTCCAGAATTGGAGCATTTTCCTACCAGCCTATATAGCCCGCACTGGATATATGACTCCTGCATCACAAAAGCCAGAGTCCTGAGTTAACTCTGGGCAACTACCCCCCTAATTTGGCACTTTAACCTTTTATTTAAGAAAGGCAGAGCGCCTCAAAGCTTGGGAATAAAGCGTTGTCAGCAATGAAGAGAAATGCTGCTCTTCTCGCAGAGAACATGGGCAGTTAGAAATACATGACCCACGTGGGCTGTCCAATAACGGACCATTGCAACAGGATGCTGGAAAATGACAAGCGGCCACGTTGGCCAAGCGATTCTGTAGGGTAACACCAGCAGTGGCTTGTGAGGTTGGTGCCAAAATACCTTCTGATGTCTAGAAAGACTCACGGCTGTGGATTCTCCATCAGCACCTGGGAGATTCTGATACTTTAAGAGCCAGGGCAAGTTATTCACTTAACAAATTCCAGGAATATCTACTATGCGTGAGACTTTTGTTCCTATTCTGGTGCAAATACTGACAAGCCAGCCTGTTACTAGATTGTGAAGTGATTAGAATACAATGGGAAAATGTGGGGGAAAAGCCTAATGGAAAATTTAATGGAAGAAAATAGGAAAACGTAGCTAACACATCCCAGGGACATTAGGGGGAGCTTCCAATGGGTAACACTTGGACTCAGCTTTTAAAAAGTGGAAATATGTTATTCCTGTTTATGTCATCTATTTAACTTATCTAAATGAGGAACGTTTAATTTATTTAACACTTACTTGCATATTGTCTACCTCCCCTGTATTCATAGTCCCGAGAATAGTGCCAGAAACGCAGTAGGTACTCAGCATTTCTAGAATGCATGAATGTTAAATATGAAGTTTTGCTTGTATTCTTCATGATGGTGTTTAAAAAATACATATGTACATTTTGAAGTCCTAAAAGAGTCTTTTGTTATAAGTAACTTTCAGGAAACCTGTTATTTATTTATTGATTTTTTAATTACAAAATTTTTTTTTACATTTTATTTATTTTTGATAGAGCACAAGTTGGGGAGGGACAGAAAGAGACGGAGACACAGAATCCGAAGCAGACTCCAGGCTCCGAGCTGTCAGCACAGAGCCTGACACGTGGCTCAAACTCACAAACCACAAGATCATGACCTGAGCCGAAGTCGATTTTTAACCGACTGGGCCACCCAGGCGCCCCTCAGGAAACCTTTTAAATTTGCTTTACAGTATCTATCTTATAATTTTGTTTTTAACGTTTATTTATTTTTGGGACAGAGAGAGACAGAGCATGAACGGGGGAGGGGCAGAGAGAGAGGGAGACACAGAATCGGAAACAGGCTCCAGGCTCCGAGCCATCAGCCCAGAGCCCGACGCGGGGCTCGAACTCACGGACCGCGAGATCGTGACCTGGCTGAAGTCGGACGCTTAACCGACTGCGCCACCCAGGCGCCCCTACAGTATCTATCTTATATTCCAGACAGAAGGAAAGGGAAATGAGAGTTGATTGACTGATTCACTCGTTATTCAGTGTTTTTCAAGCATCTCCTATGTGCAAAGTGCTGGGTGTTGATTGGTCATGTAGAAGACAATTTGATCCCTATCCCTGAGAAAATCAAGCATAGCCATGGAGCACAGTTTGCAGGCACGTTGCATAAGAAAGAGCAACCTGCAAAATTAAAAAGTATGGAGCTAAAAGGCCACTTCCTGGGACATTCCCTGCAGAACAGCTCCCTATCTCAAATTTTGATTTTGTGGGAGGAAATCTTTTGGGTTGGATAATACAAATTAATTCTGTACATAATTAATTTCCCTGGACTGTTTTGCACCCTCACCTTCCTTTTCTTTTTCTCTTAGAACAAAGGAAAAGTTATGCAACTGGTGGAATTGTAAATATAAACACGCTTACAGTCTCAAGAGAAATGATGAGTTCAATTTAGAACTAGGCCAGGACTTATTTAATTGGTAGCTGATTACTAAATACTAAATGAATGGAAACTGGTGTTGTCACAGCAATGGTTTGTTTATTCAAAGAATTTCCATCACAGATCTTTTTGATTCCAACATTCCCTTCATTTTTTCACATTTTATTTTTTTTCTCTGCAGCACTGAAGCATACAAGTTTATTAAGTAGTCTAGCTTATTCTCAAAATATGCTGATCCTGAGTGGTTATAAAATATTTATGCAGGCCATTTAAGTTGAATCAGAAACAGTTTCCAATCAGACTGAAATCATCTTTTAGTTTAAGCAGATGATGCCAGTACCAAAGAAGTTGCAATCATGCCCATGCCCAGACTCTGTCTGCTACATGCCTGCTGCAGAACAGATTTTAATGGCTTTTGAACACAGCGTTTGTCTTCTTATGTAACTCCTTGTTGGACTTCATCACCCCTCTCAACTTGACCAAGTGCAAATTGCCCTTCCTCACGAGCTCAAGGAAAGGAAGCTCTACGGTTGCTTCCTAAAACCCAAAGAACTTAATACCTTCCCTCGAGATTTACTCTCCTGA
>NW_024412444.1:6244562-6524362 GCF_014898765.1 Herpailurus yagouaroundi
CCCCCCCCGCTTACAGGATCAAGTTCAAGTTCATGACCATCCATGGTTGGGCCCATGCCATTCCTTCCTCACACTTAACCATCTAGTACTGAACCAGTTAGAGTTGCTCCACCATCACGATTTCTGTACCCTTGTTGCTGGTGTTCCGTCTACCTGGAATACTTGCCCTACATTTCTTTACTTAACTTTCTCCCACTTGCCTTGCAAAAATCAGCTTCTCTTTCATGTCCTGCAGGAAGTGGAACCCTCACCCCCATCCACTGCACAAGTTTGGCTAAGAATCCTGTGTACTCTTTAATACCGATGGTAGAGAGAATCTTCTGTTGAAATCATGTACCTCACCCAATAGTCTAAAACTTCCACAAAGGCCAAAATGTGTTTTATTTATCTTTGTGCCCCAGGTCTGGCAATTTGTGGGGACTCAACAAATATTTGTTGAATGAATGAATCAATACATGAGGGCCCATGAGGAAAAGCATTAAATGGGAAATTAGCAAGGCAGGAAAGACCATAAAAATGCAATTCTGGGGAGGCAACAACATGGGTCTGAGAGATACAGCTAATGCAAAGAGGGGCACATGTATGTATTTGTTGAATCATGGTTTATTGAGCCATCCATGTGCTGATATAGGAGGTGCAGTGATGAACACGATAAATAAAGACGCTACTTCACAGAGCTTACTTCTAAGACATATACCTAGATTATATATATTAAAAAAAAAAGGTAAGTGCGATGAGGAAATCAAGTGAAGGTAATGAAAGGGTGGTAGGGAGAGAGGCTGAGATTGGATGGGGAGAGCGGACCTCTTCAAGAAAATTTTGGAGATGGCACCCAAAGGTTGAGAAGGGGTGCTAGCTCTATCCTAACGGCTGGTGAGAGGGTGTTCTCATTCCACCCTGAGGTGCAACAAAGTCCAAGATTTTGAGGAAAAGAAGTTCTGTCATCGTATGTAAGTCAGGTTGGCGAATTGGAGGGCCTGAGTTCTGATGGGAAATGGTTTATAAAAATAAGGGTGGCTTGTCAGTAACGGAGACAGAAGACTCAGAAACTCCCAGAGAAAGGACTGCTTTCAGCCCATGAGGATCTGGCAGGGAGACAAGAACTTGAAGGAGAGCCCCCCACAGGCTAATTAATGACTGGCATCCACATTCCATAAACCGATGTGCAAAAGAGGAAGGGAGAGATTAGATTTTGGAAAATTCTTTACCGAAACCACAGAGACCAGAACATTCATTAGGAAGGGCTGTTGCATGCTTTGTAAACACAAACCACAGACTTTCTAGGCCACCAAAGTATATCTGCAGGGACCTCTGTTCCCTAGGAAGTGGCAGGTAATGGCCAAAGGGGTATTAGCAATGGTTTCTTCTCAATTTTTCATTACCGTCCAGTATAAATTCAGTAACAATAAAAACTAATAGCATCGATTACTTATGCCACTTACTGCGCCAAGCAACTCATAGCACAATGGTTAATGCATGGCCTCTGGAGTTAGACTCCGTGAGTTCAATTCCTACCTCCTGCACCTACCAGCTTTGTGGCTTTTGGCAAGTTTCCAAGTTTGTGTGACTTCCTCTCCTCATCTCCAACACGGGGAGGAGGAGGGGATAACAGTACTCTCTGGTGGGCCATTGTGAGGAGTAATTAGGCAATACAGGAAAAGTGCTTAGAACAGCTGTTCCACAGGTACTGATGTAAATGCAAGCTTCTATCGCCAACTTACTTATCACAGCTACCTATCAGGTGAGTACGATTGTTATCCCCGTTCTGAATATGAGAAAACTTTAGCGGCTGTATGTAACCTGCCGAGGTTTCATAGCTAGTCAGTGGCAGAGCTGGGATCTGAACCCAGAGTGATTTCAGAGCCCAGGATCTTAATCCTGGGCTCTGTCACCCTTTCTATTTAAATCAGAGTTCTCATCTGGGTTGGAAACTAACCTGTTTATTCGTACATTCATTTTGGCAGATCTTGACTGTGAGTACGGTTTGCGGGGCTTTAAGGAAAAGGGGGTGTAAGTGTATTGGACATCCAAGGGTCGTGGCTTACACTGAGACTTCGGCTCTCTGGGGTGGCCTACAGTGCTCACAGGCTCATTCAAAAGCGGGGTGTTCATTGGCACTCCCGCTTTTCAAAGGCTTTTCCAGCGTTAGGTACACTTTCTATTTCCTAATAGCGATTCTGAGAAACAAAATTATCACACATGCATGCACACACATTCACGTACATGCGTGTGCACACCCACATACACACACACGCCCTCGTGCTCAGGAGGGTTTTAGTTTTTTCTTTAATTTTCTCTGAACATCGGAAATCCGTGAACATATCTGTTGAAATTGTCTAAAAACAAGACTAACTACCCTCAGAATACCACCACCCCTAATCAACGTGAGATGACCAAGTTTCCTGCAGCCAGGGTCAGGATGAGGAAAGGGAAAGGACCCCAGGAACAATAGTGCGTGTGTCTAAAGGTCTGTGTTCTGCGTTAACAGTAATGCTGGCAAAGGAGAAAGGATGCTTCATGGCATGGTCTGCTGCATATATTAGCTCAAATGTGGAAGTTTTTCTCCAGTCTCTTCCAAAGTTTTTAATTCTGCTCAGGGATAAATTTGGTCAGCAGCACCACTGAAATTGATTCTGTGGGACGCCCGCCTGGCTCATTCAGTGGAGCATGGGACTCTTGATCTCAGGGTCGTGAGTTTGAGCCCCATGTTTATGTAGAGATTACTTTAATAAATAAATAAAAATAAACTTAAAAAAAAACTGCCTCTGTATAATTCGGGTCTGTGTTAGATGCTTTCTGAGAAGACTCAGTTACAGAGAATCCAAAAGGAGCCTGCTCCGTATAGACGTCTGTTTCACTTTGAACAGCCGTGTCGACCCCCAGAGAGACCATAGAGAAAAACCCAGTGCCTAGTCGGCACCATGTTCAATTTGGTGTGTTATGTTTCACTAGCATTGTAAATGCTCGTTGTCACTGGCATTCACGAATTCTTGCAACATTTGATTTAACAACGGAGCAAAGTGGGGTCAGAACTCATTTGTAAAGAAAAAGATATTCACACACTCCCTAGGCAGATAAGCTTTAGGCATTTTTTTTTAAGTCACTTGGCTCCTGAGTTATTTTTTAAGGTAGATGTATGTTTTGTTTTATTCACCTCGAGTGTCTTTCTAGCTTATATTTACTGAGCTGCCAAGTACCTGACACTTGTGTATTTTAAATATATCATCTCATTTAATTTTTACACAGCCCTGTGAGGTTGTTGGGTTCCTCTTATTCCCCTTTTACAGATAACGAGACAAAGGAACCAGGAAAATTTGCCAGTAGGTGGTAGAGCTGGTTTCTGATCCAGGTAGTTAGGTTCCAGAATCCTTGCTTTAAATCTCTGTACGTATTGCCTCCCCAAATTAAGTTATCAGTAAATGCTTATCAAATAAACAGATCGCCACGTGAGCCTTAACTGGTCCTGTGGCACAGGGCATGACCCTTAAAAAATGAACAGTACACTTATTATTCACAATAGTTACGATATTTCATTTAACGAAAAATGTATGCATGCACAGAGGATCTATTTCTTTGTATTTGCTGAACTTGGGAAGAGTGATATTCCTTAAGAATGAAGCCACATGAGAAGCCATAGGGTCTTTTCAACATGGCCTATAGTTTACACTCTCATCTACTGCGAGGGTTCATCTAAATAACTGGTTGGAGAGTGTGAATTTCCTGTAGCTGCATCTTAAGGTCCTTGATAACTAAGAAGAAAAATGACCATTTATTGGGCACTTGCTCTGTGCCAGATATGTGCTAATAAGCACTGAATGTGCATTATATCATTTAATCTTCACAAACTCTGTTTAGAGGATGGAGAAACTTCTCAGAGAAGTGCATTGAATTGCGCGTTTAGAAAGGGGTATTGCCAGAACAGTTCGAACCCAAGCTCATGCTCTTAACTGCCATGCTGTACTGCCTAGTGCCCTTTCTGTTCCCTTCTCTAGTTTCCCTAGCTGTGGACTAGCTGTGCCTAGTCCGGTGCCTGGGGCCATGGATGGATACTGGCACCTGCTGACTGTTAAATCAGTGGGTGCTTGATTGACCTCTGGAATGAAATGAAAATTTGAACAGCTGTCTCTTGCACTCCTTTTAAGTTAGTTTGCTTATGAATCAGCTGGGGGATCTTATTGACATGCAGATTATGGACCAGTAGGTTTCAGGTAGGGAATGAGGTTCTGCATTTCTAATAAGCTCCCAGGTAATGTTGATGATGCTGGTCTGTGGACCATACTGCCCTGAGCTGTCCAGTGTGCTAGCCATAAGCCGCATGTAGCTATTCATGAAAACAATTAAGATTAAAATTCAGTTTCTCAGTCACATTCGTCACATTTCAAGTGCTGTTTCAAGTGCTAAAGAGCCACATGTGGCCATTGTCTACCATGTTAAACAGCATTTCCATCATCACAGAAAGTCCTGTTGGACCACATTGCTATAGAATATTCTATAGAATATTATAATACAGAAAATTAATATAAAGTTAATATAGAGAAATAATCCACTTTAAGAGTCCCAAATACATTCTTATTTCATTGGCCTGAAAAATGTCGCTTTCCTCATTATTTCATAGATTATCCTATCCATATATCAGATACGTGAATCTTTGATGGGAAATGTCAATATCGCACAAAGAATACTGATAAATACATTATATTTTTTTACTTAGGATCCAACACCAGTGCTTGAGGGAAAAGGAAAAGGCACTTTTTGTTTAAAAAGACCACAGTTTTGGTCACAACTCCAAAAGCACCAGAACTTTATTGAAAATGTTCTAATGACACTTGGAAAACTTATGAGGATGTATCTACAAACCCAGCATTCTCTGGTCCCTCCCCCTTTTTTTTTTAACCACTGTCACTTTTCTCCACACATAGTTCTCTCAAGGACTGTACTTTCATGAATGCCTTGGGGTCTAGAGGCCATGGTCATTGCCAACAGAGTAAGAGAAATTATTTGATCGTTGACAATATCTTTAGAAATCATTTTGTCCAATCCTCCCATTTTGCTGATGGGTAAACAAAGGCTCAAAGAGGAGATACAATTTGCAATAGATGTTAGTTAGAGCTGGTGTTAAGTACGCAGTGATAGTTGCTGAATTGCGTGAATCTACTTTTCTTTTTCTTCGCTGGATTGTCTATAACTGGATGACACAGTGATCACTAGAATATAACATTTTTACTTACATTTCTTTGCACCCTGTCAAAGATACACAAATATCAGAAACAAATTGCCTGGAATGGAAACAAAGGACAGCAAGATTTATAAAGTAATTCTTTTTTTGTTTCAGTGGTACCTATTCATTATAGAAACTTAGAAAATACCAATGAGAAAAGAGAATGAAATTTAGATCAGCTGTAGTGCAGTTACTCAGAGACATTACTATAAATTTGGTGATTATGTAGCCTTATTTTTCGGTGTGTGATGTATAAAAATACACAGCAGAAAAAAAAATATATCAGATACTCTTTTGCAATATCATGCACATTTTCCCAAATCATTATATAAGATTCTAAATCATCTCTAGTGGCTGAAGTAATATTCCATTGTGTGGTAATATCAAAATTTATTCACGTGAATCACAACTGATCAACAGTTACATGGTTATTTTCTTTTATTTATTATAAACAGCCGTGTGATGAACTTCATTGTGGGAAAAATCAACATAGCTTTCTTTAGGATAAATTCCAAAGAGTGGGACTGCTTAGTCAAATGTTTTAAAAGATTTTAGGCTTTCTGATGCAAATTTTCACATTCCCCTCCAGAAGGCTTGTACTCTTATATGTAAGAGAAGACGTAAAAATAAACTCTCTGAGGATTTGGACTGTGGCTGCTTTATTCAGGATTGTATCTGCAGAGCCCAGAAGGCCCTTAAGAGTGTATTTATTAATTAGCCCAGAGGCTGGCACATATTGATGCTTGATAAACGTGAATTATAATTATTACTTTCTTTGACATTTTTTTAACCATTTTCATGGCACAGCAGTACTTTTGGAAGTTTATTTGGAATCCTGTCTAAGAATAAACACGAAACTCAACCTTATCCCTTTGTATCTCATGTAGAGTCCCTCCTTTGTTGAACCTCTGAAACACATTTATTGTGGAACTGCTTTCTGCCTTTTTTTTTTTTTTTTTTTTTTGCCAGCATATTTGTAAAACATTTTCCTTCCGGTCACTTGATGTCTGATTAGCCTCAAAGAATGCAACCCCCTGGGGCAAATCAGTCTGGACAAAGTAGTATTGACTTTACGGAAAACAAAGAAAATGATAATAGGGGTGACGTGTCCGCTTTTAAGTGTATCTGCTGGTTGGACTCACACACTCCTCCTCTTTGCAGAGAAATACAATGGGATTAAAAAGATTGGCTTTGGCTTGGAACTTGGCATCTGTTACCCTGGCTCTGTGACGTGGGGCATATTACTCAGTCTCCCCAAGTCTTGATTTCCTCACTCGGAAGAGCAGAACCCACTTACCAGGTTTGGCAAGAAGAGCCCCTGAGACGGTGCACATAAAGCTCTTAGCACCAAATCTAGCTTCAGAATGAACGCCCGGTAAACGGTGGCCACTGATGCCAGAACTTCATGACCACCAGTGATTGAGAACTGAATGTGTACGGTTTTATGTTCCCAGGGCTCTATTTTATGGACTTAACATTTCCTTCCACATTCTAAGAGATTAGTGCGTTAGATTTTGCTGAGCTTGCCACTTGGGGGAAGCTTTCAGCAGATTTTATTGAGCCATTTTCCTCTTGGAGAAAATAAAACCCAAAGTCGCATAGCAAATGCCTCTGGCATGCCAGAGATCCAGAAGAATGTTGGATCTTCAAAGCCTCAGACTACTTCATGATAATCACGTAAATAGTGCTGGTGATGATAATGATCGTCCCGGTGCTGATAAAAGCTAGCTTAAAATGAGTGTTTATTTTTGGTCAGGAAGTATGCATTTATTCATACTATCTTATTTAATCTGCACCATAACTACAAAGGTAGGTGATACTATTCCCGGAAGCTGAGAGAGTTTATTAATTTGTCCAGGATAACATAGCTGAGAACTGTAGAGCTGTTCTAACTGGAGCCCAGATCTGCGCTTTAAACCACCACAATCTGCTCCATAAAACCAACCATTCAGAAGCGAGTCCTGTTCTCAGCAGAAGTCTTGAGAACATACTTTCTCATCAACTGAAATGACTGCCAAATCACAAGGGCTGAATACGTAGCCAGATCAGTATTACAACCTAAACTTGTTTCCTATTTTGCATCCTATTTAAGATCAGTGAAAGATACCCAACGCCCCTAGCCTTTCACATTAGAAGTTCAGTAGAATTTACTTTTGAAGTCTTCTTGGAAAAATATCTGAGTGAAATTCTGCTTTCCTTTGTAAGAGGAGATTTACTTTGCCTGTATTCATTAGCTCTCTGGTTGAGCACACAGAGAGAAGCAAGACAGCAGATTATTCAAATAAACAAGTCCATTGATTGAAAGCCCACTAATAACCTTGTTATGTAGAAGAGGCCCGTCTGCAGGAAAGTCTCTTTAGCAACAAGTCATGTCACTGAATCACGAGTTGCAACAGGGACTACAGTCCACATTCAGTGGTTTGGCAGAATTTTAAAATGCAGCTCGGTGGGTCTTCCAGGTCATTCTGCTAGGTCTTTAAAATACATGGATTGGGGCACCTGGGTGGCTCAGTTGTTTAAGCGTCCGACCTCGGCTGAGGTCATGATCTCGCAGTTCGTGGGTTCGAGCCCCATGTCGGGCTCTGTGCTGACAGCTTGGAGCCTGAACCCTGCTTTGGATTCTGTGTCTCCTCCTCTCTCTGCCCCTCCCATGCTCATGCTCTGTCTCTCTCTGTCTCTCAATAATAAATAAACATTAAAAAAAATAATAAAATACATGGATTGAAGGCATGAATCTTATTCAAGTGGACCTGGTGAAATGAGTAATTTTCTCTGAGTCACCAGCTTCCAAGGTATCCCCACCATAAAGTGCATACTTGTTTCAACTTCCTCTTTGTTCAGTTTGTTGTCATCTAAGGAGACCTAGGGACACAGACACCGTGTGATGCAGCTGCATAAGCAGAGCCTGAGAGGAAGCCGGGAAAAGAATATGTATGGTGAGACTGGCAGTGCCCTGTCTAATTTCTTCCGAGGGCCTCTTCTTTTTCATTTGTACACTTTGCAAACAAATTAAGGGAGCTAACTAGTGAGGAAGGAGATCACATTCTCTGCCCTTCAGTTATTTCGGAGTTGACTGTGTGTCCTACACCCCATGTCATTCAAGGGAGCCTTGAGGGACACCTGACCTAGTTGAGCAGCCGTGCCTTTAATAAACCTGCCGAAATAAGTTATGGAATTTCTTATACAACTGTGAGATTCCCTCAAAGACACACTGAAGGTTGCTTGAGTTTTATTATGTAGAGGGTAACGCGGATGGTAGTGACCAGACAGCTTGGTTACTTTGCGGATGACCATGGTGATCATGATGTTGAGAGCACCTCACACTCCGGTGTACCTGCCATGTGCCGAGGAGACAACTATAACTTTGTACATTTTCTCATGTAGTATTTGCAACAATTCTGATGGAGAGACTATTCCTGTACCTATTGTATAGACAAGAAAACCGAGGCTTAGGGAAGGCCACATATCTGGTGGGCAGCGGACCCAGAATTCAAACTCAAAGTCTCTGATTCCAAAATGAAGACCCTTAATCACTGTATCCATGGTCCGCAAACATTTTTTTAACACATACCCATCAGTAAAACATTTCAAGGACATTCCCTCTTTGTACTTATTTATTAATAACTAACTCTATACCAGTATACTATGTACATAATAAAATGTATATATAAGAAATAAATTAAGAAGGATGAACCAAAGATGAAATAATGTTTGATTTTGTTATGTTTATTAATGCATCCAAGTATTTTGGATCCCGTGAAAAGGTTATTATAATTAATGTTTTTTTTTTTAATTTTTAAAGTTTTTATTTATTTTGAGAGAGGGAGAGAATGAACGGGGGAGGAGCAAAAAGAGAGAGAGACAGGAGATCTGAAGCAGGCTGTGTGCAGACAGCAGAGAGCCCGATGCAGGGCTCGAACTCATGAACCATAAGATCATGACCTGAGCTGAAGTCAGATGCTAAACTGACTGAGCCACCCAGGAGCCCCATGCTTCAGTATTTCTGAAAATTTTTGTTCAGTGTGTTTGGCCTGGTAACTCAAAAGCCCAGCTCTGAGTTGTTTTCCTCTACTTGGTCATACCTGGCAAAGATTCTGCAGAAGGATCCTTAGATCCAAATGAGAAAATGGACATTACTGGCGGCACATTTCAAATCAAGGTATCCAAGTTTCAGTTCTGTCCACCAGTTATGCAAAGATTTTTGTTGAAATCCAGTTAGCAAATTGCTGTCTTTCCCAGTGCCAGTCTTTTGTTCTTCTACATAGGTTGTATCTTTGCATTTTTTTTAAAGTTTGTTGAAAATTTACAAAAACTCTTACTTTAAAACCTTTGAAAACTGATTAATCATGTTTATAAAATTGTTTCCAATATTTAAAGAGATTTTCATAGGTGCATCAAGTATATGGATGCATCCTGACATTACACAATAAAAGAATCATTTCTAAAGCAATTTCTGCTCTCAAATTGCTCTCTCCATAACATCAGCTTATTTTATTTATTTATTTTTTTATTTTGAGAGTCTGTCTTTATGTTCTAGGTGCTTGGTTTTTATATGTCTAGCTAATTGTGATGGCTTCAAAGAATCATTAGCTGATGTCTCAAGACAGTATATATAGAGCATGGTTCAGTGTTGATAATGATTATCTATATATCAGATATTTTTCTTCTAATTTTACATTGGGGAGGGCTGATGTCTTGATCAATTTGAGGAGCTGATCTTTGTTTTTACCTTAGAATATGGCTGCTGAGGAATAGGAATGGCCAAATTTTCTGCCATTTTTCTACTCACTATGCTAATCGTGTTGTCATCAACTTAACCACCCCAGACAGGGACGGGAGGTGGGAAGCTCGTGGGTCTTTAATGGCATCACACTGCATTCTTTCCATGGGTTCTGTCAGTTTGGGGATTGGTCGGAGATCTTACTCTTAAGAACTTAATGAACTGCGTTATGAGCTGTAGGTCTGTAAGAAAGCTGCTTTGCTATCAACCAAAGAAATTGCTGGATAGCAAAAGCCAGGCTTAAGGTGTGGGACATTCAAAGTCCGGCTTTTTAAAAGTGTGCAAAGTAAAGTACAATAAAACGAAACTCACGGTGTGAGGAGGTTGAGAGTCAGCAGTATCACGGTGGAGAACTTCAATTGTTACAAAGAGCCCTGGTCACCGACACTCCCTGCTGTTGGCCCAACCACTACTGCCACCAGAGTTAGATCACACCATAACTTTAAAAAAAAACAAAACAAAAACTGTTTCTAAACTATAGAAATAGCAAATATATATTAAGGTAGAGAGGGCAGTATAATGAAGCCTCATGTACTCATTACCCAGCTTATTAATTGCCACTTCGCGGTTTATCTATATTCTTCCTGCCTCCCTACTGAATTATTTTGAGGCTAATCCCAGATACATAACATCATTCTATCTGTAAATATTTTAGTATGAATTTCCAAAATATAAGGACCTGGTATTGTGTTCGTTGTAGTCAATAAAAGATGCTGGTTAAGCTTGATTATTGACTATAAATAGTTCTTTTTGTTATTGTTTGTAAGATAACATCTCTCAAAAGAGACATTCTGATTTGAAAGAGTTGCACTGTTGGGGGAAAAAATGAGTTCTGGAATTAACAAAATAGTGTAAATTACCTAGGAATTAATCCAACAGAAGATATATAAACTTTTTATGAAAAAAATCCGTGAAACATTTCAGGACATAAAATATGAACTGAATAAGCAGAGACCTACCAAGTTCTAAGTGAAAAGGCTACATACTTTGGTTATCAATATAGTGCATTGTATTGATTCATTTTCACGTGTTAAATCAACCTTCTATTCTTGGGAAAACCTGCTTGGTCATGACGTATTATTCTCGTATATACGTTATTTGAATTGATTTATTAAAATGCTCTAAATGGTTTTTGTGCCAGTAATGGTGAGGGATATTGGCCTTTTTCTTCTATCATTTTTGTCCCATATTTCTAGTAGGGTGATGATGGCTTCATAAAATGAGTTGGGAAGGATTTCCTCTTCTTCTCTTTTCCAAGTTTGTTTACCACCTGTGTGTTTTCTTAAACGTTTGATAAAATTTACCGGTGAAGCCATCTGGGCCTGGAATTGTCTTTGCAGGAAATTTTTAAATTAGGAGCTAAATTTCTTTATTTGATATATGGCTATTTAGATAACCGAATTCTTTTTCACTGACCTTCAGCATTTTAGTTGTCTTTGAAGGAATTTATTCACTTAATATAAACTGCCAAATTTATTGACACATCCTCAGGTTTTTTCCTGCCTGCAGATTCGATGCTGTTAATGTTTGGCAGTGGTCAGCTCAGCTGAAAAGGGCTGGTGGGGTTGTCTGTTAGGAGCCCTCAGGGTGGTAAACATATCCCGGAGAGACTGAGAAGTCAGCCCTGAGATGTGCCTCCGGGTTATAAGTTTTGAGACGACAGTAAACCTGTGCCCTGTCACCCGTAAGAAACACATCTCCTGAATCTCCTTTGCCTGTCTCCAGTGGGTCTCATTCACATTAGCGGCCAGACTCCTATCTCACAAAGTACCTTGGACCTTGATGAGCATCAGCCCAATTTTTTCTTTTAATAATTTTTTTTAAAGTTTATTTAATTAGACAGAGTGCGAGCGAGCACGAGTGGGGGGAGGGGCAGAGAGAGAGGAAAGGAGAGAGGCTCCCAAGCAGGCTCCATGCTGTCGGTGCAGAGCCCAACGCGCAACTCACACCCGTGGACGGTGAGATCACGACCTGAGCCAACATCAAGAGTCGCACAGTTAACTGAGTGAGCCACGCAGGCACCCCCGCTCCCAACTTTTCTTTTTATGCATGTAGTAGCTGAGTCCTGAAGATGAGGATTGGGACTGACACTTACTGTGTAGCCCTTAAGTGCCAAGTTCTATGATAAGTCCTTATATATTGTCAAAGTATATTTTTCCAGAAGTTCAGGACATGACTGACATATAAATACATAATGAACATGAATCAAAGATGTAGTTAACTTATTACTGAAAGTACCAGCAAGATGGAAAAGCTGGCTCAAAGCGTATTAGAGGAATGGAGATTTATTTGGTCAGTCAGTAAAGAAGCGCTAAAATAAGTTTATGAAGTCACGTGCACAACTGATTAGTGTCCTCTAGGTCAATAAAGCTGGGTAGCTTTGAAAGTTATCTTCTTTTTTTTTTTAATTTTTTTTTTTAACATTTATTTATTTTTGAGACAGAGAGAGACAGAGCATGAGCAGGGGAGGGTCAGAGAGAGAGGGAGACACAGAATCGGAAATAGGCTCCAGGCTCTGAGCTGTCAGCCTAGAGCCTGATGCGGGGCTTGAACTCACGGACCATGAGATCATGACCTGAGCCAAAGTCGGACGCCAAACTGACTGAGCCACCCAGAAGCCCCGAAAGTTATCTTTTTCGACCAGACAGACATCGTTTTCAGCTTACCATATTCTACAAGTCAATCTCTACCTGCAGAGTCTGGGCCCTAATGAATGGAAACAAGTAAATCAAACGAACTTGGACTTGTTTCGTAACGTGTGGGGACCTTTGGGAAGGTTTGTTAGACAGTGCCCTACGTGACAAAAAAAAAAAGGTGATACAGTCATCTTCTTTATTTCCAAACTTTAGAACATTTTTTTTTCTTTTTTCCTAGAGAGAGAGAGGGAACGCATGCACACGATCTGGGGAAGGGCCGGGGGAGAGGTAGAGAATCCCAAGCAGACTCCAGGCTCGGTGTGGATTCCTCCACGTGACTTGATCTCATGACCCTGGGATCGTGACCTGAGCTGAAATCAAGAGGCAGACGCTCAACTCACTGACCCACCAGGCACCTCAGATAATTGTTCTTAATAAATGATCTAGTTTCATGTCTGAGAGCCCAAGGTGTAAGAATTAGCATCCCCACTTGAAGAACAGCAAACACACACGGTGTTCTTGGTTTCCCACCAAGGCTTTTAAAATATATCCAGCTGCATTTTAGGATATGTTCACTTATCTAACAAATACCGAAAAAGTAGCTTCTATGTATCGGGCTAGTGCCGGAAGTTCAGTAGTGAACAGAATAGACTCCATTCTAGCCCTTAGGGGCACATCGTAGTAGGGAAACGGCACTTCCGACAAATAAATGCAAGGGTGGTGAGAACTGCAATTTAAGGAGCCATCGGTGTATAGAGCTTCATCTGGATGTTCAGAGACAGCTTCTTGGAGGAGGTGACCATTTACCTGAGGTTAACATTAAAATTGGAGTGGGAGGGGCGCCTGGGTGGCTCCCTCGGTTAAGCGTCTGACTTCGGCTCAGGTCACGATCTCGCTGTCAGTGAGTTAGAGTCCCGCGTCAGGCTCTGTGCTGACTGCTCAGAGCCTGGAGCCTGCTTCCGATCCTGTGTCTCCCGCTCTCTCTGACCCTCCGCCGTTCATGCTCTGAATCTCTCTGCCTCAAAAATAAATAAACGTTAAAATAAAAAATAAAAAAAATAAATAAAATTGGGAGTGGGAGATGAGACATAAAGCATTGCAGGTATATACTAATGCTCTGCGTTGAGACAGTTTGTCCCCGAGTGAGTATTTCCCAGTCGCTTGGTTCAAATAAAAATTCTAGATTTTAAAGAAGTGAGATGAGTTTTCTTGGAGTTTCGACTTCAGATTCTTCCCAGTCATGAATTATATAATGATAAAAGATGAAGGGGAGAAATGAAGGGAAACATAGGAGAGAAGGAGGAAAAGAGGGCAGCTTTTCTGTGGTGTGCATGCCCTGGTTCTCAAGACCAAATGCTACATTTCCGGGAATGTTTTGAACCAGAGGCTGTCACGTTGGTAGCCTGAGATCCATCATGGTGGGAATATTTGTATCATGGAAACCATCAAATGTTACAAATCAGGGGCACCTGGGTGGTTCAGTCGGTTAAGCGGCCGACTTCAGCTCAGGTCATGATCCCGAGGTCTGTGGGTTTGAGCCCCTCATCGGGCTCTTTGCTGGCAGTTCAGAGCCTGGAGCCTGCTTCCCATTCTGTGTCTCCCTCTCTCTCTGCCCCTCCCCTGCTTGCTCTCTGTCTGTCTGTCTCTCTCTCTCTCTCTCTCAAATAATAAACATTAAAAAAAATTTTTTTTAAGTTACAAATCAGGATTCTTCTCCCCTCCCCAACACACACACAGAGATCTAGTTGTTTGACCTTTGCTAGCACATCACAGCAGCTTTCCCAGGAGGAAATTCAAAGCCATGCATGGGTTTATTTATCATTAAAATTAACTGCTCCTCATCTCTGCTGATTATACATTTCTAAGATTGGAAAATGCCTCTGTAGAACAAAGAACCCTAAACCGTGTATGCAAGGGCCTGTTGTAGCCACATACTCCAAGTCTTAGTTCAATGATGAATCCTTCTAAATAGCCAAATACTCTCAATGACAAGACACTATGTGTTAAAGGGCAACCTAATCCATTTCCCCAGAGTTCTAAATAATAAAAAGTCGGTCCTCATGTTGCCCCTAAATCAGCTTGCCTGTACTTTCTATCTGATGCTAGTTTATTCTTCTGGAACTGCATAGAACAATCTAGTTTCTATTTCCCATCAAGTTGAGGACTATTCAATCCATGTGAAAGTGGCTAGGAAAATGCTTTTAATCCTATATAAAGATACACCATACTTCAGTTCATTCAGGAAGTAATATTTCTTTCAGTGGGTCTCAACTTTGGCTTGCAAGAGATGTTCATGAAGTTTCTAAACTTGTACATACTGGGGTCTCTACTCCCAGACTTTCTGAGTGAGTGGGCCTGTGGAGCCACAGGCATCAATATTTTCTACAAGCTTCCTTGGCAATACTGATACAAAGGCTGAGCCCCCAAATTTATTGGGTCTCTTGGCTGCTAATAAGACCCAAAGTTCAGTGATTTTAAAAAAAGAAGGTTCCCCTCTTTAGCAGTCTTGTAGGAAGAACAGACATAAGAGTCCTTGATTTACATTAATATTTATAACAAATGCCAAGAGGCAGGGGATGAAGGAGTTCAGAGAAAGGGCGTCTAGCTCAGGGCCTGGGAGGAGCCATCAGAAGGAGTTGGCCTTACACAGCATCTTGATAGACAGGTAAGACTTAGCCAAGTGAAGAAAGTAAAGGAAAAAGAAAGTGACATTCATAGCCCCGAAAGTTCAAGGCATAAATGGAATTGTGAGGACTTGCAGAAAAATGAGAATCAAATTGTTGTTAACCAGCCATAGGGCAAATTCTAGACACAACATAAAAACATATTGTCGCTTGATTGTAGACGAATATTACAGGGATTAAAAAAGGAACTTTCTTCAAAGATGTTTCAGTAATATTCCACGCAGTCTACCCACATGCTTACCAAAGCATGAAATAAACACTGCCTGTACCTTGATAGGACAAGTGATGTGACTCAGCTTGAGGGAAGTTCACACTCTCGGCTGCCTCCAAAAGGAACCAAAAGTGTCTCTGTCAGATGCGGTAGGGGGAATCACTCATGCCTTTAAAATATCAGTAACACAAAATCTCGTGGAGAGGAATTGAATCAATGATAAATTTCATTTTAATAAGCTAGCACTCGTTTGTGGGTGCAGAAAAGGTCCCTGAAACCTCTGCTCGACCCAGCTGGTTCATCTGGCCATGAGGTGCTGCAGCTCCAAAACACCGATGGCTTTTTATTCTTTTCTGCTTCTGGATTCTAGGACAAGCGTCAGTTGGCAGGATTTTCTGTTCTCCGTTGTGCCAGCCTAGGTCTGTATTGTGTGCGCTGCTATATTTGGGTTCCTTTATAGAAAATCTGTTTCCATGTGTGTGTGCATGTATGTGCTTAATTAATATACTTTATTTTTTTTTGCAGAAAAATCGAGTGCAAAGTACAAGACCGTGTCCGCATACTCCATATCCCCTTTCCCCACCACACAGTCTCCCCTGTTTATCATCTTGCATTCGCCTGGTGCATTTGTTATCACAATTGACGAGCCCGTAGTGGTACATTATTATTAACTCAAGTCCATCATTTATATTAGGGTTTATGCTTGTGTTTTGAGTATTTCCCAGCTGCAGAGCACCTTCTGACTTTGTCTCATTTTTTTTTTCCTCTGCAATTCTGTGTCACAAATGGAGATTGTCAGAACCAGTTAAGTTAGGTCTGCACATCCCTCCAAACATTCCAGCAGCCTGAAGAGTAGAGCGCTGGTCACTCATACCTTCTCTCGCTGTCATGACTGACAAAGCAAGGTTCTTAACCTAAATCGGCTTCGGTAAAGGTCCCAGTTTCAGTTTGTGAGGTGTTACGCTAGAGAATCTTCCACAACCTATACATAGGACTGCGTTCAGATTTTTTCAGCTTCTTCTCTGGAAATCGTTCCTACAGATAAGTTCGCTATTAAACCTCATAAGATTCAGAATCGTGTTTAGTGATTTCATGTGTCGCTGCGCTAGTCTTTTTAATCTGGGCTCCAGCCAAATGGAACTATCTGCTGTCTCATTTGCAATAGGTTGTTGTGACTTTATTTTTGGACAGCTCTGTTGTGCATGCTTGGTGCTTATACTGAGAGCAGCCTCTAATCCTCTTTCTTCTTCTCCATCTTCTTCTTTCTCTTCATCAGCAGAGTCTAAATTATAAATTGGCAGAAGAAACTCTGACCGCCTCCCCTTAACTGGACCCCACACTTTCTCATCTTTCTTCATTCGTTTTGTACTCCCATCTGGAAGGCCCTTCTCATCCCTTCTCCCACTTGCCCTGCCTCTTCCTCTTCTCCCGGTGAGCCTGTCTCTGCCAGCTGAGATGCTAGACATTATTCAAAATCCTCCTCTCCTCCGATGCCACAGCCTGCGTGAAACATTATCCTGATTCTGCAATGAACCTGAGAACTCATTACTGTTCCCTGATGCCGCACGCTTTCAAATCATGTCACTCCCTTGCCTAAAACACTTCCGTGGTTTCCCATCCTGCTTGGAATTAAACCCAGACTCCGCACGTTGGCACACAGGGCCCTGCACCTACTTCTCCAGGATCAGACTGTACCACTCTCCTCCTGGCCAACTGCCTTGCAGCATTGATAGCTGTCAGGTTCATTGATTCACAGTGGTTCCCAAAGTGTGGTCCGTAAACCCCTAGGATGATTTTCCTAATAATACTAAGACACTATTGTTTTTTTCCCAACTGTACTGACATCTGCACTAATGATGCAAAAGCAGTGGTGAGTGAAACAGCCGGGGCCTTGGCACAAACCAAGGCACTCGTGCCCAACCACACTGGTCTTGTCGTCCTCTTAGCCATGAGCCCACTGTTTAAAAACTAGCAGGTTCACTGAGTACTCTTCATGAGAAAGCTGTGGAAATTATTAACTGCGTTAAGTTTTGACCCAGCGTACCCACCCTTTTAATATTAGTAGGATGAAATAGTAAATATCCATCAAGCACTTTGGCCCATGTGAAAAGGGACTTGTGTTACTGGTTTTCCAGTGAACTAGTCATTTTTTGGTTTGATGCAATGTCAATTTTACTTGAAAGAACAACTGATAGACAAACCAAGGTTATTCAAACGTAGGCATTTTGCAGATATTTTCTGGAAAATGAATGAAGGGAGCCTGTTACTTCAAGAAGAACAGCTGACAGTATTTTTTGCCAATGATAACGTTTGAGCTTTCAGTCCACCACTATAAGCTTGACAGCTTTCCAACACCCCAGTTTTTTGTGTGTGATTTTAAGTAATATGATTTTTTTTTTTTTTTTTGGAGAGAGAGAGAGGGCAAGTCAGGGAGAGGGGCAGAGGGAGGGAGGGAAAGAGAAAGAGAATCCTAAGCAGGCTCCACACTCAGGGCAGAGCCCAGTGTGTGATTGGATCCCATGACCCTGGGATCGTGACCTGAGCCCAAATCAAGAGTCGATGCTCAACCGACTGAGCCAACCAGGCGCCTCTAAGCAATATGATTTTTTTTTACATATTGTGTAATGAAATGTGTCAATAGTTGGAATATTTGCCTAACTTAATGAACTAGTATTTTCCATAGGAAAAATGTGTGGTATTTTTTTAAAAAGCATCCATAGTTAAAAGATTGTTTCAAAAAGTAGGAAAGACCCGTGATTTTTTTAATGTAATAGGGTACAAAAAAGTTCATTACTATGGTTTCCAATTCCACACAACTAACCTTTAAGAAAATACCACTGGTTGCACATTGGTGTAATATTAACAAAGACTCTGCATCTATCTGAACGTTTATTAAAATATTTCTCCTTTTTCCATCAACATATCTGTGGGAGGCCAGATTTTTTTTCACATACTTCAACCAAAACAGCATATCACAACAGATTGAATGTAGAAACAGAGATGAGATTCCAACAGCCTTCTCTTAATCTCCGAAGGAGATTTGCAATACTATGAAACGGTGCCGTTCATTTCACTAATATTTGCTTTGGAAAATTTAGTTATTTTCATAAAACTGGGTTATTTAGGTTAATGCATTATGAGTTTATTATTATTGTAATGAATTAATGAGTGCTTTAAGCTGCTCAGTTTTAATATCTGTTAAGTACGTACCAACAGACATAATGTGCATAAGCAGAAAGTCTCGTGTCGTCTTCAATAAATTTTAGGAGTGCAAAGAGACTTGACACCAGTATGTTTGAGAATTGTAGCAACTAGAAGCATTATTTTTTTTTTTAATTTTTTAACGTTTATTTATTTTTGAGAGACAGAGAACACAGAGCACGAGCCGGGGGAGGGCAGAAAGAGAGGGAGACAGAATCTGAAACAGGTTCCAGGCTCTGAGCTGTCAGCGCAGAGCCTGATGTGAGGCTTGAGCTCATGACTGTCTGATCATGACCTGAGCCAAAGTCGGAAGCTTAACCTACTGAGCCACCCAGGCACCCCACAACGAGAAGAATTCTTAATGAGGACTTTGGACCTAAAATTACATGTTTGGCCCCCTGTCAGGAGAATCTAGGTGAATATTGTCCAAGTGCCTCCAAATTAGAAAAGTATATTCTTAAGTTTTTAAAAACTGTATGTGGTGGGGCACCTGGGTGGCTCAGTCGGTTAGGTGTCTGTCTCTTGATTTCGGCTCAGGTCATAATCTCACATTTCTGGAAATCCAAGCCCCACATTGGGCTCTGTGCTGACAGTGTGGAACCTGCTTGGGATTCTCTCTCTTCCTCTCTCTCTCTGCCCCTCCCCTGCTTGCACTCTCATTCTCTCAAAATAAATAAATGAACTTAAGCAAATAAAAATATAAAACTGTATGTGTTTCAATCAGGGGTAGGACACGCGATCCAACTTTTCAGATGCTCTGCGGTGTATATAGGGCATCTTCTGTTCCTTTCGTTTCTCTTTATCCTTTTTTTCCTCTCATCCCATCTCCAATCGAACCGTTAGCCTGACCCCATTTCTATATTCAGTTTTCTTAATTTTTTTCCTCTTGTACTAAGTAATTGTTTTCTGAGAGAATCCCAGCTTAACCAATGTTTAATGTTGTCTCAAGGTCACTTTCCCTCAGGGGACAGAACCCTGTGTTCTTTCTCTCCTGAACAAATTGGTCTTTAGGAATAACATGGCTAGTTGGTCATTCTGTTACTTAATGGTTTAAAAATTCAGAGTTAGTTTTTTAAAAGTGGTAACAACTTAATGATATTCAGCTGCTGCTATTCCAGAAAAATGTTTTTAATGAGCAAGAACTTCTATAGTAGATTTTTAATTCTTTTCTAAGGAAGCACTCCCTAAAATGTGGTAGATGTATGCAAGATGATAGTACCTATCTATTTTAACTATAACTAGAACATAAAGCCTATAATTTCACAGGTACCATTGCTTAGAACAAGTTTCAGTTTTAAAAAAAAATGCAATGGGGCACCTGGGTGGCTTAGTTGGTTGAGCATCCAACTCTCGATTTCGGCTCAGATCATGATCCCAGGGTGGTGGGATCGAGCCCTGTGTCCATGCTGAGCCTGGAGCCTGCTTGGGATTCTCTCTCTCTCTCTCTCTCTCTCTCTCTCTCTCCCTCCCTGGGCCCCGCCGCCCCCCCCCCACAAATAAAAAAAATGAAATGACTCGCTATATATTCAAGGCAAAATATAAAGTAAGTCATAGTACGGTTGGTATATGGAGAGGATGTTATTTGGATGATGGAATTCGCAACCATGTTGCAAAGAGAAGTCCCAGGTTACAGCTCATTGTACCTTCTCCTGCCTTTAGTACTCTTGCCCCTTCAACTTCCATTTCAGAATTATTCAGTGATAATTTCCTATGATGAAGTCTTTTGAAGGTTTTTTTTTCTTGCTCAAGCCAAATAAATGAAATTCACTTAAAATACCTTTTTTGGAATGCACTATGTAAATGTACATAATATACAAGGTGAGAAGAATTTTATGTATACAAGTAAATATGTGGTTTGGATGATACAACTTCTAGATTTCCTAGAATCAAGACTTTATTTAGGGCAGACAATAATCTGGTTGTGGAAAGAGGATATTTTATTTTTTTAATAAAATTAATGGACCAACATAAATTTTGATAACCTTCAAAGAAAAGAAATTAAATAAATCTTGCTCGCCTCTCTCTAGGCTAACTTACAGTTTTTAAAGTGCTTGTTGACTTGACATTCCTGTTAGTCTTCTATAATGAAGTAGAGTTTTAAAGACTACTTTTTTCGTGGCACCTGGGTGGCTCCTTTGGTTAAGCATCTGACTCTTGCATTCGGCTCAGGTCCTGATCCCGCAGTTCCTGGATTCAAGCCCCGAGTCAGGCTCCATGCCGGACGGCGCAGAGCCTGCTTGAGATTCTCTCTCTCTGCCCCTCCTCTGCTCTCTCTTGCTCTCTCTCAAAATGAATCAATAAACTTAAAAAAACTACTTTCCCCCCAAATAATGATTTCTTTCTTAAAAAGAAAAGGCACACAGAGAAAGACAAATACCGTGTGATTTCACTTACATGTGGAATCTAAAAACAGTGAGCAAATAAATGTAAAAAGTAGAAACTGACGCGCAAGTAGAACAACCTGGTAGTTGCCAGTGGGGAGGACACTGGGGGGATGGGCAAGATAGGTGAAGGGGAGTAGGAGATACAGGCTTTTAGTTAAAGAAGGAGTAAATCACAGGGATGAAGGGTAAAGCACAGGGAATATAGTCCATGATAGTGTAATAGTATTGTATGGTGACAGAAGGTAGTTACACCTGACATGAGCACAGCACCAGGTTTTGAGTTGTCGAATCACCATGTTGTACGCTTGAAACTAAAATAACATTGTGTATTGGGTGCTTGGGTGGCTCAGTCAGTTAAGCGTCCAACCTCAGCTCGGGTTACGATCTCACAGTTCTTGAGTTTGAGCCCCGCGTCAGGCTCTGTGCTGACAGCTGGGAGCCTGGAGCCTGCTTTGGATTCTGTGTCACCCTATCTCTCTGCCCCTCCCCTACTTGCTCTCTCTCTCTCTCTCAAAACTAAATAAACTTCTAAAATAACATTGCATGTCAACTATACTTCAGTTTCCAAGAAAAAAAGAAAAAGCTTAGCTCATATTATTAGATTGTAATATTCAATGCTTACCTTTTATGTTAGGGAAGGACTTCAGTTATGTGTATTAAATGGAAGATCTCCTTACACCCCAAAACAACTTTTCCTCCTACCTACAGCCTATGCTTGGAATGCTACCATTTCAGATTCATTCTTTCAGGGTAAATATTGCTTCTCCCTCTTTTATAATGCAGTTGCTGCTGTGATAGGAACCATAGGAAGCAATAAGCACCTTAGTAAGAATGCTTTCTTTCATGCCTAGGGAAAGCCTTAGGTATCCATTGAAAAGCATGTGTCTCCGGGGCGCCTGGGTGGCGCATTCGGTTAAGCGTCCGACTTCAGCCAGGTCACGATCTCGCGGTCCGGGAGTTCGAGCCCCGCGTCAGGCTCTGGGCTGATGGCTCGGAGCCTCTTTCCGATTCGGTGTCTCCCTCTCTCTCTGCCCCTCCCCCGTTCATGCTCTGTCTCTCTCTGTCCCAAAAATAAATAAACGTTGAAAAAAAAAATTAAAAAAAAAAAAAAAAAAGCATGTGTCTGCAAGAAAGAGAAAGCACAAAATGATTTGAACAACAACAAAAATCAAGACTCATTTTTTTCCCGCATAACAAGAAGGGCAGAGATAGGTGTTTCCAAACTTTTGCTCAACCCCTCAAAAGCATAAGGGCCAGAATCTCTATGATACTCTTGACCCGAGGAAAGGGTTATGTCAACAGGCAGGTTCCTTTTTGTAAGGATTTTATTCAAAAGCTTTTCCAGAGGACCCCAAGTAGTTTTCTGTCCCTGTTGCATGTCTCCGTAGAGCTGGGAGATGGGAAAAGAGTGCGTGGCTTTTCAGCCTCTAAAATGGAAGGACCAAGGAAGAGGGGACGAAAAACACCCAGTAAAAGTAACTTCAAAAGACTGAATAAACAGAGGGAAAGAAAGCATTGAAGAACATAAAAGATTAATGACAGGAAAAAGGCAAAACTAAATCATAACAATAATACTATGTTGTTTTTAGTAACCAGTCTTACTCTATGCCAGATACTATGCTATCTGCCTTGCATATGTGATCTCACAAAAAGCCCGTAAGGTAGATAAGATCTCCCATGTACAGAGGAGAAAACCAAAGTCAACTACTTGCCCTAAGACTTGTATCAAAGCCAGGATTTGGCCTTTGCTTGCTCTGACTTTGGCACTGCCTGTCCTGAGACCAGCCCTTAGCACATGCGGGTTTCTCTTCCTGGTATATTCCATATCATGCTTCTCCAGAATGTGCAGTAAAGTACACACTGTCTGAAACACAGTGGGAATTTTCAGGCCTTGCCTAATGAGGTGGATTGAACCAAGAATGCTTCAGTAGTTGCAGCAAAGCCTGCTACAGCTCTTTCCTCTGCAATAATTACCTTTCATCTTTTCAAGTTTTCTGCTCTTGGAACTCATTACTTCCATTCCGAATTCTGATCTGATGCACAAGTGGCTTCTATCCATATTGAGTGCTTTTAGATGGACTTCTATCTTAGGAGAGAGAGTTCTGCTTGTAAGTGGCCCGTGGAAGTCTGTTTGTCTATTTGGTGTTGTACTGTCAGCTTCTCTGGGCCAATTATTTCAGTGCGTTCATTGCAAGGTCACCTTCCATGTTCAATCCTATCTAGGCCAGTTAACTTTAAACCAGAGATAAACCCACAGATTGGCTATTTGCGTGAGCTCCTAAGTGAGGTTTGCACTCACTCAAAAGGTGTGCAAAAGGCCAAAGGGTGCTAAGGAATCAAAGATGAATATGGGAGAGTAAGAGAACTGAGAGCTAAGATCGTACCTTGGTCATTTCATATCCCCAGAGCCTAACATGGTGCCTGGTATACATTAAATAGTTGATAAGTCCGTGTTTTGACTCAAGAAATATTTGGTTAGAACCCATTATGTGCCAGGCACTAGAAGCACAGCAGTAAACAAGATAGATGTGGTTCTCGTGCACATGAAACCTATATTCTTAGGCGGAGATAGGTGATGAAAAGCAAGCACAATTTTAAAATAAAGGAAGAAGGCCCAAATGTCCCTCAGCTGGAGAGTAAACAAATAATGGTAGAGTCATAAAATGAAATACTACTCAGCAATGAGGATGAACGAGGTATTGCTACCCCCACCCACACAGCAGAATCTCATAATGCACGATGGCACTGACCTCAAGTTCAAAACCATCAAAACGAATCTCTGCTGATAGAGGTCAGGCTAGTGATCCCCTTTGGAGAGGGGCAATGATTTGGAGGGGACATGCAGGAGCTTCTGGGGTCCAGGTAATGTTCTTTACCTTGATAAGGAGAATTGGGTCTATTAGAAAGTTCACTTTGTGAAGATTTCTCAGGCTCTGTGCTTATGACATATGTTTTCCCATGTGCATGTTATAATTCAACTAAATAAACTTATCTTAGAGAAGTTAAATGCTGACTATGATAATGGCTGCGAAGGCATTGCACAGGACCCATGGCAGTGTGATAGCCATCAGCTTAGGGCAGCACTCCTGTAGACAGGGTGGTCAGGGAAAACTTTCCTATGAGATGCTAGGCAGGCTGAGCCCTAAAGGTGAGTAGGTGGCAGCCACGAGAAGATCAAGGGCAGAGCATCCCAGACAGGGGCAATGGCAAGTGCAAAGGCTCTCAGGGAAGAAACGTGGGGCACGCTTGAGAAAGAGAACAGAGGCCAGTGTGGCTGGAGCTGAGTAAGAGGAGAGCAGAGTAAACAAAACAAAGCCGACAATAGACCGAGACTACATCATGCGAGGCCTCAAGGCCATTTGGTTTCTGGTCTACCCTGTATGATTTGACTCTTTCTGTGCCAGGCAGCATGCTAAGCTCCTTAGGCACATCCTCCTATGTTCTTCTTATCTTTCCAGCAACCCTGGGAGTAGGACTTAGAATTCTATTTTATACATGAAGAGCTGAGGCTTAAGGAAATCAGTTTGCCCAAGGTTACCCTTGGAAATGAGTATTATCACCAGGATTGGAGTCCCTATCCCTTTGACCCCATCTGTGTTCTCAAATCCTGACTCCTGACCCTGACTCTGAGCTCTGGCATCTAAATAAACTTCTACTTTGCAGTATGACACATGTACCCTCAGGACTGTGAACAAAGTACTAGAAAGTAGCCACCTCCATCCAGAAAAGTCTGGGAAGGAGCATGGGGTTGCATTTTGAAGACACGTCTGGAATTTTCCCATAGGCATGCTTTTTCAAGGAAGCAGTATGCGTAAAGCCTCTAAGCTGAGGATTAATCATCACAGCAGCTACTGTTTATTGATCTTTCATACTGTACCAGGTTATGCAGTGAATATGTCACTTACCTCCAGTTAGACTTCACAACAATCCTATGAGGTCAGTAATGGCCCTGTTTTACAGATGAAAACACTGAGGTGTAGAGAGCTTAGTCCTTTGCCCAGTGAGACACGGTGAGTGAGGTAACTAAATACGTGATTTGCTTGTTTAATTAGTGATGAGGGAAAATAGTGAACTTGGACTGGCAGGCATCAAACCCCAGCCATAAGCATAGCTCTGCGTCTAGAATCTGTGCCCCGGACTCTCTCACTGAGAGCTTGAGGTGTTCGAGGAAGTGGGGGGTGTTTTATGGAGCTTCATGACGGATGTTCTCCGAATTTGACTCATGTTAATGTTCCTGAAGTCCTTCTCCTTTTAAGCATTTTACATTCTGTAATCTCTTCCCTCTGAAATCCTAAAACATACTTTTGTGCTGTTGTCGTTGTTGTCGTTTTGTATGTTTTTTTCCTCTCCATCTTGACTACAAGGTCCCTGAAAACAATCCCTTTTTTCCTTGAATTCCCTATTGCCTCGCCCTGGCCCCTGAGGTCAGGGGTTGGATTGTTTTTATTGACCACTGATACCTCAGGACATGGGGTAGAACCAGGCAGGTAATAGATGCTCCGTAAATATTTCTTGAAGAACTGAGTACTCTGCTTATTTAACAAAGGTTAGAGTGATAATGGATTTGGCTTGGGTCAACAATCAATCTTCATCATTCAGATGGTGTGTGCCTACTTTTATTTCCATCCCTTGAGATTTAAGGCAAAAGCAAGGGGTACTGGTGGCCACTCCCTCTCCTGTTCCATTACCCCACTCCGTCCCACCCCCCAGATTGTGCCGATTTGGTATTAACTCAGTGTTAGAAGGAATTCTGCATGTAAATTCTGTGAGATGCCTTGGTTGGTACTATACTATACTGTAAGGATTTGTGACTTAGGCCAGTGAAGGCTGAACTACTTGATAGAAATTTATGTTCTGGTGTCATTTTTACGAGAAAATCAACTGGTGCCCAATAATTCAGTTGAAATGTTTTCAAATGCATACAAATAACTCTGATTTTTTTCTGTACAACTCCAGTGATACCAGTATCCTTGGATCCTCACATCCTGGGTCAGACCAGGAAAGTCTACACGGCTTAGCAGTGCGTTCATACCATGCTCTAGGACCGGCTGTCCAAAGCGGTGACCGCCAGCCACACGTGGCTATTGCACACTTGCAGTGTGGTGATTCTGAATTGAGATATACTATGGGTGTAAAATACCACCAGAGTTCAAAGATATAGTATAAAGAGAGAACGTAAAATATCTCATTAACCATTTCTATGATGATTATATGTAAAATAATATTTTTGACATATTGGCTTCCACAAAGTGTATTAATATTTATTTCACTTAGTTTTTGATACTTTTTAAAGTGAGACGTGCAGAAAATGTAAAATTGTACACATGGCTAACCTGAGACAGTGGTGCTCTAGGACATGACAAATATCAATCTGTTAAAAACCTACCTCTTTTACATCTGCCCCTAACTTCACTAGTCTCACTTTTTCCAAAGTTACAAAATTAAAGCACCCCAGATCCCACCTCTGTCCATTCTCAAAACTCTACTCCTTGTTTCCTGATTGAATCAAAACTCAAGCCAGTCTTCAGTGTCCTATAGCTCTAAACATTATTTTCTAATAGCAAGATTTGCATTGATGCTAATGATGAAAGCACTTGAAATGTATATAGAAATGGGGTACCTGGCTGGTTCAGTGGAGCAGATGACTCTCGATCTTTGGGTTGTGAGTTCAAGCCCCACGTTGGGTATAGAGATTACTTAAGATAAATAAACAAAATGTTTTAAATGAATCAGTGCATTAATGAATACAGAAACTCAAAATTTTAAAAAAGAACTCATATTATGTTATCAAATAGCTATTACTATGCCAAGGCCATAATTATCACCATTTTCCAAGTGAGATAAATAAGGATGGTGTAACATTTACTTGTTAAACTGGCCTTATTCCAGAAGGGCTTCTAACTCTCTGGCCAATTCAGAGGATATAAGTGACTTTTCCAAGATGACACAATGGTTGATGGAGCTAGGACCAGAATGATCTTTTTTAAGCTTTCTTCTACAACAGTTAGACACAGTATCCCATTATCAATTTATAGAGTATAACTTTTTATAAATAATAGTAAAAACGGCAAAGTTTTTAGCTGACTTTCTTTTCATACAAATTAGAACTGATTAAAGGATATTCCAAGATTTCTTTCGTGCACTGCCTTCATTTATTCAGCAAAGCGCTTATGGAGTGCCTGTCTTGTGTAAAGCACTAAGTTGGCCCTGGGGAGACATCAATGAACAAATAACAAAAAGGGACATATCATCTAACAAATTCAATCATAGCTAACAAGTAGTTAGAATAAAGGGCTGTGGAACCTACTCTCTTAACAACACTCAAGTATGTAAGACAGTACTGTTAATTATAGTCACCGTGCTGTGCATTAAATCCCCAAAACTTACATCTTATAGTTGGAAGTTTGTATGCTTTGGTCAACATCTCCCCATTTCTCCCACCCCTGAGATGCTGGCAACCACTCTCTATTTCTCTGAGCTCAACATTTTTCAGATTCCATATGTAAGCCAGAACATAACAGTATTTGTCTTTCTCTGTCTGCCTTATTTCATTTAGCATAATACCTTCTGGGTCCATCCATGTTGTCACAAATGGCAGGATTTCTTTCTCTTTTATGAATAATAATCAAGTGTGTGTGTGTGTGTGTGTGTGTGTGTGTGTTCAAACATCAGTGATCACTTTGGTTGTTTCCATGTCTCGGCTATTGTGAATATGCTGCAATGAATGTAGGGGTGCCACTATTTCTTTCGGATAGTGATTCCCTTTCCTTGGGATGTATACCCAGAAATGGAATTGCTGGATCGTATAGCACTTCTGTTTTTAATTTTTTGGGGAAACTCCATGTTATTTTCCATAGTGGCTGCACCAGTTTACATTCCCATCAACAGTATGGAACAGGGGTTCCATTTTCTCTACAGCCTTAGCAACAGTTGTTATTTCTTGTTGTTGTTGCTGTTGTTGTTGTTGTTGTTGTTGTTGTTTTTATGATAACCATTCAAACAGGTGTGAGGTGATGAGATATAGTGGGTTTGATTGGCATTTCTCTGATAAGTGATGTTGAGTATCCTTTCATGTACCTGTTGGTCATTTGTATGTCTTCTTTGGAAAAATGTTTAATCAAGTCTTCTACCCACTTTTTCATTGGATTTTTTGTGGTTTTTTTGCTTTTATATCAGTTCCTTATAGATTTTGGATATTAACCCCTTATGAGGTAGATGGTTTGCAAATATTTTCTCCCATTCTATAAATTGCCTTCTTATTTTGCTGATTGTTTCTTTTGCTATAAAGAAGATTTTTAGCTTCATGTAGTCCCTCTTGTCGATTTTTGCTGTTGTTGCTTGAGCTCTTGATGTCATATCCAAAAATTCATTGCTAAGACCCGTGTCAAGGGGGTTTTGCCTGTGTTTTCTTCTACTAGTTTTACAGTTTTGGGTCTTACATTTAAGTCTTTAATTCACTTAAAGTTAGTTTTTGTGAGTGGTGTAAGATAGGGGGTCCAATTTCTTTCTCTTGGGTGTGAATATCCAGTTTTTCCAGCATCATTTATTGAGGGGATTGTCCTTTCCCCATTGAGTATCTTGGTGTCCTTGTCAGTTATCATTGCCTGTATATTCATGAGTTTATTTCTGGGTTCTCAATTTTGTTCTGTGGTCTATATGTCTGTTTTTATGCTAATACTATACTGTTTTGATGACTATAGATTTGGAAAGCAGGGTATTTCAGACCACCTGAGGTGCCTGTGTGGTGGTTTGTTCAACACAACCCTCTCTCACGAAAAGCAAAACAAAACAAAACAAAAACAACAAGCCAAGAACACATGACTTATATATAGCATTTGCCAATTTCCATGGTGTAAATATTCCCATCCTGGTTGATATCTGGCTTCCAACAAGGTGTCACGGAATGTGGAGTTGGGAAGAGGTATATGGTAGCACCCATTATCTATTGTTTCCACCCTACAAATACAATAGATAGATAGATACAATAGATACAATTTTGAGGTTAATAACCTCAAAAGCACAGGTAATGGTAAAATGATCAGGAAACAATGACTTTTGAATATGTGTTGCCTTTGTTTTCAATATAATTTTTTAACAATTTATGTCTTTATGTATTTTTTAATAAACAACCACCTCACAAAATTCCTGCAAATGTAACAGTCAGCTAGTGTGCGCCCATACAAGCCAGGGCTAGCACACCGATGGGACTGGCATCTTCCACGAAAGCAATCACAATCCTTGTCTAGAACAAGTCCTCACTGTTCTCTCTTTCTCTGTTCCTTACAGATCAGCAAACAGCAGTTGCAAACAGTCAAGGACCGGTTTCAGGCTTTCCTCAATGGGGAAACCCAGATTGTGGCTGATGAAGCCTTCATGAACGCCGTCCAGAGTTACTATGAGGTAAGACTCACCATGCAGAAGAAGGTTAAGACTGCCCAAGCCTAAAGCCCAGAATTGCCAGACTATTGTTCAGTGGGAACAGCAGCCTTGGCCTCGTACAGAACCATCCCTCCACCCCTGAGGCAAACGGGTTGATGATTGGTTACGGTTTTTGGAAATAACAGCATTTTGTTTGGGGAAAACTAAAGCACACCCACTTGTGTACCCACTAAACAAGATACTGTATGCAAAACACCCTGCACATTGCCTGCTTTATGTATGATTTCTTGTTTAGTCTGTACAACAGTCTCGTGAGTTAGGTCCCAATATTATTCCCATCTTACCAGCAAGGCATCTGAGGCTGCGAGAGGTTAGGTCAATTACTCCAAGTCGCACAGCTGTTACAATGCCACAAGCTAAGGCTTGAACTGAGTTGGGAGCTTTTTTCCTACCAACTCCACCCCTTCTAAAGGATGTTAACATCTACTAAGATGGTGCCTTCACTAGCTTCCTTGTTCTTTCTATTAAAAAGGTGCTGTGAGTTCTTTTCTATGAGTTAGAACCCCATCCAAAGTGCAGTACTCTTCTTAAGAGAAAACCTATAAGTGAGAGAACATATCCTGAATATACATCACAAGGGAATTTTGACCTGTCGTCCTCAGAGGTTTATGTACCAGTCAAGTCAGATTTTGGAATTCCACTAGTATATTTAAAATTTATAATTATTCTTCCATAATGTGCACATTGGCTATTGTGTATACATTATTAGTGGAGTCGATATACCATCCCTTCCTGTGGGCAATGTTTGCCTGATGTGCATAATTTTCAAAAGTTATTATATGGTCATTAAAAGACATTTGTTTTCATGTGAACAAGATATTCTCTGTATTTGGGATCGTATGCCCCAAATGTTATACCCATTGTCAAGGCTAGGTTAAAAGCATTAGAAACCAACTGCCAAGCATTGAAAAACGCATGGCATCCTGCCATATGCAATTCAAGGTAATAACAATAAACTAAGTATAAAGGAATCCACCAGACTCTGATTTTTTTCCATGGGATCACTTCACAGATTTTCTTCTCTCTTTCCTCTCTGTTTTTAATTATTAGGTACCAAACATTTTCAAAATAAAAACACTAGTGCTTCTGCTTTGCTGTGCTCCACACACATGCTCTGCCCATCGGGCACTCCAATGTTAGTTGATTGATTCAGTAAAACTCTCCTTCCCACGTGCTAAAGTACTTGGCTTTTTTCATGAAGAGAGTAGAGCAAGACTGCAATTAGATTTTGTGCAAATACTATTGATTGGTTTGCTAATTACTGTTTAACAGTAAACAGTCTTTGTCTCTGTGATGTTTGCTGGGTCCAGCCACAGACTCATTTTATACATTTTCTCAATGAAATTTCTGTTTGGGTTTGTTTTAGAAGTCTGGTTCATTTTTATATTTGTCAAATTTAAGCTTTTTTTTTTTCATTTTACAAATATTATTGCCGATAAGTGTCAGACTTAATTCTTTATCTTATGTGATGCAATATTTCAGTTGAATTCAATGCAATGTGGAAATGACATTCAGAACCATGATGATGGTATGGCAATGAATATCTTGAATCTATTTAACAAAAGATTTTGCGGAGAAACCGCCAGGGAATGAAATTATTCGCCCCCCCCCCCCTTTTTTCAAGTTCTGAAAGCCAGTTCAGGCCAGGCAGACCTTAGCAATAATTCTCCATGTTTAGAGTTATTCACCAGTTTGTAAATTTGTAGATTGCAAATCTTAATTAGAAAGCTCATTTGACTAATGACATAAGTTAAAAGGAAATGCCATTTCTTTGTATTAATTAACTGAAAATAATAGTTATCAATGTGCTAATGAGTCTCTGGAAATTGCCATTATATCTATAGTGACCCCGGTATTTTTTTTTTTTCTATAGTAACTAGTTTATTTGAAAGAGCTTCTTTTTAGTCTGGTGAGAATACAGGCATTGAGAAATCACTGAATAGTTAATATTAAGATTTGAGTGACAGGAAATAATGTAGGGTATTAATTATTTACTGTATTCATTAGTGAAGTTTCGAGAGTCTTGGGATGCTTGTTCACGGGAAGTCTAATCCACTGAAGCAAAAGTCCATAATCAAAGGTTCAAGATCAACACTTAACTTGGGAGAGCTCCAAGTTCATTACTCTTCCCTTTCTCCCTCCCCCTTCACTCTTGGGCAGGGGAGAAGCTAGGATTTCTTTCTCCACCTTACTCCAGGATCCAATTGCTTTCCTGTCAGTATCTGTCTGGGTCAAGACTCTTTGGATTACAAATGACAGACACCTAGGTCAAACTGGCTTAAGCCACAAATGAGATTTATTTGCTCAAGCAACTTAATAGTCTAGGAATAGACCTGGTTTCAGCTGTGGCTGGATCCAGAGACTCCAAAGATGCCAGCAAGATGGGGATCTTTCTCTCCATACCTCAGCTTTGTTCTTCCCTGTGTTGGTTTTATTCTTAGGCTGGTTCTCTGCATGTGAAGGACTCTGGCAGATTCCGGTCTTGCCCTACCAGCTTAGCAACCACATCAGCAAAGAGAAGACCTCTTTGCTGAGAGCCCCAGCAAAAGGCCCCAGGTGACTTGGTTGCGCTGTCATGGGTCGTGTGGCCTTTCTGGAGCCAATCACGACAGATGGAGGCTGGACTAGACCAGGGGATCAGTGCTATGACAGATACCGCCTCTGGAGCCTATGAGCAGGCTCAACTACACTGGAACCATCTAGAGTGAAAGTGCAGTGGTTTCTCATTGAGAAATTAGGGTGCTTTCTACCAGAAGAAGAATGTTGGAATGTATGCTCTGCTGGCAAAACCAATAGATATCCTCCTAAATACCCAATTTCTCTCTCTCTCTCTCTCTCTCTCTCTCTCTCACACACACACACACACACACACACACACACACACACATTCACACATATTCCACCCCACCATACCACACCTTCATATCCCAGTTTGCCAATGGTAATAACATATGGAAACAACAGCTTTTCCTCAAACAGTTCTGAAAAGATTCTACTAGAATAAGTCATTTCAGTCATCGGCCTTGTTTTGCTAAGGCAGTAATAGTTTTTCAGCACACTAGAGTAGTAAAGAAAAATTTGTTAGATGAAAGGAGTGAGTAGGCTCTGTCCCTTTTCTATCTGTGCCCATCCAGCCCAGTCTGAACCCCGCTGGCCAGCATTAGCATCAAGCCACTCGGGCCTGTGACCTGATCTGGGCTGGGATAAAGGGAGCCAGGATTCCCTCTGGCTCCTGAGAGCATGCAGGTTTATTTTATCCTTTCCTGGTGGCCTTGATCGTCAAAGCCGATCAGGCAGGCAGCAGATTAATCCTATAATCTCCTCCATTCCGGCTTTGAGAGCTGGGCGTTGAAGTGGGTGCTTGCTCCGAGATCTGGGAGATCCGGCTGGGCAACTCCCTCCCCTTCCCACAGCTGTGGTCCTGAGACATCAGAGAGCTCACCCGTTTCTCCGTAACTCACACAGTGGGTTTAGGACAACTCTAACTCTCAGTGCTTTTAAGACAGATGTCTATGCTGTAAGCCCTCTCACCTTGCATTCTCGCCCTTATCCCCCATTTCCCTGCTTCATTTTGGCTCTTTACATGCCAGTCCTGGCATCAGAGCAAAGAAGTAGATGGAAAAATTTTACAAAACCTCTGTCACTCAGGGCCTCCCTGGAAGGACACATGGGGGGTTGGTGGGAGGCAGAGATGCACACACCCCTATTTAAAAAAAAATTTTTTTTAATATGTATTTAGTTTTGAGAGAGAGAGAGAGAGAGAGAGAGAATGAGCAGGGGAGGGGCAGAGGGAGAGGGAGACAGAATCTGAAGCAGGCTCCAGGCTCTGAGCTGTCAGCACAGAGCCCGACGTGGGGCTCGAACCCACAAGCTGTGAGATCATGACCCGAGCTGAAGTCAGACCCTTAACCGACTGAGCCATCCGGGTGCCACACATACCCATTTTAGAACTTTACAGCTGATATCTGGGCTTCAGCCAGTGAAGCTGCTCTGATTTTGTTTTGTTTTGCTCTGTTTTGTTTTGTTCTTAGCCAATCTCTAACACAGTCCTGGGTGGTTTTGTCAAACTAACTTTGTTGTAGAAGACAGAATTTTGGGGTTGCCTGGGTGGCTCAATCGGTTAAGTGTCTGATTCGACTTCGGCTCGGGTCATGATCCCATGGTTTGTGAGTTCAAGCTCCATGTCAACGCTCTGCACTGACAGCACAGAGGGTGCTTGGGATGCTCTCTCTCCCTTTCTCTCTGCCCCTCCCCTGTTTGCATGCTCTCGCTCTCAAAATAAATAAATGAACATTTAAAAAGAAAAGAATTTTGCAGTTGCTAGCAGCAAGAACTGACCAGCTGGTTAAATTAAGCAATGATGATGATGATGATGATGATAGTATAACAGCACAACAATAATAACAGCAACAAGAGTGATTAAAGGAAATAGCCAAGCTCCAGAAAAGAGGGAACCCTGGCCGCTCAACTTCAGGAAGCGGGTGGCCTTATAGTGGCACCCCATCATTGGTCTAAATCTCCGCCAACATCCTTGTGCCATCCCGCTCTGGATCTGAAACCCACAAGGGGAAGTCTCACTGGCCAACCTCAGGTTCCAACCTGCCACATGGCTAAGGAAGGACACGCTCCCATGCCTAACAGTCCCACTGAGGCCGTGTGCAGTGGCACAGACATTCTCAGACTGAGGGACTATTATCAGGAGGGGAGGACACGTGGCAGGCACAAACTACAGGTGTCATCAACACTGGGTGACGTACTGTAATCAGTCTCTATGGTGGACTTTTTTTTTTTAATCTAAGAAAAGTGGAAGTCAGGTCAAATCTGGCTATTTTTCTGAAATGAAGCTCTATATTTTCCAGTATGCAAAAACCACTGTAACCCCTCAGTGGCCTTCCAACAGATGTATCCCTGGGAGAACAGTAACTACCCAGTATAAAGACATTTGTTCCAAGGGGAACGCAGAGCAAAGGAGGAGGGGGCAGAGGTCAGAGTGATTCGGAGGATGTTTTGTGTCTGAAAGATGTGGCATTGAATTCTAGTTCCTCTGCACACTGGCTGGGGGACCTCGGGCAAGTCTGAGCCTCAGGTACTTTCTCTGTGCTAGGACCTCCGTGCACAGTTGTTGTCAGGACTAAATTATACACACACACACACACACACACACACACACACACACACACACACAACCTCACCCTAAATCTGGCACCTGGAAAGTAACATCATAACTATATTAAGGTTAGAGGAGGAGACTGGTGGTCCACACACGTCTGCTGCATAGAAACAGTAGGAGAGAATTGAAAGTTGGTAGAATCAATCCCCTCCCTAGTTTCAGGCCCTGGGCATGAGGTAGGGGTGGGGAGTACAAAGTCGAGGTGGGGGGCCAGGGTCTAGAACTAGGAAACGGAGCTGCTTTTGTTGCTAAGCTACTGCTCCCTACCACAGGTCTGGGTCCCAGATCTGCTTCTGAAGTTTGCCCCAGGATCTTTTACTTTTTGATGAAAGATACCTTTCCGATCCAAAGGTCATTTTATTTTAGAAACTAACATGCTCCTTGTCTCGATGAAGGTAAAGTATGTAAGTTGTTCCATGTAGGAAGAGGTGTTTTAAGTGATCATAAAGTAAAACATAATATAAAAATGATAACTATGTGATATATAGATTATAAAAATAGACCATGTAGAAAACAACCCTAAAGCCCATGGTTGGAAAACCACCCATAATCCCATCATGCTAGACAAGTACTATTAAATTTTGGTATGTATCTTTTCAGGTATTTTTAATGTGTCTATACACATGAAGATAGCTATTTGATTTCCAAATTAAGACTCTCAGGGGAACTCCTACAAAATATTGCTAACCCAGTTGTGTCATTTAGCACAGTGGGTTTTAATTTCTTTCCTATCTCTGCAAAACTCACACTTAGGACATATTCTCATCGGTTTTATTTCCTATCCTGTTCTCAGTCCAGGGTCATACTCCTATCCCCCAACTTCACCTTACCTTTGGAATTATCTGCTTTAACAGTATTTCAGGACACCTTTCGATGCTAATGAAAAAATATCGTCTTTTTCCATGGCTACGTGATATTCTGTTTAAAAATAACAGCTAACTTATGACGTTACTTCGTGAAGGTAAGAGGCACCCTTACGGACACCATGCTGACCAACTGATATGCATTGTTGCGGTGAATCCTCATCCAAATCCTACACGGGAGGGTCGTTACGATTCCCGTGTGAAAGATGGGGCAGCCGAATCCCAGAAAGATTAAGTAACTTGCAAAAACAGCAACTGGTAGAGTCTGAACTTGAACCCAGGGCCGTCTGACACTCTGGTCCCCCCCCCCCGCCCTGTACGTGTGTGGCATTCGTTAGTAGCAACCGGGCCGTTGTGGGTTGTGGATGTTTTTAAACCTTATTTACTCTAACATGTAGGTATTTCTCTTATTTACGTTGGGATGACAGGCTTTTGGAGAGCTGGAAAGGATCAGGAAGTGGGAGCTGGGCCAGCTTTCCCCCGTACCCTGTACAGTCATTAAGACCTGATGTGCGTGTGTGTTCCTAAAACAACCTTGAAGCTGCTTGGCTCTGGCAGTGGAGGGAAGGACTGATGGATGAGGCCGAGTCACTGAACTGACTGCCCTTCACCATCCGGTATTTATTTGTTTATCTTCCATCTGCCATTATGACCTGTCTGGGAAGTTGCCAGAGGAGCAGGAAGGATTTATGGATGTGCCACACGGAACCGAGCCGGCGGCTCTTGCGATAGTCGCCAAAAAACAAAACCGGGAACAAAGACGCCGGCTAGAGCTCCCGGTACACATGGGTTTCCAGGGCGGTTTTTAGAGACAGTCAAGTACAGCGGTACTCAGGGGCTGTATTCGCTACAGGGCAAGGCTGGCCCAGACCCTTCTGACCCTTCGCTTCTGATAGGCTGCGAAGCCCGGACAGATGATATGCCTGGAAAATTAGTTTTTTGCCGTCGCTTTTTCTCCCCGTGGCTGCCTCCTGTTTGGCACTCCATCTTTGTGGTCTCCTTAGTCTCTCGTCTCCTTTTGCATGCTTTTGACATGCCACTCATCTCCCCTCGATCTGGGGCCTGGCTGTCGTATCTTAGCTCCGGACAGATGGAGCCCTCTGCTTTTTCAAAGTCCTTCCAGTTTGTCAAAGAAGAGTGGCTGAATCAACCCCATGTGAAAGCAAAGGAGAGTGAGATTTCTGGAAGTTAAGCGACTTGTCTAAGGCCATCTGCTAGGAGTTCAATAAATATTTACTGAGTGGCTACTCTATACAAAGGAAGGGGCTCCGTGAAGCAGGATCCAGGGGTCACCCAGCCAGTGACAGATGCCAGCTAGGAACAATGTGCCAACATCGTTTCTTTAATTTTTAAAAATTTTTTAACATTCATTTATTTTTGAGAGGGAGAGAGAGAGACACAGAGCGCAAGCAGGGGAGGGACAGAGAGAGAGGGGAGACATAGTATGAGAAGCAGGCTTCAGGCTCTGAGCTGCCAGCACAGAGCCCGACGCGGGGCTCCAACTCATAGACCGTGAGATCACGACCTGAGCCGAAGTCAGAGGCTTAACCGACTGAGCCACCCAGGAGCCCCAGTACCATCATTTCTTACCTCCCGTTATCATGTCCCAGGGAAAATGTAGCCTCAGCCCCTTGTTTTAAGAGACCAGTATATTGTGCTTCCTTATTTCCCTTTACTTCCCTGCTCCCGTCCACATATAATGTCAATAGGCTCTCTGCTTTGAGACATCTCCTTTGTTGCTGTTGCTTATTCACTCATTAAGCACAGCGTCGACTATGTGCCAGGCGCTGCCTTAGGCACTCACAAGAAGGAGTGGGAAAAAAAAACAGCTACAACTCCTGCCTTCCTGGGACTTCTAGTCTAGCTGGAGCCCAGATATTAACCAAACAGTCACAGACACAAATGGCAGTTCTGGAAGGGTTTTGGAGGAAAGGAATACGGCGCTAAGAGCTTATAAACGGGGGCCTGCCCCAGGTTTGCGGGACACTGGTCTGGACAGACGGGAGGAGGGTATGGCTGCTGGTTGAATGTTTTAAGTTACCTCTGATTTTCGTTAGAGCTGACAATGAATAATTCAACCCTTCGCATCCCCACCACTGTCATCACCCACGGGTGCTCCTGCAAGTACACCCCACCTGGCCTACTGCCTGTTCTCTTACCCTTTCAGGTTGGTTTTCCGCATTAAAGCGAGGGAATGTGGATTTGATCAGGCCGTGTCCCTGCTTAAAACCTGCAATGGCTGCTTACTGCCCTTCAGATAAAGACCGGTATCCTTAATGTGGCCTCCCTTGCCTCCCACCATCTGGCTCCTTCCCGCCACTGGTCTCTCCCGTCTCCCCACTGCCACCCACCCGGAACTTGCTCCAAGGCAGACCCAGCCACAGTGGCTCTCCCTACTTCCTCAGACACTCAGGGTCTTTACACATTTTGTTCCTCCTCTCTGAAATACTCTTTCATGCTCTTTTTACCTACCCATCATTCCCATATCATCCCAAAGGAGTTTTGCTCCAGGAAGGATTTCCTGACTCCCTGCTGGAATATTCCTGGCAATAGACCACCCGTGTGCATCCCCCTTGAAAACACTTGTCCCAGGTTATAATATTTCTATGGCATTATTAGGGTGATGTCGCAGAGGCATGAGGGCTGGATCCACATCTGTTTTGCTCACCACTGTCTTGCTGGCACCTGGCACAGTGTCTCCTCCCCAGTGAGTGCCCAAAGAAACGATGAACGTGATCATGAAGAAGAGTATAAACATGACAGCTGGAAGGGCAACCTCAAAATTTTAAAATTCAATGCTCTCCATGTACAGATAAGACACTGGAGAACCAGAGAGGGGAGGTGACTTCCCCAAGGCCACACAGCAAGTTAGTAGTACAACTGGCCCGGACCATGGTTTACAGCTCCTGCCTCAATCCTATACCCTAGAAACTTCCTCTGTTTGCCTCAAAACTTTGACGTACTTTGAGACGCAGACCTGTAACTGAGACGCAAGGTGTTAGGTAGATGGCAGAACTATCCGCATTAAACATTGTAGATTCTCAGGTAAATTCTTTAGTTCATTAAGGCTCATAAGGCTTGAGGATTTAGTTGAAGCTTGTTCTCTACAGTTAATTTTTTTAATGTTTTTTTATTTATTTCTGAGACAGAGAGAGACAGAGCATGAGCAGGGGAGGGGCCGAGAGGGGGGAGACACAGAATCTGAAGCAGGCTCCAGGCTCTGAGCTGTCAGCACAGAGCCCGACGCGGGGCTCGAACCCACGGACCGCGAGATCATGACCTGAGCTGAAGTCAGACGCTTAACCGACTGAGCCACCCGGGCGTCCCACTACAGTTGATTTTTAAATGAGCTCTAAGATCTCCACTGAGCACCAGTTCCCAGGCATGGAGGAGCCAGCCATGGCCCTTGGCTGTGAAGCAAACCCTCAGCCTTCCTTCTTTCTGAATTAGTTCATTATGTTGGCAATAGGTGGAGACCAGCGTTCTGACATCTCTCCTCCCCGAGGAAAGCTTTGTCATGAAGCAGGAGGCAATGGGATGTCCCCCAAGCAGTGCCGTCTCCTGGCTAACAGGTGCATTTCCTGAAATCCGTCGGGGTGGGGGGGGGGGGCGAACGTGTGTTCTGCTTCTTGAAGGGTATTTGTGCACCTGCTGAAGTGTGATCGGGACACAGCTCAAAAGTGGCAGATGTTCCCTCTTTGTGACTATGAAGCAAGAGCTTCACCATCTTGTTTTACACCCCAGAACCACGAGGCTTGGGCACATCTCCAAATGGTGGGTACTGGAACAGAAGTCAACTGTTCTTAATGGGTGGCTTGGTTCCAGGACCCAGCCAGCGCCAGCCAAACAACCAAGCGTCCTTCCGCAGGCAGGAGAGGTTCTCCACCAGGCAGGTGAGACCCTTAGGGAAGGAAGGAACCAGGGTGAAGTAACAAACAACACAAGCAAACAAAAACCCCACAACTACAACAAAAAAACATACCTTTATAATCAGCCAGTTTGAGTTACCAGAAACAATCCCTACCCCTCTCTAGAGTCTGGGTTTTCCAGTCTACAAGATAGACTGAATATAATGCCTACCTTCTTCATTCATTCCCTTTTAAAGGGCCAGGCTCTATACCAGAGATAGGTGACATTGTGGGGAACAAGATGAGCCCAATCCTAATGGAGTTTACATTTCAAGAAGAGAGACATTAAATACACGTTCCCCGGATACTTGTTCAATTTTGGGTGGGATGAGTTTCCTTGAGAGGATAAAATGGGCTATAAATCATGGTTACCTGGTAAGGGTCAGACATCGTGCCGGGTACTTTGTATGTAATAACCACAACCATGGTGGGGTTCCCATCCACGATGGTGACGTGGGAAGACCCTGCACCCCCCTCCTCCATGGAGACAACCCACATCTGCACCTATCTGTGGAGCATTTCCTCCTGAAGAAGAACTGAAGGTTGACTGAATAGCTTCTGCCCAACAAAAGCCGAAGAGAGCACACAGAGAACAGTAAGAGACGGGGACAGGGTAATGAAGGGGACCCACACCCCCAAAGCTCCCAATTGCCGTACGAAGGGATAGTCCTCAGGGACCCGGAGCAGATCCCTGTGGCGCAGGAAAAAAAAAGCCGCAATTTAAAAGAGCAACGAGGCGAGGAAAAAAACAAAAAAAAAAAAAAAAAAGAGGAAGTAGAATAATACAAAGGGACCAGCCCTAGAACGCAGCAGCCAGCTGGCAGGGGAGCTGCTGGAATCCTCTCGGGGTCAGAGAGGCTGGTGGACAGCACAGTTTATACTCCCTCCATGTGACAGGAGCAGGGTCTGGACACCAGACCCTGCCTGCGGCCTCAGCAAGCCCTGGGGGCCGGGAGCCGGGGGGGGGGGGGGGGCCTAGCCCACCCCAGCCCCACCCTTCCCCGCAAGCCAGCCCCAGCCCTGGGCGCACCAGGACACCTCTGGTCAGAGCTGACTGTAGCTCTCACCGCTGCGACAAGGTGACCCAGGTCCAGAGCACACAAGAACACGTCGAGTCGACACCCCTTTGGCTTTGGGCAGTTTGAGCTAGGGCACGCCCTGCACACAGTCACCCGCGACCTCGCGGCCCACACCCGCTTCAGCCCCAGCTCCCCCTCCCCCTCTAGGGCCTCCCCCGTGCAGAATGCCCCGGAACCCCGGCCCACGCCCTCCTTGTTTCCCGCCCCGACTCCAGGTCACGCCCTGCATGGAGTGCCTCCGGGCTCTCCACCCCCCCCCAGAACCTCACCTCGGCTCCGCTAACCCCGCCCGGACCCCCCCCCGCTTGAGCGCTTGGAGACACCTTGGCTTGCGAGAGTTGGTGAGGATGTGGAGAAGGAGGAAAGCTCATGCACTGTTGGCGGGAATGCACATTGGTGCGGCCGCTCTGGAAAACAGGGTGGGGGGTTCCTCAAAAAATGAAAAACAGAATTGCCACACGATCCAGCAATTCCACTCCTGGGTATTTACCGGAAGAAAACAAAATCCTGATGGGAAAAGAGCTATGCACCCCTGTGTTCAGCGCAGCGTTAGGTACAGCAGCTAAGAACCTAGTGTCCGTCCATAAATGAATGGATAGCAAACGTGGTACTTGTGTGGATATAGACACACGCACACAGGAGAACATTACTACGCCCTAAAAAGAATGAGGGCTTGCCGTTGGCTACACCACGGAGGGTATTATTGCTAAGTGAAGTCAGTGCAAAAGAACATGACAAATACTGGGGCGCCTGGGTGGCTCATCGGTTAAGCGTCCGACTTCGGCTCGGGTCATGATCTCACGGTCCATCAGTTCAAGCCCCGCGTCGGGCTCTGTGCTGACCGCTCAGAGCCTGGAGCCTGCTTCAGATTCTGTGTCTCCCTCTCTGTGACCCTCCCCTGTTCATGCTCTGTCTCTCTCTGTCTCAAAAATAAATAAGTGTTTTTAAAAAAATTAAAAAAAAAACATGACAAATACTGTGTGATTTCATTGATATGCGAAGTCTAAAAACCCAAACAAATGGATAAATAAACAAAAAGGCAGAAACGGACCCATACAGACCGAGAGCAAACGGATGGCTGCCAGAGGGGAGGGAGGGGGCCGCATGGGCAAAATGGACGAAGGGGAGTGGGAGATACAAGCTTCCGGTTAGGAGGTAAGTCCGAAGATAAAAAGCGGAACATAGGGAGTATAGTCAGTGGTGTGGTATCAGGGTTTATGCTGACAGATGGTAGCTACGTGGTGGTAAGCGTAGCATAACGTAGAAACTTGTCAAATCAGTATGTTATGTGCCTGAAACTAATGTAACATCATGTGTTGACTGTAGTTCAATTTAAAAAGTAAAAAAATAAATAAATAACCATAATAAGCCATCTGGCATTACTCTGGTCCACTTTTTTAAGTGGTTATCGTATATTAATCCGTTTAATCCTCACTTCAAAATACCTATGATGCAGGGACACCTGGGTGACTCAGTTAAGTGCCTGACTCTCCGTTGCGGCTCAGGTCGGGATCTCATGGTTCATGAGTTCAAGCCCCGCACTGGGCTTAACCTTGAACAGTGCAGAGTCTGCTTGGGATTCTGTTTCTCTCTCTCTGTCTCTGCCCCTCCCCTGCTTGTGTTCTTTCTCTCTCTCTCTCTCTCTCTGTCTCTCTCAAAATAAATAAATAAACCCCCCAAAATACCTATGAGGTAGACTACTATTATCCCATTTTATAGATGAAAAAAACTGAGGTACAAAGAGGTTAACTTGACGAGAGGAACACAGCCATTAGATGGCAGAGAAAGGACCCAGGCTGTTTGAGTGTGGAGTCCGTGTACCGTATCCCGCCTCTCATGATATTACCGTCCCATTTAATCGCTTTAACAACCTGGTAAGTACTCTTGTTATTTGTTTTCTAGATTTGGCCACAAAAACAAAACACGGAAGTGACTTCTCTGAGTTCACCCAACTAGGAGGTAGTGGGGCAGGATACAGCCCACGCTGGTCCCTTCTGTGGTACCCAGGACTGCAGTCAGCCCCAGGAGACTGAGTCCCTGATATCTTTCTTGTCCCTGTTCCTGCTTAGGTGTTCCTGAAGAGCGACCGTGTGGCCCGCATGGTCCAGAGCGGGGGCTGCTCCGCCAATGACTCCAGGGAGGTCTTCAAGAAGCACATTGAGAAAAGGGTGCGCAGCCTGCCCGAGATAGATGGCCTCAGCAAGGAGACCGTGCTGAGCTCCTGGATGGCCAAGTTTGATGCCATCTACCGCGGGGAAGAGGACCCCAGGAAGCAGCAGGCCCGGATGACAGCCAGCGCAGCCTCTGAGCTGATTTTGAGCAAGGAGCAACTCTACGAGATGTTCCAAAACATTCTTGGGATCAAGAAGTTTGAACATCAGCTCCTATACAATGCATGCCAGGTAAGGTGTCTGTCACCTGGGCCCAGCACTGTGAGTGAGTAGGGTCACATTATGACTTCTGCATGCCCTAGGCACTGTTGTCTTCAGGGGACGTTTCTTGATTTAAAAAAAAAAAAATTAGAAGTTATATTTTACAACTGCATTGGTAAAAGTTGAGTATAATCTAGGCCAGAATATGTTCATGTTCATCTTCTGGTTTTAAAAAAATACATGAAAACATTTTTGCAAGCTCCTAAAAGTCTTGTGGGCTCTACGTACTGTGTACAGCCTGTCTCATAGGTAGGTTGGTTTTAGGAGTAAGGACTGACTCCTTTGTGTTTCCTGAAAAAGCTGAAAGCTCAAAATAATTTTTTAAAAAAGATTGTTTTGCCTTTGAAATATATGATGCTTACCAGGTGAGTGGCTTATGATTCCTCAGCTTGGGAGACAACTGAACTTAGTACCTCATCATCAAGAGTAATTATTTAAAATAGAAAGCTTCCAGAGGGCCGGAGTGTATCATATCATTAACAATATATTAGTCACACTATGAATTCCAAGTGGATTTGAGGGGGCTAGCTGAGACTCTGCTTGGACCCATCCAAAGTGGGTCTCTATTTTCTCTGGATCAGGGGTTATCCAGCCAACAAATACTTTGCAGCATCCACAGATTTGAGTAAGTGTCCCTTGGGAGCATTTTTCAAATTCACATCCCCAAGCCCCAAACCTAGAGATTCTAATTCTGCATTCTCAGGACAGGGCCCAGGAATCGGCACTTGAAACTAGGGCTTCCCTTCCTGGTAGTTTTACTGCCCTTCTCCTTCTAAGAACCATTGAAGAAACCCAGTTGTGCCCTAATTTCCCTGGGCTAACTCTGCCCCTCGCATAGGTTAAATTAAGACACTATAGTGTATTGGCTGAGTTGTGCCTTGCTCAGAATCAGACAGACCGAGGTAAATCTTACTATGACCTTCGCCAGTTTTGTGGCCTTGGGGAGTTAGTGAACCTCCTCACCCATGAGCTTGGAATGAAATTGTTCTAAGGATTCAATGTGTATAAAGCCCAGAGCAACGTGGGACACTTTATAAATGGTAGCAGTTAAAATATATGATAGTCTACCAGAAGAGGCAAAAAGTCAACAGACAGTATCAGAATAGTGCCATACAAACTTAACATAAGAACTACAAGATCTTAGGGTGCCTGGGTGGTTCAGTTGGTTGAGCATCAGACTTTGGCTCAGGTCATGATTTCCCGGTTCGTGGGTTCGAGCCCCGTGTCAGGCTCTGTGCTGACTGCTCAGAGCCTGGAGCCTGCTTTGGATTGTGTGTCTCCCTCTCTCTCTGCCCCTCCCCCTCTTATGCTCTGTCTCTCAAAAATAAATAAATGTTTAAAAAAAATTAAAAAAAAAGAACTACAGGATTTTGAGGCTTACTTCTTTCCTTCCTCATGGCTACTTTCTAGTTCAAGGAACCAGCATCTCTTACAGGATGACCACAGTGTCAACCCAGCTGGTGACCCTGCCTCCCCTCTTGCCTCACAATAATATGCCCACCACACACCAGCTAGAGCAAGTTTTTTAAAATATAAATTGGACCTAGGGCACGTGGGTGACTTAGTAAAGTGTCAGACTCTCGGTCTCAGCTCAGGTCTTGATCTCAAGGTCATGAGTGCAAATCTCGCATGGGGTTCTGTGGTAGGTGTGGAGCCTTCTTAAAAAAACAACAACATATGTTGTATATTATGTTATGTTATGTTATATTATGTTACGTTATATTATATTATATTATATTATATTATATTATATTATATTATATTATATTATATTATATGGATAACATTGCTTTTCTGTTTAAGAATTCCAGTAGCACCCCAATACCTTTAAAGTGACATCCCAGCTCCTCACTAAGGCTTGAGGCAGTGCATGAACCACTCTTGCTCACCCCGCTTTTCCCACACGCTCGCTCACTGGCTTTCATTCTGTCTCCCCAGCACACCAAATTGATTCTGGGTCTTTGCATTTGCTTCTCCTTCAGCTTAGAATGCTTTTTGCCGAGACCTTTCCATGACTGCCACAGCTTAAATGTCAAGTTCTCCAAGAGCTCTTCTAAGACCATCCCATCAAAAGTGGGTTTTTTGCCTACATTTCACATTCACTCTCTATCTCATCCTTTGTTCCATTTTTATCCCGGCTTTTGCCACTATTTTCTATTCCTTGTTCATCTATTTTTACCTGTTTATTCCCTGTCTCACACTTAGGAAGGTGGTGATTCATCTTTGCCTTATTCACTAGTATTTCCATGAAACCCTGGCATGAAACAATTCTCGGCACATAGAGGTGCTCAATAATTGCCTACTGAGTTAATAAATGGATGATTGCAGTTTATTTTAACTGGTAGATAGGGTCTTGTTATCAACCATTATGGCTCACCCAGAACTTACCGGATATTTTAGTAAGTAGGAATCTGTTTATCATTTCATAATACAATATATACGTTATGTTCCTATTTTCTACTCAGTCGACTTCAATTCAGAATGCTGATTGCCAACCCAAAGGTTGATGTTTCCTTTGCTGGGTCGAGAAATATTTTGAAATGACCAAATAAATCTCAATATGAAATTAAATTAAAATTTTCTTTTTGTATCAAATAATTGCTACATCCCTACATGGCACTTTTAGAATGGGGTAAGCAGTTGGTATTCCTACCTATCGCCAGGACCACCTTTTCTCCCACAAGAATATGGGTTGTCAAATGAACTGCTTGAGTTATGAGTAACCCTCAGAATGACAGAGCTGGTTAAGGGTTCCTAAACCTGCTAGTCACAAAATGATTCCGGGGATTAATTTTTCTTCTTATTACAACAGCTTGTTGTGCTTATTTTCTGCCCTTGTTCAAACAGCAGCATTATTGGAATGAACGCGTCACCATGCCAGATCTCATCTCCGTGTTTTTGGTTAAGTGGCAGGACTATGTTTTCCCCTAAAAATGAATGATTTAGACTCATAATTTCAACATGTTTTCCATGAGTTAGACAAGAAATATAGTACTACTGTTGACCTAAACAAAGAGGTAAACTGAGGCAAGCTCAAACTTGTTAAAAAGATGAGTGTATTCAGGAATAGCAGAGGAATTGCAACTCAGGGCACACAAACTATAGCAAGCTGTAGGCGAGTCTGTTGAAGGTTTGGAGTAGGCTATATTTAAATCAGTCTCTCAGTCCTTAAGTGTTGTTTTCCTAAGGACACACGCATGAGATTTTTCCATTTTATGTCCTCTGGTTCCATTTTAGACTGAAATTCCTTCCCCCTTCCCCCTTTTGATCAAGATCTTTTTCAGGAAACACCTCTGGTCAATTATGCCATTCAGATTTTTTTTTTTTTTAAGTGTAATTGGCTCCTAGATAGCTCGTATTCTATGTCCCATGGAGCTTAGGAAAGTAGTGCACAGGTGTCTTCTCCCATTAAGCTGAGGAGGACCATCCTCAGGGGTCTTGTCCCACGGAGGAGGGCAACGATATAGAATTTCACTTGCCTCTCTTGAACAACAAGAACATTGAGAATGAAAAATCTCAGCTATATCCCTCTGATGGAGGACAATTTAGTTCCCACGGTCAGTTGAATTCTAGCAAAGGTCTTTGAAAGGAAAAGAATTTTATTTTGTACATACATTTGGGAATAAGGCATTTTTTGACTGATACCAAAGAGTAGATATTTAATTAAAAACTTAATCTAGGGACCAAAAGCCCAGTGATAGCTATTGACTGAAATGCACTTCTCGACCAGCTTCCCCACCTGCTATATTTAGCTGATCAAAAATGTCCCAAGTTCCAGGAGCCTGGTCAACTACTGCTAGCAACTTGATATTGTCCTTCAGTATTTTTAGTTCTTGTGTTTATTTTCCCTGACTTACTAGCCTAAAAACAAAGTTCTCCTCCAAGTAGGGCACGGGTTCCTCTCTGCTGAACAGTGAAGAGGGTAAGGGCTCTGTAGTTTTTGTAGGGCTATTTCTGCTAGGCTATCTGTTTGGGTTTGTTGATGTTCAAAAGCTCAGATAAAAACATTGAGGGTGGTAGAGATAAGTGTAGAAAGATTGTGAATTGCTTTTTCAAGGTCTGCTACTCCAACCTAAGCTAAAAAGGTTCTGATGGAAGCCTCCACCAAACCCTTCCTATCTACTCTAGAGTTGTATGTAACCAGCCATCCAAAATCATAACCTTCAGAATTCTGACATGTCTTTTTAAATTGATAGAAGACCACAGATTAGGTATATAAGCAGTAAAAGGAAGAGTTTTTCTAATTTCAGGGTCAGAAGTGAGGCCAGTGATCCCCAAACAAGTCTTCCAGTTAAAGGGAAGTGTGGGCAGTGGGATATTTCAGACTTAAAAAAGAATGAAATCTTGCCATTTGCAAAAACATGGATGGATCTGGAGAGTGAAATAAGTGAAATAAGCCAGTCTGAGAGAAAGACAAATTTTAGTCACAGGTTGCTGTTGGGTAATGTAGTCTAAGAAAATTTTGCCAGGCAAGATATAACATATTTTAAAAACCATAAATGTTTTCATGTTCTAAAGCTATATACACTGAATGTTCAGATCAGTATTGTGTTCTTCCTTGAGATCTTGTTTTTTCTCTTCTATACAACAATTTGGGGGGGTGGAATGAAGCATTCAGAGAACTTTGCTTCCAGGGAAAGTTTAAAGTTTAGCATTAAATTAGACCTATTAATAACATCAATCAATCAATCAATCAATCAATAAAAGGAAGTGTAGGGTACATGTTTCTTCCGCATCAAAAGAAATACCCAGTGTCTTCTAAGGCACAGTTGGGTCTCTTTGCCCAGATATTTTTAGCTGGAATAAAAGAGGGGATCTCATGATCAGAAATATAATCACTTATTCAGAGCACACTATAATCTGATTCACTAGCATTGTGGGAATGACTACGTGAGCACCTTATATTTTTGTAGATCTGAAGTAACGAGAGAGCTGTTCTAGTATAAGTAAGATTTTGGTAGAGATGCAGAAGATTTCTAGGAGAAAAATAAGTTGAATTAAATTTCCTCCATTCCCCACATTTTTTTTTTTGTTAATTCCCAGTTAAGTCCCAATGAGTGGGAGTACATCAGCTTCTCATTTTCTAGTATTATTAGTTTTCATTGCCCCACTATAAAGATACATTAAGGTGAAACAGTCTTCTAGATTCCTATGGGAGTGAATTCATGTTCACCTGGTTATATAAAATAGTATAGTTACAAATATTTAGTGGGAGCTATCTAAGAGTTTTGCCATTCCCATCGTTAAGTTTTCAGAACATAATGATTTTGGGTAAGCGTCCAAACCTGAGTGAGGCGTATTCCATTATGATTAGGGAGTACTTGAAGGAAAGCCTTAATATTTGGTGCCAGTTTTCTGAAAGGGAGGACATGTGTGGTTTCACAGGTATCAAAGGAAAATCTGATATCCTTAGCAACTAGGTTTTGCCATCCTTCTAAAGATGGTGGTCAGGCCAACAATTCAGGTTCATCGTGAGTATATTTGCTCTGGCTCAAATCCAACAATCGATTAGGTTAGCAGAATCAAAGAGTCTTTTAAAGTGGGGTAAAAGGATGTTTAAAGCTAAAGGAAATAATGTTAGAAAAACTAGGGAAAGGATAACTGAAAGTCTGAATGACAGGGTTCAACTAAATATAGAGTGAGAAGAGAGAGGCCTGGTCCAGATATCTTGGGTAAGCTGTCTACTTTAGATATCAGATACTTTAGTGACTATAAATCTTCAGTTTTAGGTGACTATTTGCGGCATGGGTCCATTCAAGTTTGGGGGCTTTGCTTAGATGTGACCCTTGTATCCAGGAGTCTATTCCTTGAATTTGGCTGCACAGGAATTAGTTAAGGACACCTGTGAGGAGCCTTTCCAGCAAGGTTGAAGAAAGTCTTTTTGGAGATGTATTTTCCAATAGATGAACTCTCTAGGCTGTTATGTGTGATGCTTGATGTTTTCATCTCCTGGGAGCACTGTGGAAAGATTTGTTCTATCAGAGCATGATTACTTTTTTATAGACTTCATTGGGCCTTTGCAAAATTGAAGTATATCGCCCTTTATTTATTGGGGGCAAAATAAGCAAGGCCTAAATGTATCAACCGCCCTGTAATTATTTCAAAAGGCAAAAGAGGTTATGTATCCCAATGGTAATTGGTCTAAGATTTAGAAGAACCAATGGTAACGCTTTTGGCCAGAGTACTTGGAAGATGTCAGTTGAGCTAAGTCTTAATAAATCCATTTGTACATTCAACCAATCCTGAAGACTGAGGATAGTAAGCACAGTGAAAGTGCTACAGAACTGGCCAAGCAGAATGGCTTGTTGAAGGATTTGACCAGTACAGGGGGTTCCCTAATCTCTGTGAAGTACAAGGGATGTTCCCCAAGTGGGAATAGTCTTTTCTAATGGGACTTCAGGTACAGAAGAGGCCGTTACCGGTCTACATGGGAAAGCTTCAGTCCATTGTGAAAACATGTAAACCATTACTAGGATGTAATTACAGCCATGAGATGGGGGCAATTGTGTGAAATCTTTGCCAAACCTCCGATGGTTCATTGGGTAAATTAAAATGTTAAGGGGCAATCTGGATAGGCTTCCCTGGGTTAAACTTAGGACAGGTGGAGCAGTCGCAAGAGGTACTTTTTGTGGTGTTGCCAATGTTTCCCCAACAGTATTGATTCATGAATGTTTTTTTCACAGTTGGCCAATGATTTAATTCATGTACGGCAGTTAAAAATGGAAATTTTCAAATTTCTGGCAGGAACAGTTTGTTGTTGGGTCTGAACCAGACTTCCTTTTCTTCATGATACCAACAGCCTTTAGATCTCCAATTTTGTTTTTCCTATTCGGGGGCCAATGGTTGTATTTTGCTGCTTAATTTTCTTTAGCCAGCCTGAGGGTGAGTCGTTTTCTGGACCGTAACAGGTTTGCTCCATGAATCCCAAAAAGCAGCATTTTTGAGTTGTTTGGTTGGTTGGTTGGTTGGTTTTTTGGTTACGTTTTGTTTTTATTTTTGTTTTTGTTTTTTTGTGGAGACATCAATGAGGTGGTTTCCTTTGGCTTCCCGGGAGTCAGGCTTAGAATGCCTAAAGACGTTAATAATATCTAGAGCTGCTGGCAAAAGCCTAGCATATAATAAATTTGGGGCATAAGGACCATTTTAAATTTTGTCTCCCCTGAAAGTAAGGAAACCTCATTTCCATTGCATTCCAAAATCATGGGCTACTCCAAAGGCATATTGACGATCAGTATAGATGTTTGTGGTTCTACCTTTAGCAAGAATATATGCTTGAGTAAGAGCATATCATTTAGTTTCTTGGGCTAATGTGGCCGAAAGGAAGTGAGCGGCCTCAGTGGCTTCAAAAGGATTTGATATTGCATATCCAAAACAGTGTTGACCATTTTCATTTTTCAGGTGAGAGCCATCAATAAATCATGAGAAGTCAACATTGGTTGAGGGGGTTTCTTACAAGTTATCACAAGAAGTTCATAGGTAGTCCATCAAAGTCAAACAGCATGGGCGGGGTTTCATTCGTGGAAGAAGGTAGAAGGGTAGCACTGTTGAAATTATTACAGTGAATAAGAGTGATATGAGGGGTAGTTAGCAAGAGAATTTCCTAAGAAGATGGCTTGCTGAAAGGTGTTGGGTGCAGTGTGAGCTTAAGAGAGCTTCGACAGCAGGAGGTACAAAGATGGTAAAGGACGAACCCCGTGACTGTTTTTTCAGTGGCCTTAACTAGAAAGCCAGTCCAAAGTCATCAGGGATAAGTAACCTCAGGCCACGGGATCTAATTGTTGGCTGCAGTAACTCAAAGGTTGGTTATTAGCTCCCATGTTCTGGGCTAAGTATTATGAATGTATTCCCTTCTTTTTTATATACAAAAAGGAAAAAGTGTAGCTAATAGTCTGGATGACCAAGGGTGAGTAGATTTACTAAGTTTTTCTTCAAAGTTTTAAAGGCCATGTCAACTTGGTTTCCCCAGATAATGGGGTCAGGTTTAGTGGTTTTTAATAAGACATAGGTGCTGGGCCATTATAGACAAGTTTAGAATCCAGTTCCAAAAATAACCAACTGTCACAAGAAAACCTGTCATTGACATTTGGCTTTACGTTTGGGGAACCTCAAGATGCCATGAAATCTATTAGGATCTAGATGTAACCGTTCTTTTGAGACTAAATACCCTAAATATCAGACTCGAGTTTGAACAAATGGCAACTTTTCCTTTGAGACTTTGTGTCCCTTAATTGCTAAGGGTTTTAACAGGTGCATACTGTCTTTTTGTGAGGAGGCTTAGCAGGGCGAGCAGAGAACTAATGCATCTATCTATTGTAGTAAGGTGAAACATCTACAAAACTTTGTATCAAATAGGTCAGCTTCAAAAATTTGTGAGAAGTAAGGATTCTCAATAAAATCTTGAGGCATTACTATCCAGGTATACTGTCCTTTTCGGTAAAGACAAAAAGATATTTGTTAGCCTTATCAACTGGAACGCTAAAGAATGCACTGCATAGGCCGATTATGATGAAAATTTTGCTTTCAGTAGGGATAGATGCCAGTAACTCTGGGGATTAGGAATGACAAGATGGTGAGGAATAACGATGTTATTTATTGCTCAGAGATCTTGGACAAATTTCCATCCTTGACCACTAGGTTTTCTTACAGGTAAGAGAGGGGTATTAGGATTGCAAGCGGATAAGAAATGCCTGTGCTTTATAATCTTCCCTGGTACATCTATTGCCCTATAAACTTCTTTGTTCATAGGGTGTTGACTGATTCTGGGGAGAGGTTTTGTGGCATCAATTTGGATCTTAATTTGGGGCACCATGAATCCTGCATGTGTCCTTGGAGGATTTTACCCGTAGAGCAGGGTACTAAACCTAATAATGGGGACGAGTCTGAAGTTTGATCTTCCCTTGTTGGTAAAGTACTTGTGAAAGTAATAGGGTTTGGATTTTCTTGAAGATTAAATTCAGTGGATTTAAATTCAGAGGCGTCTAACTCAAGAGTTATCTTCTCCCTTTCCAGAAAAGGAAATGGTAATGCAATACTTTTCTAGAAAACCCTTGCCCTAATAACTGGGTGTGAGCTGATTCACTGAGGAGAAATGGAAGTTTATCTTGCAAATGTCCCAAGCAGAAGTGTATATGTTTGTAAGTAGGAACATACTGTGGTTTATTTGAGCCCCCTCCCCCTTACTTGAATGAATGTATTACTCCAAGGGGGAATTGTTTAATTGCAATGGGGTTGGGCACTGATAGAGTAGTTCTTGTGTCAGTTAATATTATAAGAGGTTCATCCTCATTCTGGAGAGTAGTTTCCAGAATGACAAACAGTCCCTGGGTTTCCTTAGAGTCTCATCCTGGGGATGAGTCTGACCCTTGGCTCTTGGAAAGAGTCATCTGACCCTTGGCTCTTGGAAAGATTCATCACCTGAATCTTTTTAATTTGTAGCCGTCCTTTCTCTGATTGCTGGGTTTTTTTATGATAATGACATAGTCCAGTCAGAATTTGCTTGGGAGATTTCATCTGATGAAGGTGGGGATTTAAAATTTTAGGGGCGCCTGGGTGGCTCCGTCGGTTAAGCGACCGACTTCGGCTCAGGTCATGATCTCGCGGTCCGTGAGTTCGAGCCCCACGTCGGGCTCTGCGCTGACAGCTCAGAGCCTGGAGCCTGTTTCGGATTCTGTGTCTCCCTCTCTCTGACACTCCCCGTTCATGCTCTGTCTCTCCCTGTCTCAAAAATAAATAAAACATTAAAAAAAAAATTTAAAATTTTAGTTACCCTTCTTTCGGAATCATCTTCTAGGATGTGGGCTAGCTGATTAGCTAGATTGACAAGATCAAGGTTGGTATGGGTTGTCTTGACGAACAGAGATAGGTCTCTGTTTAAATCACTTATAAACATTGAATTAACGGCTACTGTGGTAGCTTGAATGTCCATAGGGTGTCCAGAATTTTCTTTTAAAAAAATATGGAGTATGCTATAGTAATCATGAATAGATTCATCAGACTTTTGGGTACATGCCTGAATTTGTTGCAGTCTCCCAATTTAGGGAAAGCCCTCAGAATGGCCAGATGCAGCCTTTTAACTATGACACAAGCTTGGTCATGTAAAAGAGCTGGCGGTTGACTTATTTGGAATTCTAAAGGTGGTTTGCGGCTTTCTCAGTTAGCCGCTTTCATCCAGTGCTGGCCTTGACCTTCTCCAACAAACATATAGACTAACTGATAAAGATTGGAGACATCAGGCGGATCATTTTGAACGACAGTATTGAATTCTTCAGCCAATCTATGAGGATCCTCACTCACATTGAGAAAATCTGTTACTGTAGCTCTAAGTTCAGCTTTCGTGCGTGGGACATAAGAAATTAATAATGTAGCAGGGTCCTCAGAAGTTCTGGTTCTGAAAGGGGGAGTTTTAACAGGCTCAGTTGGCAAGGTTTCAGCACTAGAGAAGAAGGGAGTTGGGATAAAAGAAGGGGTTATAAGAGGGCAAAGGTGGGTACAGCAGAGCTGGAGCAGTGGCGTTAGGAGAGACCTCACTGCTGCCGCGAGGGAGAGACTTCAGATGCTTCTTTATTTGCTCTTACTGCTTGTTTACTTCAGTTAACTTAAAAAGTAGTATTTTGTAGACAGGTAATTTTAGAACCCCAAATACTTTTAGAGCCTCTAGGTACCAATTAAAATAGCTCTCCCGTTCAGATTGTTTGTTCTCTTGCCATGGACTTCTAATTTAGTCCAGAGAAAAACGAGTCTGGGGAGACTGAAGGTTCCCCGTAATAGCCATTGAAGTTCTACATTATCCTTAGTGAGGTGGTCCATTTAGTAAAAAAAGGACATGAGGAGAGACCATAGTTTTTTAACATAAAACCAGCTGCAGGCCCTGAGGGAAGGCCACCCTTAGAACATTTAGATGATTGGGATCCCACAGCTTAGCGGTTTTCCTGAGAGCCAAAGAAAAATCACTAAACAGCCTGATGGGTATGTTTCAGGGTTGGACGTGGTGTTTTGGTTTACCGTGTGCCTTTCATGAGATGCGTTTTTGTTTTTCCTGGCAGACACCCTTTCCTCTAATGTTCTAACTGGTGACCAGGTGTCCCTTGTTGTATAGAAATTATCTTGCAGTTGAGAGACAAGCTAATGTCACTATGGCCCTCTGTGACCAACTTACCCTCTCGGGCGGGGCTCTTGCTCTGGAGACTGGTCTCTCACAAGGAGGTGGTGAGTGTTCTTGTAGCATTTATTGTTCTACCCATGCCCACCAGTATCACTCCATTTTTTTTCTCTCAAAACTTTAAATGGAATTTTACCAAAATTTTAGCGTACTTCAAATAGGTACTTTAAATACTTAAAATGCCTTTACACAGAGCTTGAATCAGAAAGCTCCACTAAGGGGAGGGAGCTCAGAATCCAAAAGAATTCACCAAACTGAAAGTAAACAGTGACTCATGGAAGCAGTGAGCTCAGGAGGCTCATTGCGGCTTGCTTGACTCTGAAGGTTGTCATCCTTCAGGGGTCATCTCCTTCTGATGCCACTTCTAATGTCAAGAAATCTTGACCTAAATGAAGAGGTACACTGAGGCAAGCTCAAAATTGTCAAAAGTGTATTCAAGAACAGTAGAGGAATTGCAATTCAAGATGTGCGAACTGTACCAAGCTGTAGATGAGTCCACTGAGGGTTTGAGATGGGCTGTATTTAAGAGCAGGGAATGTAAAGAAGGGGGAGTCTAGTTAGTCTATTAAAATTAAAAACGAGGGGCGCCTGGGTGGCGCAGTCGGTTAAGTGTCCGACTTCAGCCAGGTCACGATCTCGCGGTCCGTGAGTTCGAGCCCCGCGTCGGGCTCTGGGCTGATGGCTCAGAGCCTGGACCCTGTTTCTGATTCTGTGTCTCCCTCTCTCTCTGCCCCTCCCCCGTTCATGCTCTGTCTCTCTCTGTCCCAAAAAAAATAAATAAACGTTAAAAAAAAAAATTAAAAAAAAAAATTAAAAACGAGACCAGCTCTGGAAAGTTCTTGAGCAGACAAAACCAATCCAGTCATACAGAGCTCAATTCAGCTTATTTTGTGAGACCAACCCATAATTTCATTTTTATGCATCTGGAAACCGTAAGCAAAACTTCCCAAGATTGAAATGAGGTAAACCCTGACCAACCCCTGATCATTTAAGAAAGTTCCAATATTATCAGTTTTCTGTAAATCAGGCGTTTACATAAAAGAATAAAGTCTTCTCACCCAAGACTAATAATTGCCCTCCTCCCCCCACCCCCCCGAGCTAAAAGAGAATTATAGGAAATGTAAAGGAAAGTATTTCTTAGGACAGAATATTTAAGGTATGTAATATATATATTTTTAACATTTATTTATTTTAGAGAGAGAGAGAGGGAGAGAGACAGAGCTTAAGCAGGGGAAGGAAGAGAGAGGGAGACACAGAATCTGAGGCAGGCTCCAGGCTTTGAGCTGTCAGCACAGAACCCGACGCAGGGCTCTAACTCATGAACCATGAGATCATGACCTGAGTCAAAGTCAGACACTTAACTGACAGAGCCACCCAGGTGCCCCTAAGACTTGTGCTATTATGTTCTACACTCCTATTCAGACAGTACAGTTGATTATTGCTTCATGGTTCACATCAGTAGAAATTAGGACGAAGAGCATATAAAGGTGATTCACGAAAGAAAAAGTATGAATTAATTCTAAACACATGATGATTTTTAAATTCCATATCTTCAGTAATCTGAGTTATATAAGTTATTGGTAAACAATAAAAGCATTTTTTTTTTAATTTTTTAACGTTTATTTATTTTTGAGACAGAGAGAGACAGAGCATGAACGGGGGAGGGGCAGAGAGAGAGGGAGACACAGAATCGGAAGCAGGCTCCAGGCTCTGAGCCATCAACCCAGAGCCCGACGTGGGGCTCGAACTCACGGACTGTGAGATCGTGACCTGAGCTGAAGTCGGACGCTTAACCGACTGAGCCACCCAGGCGCCCCTAAAAGCATTTTTTAAAGTTAACATTGGTAGTGGTAATACACTGCAGATGATATAGGAATGGGTATTCTCAGAACTTACTGTTGGAATAATTTATTATTGCAAATTTTTCTGTAATCTGTTAATTTACAGTACAGCAGCTTTACAATGGGCAAATCTTTTAAGTGTTCATTTTTGAGAGAGTACAAGCAAGGGAGGGGCAGAGAGTGGGGACAGAGGATCTGAAGTGAGCTCTGTGCTGGCAGCAAAGAGCCTGATGCTGGGCTCGAACTCATGAACCGTGAAATCGTGACCTGAGCCAAAGTTGGACGGACACTCAACCAACTGAGTTGCCCAGGGCAATGGGCAAACCTTTTAATGTCGAGGCTCTACCTCTAGCAATATGTTATGTGTAAATACTCAGAGATGTGTACAAGAGAATGAAGCCCAAGGATGTTCACTGCAGAGTTCTATATAACAGTGAAAAACTGGAAACTAATTCCCAACAGTAGATTAACTACTTAGATATTGATTTAACCATATGAGAGAATACTCGTTAGCTAATAAAAGAGCTGTTGAAGGAGAAATCTTACTATGTGGGAAAAGGTACACTAGATATTGCTAACTGGAAAGTCAGGCAAGGAAACAGTATGAAGGCATACTCTCTTTTTTTATGGAAAAAGTAATTGATGGGCAAAAAACAATATCTTAACCATGTTGATCTTTAGAGATAGCATTATGGTTGATTTTTAAGGTTTTCATATGTGCTCCTCTATGTTTCCAAATTTTCTTCCCTAAACATATAGGTGTTTTGTCAATAGAAGCAAATGGCAAAAATCTCAACCAGGAAGCTAGGAAAACCATAGGATAGGGAGAAAATGATCTTCTGCATTGTTTTCTAGATTGCAGCCATTACTCTGCTACCTTCATGATTTTTACCATTTCCAAGTGCTACCCGTATGATTATTTAATATTTTTTTAAATTTTTTTAATGTTTTTTAACTTATTTTTGAAGGAGAGAGAGAAAGAGACAGAGAATGAGCGGGGGAGGAGCAGAGAGAGAGGGAGACACAGAATCTGAAGCAGGCTCCAGGCTCTGAGCCGTCAGCACAGAGCCCGACGCGGGGCTCGAACTCATGAACCGTGAGATCATGACCTGAGCCGAAGTCGGACACTCACCCAACTGAGCCACCCAGGCATCCCTGGTTATTTAATATGTCTAATTAAACTGATTCTTAGGTTTTTAACCTATCCTTATCTTTAGAAGTGATATATTCGACATCCCAGCTTTTATGTTCTAGTTATTCTTTTTGTTAAACAATATGCATTAAAGCGAAACATAACCCTTAAAATAGAAGCTCTTCATCAGTTGGTCCTCTTATGTCATGTCACACCACCAGTGAGTGACTACCAGTGAGTGGGAGGCTTGGCTGGGGCAACCAGGGCCCTAATATGCTGAGGCTGGGTGGATGGAACTTTCTGACGCCATCCCTGGAAATAGCCTCAGACTGACCAGAACAGCTTTCACATGAAGTGTTCCCACGCCCTGCAATCAGATTTCAGAAATTATAGATTCACTCACTTACTTTCTCACAGAGTCCCCTCAGCTCTTCAGAACTCTATCAACTCACAGGAGCAAAGATGCACAAGTAATAATGATACGGCTTACTTTCTCACTGTGCTCTGCTTAAATTGTTTCCTGTTTTGTTTTGTATTGTCTGGACCTCCTTCTCCTTATGAGGCAAAGCAATTCCCAGGTGCTTCCAAAATCAGAAACGTGCAGTGTTTTCTTCTTATGAATATCACATCCTAGTAGAAGCTGTGATCTGATTTCTGGTACCACTTTCTGAAGGTTCCCGTAATCTCTCTTTATGACTTTCTGCCAGTAAGTGAAGCTTCCATCTCAAATGAGAAAGGACGTTTGTCAAAGAGTGATTATATCAGTTATGTATCAGTTGTCTGTTGTAACATGAACCATGTCTAGAAAAACATTAAAAAGAAACCCAGAGAGGCTTAACAAATGCTTCCATATTTGTGGCATGAATTTTTAAAGTCTGTTTTGTGTATTTGAGAATACACCGTTCTATCTCATGGAAGAGTTTGCTCATAGTCAATCTAATAATCAATGTAAAATAATTGGAAACTTGTGTTATGAAATCTGTGTTGTTTTTATTACCCTAGACTCTTGAGAGGAAGCAGACAATTATGTAGCTATTTGAATATTTGAGTTGAATTCGAAGCCTAACTTTAACAGTAGGGTAACATCTTTTGAGATTGGGTTGCATCGTTGACAAATGAGACTAAGACAGACCCGCTTTCTGCCTTCATAAAATGCAAAGAGGACAGTGGTGGTGGTGGTGGTGGTGTGGTATTTAAAAAGTTTTAAAAAGGCAAAGCACCAGTTCTCCCCCTTTCTCTTTAGTGGCCTCCAAATCTGGAGTTGGTTTGATGTCCAGTTGGACCAGATGTCTGCTGCTTCCTACCTACCCCTCTGCTTAACCGTACGAGTTATCCTTAATTGCTTCATTCTAAAGCATGTGGGTGTTTTCCCTTGAAAAACAGTCCTGAGGTGCTTTTTGGGAGGAGGGAGGTCTGTATGTTCATATATTTTCAAATGCAAATGAGCTCTTCTTGAAGAACCCAGCTAATTTTTACTCATGGGGGAGTATGATTAAGGAAGTCAGTTGTTTCCTCCTGTTTCAATTCGGCTTTTGGAGAAAGGTATTTCCGGTTGTGCTGTTACTAATGACATCCACGGCTCCTGGAAATATCAGCATGTGACTTTAGCCTTCACTCAGCCATCACTTGTGCCTAATGGCCAGCAGAGATAACGTGTATGCAGCTAACAGAAGACGACAGTGTTCTCTTCATCTATCTTCTCTGAATTTCTGGACTTTCTCACGTAACCTGGAAGCGTTGACTGGGAACACACGAATATGGTGTTCTGATCCATAAACACCTTTGCGTTTTCAATACTGAATTCCCCATTTTCAATATGTAAATTCCCCATCATTGCTGAAGTACTGATTTTCTTAACATTTCATTTCCTTCTCTCCAAACCATCTTCAATATGACCTTTGATGATGTGGTCATCTTATTACCGAGCTATTTCCCTTAGACTTGATTAGCACTTGGCAGCTTTTCAGATAGTTTATTAGACTCTGAAGAGAAACCTCAAATTATTAAGCTTTCAGTTGTGACCCGGATTACTGGGTTTTATCCATACCTCCTTATGGAGCCTTTAATCTATATATAAGTACATAGCTTTTACCTAATCCAGAAGTTTCCAGTAGATCTGTTAGCTAAGTATTTGCTTCTTGGGCCAGGCTCTATTTCTTAATCTATTTCTTGGCTTTCTAACACCAGTACGATTCTTTGTACATAATGGCCTTTCAATATATATCTACAGAAGAAATGTTTTGAAATCTGAGGGGGGTGGCAATGGCAGTCTAGTATTTCAACACTGTTACTTAGCAACATACTTTCATCATTCATTCATTCATTCATTCATTCATTCAACAGATGTTTGAAGCACTTACCATGCATTAGACACAGCAAGTTAGATGCTGGCCGTAAATCCTAAACTTTCCTACTTTGTCATAGAATGGCTCCTGACTTTCTTCCTCCCTGCTTACCAAGTACACCTCAGGAGGCACCTGGGTGACTCAGTTAGCTAAGCGTTCACCTTTGGCTCAGGTCATGATCTCACAGTTCATGGGTTCAAGCCCCGCACTGAGCTCTGTGCTGACAGCTCGGAGCCTGAAACCTGCTCTGGATTCTGTGTCCCCTCTCTCTCTGCCCCTCCCCCACTTGCGCTCCGTCTCTGTCTCTCTCTCTCTCAAAAATAAATAAACACTAAAAAAAATTTAAACACACCTCCCAAGACTTTATAGGTGTTATCCTACTTATTATATTTGTTTCCATTATATTGCTGTGTAACAAATTACCCCAGATGTCATGGCTGAAGAAAATATCCATTTATTATCTCACAGTTTTTGTGGGTCGGAAGTCTAGGCACAACATAGCTGGGTTGTTTGCTAGGGACTCGGAGGTTTGAATTATGGCTCTGACTAGGCTGTGGTCTCATCTGTAGGCTCAACAGATAAGGATCTGCTTCCAAGCTCCCTCATGTTGTTGGCATAACTCATATCCTTGCAACTCTAAGACTCCACAAAGCCAGCAGCACAGAGACAGAGTCTCTGGTGCTTCAAGTCTAATATTTCTAGACCCTCTTTTTTTTTTTAATGTTTATTTTTTTCGAGAGAGAATGGGCACAAGTGGGGGAGATACAGAGAGAGAGGGAGATACAGAATCTGAAGCAGGCTCCAGGGTCTGAGCTGTCAGCACAGAGCCTGGCACAGGGCTCAGATCCATGAATTGTGAGATCATGACCTGAGCCAAAATGGATTCTTAATTGACTGAGCCACTTAGGTGCCCCAAGACGCTCTTTTAAAAGGATCAGCTGGAGGGAAGCCTGGCTGGCTCAGTTGTTGGAACATGTGAGTTCCAGTCCCAGAATCGTGAGTTCCAGTCCCACATTGGGTGTATGTATGTATGTATTTACAGAGAGGAGAGCTTTTTTTTTTTTTTTTCTATTGCTTACTTATTTTTGAGAGGGAAAGAGACAACGTGGGTGAGGGGCGGATAGAGAGGGAGACAGGATCCGAAGTGGGGTCTACACTGACAGCAGCAAGCACGATGTGGGGCTCAAATTCATGAACTGCAACATCATGACCTGAACCAACGTTGGATGCTCAACCGACTGAGCCACCCAGGTGCCCCAAGATTACTTTAAATAAGTTAATTAAATAAAATATCCTATAAAAATAAAGGATTATCTAATTAAGTCAGACCCACCGAGGATATTCACTCTTTTCTGTTAAAGTCAATTGATTAACAGCTTTAATTACATCTGCAAAATCTCTTCGCTCTTGTTATGTGCTATTGATTAGAATAAAGTCGCAGGTTCTCCCCACACTCAAGGGAAGAGACTATGTGACTCACTGGGTGTCATCATAGAGTTTCTGCTATAGTGTTCTTCCCTCATCCCAGGTTTCTTTACATGAGGGACTCCTTCAAGTGTCAGTTTATTTTTTTAAATTTATCTATTTTTATGTTCATTTTATTTTAGAGAGAAAGCATGGGATGGGGAGAAGGGCAGAGGGAGGGAGGGAGGGAGAGGGAGAGACGGAGGGAGGGAGAGGGATAGGGAGAGAGGGAGAGGGAGGGAGAGAGAGAGGGAGGGAGGGAGGGAGGGAACCTTAAGCAGTCTCCACGTTTAGCACAAAGCCTTCTGCAGGACTCCATCCCACCATCCTGGGATCATGACCTGAGCCAAAATCAAGAGTCAGATGCTCAACTGACTGAGCCACCCAAGCGCCCTTTCAAGTGTCAATTTAAATGTAAGTTTTTTTGAGACACGCTTTCCCTCATTATTCTGCCTGTAATAAACTTTTCCTTGCTTTGTTTTTTATAACAGTGCCTTGTTAATTACCATCCTAGAACTAAATACAATCTGAAATTACCTTGGATACTTAGTCTTTTATTGACTATCAGACTACCTAGTTAAGAGCAAGCACTACAGGGGGCACGTAGGTGGCTCAGTCAGTTAAGTGGCTGACTTTTGATTTCAGCTCAGGTTATATCTCACAGTTCATGAGTTGGAGCTCCACATCCGGCTCTGTGCGGACAGTGTGGAGCCTGCTTGGGTTTCTCTCTCTCCCTCTCTCTCTCTGCCTCTCCCCTACTCACATGCTTTCTCTCTCTCTCAAAATAAATAAATAAACATTAAAAAAAAAAAAGAGCTTTCACTACTATAGGGCTAACACTTGTCACAATGCTTGGCACACAGTAGATGTTCAACTAAATATTAACTAAATCACTTATTGCAAAGGACAAGGCATTGCTGGCCTGCTGGGGCTAAATGCCCGTTTTCCGTAAAAGTATGTGTTTGGTGTTTTTCTTTTTTTCTGGTTAGGCACAGTGCAACAATGGAACAGGCATTGCAATCTGAGATCTGAAGCCACTAATACCAATCCACTAATACTCCTGTTTTATCGTGGGGATTTCACCTGAGGTTCTCTAGCCGTGAACTTTCCCTCGGGTCATACTCAACCTTTCTCTCCAATCATAGGGTTGAAGGAAGAGGTACATAAATTAAATCTTGCCTTTCTAAAATCATGCACTGCCTTTAACTATCTTTAGCTATTTGTTGGGCTTCTGGTTTCAATGGATTTACTTGCCAGTTTACTTTAATTTCAGCATTTGTGGGGTATTGTCAGAGGTCAAGATGTGTATATCACATGAGACGTTCTATTACGTTAGTAGGGGCAAAATTAGAGAGCATTAAAGATGTAAGGGGCACAGAGACAGCAGTATTTAGTTTCCCAGAGCAACAACTGTTCCAGAGCAATGATTTGTCATGATGAGGGTATCAGACAATTCTTCTGTATCAGTCCTTCCTAGATTACGTGGCAGATGTTTCTGTTTACCTGCACCTGCTGTTATTGAGAGACTAACTGCTATGGAAAAGTTGAAATTGAGAGAGGCTCTCTTGCATCTGAAGAACAGGGAGCTAGGTATGAAGTCCGCCTTCCAAACTGCTGTAGACATTTTAGCGATCTTTTCCTTAAGTTGCCAAGATGGAATCAAATACGCTCCTCTATTCAAAGTCTTCTCATAAGCACTGAACCACAAAATTGTAATCAGAGGCATTAAAGAGGTGTACTCTCAGAAAAAGAGACACAGAAGTAGTATTTTCTACTTTTGCCACTTTGCACTGAATGATGGAAGCTTTTACAAACCATCTAACACGGTGTTTTGCAAGTAAAGATTTTTTTTTACAAGTCTTCTGACATGGTTCACCAGCCCAGACTCCCCGTGGTAATGATTTGAACTTACCTTCTTCCTGCAGCACATAGCCTTCTTCCCTCTTTGGTGATTCAGACCTACCGTTAGCAGAAATGGTGGGTAGTGGAGTAGAGTGTACAGATTAAATTTTGTTAACCCTTTTAGTTTTGGGTTGTTTTTTTTTTTTTTACCTTTTTTAACGTTTATTCATTTTTGAGAGATAGAGACAAAGCGTGAGTGGGGGAGGGGCAGAGAGCGAGGGAGACACAGGATCTGAAGCAGGCTCCAGTCTCTGAGCTGTCAGCACCGAACCCCACGCGGGGCTCGAACTCACGACATGAGATCATGACACCCAACCGACTGAGCCACCCAGGCGCCCCCAATCCTTTTAGTTTTAATCCTTTCCAAAAATATGCATAAAATATCTTCGTTTTATTTCCTGCCCAGCTAGTGAATGCTTCTGTGTTAGGGAGGCCTCATGATCTATCTTCCGAACTTCCGTTTGAGCTGTATTAATGCCTGCCAAATATGAAGCATTTACTGTGTTCCGAGCACTAAGCCTAGTGCTTTACATATATTATCATATTGAATCCTACAGTAAGCTTGTAAACTAGATATTTTTACCCACATTTTAATAAAGAGCCTAAAAGAGAGAGAGAAGTTCACTGAGTTTTCCAAGGTCAAACAGGCTGTCAGCAGCAAAACCAAGATTTGAACTCAAGCTTGTATGACTCTGAAAGAAACTTTTTAACTCAATTGCTAAAGAGTTGTGATGTTCCATTGATATAGAAGGTTCTGGAGAATAAGTAGAAGCTTATGATCCTATCCATACTCTAGAAAAGATAGGTATGCACGTATTTTTTAAATCTTTTAGGTTTGTCTTTTTGTAGAGCCTGCTCCTTCCTCCCCGCGCCCTTCCCCCCCTAAAATTTATTACAGGCGAAGAAAGGTCAGCTGAGGACTCTTTATCTTGGCGAATTGTGATTTCACTGGATGTGTCTTTATTCAGTGGAGATGGCTTAGGTTTATGTCTGCTTCCCTCATTTGGGTTCAGGCAGATCAATACGATGTGTTTCCTGATTTAATTTTTGAAAACGTACTTAAAGCCCCACAGTGTTTAGCAGATGGTTAAGGACAGGAAATGCTTGTTTTTCTCATCCTGCCCTTGCTAGTGGACAATCGGGCCAATTGGATGATTTGAAAAAGGAACTGCTTTCACATCCTGAGTGTCCTCCTGGCAGGGCCGAGTGACCCCAGAATGGAAACAAAGTTGCTCTTTGGAGAAAGAACACCGCAAAAGCGTTCATGAATATTCAAATCATAAAGGTTTCAAAAGAAGAATTGCACCAGGATCTGGTAAATATTTTAGGCTTTGTGGGCCTTGCAGCCCATGCAGCAACGACTTAATTTTGTCACTGTAGCAAAGACAACCACAGAAATATGTAAAGGAAGGGGCGTGGCTGTCTGTGTTCCAGTAAAATTTTATTTACAAAAGCAGGTAGCTGGTGGATTTCACCCAAGGGCTGCAGGTTTTCAACCCCTGAGGTTAAATAATATGTCACGTTGTAACAAACAATTCTTGACTTTCCCCAAAGTTGCCCTATGGATAGAAGAGGTTACCTTTTCAACCCAAAAAGTTTTAACATAAAACTTAATCTATCCATTCATCCATTCTGTGAACAGTGGAGAGTGATGATTGTTTACAATGTTGGAAGGGAAGACAGTCATGTAACACAGAAGACAGGCATTGGCTATCGGCATCTGAATATACTACACTCGTTACACTTTTTTTTTTTCCATTTTGAGTGGTTGGTTTTATAAGTGAAAGTAGATTTTAATAAATAAAAAATATTCAACACTGAATTGACCTTACCGTTCAAAATCTTGTACAAGTCACTTCCCTAAAATGGGCTTGTCTATAAAATGGGAATAATAACAGAATGTGCTTTACAGTATTTATTATGAGGCTGTGATAAGGTAATGAATAAATCACTTAGCACCATGCTTGGTATATAAGCATTTTTGAAAAATTTAAACTATCGTTATCATTTCTTATTGTTGGTACTTGAGCCCGGGCTTGGTCCATGATTAGGGGTTTACCAACAGTTAATCTTTATAGGATTTCATATCCAAATCCTTCATCATGGTTATAACTTAACTGTAGTATTGTGCAGAAATTAAGCATTGAACACTACTGGCTGAAAAATAAGACTCTAAAATTACAGAGATTTGGGTTTACATTCTGGCTCTGATACTTACTTTGTGTTCATGAGCCAGTCAGCTAACCTCTCTGAGCCTCACTTTGTATATATTTGTATACACACACATACATACACACACACATACGTACACACACACATACATACACACACACATATACACAGACACACACACACACACACACACACACACATATAGATAGCTATTGAGAAGAATAATAGTACTCACCTAATATAGTTGGTGCTAGTTATTATTGGCTACCATTAATTAACCCAATTCCTGTGTCTTGGGAAAGTTCCATTCTGATGAAAATGATGTTTAAGATTGGGCTGGTTGTCTGGGATCAGTTCTCAAAATCATGCTAAGGAAAAATCTGAAGAAGGGTAATACAAAGTCCTTGCCTTTGAGAAGTATACAATGTAGTTTGAAGGAACAAAGCTAATATGCAAGCAAAATCCGCCAACAACACAAAGTCAGTATGTGACAGTAGTCTGTTGTAACGTATAGGAGCAGAATGATATGGTAGAGATATCGTGTTTATAGACACATGTAGGTATCAGGCCAGGCTTAGTTACTTATTATCTCTGTAACCTTACCAAGCTCATACCTTCCCTGTACAACAGGGGTATTAATAGCTACCGGGTAGAATAAGAGCCTGTCATGTGCTAGAGATTCAATAAAGAGTGGCCTGAGTAGGTCACGGTAGCTGATGGTGATGGGGGCAATGGGGTGGTGGCACAGCAGTGTGAATGTCAACAGCTGAAGACTTTGGTGATCTCAGATAACAGTGGAATTCGATTGGCTAGGAGCTACTTCATAGAGGAGATACTGGTTGAGCTGGGTTTGATTGATGAAAAAATCGTGTGAATGATTCAGTAATTGGTCCCAATTCTTCATTCACCTATATTGGAATTAAACATCCTACCATGATTTATGGGTCTTAAGTAAACCTATCCATATCTTGACTTTGGGCCTAGCCATCACATTTACTCTGTCAATAGGCAGTTAGCAGACTTGAAAAGTAGAGGGGTTTTGAAATGTACTTGTAAGTGGAGTTTTGATGCCTTGTATTTTGGTGATCTTCCAAGAGAAGAACTTGCCTCAAGTAGTTGTTAATTCCTCCAGGATGGGCCTCAGTAGAATGCACATGGAACACACTGGGTAGGTATGGGCCTGAAGGACACAAATGCTAGAAATGTTCGACATTGTAATGTCCAAAATGGTAGCCAGTAGCCTCCCTCGTTCAATAAGCTTTAAAATTCAGTTCCTCAATTGCACTAGCCACATTTCAAGTGTGTAACAGCCACATACGATATGGTTTATGGCTGTCAGAATGGACAATACAGACAACATTTCCGTTATCACACGGGTTCTTTTTTTTTTTTCAATTTTTTTTTAATGTTTGTTTATTCTTGAGAGAGAGAGAGAGAGCGCGCACAAACGGGGAAGGGACAGAAAGAGAGAGGGAGACACAGAATCCGAAGTGGGCTCCAGGCTCTGAGTTGTCAGCACAGAGCCCGACGCGGGGCTTGAACTCACCAACCGCGAGATCATGACCTGCGCTGACAGGTCAGATGCTCAACCGACTGAGCCACCCAGGCGCCCCACACAAGTTCTTTTGGACATTGTTCAATATCTTGGGTTGGGGGTGTTCACATGATGCACATATGTAAATTAATCAGCTTATGGTCTAAAAATTTGCACTTTACTATATGGATGCTTCATAAAATATGTTTCAAAATGAATACATTATGCCTCACAAAATAAGAGAAATGAGAGGAAAAAAAGAAAAAGGGGAAGAAAAAAATCTTATAAATAAGGGCTTTTCAGATTTGAATTTTGAATGTAATATATGATATGAACTCAAGAGAAAAGAGCTCTGTATAAAAATAACAAATTAATAAGACCTTTTAAATGGAGATTATTTCTCATTAACTTTAATTAGGCTCCTTCTAGGTTTGCAGGTTTCGCAAATTATCAAACCGAAAATAAAAACCTTGGGCTTATCTCTGAGGCAAGTTTTCTCATATTCCAAAGCATCCATGGATGCTCTTCTGGCATCATTGCCTTTGTTACATTTCTATGTAACTAATCTACGTTGCTAATTAAATTCCATCCTGAAGCACAGCTTCAATCAGTTTCTGTCCAACAGCAGCATCTTTGTTTGTGTAGAGATGCGTGACCCCCAGCCATGTGGAAATGCATGTGGACCAAGGAGTTAGATTCAAGTAGTCTGATTGTTGTTTTATGAAACTTAATTGGAAGGGTAACTTTAATCTTTGTCACAGAAACGTGATTAACCCATTGCCCATCTTGCCTTTGCAATCAAGAATTCATTCCCCCATATATTTTTTTTTTTTGGTTTTAGATTATCGAGAAGGATAAGAGAGAAGCATTCTGAGAGTTGTAAGCCAAAATAGACAGTCTTAGGCTGGAAATGGACACATGCCCTCCATCATGTGTGAACACAGCAGAATGAATCAGAAAAGCTGGGTGACCTCGGGCAATTTCTGGGGACTGTGATGTGCATCTTTTTTTTTCTTTAGCACCTAGGCCACTATTTGTCCTGCAGAAAATCTCAACAAGAGATTTGTTGAATAAGTGAATCTGTGAGTGAATGAATGAGTGCTGTATTATCTATTGCTGCGTAACATACTACTTCCAAACCGTGGCTTGAAACAGCACACATTTGGTATCTCTTAATTCCTGAGGGGCAGGAAACTGGGCATAGCTTAGCTGGCTCCTCTGTTCCAGGGTCTCTCAAAGGCTATATTCAAGTTATTAGCTGGAGCCATAATCTTCCCAACTAGGGCTGGATCTGCTTTCAAACTCTCTCAGTGGTTGTTGGAAGGATTCAGTTCCTTGTGGGCTGTTGGACTGAGCCTTCAGTTTCTTGCCATGTGGGCCCCTCCAATATGGCAGCTTGCACCAGCAAGAGAGAGAGTCTGCTAGGAAGACAGGAGTCTCATAATCTTTTATAATTTAATCATGGAAGTGGCATTCCATGGCGCTGCTGTATTTGATTTGTTACGACCAAGGCACCAGGTCCAGACCTCACTGAAGGGGGAGAAATTACACAAGGGTGTGCATACCAAGGTAGGGATCACTGGGGGCCATGTCAGAAGCTGCCTACCACAAACTTCTATTTCACAACGTTGCATGGAAGTCCAAAATGAGGCAATGTCTATGAAAGATATGATCTGCTTGCTATTTACTCTTCCTCGATCATTCTTTTTCCTAGGATGCACTTCCTCCACATCCTTTCCATCCTCATGTTTTGGCTTAAATGCTACCACCTCCAAGGGACCTTCACCGAATATTAGAGTATGGTCCCTAAGCCATCCTTCCAACCCAGCACCTTATTTGTTTCGTTTCCAGCACACATTGCCATCCATCATTATTTTATTTGCTTGTGGTTGGTTTCCTCCTCTATGAGGACCAGAACCCAGCCTGTCCTTTTCTCTCCTCTCTCACCAGTGCCTCACACGTGGTAGGATTCAATAAATATGCATTGAAGAAACTGTGCTGCTACATCCCATTGGAATTTATGTGCTTTGTAAAATCAGTGCCAGTTGGAGTCGTTGTGCATGTAATAGCTTGCAGAGGCTAAGATTCAGAACAGGGCTGTCTCAGGGTAGGGGGTTCTTCATTGTGCTGAGACTTGAGAGTAAAGCACATCAGCTTTGGGGTGCAAGTTATGAATAAACTGCCGTGACGAGGCTGGATTACCTAAATTTGAGAGGTACGATAGTATTCAGGTTCTGACCTGCAAATGACAGTGATATTTGTGCTTGGCTTTTGTCACCTTCCTTCCCCACTCTGCCCCCTGCCCCAGCATTAAGGGCTGCGTTTTCCAGTGCTGCAGTAGCTTCTGTTTATTAAGTAATAACTAAGTGCCAGGGTGTGCCAATCACTTCCTCTCATTGGGACAGAGGAGCAAGTTGTCTCTCCTGTAACCTGTTCTGCACCTTTGGGGTTTATGTTTGAGGCATGATGGAGATGCGTTGGCAAACTTTTTCCATCCTTCCGTTCCCTGACAAGTTTACTTCATGAGTCCCACCATTCCTAGAGCATTTGGAAGAGTGCCTGCAGTCACTCCATCGAGGGGTGATCGTGCTCAGAGAAATCAGTAGAATGTTTCCAGGCTTTCAGGGACAGCACTGAGCTCCACGTCCTTGGTTACTAACAGGCTCCTGTGCTAAACTCAGGTGAATACATTAGGATGCTCTGGCCATTCCATTTGAAGCAAGCCCAGATACACCTAGTGTTTCTGGATCCCCGATGCTAAGGCCAGGGGGTTAATTACAAAAGCAAGCAGTAATAAAAGTGACTAACATTTATGTCAGGGACTGTTATAAGTATATATTATCTCATGCAGATGAATACTGTTATATCACCATTTTAGAGGAGAGAAATGAAGCTGGAAGAAACTAACTAGCCAAGGTCACCAAGCAGGTCTTTGGAGGGATTCTAGATTTGACTCCATGTTTCAAGAATTTATCCTAGTGGGTGCATGAAGTTGCTTCACATTTTAAACACACCCATCTCTTTCTAGTGACTTGCCTGCCCTCAAGTCAAATTTATCATATTTATTTCCAAAAGAAAGAGGAATACAAGGCAGGGATTTGTTTCACTTCCTTCTTCCCTTGGTCCAAGAGGTTAGCTGAGAATTGTTGAGTGTGGCATGTCTACATGCAGTCAAGTTTGACTGCACAGCCTTCAGAATGAGATAACTCAACCATTTACTCAGGTTATTATCACTAAGAGAACCTTCCAATTTGGATATAAAATGACTCTGGGCCCATAGTCTCCTTTAAGGTCAAACTCCCAATTTTTAAAGCCATAGCTGAGGGGGCTATTTGAGATCTTTGGTAATAATTATTGTCAAAGGAATGAGGATATAGCGGGAAAAGAGAAAGCTGGGATGTGGCTCTTAGTATCTTCCAAGGAATTTAAATGAATTTATTTAAGGAAAAAGTGAGATGAGTGTTAGATTTTAGAAAGCCTTCCCTAATTAAGTTCGAAACAGATTGTTAAAGGTAATAAGGAGCATATAGCGTCTCCCTCCCCTGCACAAATCTGAGAAGAGGCCAATCCATGCCTGATGGAAACAGGCAGTATGGTGAAAAAGAAAATGTTGCACACAGACCCTTCTGGATTCGAATCGCAGCCCCGATCGTTTACTAGTTGTGTGACCTTGAGCAGTGATTTCACCTTGCTAAGCCTCAGTCTCCCCACCTGCCAAATAAAAGCCGTGAAATGTGCTCTGTTGGCCTTGTGGGGTCATCTACATAGGCAAGGAACACAAGGAATAGATGGCCACTTATAAATTGATAAGAACTACGCAAGCACAAGCTGAACTAAAGTTGAATTTATGCTATTTCGTAAAACCTACCCCTGTTCCCGAACTTACAGAAAAAGAACCAGACCAGCAGAGAGAATGTTCTCATTTTAGTTCCACTCCAGGTATAAGCAAACTCTGTTTTGGGGGGGAAGCTTCTTCGGGATTTCCATTTGCTGTATCTAGTTTCCACGAGATGAAGCGCAGGCTCCCAGGACTGAAATAACAGTGTTCACTTCCAAATGAATATTAGTCCTGTCTCTCAGGACAATGCTTATAAAAGGCCTCCGTGGGGTTGTCATTCAAAGTGGTGTGAGTATTCTCATCTACAAAACCTTTCTCTAATGGGAAAAAGTGTAGGAAACCCCGCATCTCTGCAGGTGCCACTTTCCCAGGCAGCTGTTGAGAATGACAATGTCTCTCTTGTTGAAGAGGCTACCCATTTTACAGTCTGTGCCTATTGCTATGGAGACAACTGTGAAATCAGGGAGGAACTAGGTACTGGGCTTTGAAAATCCATGTTTCTCCCCAGATTGCTCATCACCTGAAATTGCTCTGGCAGATTAGTTTTACCTGTTTTGAGCTTCCTATAAATAAATGGAACACACACACGCAGACACACACACACACACACACACACACACACACACACAGACACCCTCTTGTGTCGGCCTTCTTTTTCTCAACTTCACGTCTATGAGATGTATTTTTATTGTTGCCGGTAAGAGTAGCTCACTCTCAGTCGTTGCTATGCAGTATTCCAGTGTATAAATATGACAAAATTTACCCATTCTACTGTTAATGAACATTGGGGTTGTTTGCAGTTTGGAGCTACTGTGAATAAACTGTTGCCAACGCTCTTACACGTGCTATTTGATGTACATTGGCACTCATTTACTGACCCCCAGGAGTGGAATTCTGGGTCATGTGACAGCTATGGATATATAGATGTTTGTCTTCAAGAGATACTACAAACCAATTTCCAAAGTAGCCTTACCAATAAATGCTGCTACCAGCAGTGGAAGTGAATCTAGGTGTTTCACATTTTCACCCACAAACAGGTCTTACCTATGTTATCTTAAAGCAATGACTTTTCAAACAGAGTTGCCTGTAAAACCCTGTATAAGGCCACCCAGCTCACCCATATGTCTACCAATCCCAGATAGAGCTATCCATAGAGCAAGAACTAACTCTCTTACGAATTATTTTTCTGATCTCATTGTGCCATTTAGAAAGAGAATTTTTGTTCAAGGGTTTATTTGTCCATGGGTAGGAAAAATATAAAGGAGGCACAAGGGTTAATTACTCTGGGCTAAATGCTGTTGTTACTTTCTTTTGCAGAATCCTGTATGATTTCTCATTAGCCATTGATCACTACACTTAATGGGTCGCTGGAAGATACTGCACATTCCCTGCAGGACTAGAAATGAAGCAATTGTGATCCCTGCAATTAAAAGTAAAGCAAATTAGCCTTCCCACAGAGTATATCTCATGTCATAAGATAATTCTATGTCTCTTCCTATGAGGGCTGAGCTGAAGGTTCCTGCAGGCAGTATACAATATGCTGTCCCCTGATATTTGTGGTCAAGGTCTGGTCTACTGAGAATCTCAGGATTGTTTTTCAAAAAAAATTTTTTTTTAATGTTTTTATTTATTTTTGAGAGAGAGAGAGACAGAGCATGAGCAGGAGAGGGGCAGAGAGAGAGGGAGACACAGAATCCAAAGCAGGCTCCAGGCTCCGAGCTGTCAGCACAGAGCCCGACACGGGGCTCGAACTCACGAACCACGGGATCATGACCTGAGTCGAAGTCAGATATTTAACCAACTGAGCCATCCAGGTGCCGCTCAGGATCATTTTTAATCCAAGAGGCATGACTGTGTCAGTTTCCTTGGAACCAGAGTTTTATTTCACATTTGAATATAGGAAAGTCAAAAGCCTGAGTTTGGGGAAATAGGTAGAAATGCATTATTTATGCTGTAAAGCACTGTGAAGGAAATTGGTGTGATTACTCTTTCAAACAAATGAATTGAAAAGCTTTTCTGTGAGGCCACAGTGGCCTTCTGTTCACTAGTCCCCCTGCCAGGCCAACGATAGGTGCAGACAGTCCCTTGTCTAGCAGCTCCTCCATTCTGCAATTATCCAAGGACAGAGCTGGAAAATCCCCCTAAGGCTCTACCCTCAGCCTGCTTCTGTCCCCTGCCCGTTCCTTCTGTGCCTTTTGACAGAGTAGCATTCTTCATGAGAGATGTCACCTGCCTTTGAAATGGGGAGCGGGGATCACGTGTCCCACTAGGGCAGGGAGGGCGAGGCGAGGTCCTGCAGCGTGCCTCCGCCGTTGCTGCCGAGGTTCTGACGGCCTGTCTTCGTGGAGGGTCACACCTCCAAAGCACTGATTAAGGAGCAGGGCTAGTGTCCTGTCTTTCGCAGCCAGTCTGCACTCAACCATGGGGCCTCACACAGTGTGAACCAAGTAATGATACCGAACATGCCCGTGCTTCCTATATGCCAGTCAACGGCAAGTCAGTTTTCCTTCCGTTTCCCCAAGTGTGTGTCACGTTATCCTGAGGATAGCTGAGGGGCTGTCGGAGGGTTTTTCAGCACTGGAGAGGTGTGGTAAGATTTGCTTTTTAGGAAGATGTCTTTTGAGGCTTTGTGGAGGGAACTGATGAAAGAGAAATCAGAGTCCGGGAAATAAGTTAGGAGGGTGGTGCCCATGTGCGGGCCCTTGGACTGGTGACACTCGATGGCATGGTGATACTTTCACGGATCCATTGGGAAATGAGGAAGGTAAAAACTGGTGTGTGTGTGTGTGTGTGTGTGTGTGCGCGCGCGCGTGTGCACGTGTTGTACATGTGGCCATGTCTCTGAGAATTCCAAACATTCCAAATATTCAGAGACTACTGCCTTTCTGTGTTTTTGATGGAAAAATGACTTCTGCTTAAGAAATAATGCCCACAGTATCATAGGAGATAGGTAGGGATTTGTAGATTTCCTTACCACACAAAAGGAAAACATGCCTCAATTTGTTTTACGATTATTATTTCCTAATGCGTGAAATTTGGGAACTGTGGAGTTAGATACCCTTGCAGTGGTGCCCGAGCGAGAGCTGCTGAATGCGTAGGGAAAGGAGGAGGCAGGTTTCAGAGTGAGTGAGAGAAGCCAGCAGACCTGTGGCTCGGAAAAATCTAGGCGGAGGGAGTAGATCAAGGGTGGCCTCCAAGACACTGTGCTTTACGACGATTGATGTGAAGTCCTGCTGCTGTGCCTTCACTTTGGTTTCACCCTGTTCCCTGGCAGCTCTGAGAATCCCCCCTGAGCACACATATGTCAAGGTGAAGTGCATGCAGAGAAACAGTGGCCTCCCATCTCAGGGCACCAGGAGGCACAGCTCTCTTGGATACAGCAGGACTCAAGGGAGGCCACCTGACCTGTGCCCCCCTGTTCCCTGTGCCCTTTCTCTGCCCTGTCCCAGACACACAGCCCCCAGGAGAAGGCTCTCCCAAGCACCTTGGTGCGTGCTGTACCTCTCTGACACGGTGGCTACCGCAGAGCCTCTCAGACAGAGCCCGCAGAGGCAGGAAAGGGCGGTGCCAGGCCCCAGGAGCTGCCAGGCTCTGAACAGCAGGCTTCTAGCATTTTCAGCAGCATATGCAAATTAAATTAGCAAGGGTTCGACTTCATCTCCTGAGCGGCTCAGCCACACTCCCCAATGATTCCCAGGCCAAACTGACCCAGTTTGAAATTAAAATCAGGTTTATTTTTAGAGGGATATATTTTTCCCTTGCCTCAGTCTCAGTGGATGCTTTATCTGTTTGGCCTGATAAACATCCAAGTGCATTATCCCCAAACCCGCTGAGTCCTTCTGACAGGCACTTGATAGATAAAAGGCATAGTAGAGTCTAGCTCATGCATATTCAGATGACACAGGCCGGCCCCACACCCGGTGCCCATGTTGCCAAAGGAGGCAGTATGCCCTCTGGACCTCTCCCTTCACCTGTCTGCCAATCTTAGAGCTGGCATTAGAGTCCTTTGAGCTGGAAAAACATTAGAGTTTAAGGTGATTCAGAGCCTGGTCACACTTGAGTTCAGCACAATCTACTGGCATTCATTGGAGACCTGTAACATCTTCTCTTGATAAAAATCTAGTCGATATGAATTGCCTTTCTGCAGCCGGGTCCAAGAACATCTTTCATCCCAGCTGAAGGCTCTGTACTTTTCCTTTGTAATGCTTTCCACAAGGAATTATTCACAGGCTTGTGTGCCTAACATCTGGCTCTTCTCGGCAAGCTATAAACTCCCTGAAGGGCCCAGCTGCTTGTGACTTTCCGTCACCGTCTCTGGAGCCTAGTACTGTGCTACATCCTTAGCAAATGAGTGAATCAGCTGCCAGACCAGTGGTTCTCCGCTGGGGGCAGTTTTGACCCCTGTCCCGGAGACACTTTTGGTTCAACTGGGCTGGGGCTCCCACTGGAATCCGGCAGAGGCCAAAGATCGTGATGTGGCTGAGCGTCCCCCGTGGTACAGGACAGTCCCCACAGCAAAGAATTACTCAGCCCCAAATGTCATCAGTGCTGAGGCTGAGTGAATCTGTGTTAGATTCATTCGTTCATGTGTAGCTATGCCTGAGCTCTGCAGGCCTGCTCTCTCTCTCTCTCTCTCTCTCGCTTTCTCTCTCTCGTTCACGCACATGTGCTTAACATCATGTGAGCTGTGGAGTTAAGGCAGGATGAGGCTCTGCCTCCCACAATTTACTTGCACAATTTACTTGGCCTCCCTGAGCCTAATTTCTGCATCTGTGAACTGGGAATAAAAATAGTACCTCCCTTAAACCATTTTTGTGAGATGGACACGTGGTAACTTTTCAATAGATATTTATCACGGTTATTGTTATTGCTTTGTATTGTTATGGTTACTTTTTGAGCTTGGAAGTTTGGATTCCACTCTTCTGTCAGTCAGGATCAGCTACATTGTGCTGTAGTCATAAAGAGCCCCAAATCTCAATGGCTTAGAAAACAAGGGCTTATTTCTTTTTTATATTATATGTTCGCCATGGGTGCTCTGTTCCCAATAATTCTTATTCAGTGACCCGGGCCAGCGGTGCAGCCTCCATTCCAAATGATGTTCCCACTGTGACAGAGTAAAAGAAAGCTCTAGGAGGTCTTACACCCGCAAATCAAGGCTCTAGGCCTAGAAGGGACAGAGCATCTCTGCTCACAACTCATTGGTCAGAACTAGTCACATAACCCCGCTCAATACCAGAAGTTTAGGAAGTTGGCTCCTACCATGTTAGCTTAGGTAGGGAGCTAGAAACATTTTGCTAATAGAATAAATGAGCACCACAGGCAGACATTTAGCACAACGGGAGCATGAAGTTTTTCTTTTGCCAACGGCCGCATAAAGCTCTGAAGGGGGGCGCCTGGGTGGCTCATTTGGTTAAGCATCCGACTCTTGATTTCAGCTCAGGTCATGATCTCAGGGTTCATGAGATGGAGACCCATGTCTGTCTCTGTGCTGACAGTGCAGAGCCTGCTTGGGGATTCTCTCTTCCTCTCTCCCTCTCTCTGCCCCTCCCCTGTTCCCCTGTTGATGCTCTCTCTTTCTTTCTTTCCCTCTCTCAAAATAAATAAATACACATTAAAAAAAAAACTCTGAAGGAAAGCAACAGAGCTCTGTGAGGGAATCTGATATAGATTAGGGGGCCAGAGGTAGCTTATCTTAACTGATGTTTCAGTTTGATAGATAAAGAATGAGTAGGCATTCAACAGGTGAACTAGGGAGGGAGGGAGGAAAATTTAGGACCAAGGAGAAAGTACATGCAAAGGCCCTGGGCCAGGAGAGGACCTAAAATTATGAGGGGTTGAAAGCAGGTCTGTGTGGCTGGCTAGAGCTAGGCAAAAGAGAGGCGTGGTGGCCAATGGGACTGGGAAGGCAGGCAGGTGCCAGGCCATGCAGATTCCCAGTGAGGTCTGGTCAGTATCTGGTTCTTGGTCTCCACTATGAGCTGTCGGATTTGAAAGACTTAATACAAGTGTCAGCATGTGAGCCCAGATGGCATGCCCATGACTCTGAACTTACAGTGGAGTCCTTGTGTTTTGAAAGTTCCTGATTCCTTTCCCTCATCAGACATGTTCTGAAATCCCAGGTCCATACTTTTACCTGCAGCATTTTAAAGCAAATACTCCGAGCCTCTCTTCAAACCTGAACCCCACAGCCATCTTTTGGACAACAAATGTGTCCCTTTCTGTTTGCACATCTCACGCTCAAGGAGGCCTCCCATAGACTCCGAGAGGGAAATGATATACCCACACACAGCAGTACAACTGCCTTCAGGGAACAAAACGCTCCTGGTGTGATGGGCAGTTTGCTGTTCCCTCCCAGAAATGTGGGTTGTACTCAGTCCTTCAGACGGGTAGGATTGGAACTTGTCACCTCCTTAACCTTGAGGACTGGCGTTTCCAGATCTCCTGCCAAAACTGATTTGACTCATTGAGCCCGCCTAGGCTCACGTCTGTGTGTCTAGATGGATGAGAAGAAATGAGCAAATTTACTTAACTGGGAACCATCCAGGATTCTCAAACTAGTATTACACCTGTCATGCTTATCTTAGTAGCCTGGATGTGGCCTCCTAAACTTGGACAGAAAAACAGCCAGTTCCCTGGTCATTTCCCTTTGGGTTGAAAAATAGAATTACTAGAAACTCTGTAAGGGTGGACACTGTTTTTAACCTTTGCACCCTAGGAAAAAAGTTTCCAGTTCATAGTGGGCCCCAAACATCTCAATGGATGGATTTTTTTTTTTTGAAAAAAAAAAAAAAAACACATAAATTGATTGTCCAACAGTTCTGGAAGTCAGAAGTCTAAAATCAAGGTGTTGGCATGACTGCATTCCTTCTGGTGCCCCTGGGGGAAAATCAGTTACTTTGCTTTTTCGAGCTTGCAGAGACAATCTGCATGCCTTGGCTCCTGGTGCTGTCTTCCATCTTCAAAGATAGCAATATGGCATTGTCCTCTCACTCTCTGGCTCTGACCTCCCTTTGGTCTCCTTCCTCCACTTTAAAATTTTTTTTTTCAACGTTTATTTATTTTTGGGACAGAGAGAGACAGAGCATGAACGGGGGAGGGGCAGAGAGAGAGGGAGACACAGAATCGGAAACAGGCTCCAGGTTCTGAGCCATCAGCCCAGAGCCTGACGCGGGGCTCGAACTCACGGACCGCGAGATCGTGACCTGGCTGAAGTCGGACGCTTAACCGACTGCGCCACCCAGGCGCCCCCCTTCCTCCACTTTAAAGGACCCTTGTGATTACATTGGACCCGTCTGTACAATCCAGAATAATCTCCCCCTCTCTTTCCTTTCTTTATACTCAGTTAATGTACGGTGTAGTCTTGGCTTCAGGAGTAGAACCTGGTGATTCATCTCTTATATATGATACCTAATGCTCATCCCAATAAGTGCCCTCCTTAATGCCTGTCACCCTTTTACCCCAACTCCCTAAACCCCCCACCCCCATCAACCCACAGTTTTTTTTCTCTATATTTAAGAGTTTCTTATGGTTTGCCTCCTTCTCTGTTGCTATCTTATTTTTCCTTCCCTTCCCCTATGATCATCTGTTACGTTTCTCAAATTCCACATATGAGTGAAATCATGTGATATCTGTCTTTCTGACTTATTTTGCTTAGCATAATACCCTCCAGTTCCATCCACGTTGTTGCAAATGGCAAGATTTCATTCTTTTTCATTGCCGAGTAGTATTTGATGGATTTTTAATGCATTAATTCATTTATTTATATTGGTATCATTTATTGAGCACTTACAGTGAGCCAGAAACTGTATGGGGCACTGGGAACGTGACAGGCACACACAGGGCAGACGTGTTCTCAGTTCTATGGAGCTTTCATTCTGGTGAGAGAAAACAGACAGTAAACAAGTAAATAATTAAGATAATTGCAGATGGTAGTAAGTATTATGAGTAAAATAAGGGTGGAATAGAGTATCATGGAGAGGGGAAGCGATTTCTTTAGCTAGGGTGGCCAGGAGAAAAATCACTTAAAGAGGTGACATTTGACACAAGAACTACATAATAAGAAGGAAGCAGCCATGAGCTAGATGGAGCCAAGTTTCCGGAAGAGGAAGAGCAAGGAGGAAATGGCTATCGGGTGTTGGAGCAGCATGGAGGACAGGGAGGAAGATGGTAAGAAATGAAGTCAGAGCACTGGGCAAGGCCCGGATCTTATAGGATATACTAGTCCACGATAATAAGTTTGGATTGTGCCCTACCTGCAATGGGACACATTGGTGAATTTTAAGCACAGTAGTAATAAGGTTTCATTTATGACTTGAGCAGATCACTTTGGCTTTTTTTTTTTTAATGTTTTATTTATTTTTGAGACAGAGACAGAGCATGAGCAGGGGAGGGGCAGAGAGAGAAGGAGACAGAGAATTTGAAGCAGGAGACAGGCTCTGAGTTGTCAGCACAGAGCCCAACGCGGGGCCTGAACTCACAAACTGCGAGATCATGACCCAAGTCGAAGTCGGACGCTCAACCGACTGAGGCACCCAGGCGCTCCGATCACTTTGGCTTTTTATGGGAAGTGGGCTGGAGAGTGAGGTGTGCAAGCATGGATGTAGGGAGAGCGGGTAGGTATCTGAGCCGTGGTCAAGTGAGAGATGGTGATGATCTGGAGATACTAAAAAGCTGTCAGGTTCAGCAGAGAGTACAGATTTAGGACCCATAAGAATTACTGCTAGCCCAAATATAGACAGTGAGCGAGAAGAGGAAGTAAGGATGATCCCCAGGCTTTGAAACATGAGCAATGAGATGGATGTAATTTTCAAAGATGAGAAAAGAGCAGGTTTGGGGTAGATAGAACCAAGATTTCTTCTTTTGTGCAAATTAACCTTCATACTTCTATTAGATACCTAAGTGGCCATGTTTGAGAGGCATACAAATATGTATGGAATGCAGGGCTGGAGATGTAATTGGGTATTCATTTGTATAATAAATGCCAAGTGCCACAGGACTAATTTGCATCATTACCAGAACATTTGACATTTCTCTGTTCTCTCATTTAACAAAAATGTGTTTGCTACAACATGTGAGAGATTCTGTGCTGAACTCCATAGCAGATGCAATCTCACCTTGGTTTGTGATAAGCAAGTAATACAGCTCTTCATTGATTGTTTTGCCTGTCTAGTCCTCAGTGTGATGGGCCCATTGAAAGATAGGCGAATGAATTGGAGATATTGGCATATAGGAGAAAAAAAAAACACACACGAAATCAATCAGTTCCAGTGTGCAGACTTGTTATAGCTGTTGCTGCAAGAGTAAATTGCTCTGCCACCGAGAAGTTCTAAAACAATCAGAAGCTGAAGAGCCGGCTTGGATGTCTGCACTGAGGATGTCACTAGTTTTTTAATGGCCTCTGGCTACCTAGAGTTGGTCTTAGGAACCATGGACATTTCTAGGATTGCCATTTGTACCACCAGGAGATTAGAAAAAAAGAATCGTTTGGGACACGAACACTAGATTTTCAAGAGTGTGTGAGGCTTTGCCTCTCCAAAATATCCACTAATTCAGCCAAAAGCTCAATCAAGCTACTTGGTAGAGGTTAGATAGTCAAAGCAAGCGGATGAGGAAGGACCATCTTCAGCCAACTGCCTGATAATCCATAAATCCGAGGTGAAAGGTAAAGATCGTGTCGTCTCTCTGCCCCGGTTCTGTCATTTTTGAAAGTTTGGTTTTGATAGAGACAAGTGATAGAAAATAGCAGTAAAGTCTTCTCATTTGGGTGACAGTATCTGATGGAATGCCACCTTCAGAAAGTGGCAGAGTGAGTGCTTTGATCTCTCAGACTATACAGAAAGCGAATAATACAGAATGTTCTGAATTTGCATAAAGTTCTGACTTCATGTTTAAAAAAACTATCAGAGACCTGGACCCTAAGACTTCTGGATTCTTCCAGAACTTCTCTTGCCATTCTCTTCTGGACCCAGATTTACAACAGTATAAGTTGAGATGTTGTACCACATGCTGTAATCTATCGTTTTCTTATCTGTAAAGAAGAGATAAATGTGAATTTGCATCTTCTGAGAGTATTCTAAATGCTATACTGAATTTTAAATTAAGCATAATGTCTTCACGTTTCATTTTTATAAGACCTTATATATCTTTAAGTAGAATTTATGATATTTAATATGCAGGTGTTAAAAGGTGGCAGTGATTCCTAAGATTTAGCTAAATGACGTTTTACTGTAATACAGGGTGGGTATGGTATCTTTTGTAACTAAAACAAATGTAATATAATGCTTAATGCCCATATTTATTAAGCTCCTCTGTTTACAGTATTCTGCAGAGAGAAACTAAGCCCCACAAACATATCAAAAACATAGCAGGCATCCAGGGCATGTTGAATGAATAAATACCTCAACATTTTTGTTAGATATATTATTAATAATTGTAATGGCAGTTCTTTAACTTGCCGAGTTTTTGTAACATTACAGGCACTAGGCTAACAACTTTATAGGGATTATCAGTGTAATAGTCACAAAAGTCCTATAAGGTATGCTTTATCATTATCTCGATTTTAAAGATGAGAAAACAGAGGTACAGAGGTTGAAGCGACTTGTCCCGTAGCCTAGTAGAAGTGAGACTAATGCAAGGGACATTCAAAGCCTAATAAATATCACAGACTTAGCTAAGTACAAAAAAAGTAATTTCTATGACGTGAATCTACCACACATATAAACATGGTATATGCCCTGTTTATGAACAATTTGAAGAATAACAATAAAATGAATACTTATACCTAATTTAAGAACTCCATTTCACCACTTTACTTTAAATGTTTGCTATGGAAAATCTCTCTCACATCCTAAAGTGAAAAGAACGGAATAATGAGCCCCCATCTAGCTATTATTCAGCCTTTATCTCCTGTCACCCACTGAGTTATGGCCATTCTTGTTTCATTTCCTCCCTGCCCACAACCTTGACCTCCGATTATTCTGAAGCAAGTCTCAAACATGTTTTCATCTGTCTTTATTTCACTACATATCTTTAAAAGATGGGAGCTCTTTAAAAAACAATTACCATAGAGGCACCTGGTGGCTCATTCCGTTAAGCGCCAGACTCTTGATTTCATTTCAGGTCATGATCTCACAGTGCATGAGTTTGAGCCCTGCATTTGGCTCTGCGCTGACATTGTGGAGCCTGCTTGGGATTCTCTGTCTCCTCTCTGTCTGTCTCCGTTCATGCACACTCGCTCTCTCTCTCTCTCTCCCAAAAATAAATAAACTTAAAAAAATAAAAATACAAAAAAAAAAAAAAAAACCCAAAACCAATAACCATAGCCACAAAACTATCATCACACCTTAACCAAATTTACAAATTGTTCTTATCATGGAATGTCAAATGTGGTTGCAGTTCCCTCTGTGTGTGTGTGTGTGTGTGTGTGTGTGTGTGTGTGTGTACATACATTTATTTTATAGTTTGTTCATATTGCTATGCAGATGAGGTCCGTATATCGTGATTGGGCACTATACCTCTCCAGCCTCTTTTTAATCTGTAAGTAGAAACTCTACTGTTGGAAATAAAAGTTTTGCTGACCCCAGGAAATGTGAGTGTCCTACGTGGTGGGAAGTTTTGCATCAGCAAAAGTTAAAATGGCAGGAATATTGTGCTCTTGGGCATCTTCTCTAGGATTCTGGCCTAATCATGTGTTATTTATATCTATAAATGTTGTCAAATACTGGGTTTTTTTAATTTATTTTTTCTACCCATCTAATTGGTTTCTTTGAACCACCTGATATTTTGCAAAAAGAGCCTTTTTGTCTTTGAAGGCTCTTGCTTTACACAGAGCAGTCCTCTCCACCACCACCTGCCACCTCCCTGCACTCCTGCTCCCTCCCCTTGCCATTGGGACCACAGCCCTGCAGTGACTGGCTTTCCCTTCTGGCCTCCATTCACTACAGTTAAACCGCAATTTCAAAGCAGTAACTGGGAAGGCAAAACCTCCGTTGTTAGGACCCCAAAGTTGGCCTAATGAGGATTCACGTTTCCCCAACGATCTCTCCAAAATTAGGAATTTGTACAGTATTAGGTAGCAAAAATGAACAAGATGAGCAATTAACCATTATATAAAGCTATTTATTACTGTATATACAACTCCTTCACTACAAAAAGGCTTTGTAAATTCAACTACTTTGTAACAGAGAAATTAAAGGAAACTTCCAAAGTATATTTGTTTGCTTGCTCCCTTTTCCTTATGTACCAACTAACTGTGACCTTGGTTGCATATCAATGTTTAAGGGCTTTTTGGTATAGAACAGGTTTTTGGTAGTTCCCAGCTCCTTAACTTGCTCGTTGGATAAGCCTCAATCACTTCATCTGTACAATGGGAATAAAATGTATATAAATACTCTGGCCGACTTACCAAAGGAGAAGGTATTGGAAAGATATGGAAAATTTGGATAATCTAGAAATAGCTGGAAACTAGGTTCAGAAAAAGCTGAAAGCCCGGTGACTATAGGGATCTAAGTAGCAGGAACTAATGATCCTCCCCTCCTCACTGCCCCCCTCCCCCATCATAACCCCTGAGAAGGATCATCTCTACGTAGAAAGATTCCAAGTCCCTGGAGAGTGATAATGGCCAGGGTTGGGTCACAATATCCCTCCTTAATTGGCAGGTTCCTTGATTGGCAGTTTCCACCACAACTAAAGACAGTGAGGAAGAGGTCATCCCCTAAGGAAACTGTAGTCCTTTACCAGGAGGAAGATTGGTCTGGACAACAGAAACACAACACAACAACTGCCAGTCATCCATCTCACAGAGCTTTGATGAGGGTTAAGAAGAGAACACATATAAAATTTACAGTGTCTGGCATTTTAAGAGCTCAATAAATGGTAGCCCTTTTTAAGAGCTCAATAACGTAAAGGAGAAGACGAACAACATTTCAGTCACGATGTAAAGCTACACGATCATTAGCAATTCCTTCACTAAGAGACGTCCTGACATGATAATACTACAGTGCTCAGAACTGGCCAAGTTTGTTGTTGGCTCATTGGCAACCATTAACTTTATGACCTTGAGTCTTAACCTTTCTGGTCAGTTCCCCCTTGTACAAAATGATGCTCATAATACCAGGTTATGTCAGAGAACAGTGGTAGAGTACAATTTCTGACCAGTTGTCAAGGATTCAGAGAAACAGGGCCAAACACCGCTGGTGGAGTCCAAGAGAGGAACTGAGGTACATTGCATACAGTGTAGTTTACATATTTTTAAAGTGTCTTTTATTTATAAGCCCACCTCATTCTGAAAAGGAGTTTTGGCTGTTCATATTATTTATCAGTAGCGATGACCAGTCAAGTTAAGGGTGCAAGCTGGTGAAATGAAATTCAAGGTTGAGCAACAAGGCTTCATTTTTGTTGTTGTTGTTCATTTATTTATTTTTGAGAGAGAGAGAGAGAGAGAGTGAGAGAATGAATGAATGAATATCAAGCAGGCTCCATGCTGTCAGCGCAGAGCCCAACGTGGGGCTCAATCCCACAAACTGCAAGATCATAACCTGAGCCGAAATCAAGAGTCAGACGCTTAACTGAGCCAACCAGGTGTCCCAGGGCTTCAATTTTTTTAATGTCTATTTATTTTTGAGAGAAAGAGAGAGAGAGAGATGGAGACACAAAATCGGAAGCAGGCTCCAGGTTCTTAGCTGTCAGCACAGAGCCTGATGCGGGGCTCAAACTCACAAACTGTGAGATATGACCTGAGCCAAAGTCAGATGCTTAACCGACTGAGCCACCCAGGCACTCCTAGGGCTCCATTTTTAACTCATCATCTAAGAAACATGTCTATAACACCAACAAGAGAATGAGCAAAGGGCATAAACACTGAATAGATACAAAAATACAATAAGCGTATGAAAATAGTCTCAATAATCAAAGGAATGTGTATCTGATAGCAGGTGTCAGACTTCTTACCTCTCCTATTGACAACAAGGAAAAATAAAGACTACGAATAGCTCGTGTTGGAACACCTGATGTTAGGAATATAAATTGGCACAACCTTTCTGGAAGACAAATAAATGATATCTGTCAAAATTAAATCATTCAATACCCTTTGATCCAATAATTTCATTCTAGTAATCCACCTTCACAGAATGTCCTGTATGAGATGAAATAACAGTATGCATCGATATACACTGTTTTTGATAGCTAAACTTAGAAGCCATCAAAATGCCATCATTTGAGGAATTGCTTAAAGTTTTGCTATAACCATACTCTCACAATTTTCTTGCAGTCAAAAATATGCCTCTTTAGATATTTTAGAGGGACTGAAAAGCTATTACTCAAGAGTCTGTTGGTCTTCTAAGTTGCTGTTGAGCAGCCACTACAGGCTAGTAAGTTCACAAAAGAAAACAAGACTGAATTCCTTGGTCTCGGGCTTTAAATCATAATAGGAGAGAAATAATAGGCACGCATGTAGCTATTAGAATATAAAGCAACACTCTGAATACATAGCAAAATAAATAATGAATACTGGCCAAACCTGGTGTAAACCAGGAGGACAGTCAGGTCATTCCAAGCTGGTAGGAGTGTTGACACGGGGGAGACCTGGAATTCAATCCCACTGACCAACTGGGTGATGCTGGACAGCACTTCAGCCCTCCGTATCTCAGCTTCCTTGCAGGTAACCTCACTGAGGTGGCCAGGCTAATCGCCCTGAATAGCTCATGGCTTCTGATCCAGAAAGTCACAATAAGAATAGATTTGAACCTGTCACACAGGGGATTAGGGAGACTTTAGGGGGAGTCTATTAATTGCATTTGGGAGGTCTATGAACTCAACTGGGGAAAAAAAATGTATCTTTATTTTTACTAGCCTTTACCTGAAACTTAACATTTCATTCACTTAAGAATGTACACAGGGGCGCCTGGGTGGCTCGGTCAGTTAACCGTACAACTTCAGCTCGGGTCTTGATCTCACAGGTTCGTGAGTTCAAGCCCCGCATCAGGCTGTGTGCTGACAGCTCAGAACCTGGAGCCCATTTCGGATTCTGTGTCTCCCTCTCTCTCTGCCCCTCCCCTGCTCATGCTCTGTCTCTGTCTCTCAAAAAGTAAATAAACATTTTAAAAAATATTTAAAAAAAGAATGTAGACAAGAAACTGTAATAATATTAACAGATACTTTCATACCGTCTTCATAGCTGCTACAGGTACCTTGAAATAGTGTCTACACTCATCACTATCCCAAAAGTACCCTAGATACTAGATTTGTTGCTAGGTCTTGTTATTTAATGAATTATTAAATAAGCACATTTATTTCAAGTGATGCTTAAAATTGTTTTGATATCTGTGTATCAACATAATTAGTTGTCTTTGTAATCCTATATCTGTTCTTCCTTTTTTATATTTCTTATTTTTAAATTTTAATTCCAGTATGGCTTACCATACAGTGTTATATTAGTTTCAGCTGTACAATATAGTGGCTCAACAATTCTATACACTACTCAGGGCTCATCAAGATAAGTGTGCTCTTCATCCCCTTCACCTGTTTCACCCACCTCCTACCTGCTTTCCCTTTGCTAACCATCTGTTTGTTCTCTATAGGTAGGAATCTGTTTTTTGGCCTTTGGTCATTTGTTTTGTTTCTTTAAATTCCACATATGAGTGAAATCATACGGTATTTGTCTTTCCCTGACTTATTTCACTTAGCATAATACTCTCTGGCTCCCTCCATCTATCCATAGTTGCAAATGGCGAGATTTCATTCTTTTTTATAGCTGAGTAATATCCCGTTGTATATATATACACTTCATCTTCTCTATCCATTCATCTATTGATGGACGCTTTGGCTGCTTCCATAATTTGGCTGTTGTAAATGGTGCTGCAATAAACATAGGGGTGCATACATCCTTTTGAATTAGTGCTTTCGTAGTCTTTGGGTAAATACCCAGCAGTGTGATTTGTGGATCATGTGGTAATTTTATTTTTAATATTTCAAGGAACCTCCAAACTCTTTTCCACAGTGACTGCACTAGTTTGCATTCCCACCAACGGTGTACAGGGTTCCTTTTTCTTCATATCCTCACCAACACTTGTTGTTTCTTGTGTTGTTGATTTTAGCCATTCTTACAGGTGTGTGGTGATGTCTTGTAGTTTTCATTTGCATTTCCTTGATGATGAGTGACGTTGAGCATCCTTTCATGTGTCTGTTGGCCATCTGGATGTCTTCTTTGATGATCCTACATATCTTATTATATGCACTTAAAAGCGTTATGATGAAGTCTATAGCTCCATCACTCTGTGGCCAAGGATCACTTGGCACAAAAGAAATTAAGAATTTCTACCTTGTTTCTTGTTTGCTTTCCTGCTGCAGCAAGAAATGAGTGACTCACTTTCTGAGAAGGGGCAAAGACTTTAGAAAGGTAGTATTTCACAGAGGGATCCTGACGGCATGAAGAAATAGGCACAGAGATCATAAATCAGGAATTGAAAGAAGCGATAAGCCTGGAGAGGCAGCGATGATAAGCGTGACTTAGACCGAGAGGGTTTCATTTCTTCTTTGCCTTGATAATGAATTAAGATTCATCCCATTATTTTCTATTTTCTATCACCTCATGAAGAAAGTGCCTGAAGAAAATTTCACAAATGTGAAGGGAGGGAGCAGAGATGGGAAGTCAAATGTTCTAGAATCTAAATCAGTGATTCACAAACCTAGCTGTACATTTGAATCACTTGGAGAGCCTTTTAAAAATATCAATACAGAGGAACAGAGATAATGTGTGTTACTTACTGGAAGAGGATGAGGGACCCTGCCTTCTAGATAGGTGAAAATATTTCATGTCTTAAGTTAGGTGATGGTTAAGTGGGTACATCCATACAGAATAATTCATTGAGTTATACATTTAACTCATATATACATTTAACTTATACATTTACATGAGTTATACATTTAACTCATACATACATTTAACTTATATATTTAGGCACTTATACCTTAATTTTAAAAATAGCAATTCTCAAGCCCACCACTGAAAAGTCTCATTAAGTTGATCTGGAGTAGGGCCCAGGAATCAGTATTTTCTTTAAAGCTCCCCACCCACCCCACCACTCAGTTGATTCTAATGGGCAGCCAAGATTGAGAACCACCTAGAAGCATCACAGGGCAGAATCATGCATTCAGTCATTGAGTCCAGAAGTAGCTGTGTGCTAACAAGGAGTTTGGAGAGAGACAGAGATCATCTCCGTTCTGAGACTTTTTATTAAGTGAAATAAAGTAATAGTGATGGCTACTGAGATGTTAGCCTGTAACTTAGGGGTTCTCCAGCTTCAGAGTCTGTTCTCACAATCACCTGGGGAGCATGTTGAAAATAAGACTCCCAGGCGGGACCCCAGAGATTCTGACTCAGTAAGTGTGGACTGGCGCCTACGTAAAATGCTTAAGGAAAGTAAATAACGTGAGTTCTGACATACGGTAGGAGAGCAATAAATAGCTATTGAATTTATGAGCTCCTGGACCAAGTGCTTCATATACAGTATCTAATTTCATAATAAGCAGTGGTTCTCTAATGGAATGCATTCAGTAAAACTCAGTTCTACACAAAAGGAAACTGCAGTTGGAGATATTAAGCAATCTGTGTAAGGTCCAAGAGCTAAGAACCTGGAGGATGGAGGCTCAAGCACATGCCTCTCATAATGACCTCACGTTTTGTTTGGTTTCCCCCCTTGGGGATGGGGAGAGGGAGGGACTAGCCGTCGGGGGAAGAGAAGAGGAGAGGTTGACCTGATTCATTAGATTATTGCTTTGACACACCCTTCTCTTTAAGTGGGAGCTGGAGATGCCCTAATTGAAGCCAATATTAACTGTAAGAGGCTGGTATACGGTGTCTGGAAGCTAGGAGTTGGCTCTTGCAAGTACCTTCAAATGGCTTTGCAGTGAAAAGGAAGGTGTTCTGGCGTGGGAGCTCGCTTCCTCACATCCTACAAGAGCTGTCTTCTGGGGTGGAGCCCTGGCAAAGAGAGAGACTGTGCGCTAATTGTCTTGTCTGCATTTGCTTTCCGCTGAACTTCTAGTCTCTGAAGCTTGCCTGAAAGTAGAAATGCGCTTACTAAGCCGCTGCCCCTTTCTTCATCCCGTTCGGCTACTGCAGATGTCACAGCTCCTCATCTTTCGACTTCATCATTGATCTAACGGTGGAGGCAGTAACAGCAGGGTTACAAGTGATTCGGCTGGGTTTCTTCATTATGTCTGATTAGGCTCCATCCTAATAAAGACCAGGAAGGAATAGCATTTCCCTGTAGGGTTCTACATGTCCAGCTCAGGCTTTGGCTCCTCTCAGTGCTTTTGACCTCTCCAAGTAAATAGTTCTCTCATGAAAACAAAGCAGCGTGCAAGGGAGTGGGCCGTAACGGAATGGCTGCATTTAAATCCCCTCTTATAATAAGGGCAAGTTACCTGACCTCCAGGTACCTCCCTTTCCTCATTTGTGAAATGGAGGTAATAATAATAACAACAATACAGCCCACAGCAGATTATGACGATTAAATAAAATTTCGCACAGAGAGTACTTAGCACAATGATAGATGCATAATGATAAACACAGACAAACACACATAAATCTATATACAGGGAACATATATACAGGCATACCAATACTCAAATAAACAAATATTATTTCCTGGCTACATTTTCCTTTCTGTCCCCATGTCAACACTTTTTCTATGTTCCAAGCTCTCTTTATATCAGTGCTATCCAATACAAATATAATGCAACTATATATGTTATTTTTTAAAAAAAAATTTAATGTGTATTTTATTTTGGGGACAGAGAGAGACAGAGCATGAGCAGGGAAGGGACAGAGAGAGACACACACAGAGTCTGAATCAGGCTCCAGGCTCCAAGCTGTCAGCACAGAGCCCGACGCAGGGCTCGAACTCATCAACCATGAGATCGTGACCTGAGCCGAAGTCAGACGCTCAATCGACTGAGCCACCCAGGCACCCCCCCATACATGTGTTATTTTAAGTTTCTAGTAGCCACATTAAATAAAGTAAAAGTAAGCAGGTAAAATGAATTTTAATAATATATTTTATTTTACCCAATGTAGCCAAAACATTGCAACATGTAATGAATATAATTTTTTTTAAAAAGATATTTTACTTTTCTTTTTTTTTTTTAACATTTTTTCTAAGTCTTTGAAATCCGGAATACGTTTTGCAGTTACAGCACAGCTCGGTTTAGACTAGCCATATTCCTATCTGTCACCAGCCACTTGGGGCTAGGCGCCAAGGTCACTGACAGCAAGGCCTTATCCCATCACCCTCCTTTATGAAAACTTACCAATCCAGGATTTCTCCTTTGGGGCCCATTATCAGCTTTGGACTCTTTCACTCATTCAGGAAGTGTTTATTAGGTGCCTGCTATGTGGCAGGCACTGTGTTGAGTGTTATGGATGTAAAATGACATAGTTCTTGTTTTGGGGTGTATTGTATCCCCCCAGAGCTCGTATGTTGAAGTCCTAACCTCCAGTGAATATAACCTTATTTGGAGACCGAGGTTTTACAGAGGTAATCAAGTCTAAATGAGCTCACTAGGGTGGGTCCTGATGCAGCATGACTGGTGTCCTTATAAAAGGGGGAAATTTGGATAGACACGCAGGGAGAATGCCATAGGAGGACATTTTGTTGACAGCAGAATGGATTGGGAGGGAGTTAAGGCCCCTTTTTATGCCTTCCTACTGGGAAATTAGAAGTAGCTGTGTGTTCGTGGGCAAAGGAGAAGAATGCCTCGGTGTGCCTCTTGCACCAGCTACCTAGAGGGATAGGAAGCCTTGGGAGAGAGGAGACCAAATGACCTCACCCCAGCTACTGTTACCTTTCCAGAATTAGAGCATGTGACAGACACAAATGGTGAAGGAATCCTGCAAAGTCTATCATCAAGGTAAGGAAGACAACATAGCAATGGAGGCTGGTTTTCCCGGTGTTCTCCCCGAGCAATGCTTCCATCTCACGTGCATACTACCTTTGTCTGAAATTATTTTCAATCCCCATCTGGAATCCCAAACAGCATCTAAATGTATGTATGCTGGGCCTGATTAACTTACATAGGGATTTTTCTGTACTCTTGATACTTCTGCTTTGCTGAGTCCATTCGGAGTATTTCCCCGTATTGGGCTTTCCAGAAGGGGTACCATGAAGGGGTAAAAAGAGTCCTTTCATGCTGTGGTTTGCAAACTGATTGAAAGGCTGTCAGTCTACAAAACACCCACAAATTCTGTGAAAAGAGTATCGAGTGCTTGATTCTAGATCCTCCTATGCCTGCTAAAATTTCATGGCACTTTTTCAAAGTTCAAGAGTGCCTTGTCTGTCCGGTATTAGCTTTGTACAAGAGGAAGAAATCATCCTCGGTAATTGCCAGCGCTTGTCAATGATGGTGACTTCTATTTTCGTGTAGCCAATCCATCATCATTAGGACTAAGTCCAACTCAGAGTGGGCAGATGAAAGAAAGCCTGCCAGATGAGTGGCCAAATTAGGGACCTTAGTTGGGGGCAAAATTTGAAGAAAACAGTTGTTTAAATAAATAGAACCCCAAAGATTACCAGCAAATTTCCTTCGATGTCATTAAATCATATGCGCATCAAACAGAAGTCAGATGTACATTCCCATGAGTACAGCAAAGTCAGGCATCTCACAGCCACAATTTGCCAGTGGTGATTGGTAGACCAGATTCAGAGAGCAAGAGAGCAATATTCTCTTGAGAGTAAAGAATGAAGTTACCCTTTCTTACTGAGGCCAAGAGAAATGTCCCCAGACAATTAGACTCCGGTATCATAACATCCTATTTTATTTTCTGCAGCTCAAGTATAATGATCTGAAATTGTCTTCTTTGTTTAACATTCTTGTTTATGGCCTTCTTTTCCCCACTGAAATGTTAGCTCCGAATAAGCAGAGACCTCGTTAATTTTTTCAATGCTATGTCCCCAGGACCTAAAATCTTGCCTGACATGAAGTAGGTGAAGAAAAAAATGGGTAGAAGGAATGAGTGTTGCCAGGAGTTTACGTGTGGACACCTAATTCTAGATGAGGGCACTTGCAGAGGGAGGGACTTTGCTATAACAATGGGTCAACTGGGTTGAACACTGTTACATATACTGCCTGGCTCGTTGTGAGTCTTTACTCATGTTTTAAAATTGCACCTTTTGCAGCTAAGAAGAAAATATGATCTGACATTTTATCTCCGTGCGATCTGCCTACTTTTCGTCTTAGAGTAACACATCATGTGACCTTTGCCAGTCTCCTGTAGCTCTGCCACGTTACCCTAGCAGCCACAAGTTCAAATCCATCTCAGAGCCCCATCATTCATTCTTCCTTCCTCCCTAGGGTCTGCCACTTCTAAGATTTCTCTCTTCAACTTGCCATTAATCCCGCTGGGGGGGGCGGGGAACTGGTGTCAGAATTCAATTTCAGCTTCCTGGTGGGACAGGCCAAATGTTATCAATCTTTGAGGACTATAGAAAGGTGTTCCCGGGAGCTTTCTCAAATCCACACGACAGCGTCTCCAGCTGTGAGCTCTAATGCCAGTTCCTTACACTGGAAGTCAAAAAAATGCCCCCTGATTTCTCTCAGATTAACTACAGAACCATCCTCCATTTCCACCAAGAGGTCCCTCCCTGGATTAAGTGACTTCTGGTAGAAAAGGGTTTGGCGTCCTGTAAGCCGTTTAATATATTTTCAGAGTTCATTAAGTAGAGTCACTCCGTTGGAGTATGAACCATCTGAACAAACGCCTATAGATTTACAAAAAGTTGAATCAGGATGTTCACACCTGAATTCATTTAAAGAGCAAGCTGCCTTAATACTTTGTAAATAAGTTCTACTGTCAGAATCTCGAGTTTGTTTTGACGAAAAGATTGGTGTGACCAGATTGTGACATAATGGTGGAGTGCTTGTGAGCATGGGATCTGGGACCAAGATGTCTCAGCTCAGATTCCACTTACTGGCTGTGTCATCCTGGTCGAGTGACATCACCTCTCTGTGCCTTGGTTTCTTCATCCATGAAGTACAGCTAAGGGTATTTCACTAGCCACCTTCCAAGTGTTCAATAGTTATGTGTGCCTAATACTGAACAATGCAGATAAAACATTTCCATCATCGGAGAAAGTTCTTTTGGACAGCAATGACCAGAAACAGCCTTAAAATCGTCCCAGTAGGGGCGCCTGGGTGGCTCAGTCAGTTAAGCGTCCAACTTTCGTTCAGGTCATGATCTCATGATTCCTAAGTTCGAGCCCTGCATCAGGCTCCGTGCTGACAGCTCAGAACCTGAAGCCTACTTCTGATTCTGTGTTTCTGGCTCTCTCTGCCCCTCCACCACTCATGCTCTCTCTGTCTTTCAAAAAAAAACATTAAAAGAAAATTTTTTTAAATCATCCCAGTAACTCGCGCATTTCCTTTGCTCCCATCCAGTCAGTCACCAGCTACTCCTGAGTTCATATTTTTCATGTGTGTACCCTTTCTGTTCTCATCATCCATTGATTCCTTGATGGCACTGGTCAGCTAGTCTCCCAATGTCTCTCATCCTCCCTGTTATGGTCTGGAGCTTCCCCGATTGAGCTCTGTGGCACCTCCCTCGTTCCACCTGTGTTGGGCTCAGCCCCATCGTGCTGGGACTGGTCATGATCCTTCATGATCCTCGAAGGCACAGACCACATTTTATTTATTTTTGAGTCTCCCACAGTCCTGTGCCTGTAACAGGTATTTAAATGTTCACATGACCAAATGAATTAATGAATAAATGAACAGCTCTTCCTCTGCCTGGGAATGGGCTGTGTCTAGTTCCTAGTCATTCTGCAAGGCTCTCTTCTCTGAACCGCTTTTGTGCCCCAAGGGAATGCCTGCAGGTATGAGGCTGTGGGTACTTCCTGGGAAATCAGATGACAAGCAAGGCATCTCATCTAAGCATTGCTTTGCCCTAGGGCTTTATGGTCCCCCGACAGAGGCCAGGAGCTATGCTCCCGACCACGTTCTAATTCATACCTGTGCCATCTGGTAGGCATATCTGGGCCCTCGTGCTAGGATCTTTCAGCCCTGGACACCCATTCCGCACAGCCACGAGACTAATATTAACACTGTTTCCCCCAAGTAGATCTCCTCTCTTGTCCTAGAAGAATAATGTTAATTAAACTTTAGTTTCTGGGATCCAACTAAGGGTCCGCAAGCTGCCTCTACCACTTACTAGCTGTGTAGCTTTGGGGACGTGCTTAAAGAGTCCCATGTGGTGTTTTCTCTCTGATAAACTAAGGATGATGATGGTACAGCCCTTATAGAGTTACTCTGAGCATTAAGGGAGACAAAGCATGTGAGGTATAGGCACGTTGCCTGAGGCACAGTAAGAATGAAATAGAGACTATAGTCTTGGTCTTAGAATGCCTACTTTCGTGACACCGCTGTGTCGCAGAATTAGCTTCCCAATTCCTTCCTTTAAAATGCAAGAATCACCCCTCACAGAAGTGAGCCCCTGTCAGGGATTGAGTTATGATAATTGTAATAGAACTAAGATTTATGAAGGAGTGCTTATCACGTAGCAGACAGTAGTCCAAATGCCCGACTTGCATTATCTTATTTAATCCCTGGAGGAATCCAAGAGAGAGAGCAACCAAGATGAAAACCACAATGCCTCTTTACCACTGAGTTTCCTAAGTCACAAATCATTAGTTCTGCTGAATTCGCTTTCTTAGAAGTGGGTCATTAAGTCCAGCCCACACTCACAAGGTGGAAAATTAGTCTCCACCTCTAGAAAGGAAGACTGTCAAAGACTTTTAGGCACATTTTTAAAACCACCAACAGATATAAAACGTATATCTTACTCTAGATAGTGGTCTAAAAAGTTTGAAAGTCAGTTCTCCAGTTTGCCTGTATTATCTAATTTACCATATAGGAATCATGGATCCATAGTATAGTAGAGGCAGAAGACCCATAGAAATCAGACTTTTAGAATAAGGGATTGGCAAACTTTATCTATAGAAAGTCAGTTAATAAACATTTTAGACTATATGGGCCATATGGTCTCTGTCGCAACTACTTAACCCTGCCGTGATTCCACAAATGCAGCCAGAGACAATACGCCAGCAAACAAGTATGTCTGTGTTCCAGTAAAGTAAAACTTTATTTATAAAAACAGACCATTGGCCAGATTCGGCTCATGGGCTGTCATTTGTCAACTCTCTATCTAAACAATGTTTATCAACCCTGGCTTTACAGTAGACTCAAGGATTTTTTTTTTCTTAATGATCAGTGGCTAGGCCACAGCTCAGTTCAACTGAATCAGAATCTCTGGGGGGTGAGAACCCAGATATCAGCATTTTTTTTTTTAAAAAGCTCCTCAGGTGATGCCAAAGTGCAGCCAGAGTTAAGAAGATCCGCCAATATAGGTGACCACCCTACTTGAGGAAACTGAGGCCCAGCAGGGTGAAGAGATGAGCCGTGAATCACACCCACACTGGATCAGTGCTAGGACTAGCTGATACTCATGAGGAAAGAGGGTCCCATTGCTCCATTTGACACATCAGAAATCCCGTGTGAATGTTGCTGCACAGGGCACACCTGGGTAGGCCAGGGGCCTGGGCCGCTTGCAGGGGGCTTCCAGGAGAACTGTGCAGCTGATAAAAAGTGTGAAGAAACTCGAATCCAAGACAAGTATGAGGCCTGGATTCACCACTCAGTGACTTGGGTGGGTCAGTTCATCTCTCAATTCCCTCTTTCCTCATCCAAGATGTAATAGCATGCATTTTGAAAATGCATCCTATGAGGCAATGTGCCAAATGCTTGGTATTCTTTCTCTGCCTTTAGCTATTAGAACAGCCCTATGAGGTGGACGATGTTAGGGTCCCCGTTTTTGAAGAAAAGGAAACGAAGGAGGAGAACATTTAAGTAACTTACCCATGATCCCGTAACTAGGAAGTGATGTGGCCAAGATTCCAATCTAAGTCTTTGCGTCTTCAAAGCCCAGGCGCTTGACTGCTTTGCTATCTCTCTGAAGGTTTTTTGTAAGGATCAAATCAGATAATCTATAAAAATGGGTTATAAGCGCTAAAGCACTGTACTTCCGTTCGGCATATATTATAGGACGTCAGTTTTCACATTCAAGGATATCATGAGAGGTGCCCTGAGAATATATAATCCATCAGAACACTCTCACATGCACAGAGCGCTGCTCTGGTCAGTCAGCCCTGTGCCCCACCCCCACGCCCAATTGATGGGGACGCCTCTCTTCACCCCTGCACAAAGACAGAGGTGTGGCCCCTATCTTCACAGTGCAATGCTAATGAGTATGGGCTGTTCTGCCTCTAGGTGGCTGTATCTGCCTTCCCTGTCTCTGATAGGATTTTCACCCCATATCCATACTGTTTCACTAAGGAAATTGACACCTTTTGCCAGGAGACCCTCCTTTCGCTGTCACCTGCCCTGTACGCAAGGCCGAGACCTGCTCTGCCAGGCCGTGACAGTACCCACTGCTCTTCCTCTGTCTGCCTGGATCAGTCAGGGCCAATCAGGAGACAGAAACCTGGCCAATTACTTGAGCAGAGAGGATTTAATAGAAAAGATGACTAGCTATTTATAAAGTTGTTAAATAAGTAACTGCAAAGGTAAAACAAAAAACAAAGAACAAAACTTTAAGGGGCTCCTGGGTGGCTCAGTCAGTTGAGCGACTGACCGGCTCAGGTCATGATCTCACAGTTTGTGAGTTTGAGCCCCGTGTCGGGCTCTGTGCTGACAGCTCGGAGCCTGGAGCCTGCTTCGGATTCTGTGTCTCCCTGTCTCTCTCTGCCCCTCCCCCACTCATGCTCTGTCTCTCTCTGTCTCAGAAATAAATAAACATTAAAAAAAAACACTTTAAGATCTCATAGAAACAGCATCTGTGGGGCGCCTGGGTGTCACAGTTGAGCGTTGACTCTTGGTTTCAGCTCAGGTCATGATCTCACTGTTCGCGGTTTGAGCCCTGCATCAGGCTGCGCGCTGACAGCATGGAACCTGCTTGGGATTCTCTTTGTCCCTCTCTCTGCCCCTCCCCTGCTCATGCTCTCTCTCTCTGTCTCTAAATAAACAAAGGTAAAAAGAAATAAAAAATAAAAAGAAAGAAAGAAACAGTGGCCACCAGGAGCATCCAGCACCCCTAGAGTTAGAGGAACAAAGAGAATGGGTTAAAATTACGCAAATTTAGAAGCCTGAGGGCAGGGGCCGCACAGAGCTGCCGCTCAGAGGGTCCTCGATGCCGATGCTGGTGTCTCTGAGGTCGGAGCTTAGAGGAACTCAGGTGTGGGGAGGAGATGGGTTCTGCCTGTGTTGAAAATGTCGCACACTGGGTTCGGCAGCTGCTGAGAGAAGGCACTGTTGCTGCCAGAAAGAAGATGTTTTGATGGAGTGCGACTCACGGTAAAGGCAGCAACAGGAGGGAGCAAGTACCTTCTCCTTCTTCCACCTTGCAGCCTCCCGCTGCTTGCAGAACCTCAGAGGGTGCAGCTGGCAAAGCAGAAAAAAGGGTCTGCAGACTCACGGCCCCGGCATCACACAGCAGAGTGTAGAAGAATTGGTTTAGAGCTGAGGGACAGTCTCTTAATTATTGGCCTGATTCACCTCTTTGGCTATCGAACACCTAAACGCACTCTTCTATGATTCTGATTTCTGTACGATAACAGAACTATGCTCTTTCCATCTCACAAGATGCAGTGATCCTTCATACAAAAAAAAAAAAATCCTCATCTTCTCCCTAAAATGAAGGGATACAAAACCCCCAGTCATCATATCCATCTCTGGGCTCTGTTAATTCCTAGTAAAATTCAACCACAGTCTCATCTGTGTTTTCTGTTAGATAAAGACTAAATTATAAAGTTAACCTCTAACAAACTCATATAAAATGACTGAGGGGAATAAAAAACCAAGACTTGGAAACCAGCAGAACTCAAAGTTCCAGGACAGGAAGAAACAGGCTGTGGGGGAGTAACAGTGAGAGGAGACAGCCCCATTTTCTCCCTGGATTCCCACACCCCTGAATTCTGGTGCTGAGGGAAACCACACCATATCACTCTCTGATCGAAAGCATCTACTACATTCTATAAGACAGAACCCCATTCTTTTCAGGTACCTACTCCTGCACAAAAAACAGGTTTACGGGTTGAGTCTGTAAGCCATTCCAGCTATAAGTTTGGTCAGTGCCTTCCAGATAAGGGGTAAGGGTGATGTGGTGAGATGTGTTAATTTCACGGGCAGGAATCCGTTGTTCTCCTCCCTCTGCTGTGAAATGAGTTCCTCCTTCAGATGCAGTGCTGGGGCGGAACATCCTGATGGTGGATCAGGCATTCTGGGAGTCGGCGGATGTTGGTGCTGGCAGTATAACATGGGCAGAGAAGAATTCATATCCACAATATATGTACATCAAGTTAGAAGAAATTTTTGTTCCCTCCATGATGGAAAGATCCAATATAGTTAACCTGCTCCCTGGTGGCTGGCTGGTCCTCTCAGGCGTAATGTTAAGGACTCAGTGTTGGTCTCTGCTATTGTGAGATTAGCCACTCAGCAGTAACACTAGCCAGGTTAGCCTTGACGAGGGAAAGTCCACGGTTGTTGAGCCATGTGCAGCATTTATCCCTGCCACCATGGCCACTGTGCGCATTTGTAGCCAGGGGAAGAAGCGATTGACATGGACAGAACATGTGCTTTTGTCCACCTCGTCAATGATGGCCTCCTCCTGTGGTTGTCTTTTGATGGATCATCACGTGAAACATGAATGAAGTGTGGATGCATTTCATATTAGAACTGATGAACACAAATTAGCAGCTGTGGGCCTAAAATGGCAAATGAAGAAAATTGGGTATTCTCCTGATAGCTCCTCCTGGTGGTAGAAATGGAGGGAAATGGAATTTTAAATATTTTATCCCCATTCGTTTATTCATCACATATGTGTTGAGAGTCTTCCCTGTGCCAAGCATGATGCCAAGTGACGGGGATAACACTGATGAGAATAACACATCTGTCCCTGTCCTTATAGAGTGTAGCTTGAGCCTAGGGTGAGAAACAGATAGTAAAAAACTAAAACAAGTGAATACACAAAATTATCCTAGCTTGTCAGGATGCCCAGGGGGAGACGAGCAGATTGATAAGATGAAGAACAATGGGGCCGGAGGTAACAAGCACTAGTTTAGATAAAGTGATCAGGAGGACCTCTTGATCTGAGGAGGTGGATTTAAACTGGGATCTGAATGATACGGAGGAACCAGTATGGAAACATAAAGGGGCTGAGTATCTCTGACAGAAAAAAGAGAAAGTGTAGGGCTACAGGATGGGTAAACACTTGATATTTCAGAAATGGGGAAAAAATATTCGGTGAGGGGGGAGGAGCCATTAGACAAGTTAGTAGAGATCAGACCATCTATGAGAGGGTATGATTATTCTAGAAACAAGTGAGAAGAGACATTGATGTGTCCTAATCTGAGTATGACATGATGACCTTTACATTATAAACGTTATGTACATTACATCAACTCTCCCTAAATTAATTAACAAATTCAATATACTCTTCATAAAATCACCAAGAGATTTTGTTATTTAAAAGGGAAGAAAGCTTCCTTGCAACTGTATGTGGAGACTGTAGTATAGGGGCCAAAGACTCAAAGCTGGAGACCAAGTAGAACGCTAATAGACAGTCCTGGCGAGCGATCATGGTGGTGTGGAACAAGATGGCAGCCTTGGGAATTAAAAAGCATGGCAGCCTTATTCATCTTGTAACTGAAAGTTTGTGCCCTTTCAGCAGTCTCTCCTTATTTCCGTATCCCCCCGCCCCTAGTAAGGATCCAGTGTATCACATGGTGACTATAGTTGATAATACTGCATCGTATGGGTGAAATTTGCTAAGAGAGTAGAACTTGCGTGGTCTCATGAAAACAAACAAAACAAACGTAAATATGTGAGGTGATGGCTGTGTTAATTAACTCAGTGGTGGGATTCCTAGTACAATGTATGTGTAGATCAAATCATCACATCGTACACTTGAAATGTATTACAATTTTGTCAATTATACCTCAGTTTAAAAAAGAAAGAGGGGCGCCTGGGTGGCTCAGTTGGTTGAGCGTCTGACTTTGGCTCAGGTCATGATCTCATGGCTCGTCAGTTCAAGCCCCCCGTTGGGCTCTGTGCTGACAGCTCAGAGCCTGGAGTCTGCTTCGGATTCTGTGTCTCTATCTCTCTCTACCCCTCCCCTGCTGGCACTCTGTCTCTCTCGTCTCTCAAAAATAAACGAACATTAAAAAATTTTTTTTAAATAAAAAGAAAAGAATGACATCCTTACACAATCAGGTTCATGTTTACAATAGGCCAACAGGATGTGGGCCTACTGGTTCCGACCCATTTTCATAAGACTAGAACAAAATGTGGGTTTTCTTTCCTGAGCCAACAAAGAGGTTTATCTCCTGAGCCAACTCTGATCACATTGTAGCTGGGGTCAGCAATTTCGTGGCTCGATGGGAAAGAGTGCAGAGATGGATTAGTGATGTCTGTTATGATGCAGAATAAAAATGTGGTAGGAAGTGTGCCAGGTATTTGTCTTCTCGGGATCAGATGGTTCCTTTCTGCCTAGTGGTTCCTATACTTTGTTGAACATAAGAGTTTTCTTTGAAGTAGGGCAAAAGAGCAGGAACCCTTTGCCTTAGAAGTTCTGATCCGAAGATTTGGGATGAGTTCTGAGCATCTATATTTCTTTTCAAACTCTCAGATAATTCTGATACATACTAGAGTTTGGCAAGCTAGTCTAATATGCCATCATCCATATTCTAAAAGGCGTGGCCTTGGCAGGTTTTATAAAGACAGTGGGGTTAAGAATTTCAGATGACGGATACTACGTGACAATGTTTATGTTAAAAAAAAATCCATGTGCATCTGGACTTAGATATACATTTCGAAAGAGAAGACCACGTTGTCAAAAGGATCATGCTTTCTATTCATTTGCTATCTTAACCCGAGGACTTCCATTAGAGGAAATACCATTACTGGCTGCTTTGGAAAGAATCACTTTTGAGGTGTGTTTTACTCTGTGTGGAGGTGGTTATGCATTTGAGAAATTCTGTAACAAGGCAGGTGGGATTCTCTGTCTCTTGCTCTCACTCTTGCTTTCTCTCTGACTCGTGCAGTAGTCCAGTCTGTGGATTTCGATTTCCAGCCTGCAGCCCAAAGGTCCAGGGTCCGGCGAGGTTGATAGGTACCAACCAGAATTTGGTGGGTAGAAGTTGGCTCACTGCAATGCTACAGTGAACAGAGAGACAGCTCAGTTGCTTCTTTTAATATATACAAAGATGAGAATGGCCTCTGGAGCTGCTGCATTTTATTGCCGAGTCAGGCACTGACATCCCCTGTGGCCTTAGAAAGTTATTTAGTGACTGAGTTTCAGTCTCCTGGTCCATAAAGAAAGGCACCTGCTTGTCACCTTGGGGGAGCATTATGAGGAAGAAGATGTAAAGTTCTGCATGACTGCCATGATGGCAGTGAGGTCCTAAGGCTGTATATGGTCACTTCTCCACGGCATGACACCTACTGTGTGCCAGGCTCCGTTCCAGGCGCTGGTGTTATAGCAGTGAAGAACAGGCGCTGGTCCTGTTCCCACAATGCCAGAGGAGAGCGTCTCAAGGAGGATTTCTGATGGCAGCTACTGGCAATGGTATGTTTCTAATTCACGTTTATAGTTAATCCTGCAAATCTCCAGGTCTCTCGTCTTGAGCTACAGCATCTTATCGTTGGTAAAATTCACCAATAGGGTCTGCTTAAACAGATATTAGCAATGAGAATACTTGGGTAGCAAGCAACTTAAACTGGTCCCAGCTAACTGAAACAGCAGCATTTCGTTTTAGGGCACGGCTGAGTTCCCACCTCAGGAATGACAGGAACAGGACACCTCTGAGGCTAACAGCAGCAGGTGCAGTTGGGCAGTGTCTTCAAGGTCCTGCCATCTGAATGACACAACTCCGACTTCATTCTGCCCCTTGCTCACCTCTGCTTATGATGAAGATTATCAGGGGAGAGTCTGCTTGGCTTTATAGCGTCTTATGCCCATGTTTTGGCCCACGCAGGAGAATGGGGACAATGGGTGGGAAGGCCATACCTTGTTTGAGACTGCTGTTCCACCAGAACAAGATGAAATTAGGGTGTGGTAGTTCACTAAAGGAAATGTAGTGCGCTATTTCCAGAGAAGAGGATACCTCTGTAGGACAAGCAAGAAATAACAGCTTTCCACCCTACACATTATATTCTGTATCATGCAGAAATGTGAAAGTGGTTTGAGAGGCTCACATGGTTGATGCCAAAACGACAGGATGGATTTGTCAAACAAAAGCCATACATCCACACACAGTCCCAAACAAGTTTTCTCGTTTCAAAAATGTGGATGTTTGTATGCCTGATTGCCCAGTGTCACTGATGGCCATGTGAAGGACTGGTCACTCCCTGTAATAATGTTCTAGTAAATGTCCTGGATGGTTTAAAACAGCTCTTTCTGATCCTTTAGCTTCTGTACTCTCCACTTCTTATCCTCTGATACTCATAAACTCTGGTGAGTAAGCCTTTCTGTAAGTCACTTAATAGATTATTAAATATAACCTTCCTCCACTCTCTCCTCTACCCCTCTGGTTCTGGTGTCACCTTCGTGGAATCCTCCCGTTCGCTGGTCCCACCTCCGGCAAAAGTACTGACACCACAGGTCATACCCTTCCATCTCAAACTTCTCTGCTTCCTGCCATTTCTCATGCTTTGCTCTCTTGATTTTACTCCTTTTGGCTGGCTACTCCCTCTCTGACTCCTTGGTGGCATCCCCATGACTCTTTGCCACAGACTGAATGTTTGTGCCCTCCCTGCCAAAGTTCATGTGCTGAAACCCAGTCCCCAAAGCGATGACACTTGGAGTCAGGCCCTTCGGGGTTAGGTCGTGAGGGTGTAGCCCTCATGCATGGGATTAGTGGCCTCATAAAGGAGACCCGAGAGAGCTCCCTTGTCCTTTCTGACATGTAAGGACACAGCGAGAAGATGGTCATCTGTGAACTAGGAAGTGGACACTCACAGACATAAAATCAAAAGTTGGTGGCTCCACCGACTGAGCCACCCAGCCTCCCTCCAGCTTTGTGATTTCTAAAGTTATATATTAAGGAAGTTAAAATAAGAACCACAAAATACCATCCCTTTAACCCCTACCTCTCGGTTACTGTCCAATCCATGTGCCCCTAGCCTGCTTCAAACCCTCATGATGTTGAGCTTCTAGTGCTATAGACAACTGCTAATTCGCTTCTTTGTCTTTGAGCACTCTTTGTTTTCCATCTTGTGTGGTTTCTCATGCCCAAATTAATAAACTTTTGATCACGTCACTGCCTACCCCAAAAATCTTTTAAATTCTTCCCCGATTTAAAGCAGGGGTCATCATCTCAAGTGCTGACAGTCAATGGAAACGAGTGGAATGAGTTTGGTGTAAGAAAATTCAAATTTATTGTTTACGATCCTCAGTGTAAGAACAAATACAACCTACTCTAAGAACAATACAACCTTGCATTATATTGGAGATTATGATTCTCTACCATAAGAAAAATTCAACAATAAATCACAACTTCCATTTTCCCTCGGTGTGTTGGGAACTCAAATAGGGAATGTTGAGGACTTTGGCCAACTGGAGAATGAATGCCTCCTTAATGAGGATAGCTGCTAATTAGCACCAGCTCCAGCAGGATCATAGGCCCATTGCTGACAGATCTTTCAGATTTTTAGAAGAAGCTAAAAGTCAATTTAGATGTGTGTGTGTGTGTGTGTGTGTGTGTGTGTGTGTGTGTGTGTGTATTGCTCGAGACAATCAAAGCCCATCTTTACTCTAAACCTGGCAAACAAAGAACCTGTTTGGGACTCCAGTCTAAGGAAGAATCAGTACTCTTTCCAGCTAAAATATCTGTTATTCTTCTCTACCGGTCTTTCCCTGTGGTCAAACCAACCTAGTTGTCATCCTTCTAAACTTTGCTGTGAGCTTTGTTTATACTGTTTCCTCCACCTAGAATGCCATCTTATTTCATCTCCCATTGCCACTCTTTGAAATCTTACCCACCCCACCCACCTTAGGAGCTACTTCTTTCTAGAAGCTTTTCCAGTTACTAGAAGGGAAATGTAGGGGCGCCTGGGTGGCTCAGCCAGTTGAGCAGCCAGCTCGATTTTGTCTCAGGTCACGATCTCACGGTTGTGAGACTGAGCCTTGTGTTGGGCTCCGCGCTGGATGTGAAGCCTGCTTGGGATTCTATCTCTCCCTCCCTCTCTCTCTCTGCCCCTCTCCCCCTCTCTCTCTCCTTCAAAATAAATAAAACTTAAAAAAAAAAGGAAATGTATTTCCTGGGAAAGATGACCTGCAAAGCTATTAGAACATCTGCCTGAAGTGATTCACCAACCGGAAGCCAAATCTAAGGCTTTGAAAGATTACGATAAGGGTCTGATAAATTTTGGCGACTTAGCAGAAAGAAATTCTATAATGTCAAGTACACTCATGTCCAAAGGATTATGCAAATACGTCATCCAAATACAAATTAATATGTTGTGTTTTGTTTAATGCCCTACATTCCCTCTCCTGAGAATGATGGAGAATCGACCATATTTTTTTACAAAGCAATGATTGAGTTATCACTCAGGGAGTCCTAGGGCAATGACATTCAAGTGAAGGTCTTGGCTAACACCCAACCTGTGTTTCTGGGCATCAGTTTTCTTCTCCTTCCATACTTCTACAGCAGTTAGAGGTCATCACCTCAAGACGACATTCTATTCTCTTGGCATTATGTCTTAATTATGTTTACGTTATGATTTTAAAGTTCATCATATACAGTCTCTTTAGGTTCACATTTCCTATTATAGAGAAACTGTTTGGAAGCCCCCTAAGGTAATGGTAGAAAAAAATGGAATAGAGGAATGCTATCTTTTTTTTTTTCTTTTCAGCTCAGGAGCAACATGGAAAAATTAATTGCACGGCTTTGCTTAGAGAAAATACAGCTCAGAAAAAAACCAAACGTCAGCCATTCCTTATTCAAGAAGTATTCATTGTTAGAACTAGGAAATTTTTCTACAAATAAATACCACTAAAACTCTTGAAAGCTGTCAGATCACAGCCTAGTAACAAAGAAAGTGAACAAAAAATTATTTGTCACACTGTCATTCACATTCTAGAATAATAACATTCTGGGGCTCATTTAGAGAAAATTGCTCACACTGTCAACTTCATTTCTCTTCCCATACCACCTCTCGCTGCTCACACGGACACTTTGGGGACAGTGGATTACCATATCTCCAGCTCCTTCTGATGACAGACATCAAGGACTGATGGACTTTGTTGGGGTGATCACGAGATAGGAGAGCAAGATAACACGAAGCCCAGGCATGGCGAGTTCTAAAATGTCAGCCTGAGAAAACCTTTCCAAACCTGAAAGCTTCCTTACAACTTAGATGGCAAGAGATGGTAACAAACTAGGACAAGATGTTTACAGATGGTGAGACCAAGAACAAAATGAGACTTGGCTGGGTGGGAGCTTAGAAGAGTTGCCAGCCAGTGGAGAAAACAGAGCACTGTATGTGGGAGGCACGGCCTAGAAGTTAGGCCCAAATCTGCCTCCACCTTCCTGTCTGCATCGGCACGCAGTGGGCACAACATAAATATTGGACGATCTGAACAGGAATAATAACACAGAAACATCTCCTGCGTTCTGATGACTTCCAGTCGTTTCCTTAACCTCTACAGTGCAATTAGGGAGAGACTGATACATGTACCCGTTTTAGAGATGAGGCACTGAAGACCACAAAATTCAGTTCTCCTTGGTTCTCAGATTTGCCCCCCAGGGGACATTTGTGACTATCTAGAGATGTTTTTGGTGATCACAGTGGGGGGAAGGGTACCAGTGGCTTCCATTGGGTAGAAGCCAGGCGTGCCGTGAAATACCCTGCCATGAATCAGTCAGACCCCACAATAGAGAACTATCCACTCCAAAATGTTAGTGGTGCTGCAGTTGAGAAACCCTGATGAACTGATGGAAATTTTTGTTAAATCCTGATATCTACTTCCAAGCATATTCTAACCACAACGCTTGAGCCCCTCACCAATGCAGTGACATACCTGACATAGCATGTCACTAAACAGTTGTTGAATGAGTTCATGACAGGGTTAGAGGAATTATTTGCTTTGGGAGTTTTTCTTTGCCTTTCTGGGTCTCCGTTTCCTCAACTGTAAAATGGGTATGAATTATTTCAGTGCTTCCCAGCCCTACCATTTCCACCTGTTGCACAGTTGTGCAGTTCAGGTGAGATCATGTCCTTGAAAGTTCTTTGTAAATGGTAAAAAAACAACCAAAAAACTAATAATAAGGGATTTTGCCATAGACATGTTAAGGTGGAAGCAAAAAGCAATGTGAAAGGTGACAGGGAAGCAGCAATAACCCTTCGTGATATGTTGAACTGGAAGGACAAGGTTTGAAAATGCACAATGGATAATAGTAACAGAAAGATGCAGTCATGATACATGCTCCCGAACATTGAAAATGGTCAAGCCAATCCATCCTGGCCCTAAATTCCTGGTCCCCTAGGGTCTTACAGTCCTCCCTTTCTGATTATTTACCTTCTTGTCATTTAATTAAAACCGAGAAGAAATTCCTTCAGTTGGCAACAGCTAAGTGCTTTTCCTTAGAATTTATTAACAGTCTCCCAATAAAATGCCCCCTGGCTATTAATAGAAATGATTTCTCCTCGATTGAGACGGCACTTTGCAGTATTTCCTGCCCTATTTGGGACTTTTTCACAGATTCCCCGAGGAGGTCAGTGTGAATTTCAAAACCGATAAACTGATATTGAGGGCGGTGAGTGGGGAATTTTAGCCATTTTAAATTGTTCACTGACATCAGCCCTTTAGAAAAACAAGAACAGATGGGAGAGCCTCCCGCCCCCATTTTAGTCCCCCCTCAACCCTAATCTACACAAACAGGACTGCTGATCCCTCTTCTCTGCCATAAATAAAGCTCCTCATGCTGTTTGGAGCTCCAAGCCTTTGACCATAAAGGAAGAAACCCGTTCCTGATGGCGGTTCCCAGGCGGTGGTGACAGCTGCTATAGTTTTGCTGCTTGGTGGCTGCCTGCAGCCATCACCTTTATCACAGTTGTGTCCCCAAGAGCTAACAGGAGGCCAGCATCTCCTGGGCACCTCTGTAGGGGGGAGGAGTGTGAGACCACAGGGGATGTGTAGTGATCGTGAATTCGCTAGTCCCTGATGGCTTAGAATCCATCCCTGCCTAGTTACCCAGTGCATCCTAGGACACTCCCTAAGTGAAAAGTATTATCAAATTGCATAAGATTAAATCAATGGTTGTTTTGAAATACACATAAAATACCAAGTTGGACCTCACTTACTATGAGCCACCGATACTAGATAGGCAAAGGTGACTTTGCAAAATATACTCCATAAACAGGACATTGACGAAAGCAAACACAAAAGGTGTTTTTTGGTAAACCCTCAAGCATACACCATGATGACACCCGGGCCTTCATTTGTCTCTTCTTGTCTGCAGATGAATCACTTTTTTTCTTACATTATGACTTGTAATATACATTAACTCCAATTGCAAAAAAAAAAAAAAAAAAACCCACAAGAGCTTCAGAAATTGAAGAGAAATATCTATCATGTTCACAGTTAACACGTAAATGTATTTACGTTGTTTGGAACCAAAGACACTTTCCTGCTCGCAGATGTCAGCTGATCCACTGACTTCCTCCCCAACCTGAGTTTCTGAAATAACTTGGAATAAATGTTCTTGGTTTTGTTTTATTTGCCATTGTTTCCATGCCATAAGAAAGCACGGGTATATTATGCTTCTGAAATGTTATATAGAGAAAAGTAAAAATGCTCTTCTGTTTGCCAGAAATAGATAGGGGTTTCTTTTTTTATTCACTGGAATGCAGTTAATTTATTCTCTTAGCATCATTGTTTATTTGTAGTTTTCTCCTGACTGTCACTTCCTAGCTAAGTGAATGGGTCATTTCACATACTAACCCCTAAACTGAAATGTTAGGTTTAGACTAGTTCGAAGCCCCCCTTCTCTTCTATACGTTAACATTATCACTACTTTGACTATGGTATGTTTATACTTCACCAGACATGTGCCAGGTGTGTGTGTGTGTGTGTGTGTGTGTGTGTGTGTGTGTGTTGGGAGGTTAACTTCATTACCTGTGAGATTTGGTTAGCTCTATTCTGCTCTGTGACCACATCATGCCTTGGTGGCCAGTGTCCATGCTATTGATTATAAAAACTGGCCAAAATACATAATCATGAAGGCAAAACATGTCCATTTCTTTACTTATACACATTTATAGCTCATTTTACTAACTTTTTTTAAATGTTTATTTATTTTTGAGACAGAGACACAGAGCATGAGCAGGGGAGGGACAGAGAGAGAGAGAAGGAGACACAGAATCTGCAGCAGGCTCCAGGCTCTGAGCTGTCAGCACAGAGCCCGAGGCGGGGCTCGAACTCACAAACCGTGAGATCATGACCTGAGCCGAAGTCAGACGCTCAACCAACTGAGCCACCCAGGTGCCCCCGTAGTTCATTTTTAAATAAGGAATGGGATTAAATAACATGTCTGTTGCAAAATAACATGTTGAAGAATCAGAAAACTACATGGAAGAAAACAACCAACCCCTGTTTCAGTTATCTTTGAGTGTATAACAAACTAATCCCCCAAAAGAAGAACGATTTTATGATCTGTTATGATTTCACGTGTTGGAAGGGATTAGACGGGTGCTTCTTCTCTCTGTGCGGTATCAGCTGGTTTGTGGTCATCTGTACATCCACCAAGCTGGAACATGGTACGTGGCTCACTCAGGCGGCTTACACTTAATGCTGACGGTCTCCACTGGGTGCCCCAGTTCTCTATACGGCCTCTGCATGTGTATTGGGCTCCACGTAGCACAGCACTGGGCACCAAGAGCCAGGAAACAGAAGCTTCTAGTCCATGCAAGGCATGGACTCTGACGCACCAGAGTGTAACTGAGCTACATCCTGACAGCCAAGGCCAGTCACAGAGCCAGCCCAAATTCCAAGAGAAAGGAAATAGATTGCACTTGCTATATCAGGAGGGGCACACGAATAGAGGGAGGAAGGGCTTGTTAGAGAACGTATTTGGAGACTCTACTACAGTTAGCATTTTGACATCTGTATTCCCACTACTTCTCTGCCTTTTGCATGCACATGGATATATATCAGTGTCAAAAGAGGTTTTGGGGGTGCCGCGGTGGCTCAGTTGAGCGTCCGACTCGATTCCAGCTTAGGTCATGATCCCAGGGTCATGGGGTTGAGCCTCACGTAGGGCTACACATTCAGTGTGGAGCCTGCTTAAGATTCTCTCTCTCTCCCTCTGCCCCTCTCCACCACTCGTGCTCTCTCTCTAAAAGAAAAAAAAAAAGATTTTGTTACTGCCCCGCAGTTTTTTTAGCAGCAGACTCCTCTTTTCAAATGAAATACTTCATGGATTAAAGTCTAAAGCCACTCTGTCTGAGGTGAGGGTGGAAAATCTGGAGCCTACCATGGGCCTCTGTGCAGCCCTCCTCCTACAAGACCTGCCGGGGACCCCAGGACTCAGTAGAACCCAGTCTGAAAACCAATGAATGGGGATAAAACACACACAATAATGAGAAGCCCAACTCAAGTCTCTGACTCCAGTCAGAATTCTTAACTATGCTCTGCTGACCTCAAAGCCAGTTTTCATTTCCAGGTTATCTGCTATGAATCTCCAGTTAAAAATGAAACGAAGACAACTGATAGTTGATTGAGAAGCCAAGGGACAGGTTAACTATTTTATTCCTTGAGATTCTTTAGAACGTCCTCTCGTACCAAGCCAGTTCCCTAAAAGGCTACCCACTTGGGAGTTCACCCTAAGTTTTTTGGAAGCCTTCACAGAACTTTCCTTCATACCCTTGGCTTTCATTGAGAGTGGATATAAGAAATGGTCTTATGGGGGCACCTGGGTGGCTCAGTCGGTTGAGCGGCGGACTTCGGCTCGGGTCACAATCTCGCGGTCCGTGAGTTCGAGCCCCGCATCGGGCTCTGTGCTGACAGCTCGGAGCCTGGAGCCTGTTTCGGATTCTGTGTCTCCCTCTCTCTGACCCTCCCCCGTTCATGCTCTGTCTCTCTCTGTCTCAAAAATAAATAAACGTTAAAAAAAAAAAAAAAAAGAAATGGTCTTATGAAGAATGTCCCTGCATTGTGAAACCACACGCTCTGATGCCGACCCTAATGGCGTTCAGCGTGTCCTTTGCAGATTGTCCAGTGACACGCTCCTCTCAGAGCTCAGAACAAGCAGTGTTGTAATTTGATTATAAAAACAAAGTCATCCGTCACTTTCTTCATTTCGCCTTTCACGATTAGGAATTCAGAGTGCTATTTTTTGCTCAATTTCAATACGTTTCCTTAGCCTCGGCTTTTGAGTGAAGTTACCATTGCCAGTTTTTCAGCCAATTCTTGTCCTTTTTAGCCTTGTTTATAAAGGTTTATTGCATCCACGCCTTATTGGAAGCCACCCAGTCCTTTTCTGGAAGCAAAGTATATTATGAATTATAAGTAAAAGAATAGGTGAATCACCTCCCATCTTTAATTGGTAGCAGAATCCTCAACAGGGTACGGGCTTATGCCCTACTCTGGCTGTAAACTACCGAGTTCAGGAACAAAATCTTCGCCTTCTGTTTCTCTTGCCATGTGCTGCAGCATCTTATCCTCGAAAAAGACAGGTCTGTTTGTTTGTTTGTGTTTACAATTTCACTTACATCCAGCTGGAAGAGAGAATTTTCTCCCAGCATCTCTCTCAGAAAGGTTAGGACCTCTCTTACCCAGAAACCCTTTAGAGAATGTCATCTTGCGTCTAACTGGTGCATATATGTTATGAAACATATCCTGTCCGTTATACGGTCACTATGACCAGGTACGTGGGACCTGCTAAATGGCTTAAGCCAGGGAGGACCCTCACCTGGAGGTGAGACTAGGGTCACCTTTCCCCAAAGTGCATGGGTCGCTGAGGGAAATGGTAAGCGTGGAATGAAATTTAGTGTTCTTACAAAGGAGAATGAAGGAAAGGCATTTGGTTGAATCTTGGCTATGTCCTTTACTGGGCAAGTCACTTAACCTTCCTAATCATTAGTGTTCTCATTTGAATTGAGGTTAAAAATCCTTTTCCCCAGCAGCAATGAGAACATCTAATGCCCATAAATTGGTTTCTAATACAATTCTCCCGTAAAAGTAACCAGGGCTCCTTGGAGAAATGACTAATTCTAGAGGTAGAGTAGACCTTCTACAAGATGAACCTGGAGCATTATATAGTGCCCAAAACTAAGAAATCGCTTTAAAAAGAAAACCCACAAAATAATGGACATATGTAAAAAGTACACGGGAGCCAACAAAAAGAACTCCTGAAGGTCTAATCTGTAGCAATTAGAGCAACATATTAAATACCACGTTGGGCTATTATAATGTCAAGTATAAAATAAATATCCTTAAGTCCATATGGTAGTAAATAAATGACTAAATAAATAAAGGAGAAGAGACAAATGGGAGACAACTCTCCCGTGCAGAAAAATCCCAAATAACTCTGTAGATACTACTCAAGGAGTACTATCAAAAAGTTTGACTATACTTAGTGACTTGCTTCCCAAAAAAGCAGTATGAAGAGGAGAGGTCTAGTGGAAATAGCTTTATAGTGGAGAAACCTGGAAAACATTACGTTAGCCAGGTGACCAAGGTGGATATCCATGATAAGTTCCGTTGATAGTTTGTACCCTCAATAAATGTCGAGAATGACTGTTCACTTCTGTGCTGTTCATCCTCAGAAACCATCAGAAAATTCCCAAATTGAGGGACATTCTAAAGAATAGCTGGCCACTACTCCTCAATGCTGTCCAGATGATCAAAGATAATCAAAGATGATCAAAAACAAGGAACGCCCCAAAAAACTCACACAGCCCAAAGGAGTCCGGAACATAAAGGCAAAATGTAATGCAGTATCCTTGATGGGATCCTGGAAACAGAAAACAGTAACATTAGGGGAAAAACTAAGAAAGTCCACATAAATTGTGGAGGTTGATTAATAATAATGTATCAATATTGGTTCATTAGTTTTGACAAATACACCATGGTAATGCAAGATATTAACAATAGGGGGATCTGGGTGTGGAATATACAGGAACTCTCTGTGCTCTCTTTGCAACTTTTCTGTAAATCTAAACTATTCTAAAATTAAAAGTTTATTTAAATATGACAAAGTCCTTTCTGGGGCACCTGGGTGGCTCAGTTGGTTAAGTGTCCAACTCTTGGTCTCGGCTTAGGTCATGATTTCACATTTTGTGAGATCAAGTTGTGCGTTGGGCTCTGTGCTGACAGCCCAGAGCCTGCTTGGGATTCTCTCTCTCTCTCCCTCTCCCCCTCTGTCTCCCCACCCCCCCGCACCACTCATGCTCACTCACTCCTTCTCACTCACTGTCTCTCTCTCTCTCTCTCTCAAAATAAATAAATAAACTTAAAAAGAAAAGTCCTTCTTTATGGGATTGTAAACACAATTAAAGAAGTTTAGGGACACTTGAAAGCACCGAACCCAATGTAGGCACTTGGTATTTATTTAGGAGACTTGGCTACCATCAGCACCATTCACCCTTAACCCTTCCAATCCACTCTCCATATAAGCCATATGAAATGCTAATTTGAGTTTCTCATCCCTCCTCACCGTATTTCTCACCCTACCTTCCAGCTTTAAAACTTCTAGTGCTTTCCTACTGCTTCTAGGATAAAGAGGAATAACCTGCCATAATCCACAAGACCCCATTCACAGTCTTCCCATGACCCCGTGCATGGCTTGACCTCTGTATCTCTCCCCAGCTTTATTTTATTACAACTCCCCTCCTCACCGTGTACTCCAGCTCCATGTGAATCTGCTTCCCAATTCTCTTCTGCCACAGGCCCTTTGCATATACCATGCCTGTCTGAAATGTGTTTTTCCACTCTGCCTAGTTTGATCTCTGCTTAACCTTTTGTTCTCAATTCAAGAGCCCCTAGGTCAAATTTCTTTCATATAATCTTGTTCTCATCCTTCGGAGCAATAATCCACTTGCAAGTTCATATTAATGTGCATAATGAATGTCTGCATCCCTCATTAGGTCATCCATTTCACAAAAGAATGGCCAGTTAGTTCATTTATGTTTATCATTGTGTGCCTAGCTCCTACCACATTGCCTGGTACAACCTATATTCAATAAATACTTATGGAAAGAAGGGAAAGAGGAAGGAAGGAAAGAATGAACTGCCTCTATTACAATCCCTTTTAGAAACCTTTTTTTTCCCAGAGGTCCAGAGTTCTTAAATAAGAATTGCGAAATATTAAACTGGCTTTCTGACCTCTCAGCTTCCAGTTCTGTTGAACAGCAAAGTGAGGGAGGGGATAAAAATGGACTAGTTTGAAAATCCTATGACTCACTGGACACTAACAGTTTTCAGAGATGATTTCTGAAGCACTAACATTCAGAGTGGGGGAAGAGTGCTTCCAGAGGAGTACATGGGCAGTCACCAACAAGTAACATCCCCAGTGCTCGGGGCTTCCTTGCAAGGATTCCCACATAAGCTCCTTTAGGATTTAAGTGTCGCACATAACTGAGACTGAGTGGGTCTGTTCCGGCATTTTCTGGTCATTTAGTGATTCACCAGTTTCCTAGGGGTATAGGTTTCCTCTGCTAAAGTAGAATAAACAGCGGGGGGAAAAAGAAAAAAAAAAAAAACTCCTGAAATTATTTTTAAAGTTAAAAAAAAAAAAAAAAAAAAAAAAAGCAAGCTGAATTCTTTCCTTGATTCCAGAAATACTTTTATTGTGGCATCAAGGCACAGCCACAAAATCTGTGGACTGTGAAATAGGATTTCAATTATTGAAGAAGGAAGCCTCTACCTTTCAGAATTGCCTTCATCCCTTGTGCTGCTAGAAATAGCTCACTAGCGTTTCTTCCGATTATCTTCTTACTGTCTTTGAATCCATTAGTTAATAAGGCAGCCCTGCAATGAATACTTTCTAATTCCTCTCCAGGTGCCAACGTAGTGTGTCTCTTTCGATGTGATTTTTCCCCCAGCTAAGTTCCCTCTGGAGAACAAAAGGTCTACAGTGCCATTCTTTCCTCTTTTCATCCACAGGCAGCAACCCTTTGTGCCCCCCTACCTATTACATCAGTCAGCCTGGAACAGAATTTAGAACAGAGCAGAGGAATTTTTGCCGATCATGTAGACGTATTGAAGTCATTGATTCAGCGATGAAAGAACCGCCGTTCCTCAAAACAAGATTTTATAGTAGGGACTCTGAGGGTCAACCCTGAACAAGAAGAATCCAGTCTAGGTTTTTGTTCCTGTGGATTTGTCAAACAACAAAAACTGTGCCCACAATTTCTTACTTTCTTTAAGGTTTTATGGGAGATCAGGAGAGGAACCAGTTCCTGCCCTCAAACGTTTCTAGTCTGGTAGGAGCATTTGATATATGTGCAAATAATAATAATAATAATAATAATAATAATAATACCAAGTTCTATAGTGGTAAATGCCATGAGAAAGGGCCACCAGGAATGCTATGTACAGAAGGCTCATTCCCTTCTTTCTTTCCACGAGAATTTAAGCACCAAACAGACCAGGCTCTATGCTCTTCTCTCAGATTATCATCTGGAGCAAAAACCATGGGACTTACAATATAATGGAGAAACAGACATCACTCAGCAATCACACCAATGGATGTACAATTGTAGACTAACCTGAATTCTGTGCTGGCAAGTGCATGGTTTTATGAGAGCCTTTGAGAAAGAAGTCTGGAAGACAGGACGTAGTGGGAGTCCTGCCTGACAGAGGAAAGATGGCAGGGACTGACTTTGAGTCGAGTGTGGTGGGAACATTCTAGACGGGGCACATCTGAAATGGGTTCTGGGTCCTAGTCATACAGAGGGGTCTTCTCACGAGAGAGACCTTCTTCAGCTTCTTATCTTTCAGTCACATGTCCGCTCCCATCCCTAGGGCTCCACTCCAGAGCCTCCTATTGCGCAGGTTCCCTGGACCAGCATCCACCCACCATGATGAAGTTCCAACAGGATGCCTGTAGCTCGGCTACCTTTCTCAGTGTGCACTTGGCCCATGAAAAACCAGGCATCTTTGCCACACCAAATAGTGGTAGTACAAATAGGCTGTAGGTGCTCCCCCTATTGTGCTGTCTTCCTCTGTTTCTCTTTGTGTTTTAGATCTGCTCAACTAAATGAAGCCAACCAGTTGGCTGCAGAGCAAACATCCCACAGGAAAAATGGGATGCTCACTTTCCTGTAGGTGTCCCAGTCTCTCTGTTACTTTTTATTTATTTAATTTTTAGAGAGAGAGGGTGCGTGTGTGGAAGGGCAGAGGGAGAGGGAGAGAATCTTAAGCAGACTCCATGCCCCCAGCACAGAGCCCGATGCGGGGCTGAGTCTCATGACCATGAGATCATGACCTGGGCCGAAATCAAGGGTCAGACACTTAACTGACTGAGCCACCCAGGTGCCCCTCTCTGTTATTTATAACCCCCAGCAGTGGGTAGCCCTAAAGGGATAATAAAGAAAAGTCTTGGCCATCGCCACTTGCTAAGGAACCCGGATGGTTCTCTTTCTTTCTGTCAGTTCCTCTCCTTTCCTTTCCTGGTCTTCTGCTTCTATAGCCATGGGGCAAGGCTGGTGGGGAGGGTCAATGAGATGATGACTAGACGCAGCAGGTCAATCTGAGCTGACAGAGCTGGACAGCTCTCAGTAAACCCCAGAGGGTATGAATGTTACAACCCTATAGTTTGTGTCTCCAATTCCTGAACAGCAGGAAGAATCCCATTTGACAGCCTCTTGCAGATGGTTCCTTAGGTCAGTGTGTTTCTTTGTTCATACAGAAATCATATGTAAAATATGCATACATTTATGCTTAAAAATTTCTTTAACAAGGGAAGAATGATATGAACCTGGGCCCGAGAAATCTCAACTTCACGCTCGCTGTGCAGCTTATTAGGGAAGAGAAACTAGCTTAAGACGTTCTTGGTTAAAATGAATTCACTGCAAAAGCTCTTTCTTTTCTATAAGGTAAGCGTGGTTTCTCATTCCAGTGAAAGAATCCTCGGAAACACAGATGTTAGAATAGAGCATTAATTTTTTTTCCTTCCTTATGAAATAGTGACATTGGGAAACCTACGAAGACTAGTGTGGATGGAATTCAGTGAGGAAGGAGGGCAACGACTTTTCCCTGGTTGGAGACAGAGTGGGACTGTTCTGCTTTCATCTGTAGGTGGATTGGTTGAAGGCATCAAAAGATCACCTATCTAGACACCCTCCTCCTTACCCTCCTGCTCTCCCACCCCCTTCCCTCCATTTTCTACCTCTGTGTTCCGTTTTGGTCCTGGGAGGCACCTCTGGATTTTAAATCAAGGATTGTTGGTTCTATGTTTGCCTCACTCTTAGCTAACTCTCAGTGACAGGCTGGGGACCTGGTTTGTGAGTATCTTCCAGTCAGGACACACCTGGGAGAATGTTAGAGAAGATGGGAGCATCCGGGGACGCTGTCGTAGCTTCCTCCGAAGCTAGCAACAGGAGCACGCCAGGCACACAGTGGGGCTGCTACACTCCGAATGCTCCCGCCAAGCTTCCCGTGGTCCTGTGTCTTACACATCTCAGTGAAATAACCTCTAACGCGGGGTTCCACAAATACCCGTCCAGATGATTTTCTCCAAACCTGGCACCTTCTTGAGCACATTTCCTAACCACAGCATGAATGGCCAAAATTCCCATTCTTACCACTTTCTTTCCTCAAATTATTTCAGATCTGAGCTCAGCTGGTAATACTGGGATGTGTCTAACAGCTAGAGGATTAACATGATGAAGTTAACCTTCCATGTCAGTTTAGCAGCACAGCATCTCTTTGTCTCCTTTATCAAATGTTGTCAGGGCAAACACCTTGCTCGCCTGAGGTCAAATGTCTTCGGCAGAATTTATCAACCTCAGCACTATTGACATTTGGGGCTGTGTAACTCCGGTTGTGGGGTCTGTCCTGGGCATTGTACTATGTTTCTCAGCGTCCCTGGCTTCTTACCCACTCGATGCTATTAGCACTCTCTCCTTCAATTGTGACAACCAAAAATGTCTCTAGACTTTATCAAAAGTTCCCTGGGTGGGGGTGGGGTGGGGTGGTGGGCAACAGAACTCCCACCTGGCTAAGAACCCCTGGCCTATAGAGATCATAGAATTTGTCAGAAAAAATCCCAATCTGGGTCTCTAGGGAATCTAACCATTTTTTTTCCAGGAGACTTTTGTTGAGGGGAGATCTGATGCCTTCTTCCTATAAATTATGACGGCTAATATCACAGTTTATGTTGAAGATCATCTCCTGAATTTCTGCAGTCCTGCTTTCCTGATAAGAAAGTAAAGGTTGCCGTGAAATGAATCATTTCAGAGCAGTTTGCAGGAGGAAGTATAGCTCCAATCCTTGGCTGTTCCCCAGTGCTGGCCAGTATAAATTGCCAGTGCTTGTTGACTTAGAGATTAATTATGAATGATAGGGAAGCTTATGAATTTTTCAGAATTTTTTCCTCGCTGGGTGAAGCAGTCTGACTTCCTATCAGGGGTGTAGGATCCGCTCCAACTGTCCTACATCAAAGCCACAGGCTGTCACCCGGGGCGTTATCTTGTTCCATGCAGGCTGGCTGCATATGTTGACTCCAAATTTTTTAATCAGCCATTTCCAACTCAACTTCACATGTCAAACTGTAGAGACAGACTCCATTAAACATCATCTGAAACCAGCAGGGACCTTGTGGCATCATGATTTGATATCTCTATGGCAGAATTTTACAATAAGAAATTACAGGAGTACACATTTTGCTGAAATGTCAGCAAAATGCCTACAGGGCTTAAAAGGGGGTAAAACGCCATCATCAACAACAATAATAATCTCAGTACAGTCCTTTCAACTATTTAAAGGATATTCATAAATATCTAGGTATCTCATTTACTCCAAACCCTATAGTTTTAGATCATTCCCTTATTTTTATCAAATATAATGAATAGGTAGCTGATCCAATCATCTCTTAATCAATAGAGTTCCTAATGATAACCATGATTATGATAGAAAACATAAGGGATGATTTTTTAATTTTAGAAAGCCCATAGATCAGCTTAGAATATTGAGAGTTCCCTGTTACATGGAAGATAAAATATTTATGGGCAATCGCTCAATAAATATATTTTGAACACCCGTTTTATGTCAGGCACTAGCTGAGCTATTAACCTAAAAATCATTTGGGTTTTACTTCATGTTAAAACCATTGCTCAAAAATGTATTTTTCCACTCTCTTGCCTTAGACTACAACAAACGTCTTGTTGAAAGGCATCATTTTACAAATCAATTCTGTGTCTAGGAATGCTAACATAAAAAGCAGGGTATTGACCTGATACATATATTTAGTATTGCTTTTTTAAAAATCCAATCCCTGGGGCGCCTGGGTGGCTTGGTCGGTTGAGCATCCGATTTCGGCTCAGGTAATGATCTTGCAGTCTGTGAGTTCAAGGCCTGCGTTGGGCTCTGTGCTGACCGCTCTCTCTCTACCCCTCCCCTGCTTGTGCTCTGTCTCTCTCGCTCTCAAAAATACATAATCATTAAAAAAAAAATTTTAAACGCAATCCTGTTGTGAATTTACTTGTGAAAGTAAGTTTTGTTTGTTTTGTTTTTTTTTAAGGTGGTTAATTGAGGCTCCTGGCTAAATTTTTGTTCCCTTTGAGATTTTACAGTAATGTGTGAGATGGGGTGAAATTTACTACAACTGCTACAAAGTTTTGTTTCTCTAAAATTCCCTATAAAGCATTTCCTTTTCTAAGAAAATTCCACCCAAGTGCTTTTGCCCATATGAAAGGGCAACATTAGTAAATGAACTATATAATCTTAAAAACAGTTTCACAGGGGATTAGTCTTGTGACTGAATTGCAAATAAAATTTCCAGGAACAAGAAATCATCTGTCTTGATGGTGGCCCACCATTCAAAGTGTTTCTTAGCCTGGACAATTGTAAACAAGTCAGAAATAAATTAGATCGTGAGAGCCTAGGGCCATCATGATTTGAACCTTCTCTGGTGCCAAAATTGGTTATTTCTGCCAATATTCTTTTTAATTTTATTCTTTTTAATTTATACTGCTTAAAATAGTCTTTATTTGCAGTTTTTCTCTCAGAGGAGAGTACTTCTTTTTTTTTTTTAAATTCCTTTCTCTCAGCCACAGCCATATTTGCCTTTAACAATGAAAATTTAATTATGTCAAACCATGTTCACTTGTGTTAATTTGCATTGATGTAGAATTGTCCACACAGGTCAGGTAAACTAAAGTATTGAGCAGTCTCCCTATACTCAAAATAGATTTTCTGTTAGAATATAAGACTTACTCTTTTTTACCCAGAATCCAAAGTGGTTTTCTGTGGAAGAGGCGGTAATGCTAACAAAATATTCTCTGTGTTCCCTTACATGTTCTTGCTTCTCTTACAGTTAAGGGAAGGACATATGACTAATTCCAGCAAACAGGCCATGATGTCCATGCTCTGTGTGCTCCTGTCACAGTGAGCCTGGAAGCCACATGTTGAGATGGCAAAGTCACAAGATGGTGGTGTTTCCATCTGCCTGGGCTCCTGAGTGACTATGTGTAAGAGAGTCCCTCAGAGTCCACATTGGACATGTAGGGTAAGCAAGAAATAAATCAGTCATCTTAAGCCACTGAGATTTCAGGGTTAATTTGTTATTAATTAATAAATAATACAATTAGTCTATATAATTATATATGAGTATAATATATAATATCATATATTATAATATAGGAATAAATTAGGCTCTGGATGAATTTGTTCCTCTTTTTGAATTTACTTTTTCAGTATTGTATTTTCAGTGTAGCACGTGATTAGCCTTGCTTGTGATTAACATGGGGTTACTGACCCCAACTTCGTCAAAAAATAAAAACTCTTCTACTTCTAAATTCCCCCAACCCCTTCCAACTTATTGAATATGACAAGAGTAGGCATATATATGTTCCCACAAAGAGATTAAGAGTTGTCACATTAAGAGTTGCAAGCAGAAAGCATTTAATAAATGCTGACATGTAATTTGGTGTTTTTAAATCATTTCATTTCTCCCATCTTTTGGACAATTGGAGATCTCACTCTTTTTTTTTTCTTTTTTTAGTTTTTTTAATTTTTTAAATTTAATTTATTTTTTTTAATTTACATCCAAATTAGCATATAGTGCAACAGTGATTTCAGGAGTAGATTCCGTAATGCTCCTTACCCATTTAGCCCATCCCCCCTCCCACAACCCCTCCAGTAACCCTCTGTTTGCTCTCCATATTTGTCTCTTCTGTTTTGTCCCCCTCCCTGTTGTTATATTATTTTTGCTTCCCTTCCCTTATGTTCATCTGTTTTGTCTCTTTAAGTCCTCATATGAGTGAAGTCATATGATATTTGTCTTTCTCTGACTAATTTCGCTTAGCATAATACCCTCCAGTTCCATCCATGTAGTTGCAAATGGCAAGATTTCATTCTTTTTGATTTCCAAGTTAATACTCCTTTGTAAATATATACAACATCTTCTTTATCCATTCATCTATCGATGGACATTTGGGTTCTTTCCATACTTTGACTATTGTCGACAGTGCTGCTATAAACCTTGGGGTGCATGTGCCCCCTTCGAAACAGCATTCCTGTCTGTATCCCTTGGGTAAATACCTAGTAGTGCCATTGCTGGGTCGTAGGGTAGTTCTATTTTTAATTTTTTGAGGAACCTCCATACTGTTTTCCAGAGTGGCTGCACCAGGGGTTTGCATTCCCACCAGCAGTGCAAAAGAGATCCTCTCTCTCCGCACCCTTGCCAACATCTGTTGTTGCCTGAGTTGTTAATGTTTGCCATTCTGACAGGTGTGAGGTGGGATCTTATTGTGGTTTTGACTTGTATTTCCCAGATGATGAGTGATGTTGAGCATTTCTTCATGTGTCGGTTGGCCATCTGGATGTCTTCTTTGGAGAAGTGTCTGTTCATGTCTTTTGCCCATTTCTTTACTGGATTATTTGTTTTTTGGGTGTTGAGTTTGATTAGTTCTTTATAGATTTTTGGATACTAACCCCATATCTGATATGTCGTTTGCAAATATCTTTTCTTATTCCGTCAGTTGCCTTTTAGTTTTGCTGATTGTTTCCTTTGCTGTGCAGAAGCTTTTTATTTTGATGAGGTCCCAATAGTTCATTTTTGCTTGTGTTTCCCTGGCCTCCGGGGACATGTTGAGTAAGAAGTTGCTGCAGCCGAGGTCAAAGAGGTTTTTGCCTGCTTTCTCCTCAAGGATTTTGATGGCTTCCTGTCTTACATTGAGGTCTTTCATCCATTTTGTTACTCTTTTTTTTAATGTTTATTTATTTTTGAAAGAGTCCAATTGGGGGAGGGGTGGAGAGAGGAGGACAGAGGATCTGAAGCAGGCTCTGCCCTGACAACAATATGGGGCTTGAACTCTCGAACCATGAGATCATGACCTGAGCCGAAGTCGGACACTCAACTGACTGGTCCACCCAGTGGCCCTGGGAACCTCACTCTTTTTTAATACTGCCCCCTCCTCTTGCCCACTGATACTTTTTAAATAACTAATAGAAAATATATCTGCTTGATTATGAAATTGACACCAGGAACTAACTGTTCCTTTGACAGGTGTTCATCAAGGTGAAACACACTTTTTATAAATATTTTTGGCTTTAAACAATGGTGTCACCATGGTAGACACACTCTTGAGGGCAGGCAAAATGAGATAATGATATATGTGGGTAGATTCGTGAATAGACCCAATTCCTACTTGTGAATGATCAGGCTGGGACTAGAAATTAAGTACGTCTTCTATTTGTGACATGCCACTCAAAGGAAACAGAGCTGTATGTGACAGTTCCCATGTACCCTAGAAATTGTGCTGCTTTGCCTCAATTTTAATTGACATGAGCTCCTCTATGACTTATAGCTCTGAATGTTTTCTGCGGCTCAAGATCTCTATTGTACATACACACACGTACACTCACCTGCATGATCATACGCATTCACTAAAACCATAATTGCAGAAGCTGGAAAATTTGATTTTCTTTTGTCCTTGTGAGTAACTTTGATACTACCTTGTCAATATTTGAAAATGAAACTCGCTTCCTCTTAAAATAAAGAGTGAGCATTTTTAGCAAAAACATTCACTTTTATTAGTGCGTGTAGGTACTTTAGACCTCATTGGATGTTCTCTGGATTTCCTGCTGATTTCATTGTGTTTGCCAGTTATAAGTTGCTTTCCACCATGACTCAACAGTGTGATATCAAAATTATTTAACAGTATAAAGGGCATTTTATTTCCTATAATATTTTTTTTTTTCAACGTTTATTTATTTTTGGGACAGAGAGAGACAGAGCATGAACGGGGGAGGGGCAGAGAGAGAGAGGGAGACACAGAATCGGAAACAGGCTCCAGGCTCTGAGCCATCAGCCCAGAGCCCGACGCGGGACTCGAACTCACGGACCGCGAGATCGTGACCTGGCTGAAGTCGGACGCTTAACCGACTGCGCCACCCAGGCGCCCCAATTTCCTATAATATTTATGTCAACTCTTCTATGACTCGTTTTGAAAAAGTGACCATTTTCCATCAAATTAGCTGCCTCAGCAGAAGTTCAGGCGTTAGTAAAAACTAAATTCATGGCTAATGACAAAAAGAATAACTTACATTCGTGCTATACTTTACCAATTTTGAAAAATAACCCTTTTTTTTTGAAGGTTACGCCCACCAAATGTTACAATAGTGAACTGTTTTAAAAAATTTTTTTAGGGGCGCCTGGGTGGCTCAGTCGGTTAAGCGGCCGACTTCAGTTCAGGTCATGATCTCGCGGTCCGTGGGTTCAAGCCCTGCGTCGGGCTCTGTGCTGACAGCTCAGAGCCTGGAGCCTGTTTCAGATTCTGTGTCTCCCTCTCTTTGACCCTCCCCCGTTCATGCTCTGTCTCTCTCTGTCTCAAAAATAAATAAACGTTAAAAAAAAATTTTTTTTAATAAAAATAAAAAAAAAATTTTAAATGTTTATTCCTTTTTGAGAGAGAGAGGGAAGAAGGAGGAGGAGGAGGTGGAGGGGCAGAGAGAAGGAGATACAGAATCTGAAGCAGGCTCCAGGTTCTGAGCTGTCAGCACACAGCCCGACGCAGGGCTCGAACTCACAGACTGCGAGGTCATGACCTGAGCCAAAGTCGGACACTCAACCGAATGAGCCACCAGGTGCCCCAACAGTGAACTGTTTAAAAACTGGCAATCTAGATTCAGACAGAACTGAATCTATATCCCAGCTCTACCCCTTTTCAGAGATGTTACTTTAATCCTTCTGAGCCTCAGTTTCCTCATCTCTAAAGTGGTGATGATTGCAATGGTAATACGTATCTCACAATTAAACAAGACAGTGAATGACATACTTGATAGGGTGCCAGGCCACAGGGTGTACTCAGGATTCAGTATCTGTTAGGTCTCCTGTGGACCGTAAGCTCATAGAGGGCAAGGTCTGTGCCTGTCGTACTCTGACAGCTCAAACCACAATGTCTGGTACAAAGCAAGCGTTGAATGAAAATGTTTTAAATGGTGAGTTGAATATTAATATTCCATTTCCTAGATGAGGAGACAGGCTCCCACAGTTTAATTGGTTCACACCTCAGTCATTCACCACACTTTAGTCCATTATTCTCCACCCCTTCTACTCTTAAATACTTAATTTCAGTTACACGTTCAACAAGAATTTAATAAGTCTAAACCATTTGCACTCAGATTTCTCTTTAGGTCATGCTTTGAGCACCTATTAAGTATCAGAAACCACACTAAGTGCCTGGACAAACTTTTCTTAGAAACTGATCAAAACAACCTTGCCCCCAAATAATATAAAAACGGGGAGGGGGGCAGAACATAAGAGACTCTCAAATATAGGGAGCAAAGAGAGGGTTATCGGAGGGATTGTGGGAGGGGGAATGGACTAAATGGGTAAGGGGCATTAAGGAATCTACTCCTGAAATCATTGTTGCACTGTATACTAATTTGGATGTAAATAAATTAATTAAGAAGAAAAACCCAACCTTGCCCGGTAGATATTATTAGCTCCATCTCAGATTTAGTTCTGCAAATATTCCTTGCTCACCTACCAAACATCAGCCACTGCAAACCTTATAGGGAATAACATAAGATAAGGTCTCTGCCCTGGAGGCATTTATAGTCTTGCAGAGAACACAGCATGGAGCAAATCATGCAAATGTGATAGAAGTAATAAAAGAGAAGGTCCAAATGCTGTGGGATCCTAGAGGAAGTGACTTTGCCTAGGAACAAAAAGGCTTCTAAGGAAGCAACATGGATATTGAAACTTGGGTTAGTGTTAGCCAGACAAAGATAGCAGAGAAGGGAAAGCATGTGCAGCAGCCTGGGGCCATGAAAGAATATGTCATGTTCAAGAACCTAAAAGAAGCAGCATAGAAAGACTCAAGCCTGGAGGGCAAGACCCAGTGTTGGCCGATAAGGCTGGAGAGCTGTGCAGGAACCAGATGGCAGTAACTCCCTAGGCTTTGAGAAGGACCTCAGACTCCTCCTGCCAAGGAAGAGGGAGCATTCCTGACAGGTCTTAAGCAGGAGCAGGATGCCAGTGGGGATCAGGGATTCAATCCTTGCTCTCTGAGTGTGGCATCACCATCATCACCGAGGCACATTCTTGGCCTTTGCCCCACGCCTACTGAATCAAAACCCTCTGGGGAAGAGCCCTATGACTCTGTTTTTCTTTTTGTTTTTTTATGACAGCAAGTCTCTCTCTCTTTTTTTTTTTAAGTTTTTATTTATTTTGAGAGACAGAGAAAGAAAGAGCATGCACACGAGTTGGGGAGGTGGTACCAAGAGAGGGGAGAGACTCCCGAGCAGGCTCTGTGTTGTCAGCGCAGAGCCTGATGCGGGGCTCGATCTCGCAAACCATGAGATCGTAACTGGAGCTGAAACCAAGAATCTGACGCTTAACTGACCGAGCCACCCAGGTGTCCCCCCTACGACTCTGTGTTTTAACAGGTTCTCTGGTTGATTCTCACGTGCACCATAGTTACAGAACCATTGGCCCTTGGTAGAGAAGTTCTCAGTTCTTGCTACACTTTGGAATCACATGGAGATTTAAAAAAAAATAAAATACTGATGCCGAGGCCCAACCCAAAGGTCTGATTTAGCTGGTTCGATTGCAGCCTGGATATCAGGATTTTCTTCCATCCACCCCAGGGGATTCCAATGTGCAGGGAGGACTGAGAACTGCCATGTCAGCGAGGATGCAAGTAAACAGGTCAGCGATCCAGGGTGGGGACAAGGGCAGCCTGGCCTAAGGAAGTAGGTAAACAGAATAGACAGAGTCAAGATATATTTAGAAGGGGACTGCACAATTACGAAGGAATAAACCAGCCTAGTTCCACACATCCTCTCCTCACAAAACCACCTGCTTCACAAAATACCCTGGCCTCCAGCTGCCACGGGTCCCCCCGGGAAGAACGTGCCCCACTCTTCTTTGAATGGCTTCGGTTCCCTGTGTCCTTAGCATAGTGCAGGTGAAGCGGACCATTTCCCAGCCCCAGCTGTGAAGGTTATTAAGAGGATCCATAAAAAACACAGCTGTGTCCCTCATGCTGGATGAAACCAGTGTCTGGCCTCAAGAGTACTGAATTATTAGCCTTGAACTTGCAGACCCGCCTCCTCTCCGAGGGATCATGCTAAGTGCTTTCCAAGTACTGGTTTTCATTCTCATTACAAGCCTCTGCTGTTGGCACTATTAGGACTCGCACTTTGCAGAAGAGGCCTCAGACAGAGAGAGTTCCATATATCTTCCAGTGTCACAGAGCTGGTAAGTGGCAGAGCAAAGATTTGAGCCCAGATCTGACTGTTTCCAGTTCCTGGGTCCCTGATCTCTGTGGCCTACAGCTCTTCTGGTGGGGAAGGGAAATCTGAGACCTGTGTCAAACAGAGGGTTTAGATACTGGACCAGCTAATGATACCTGGAAAGCCAAGCTGCTACATGGTGAAAGTAATGAAGGAAGACTTCCCTGAAGGAAGCAGATCTGAAACCAGACCCTGAACGACATGTCCGATTTGAAATAGAACGGAGAGAGGAGGTCATTCCAGGCCTGGGGGATTATGGGACAAGACTGGTAGAACCCTGCAAGATCATAAAGGAATAGATTGGTTTTCTGTTTGGGGTATTTTTATGTATTTCTTTGGTGCTCGTTCAGAGAATTACTGCATTTTGGAGCTATTGTGTTATATTTACGGCGTTGCCCGAAGCCAGCAAAGACATAAAAGTGGTGACTCAAATGCAGAGGATGTTCTTACTGGCTGGCCAGCTCTAGGAGCTGAAGCCTGCATTTGCAGTCCAAGAGAAGTACATCCCTCAGATGGGAACTTTGACCCTTCGCAAGGTCTTCTCTTGGAGAGGAAGTAAGGCATGCTAACGAAAGGCACCAACGATCTTATTTTAACTCTTCAGCAAATGAGGTACTATCTCCTTGGGTGATTTTTATAAAAATGGAACGTCATTGAGTATGCACAGGACACCAACTTTCACATTTTCTCTAGAAATAACCCTGGAACAGAGCCCTAGTAAAGACAGATCAGAGGCAAGCCTGCAGACTGCATGAGAGCCACCCCCAGGAATAAAAATAGAACAATAAACCTGCAACGTGTTGAACCCCTACAGTGCGAAAATGTCTCTTATGATCATCGCTACAATAGTCCTCTGAGGGTACTGGCTTTACAGCTGCGGGTACAGGTGCTCAGAGAGGTTGAGTGCCCTGGGCTGGTCACACAGCGAGTATGTGACCGAGGTTGGGTTTGATCTTCAGGTTTTCTGATTCTAAAATCCATGCCCTATTTTCTAAGCCTGTCCCCTCTGCGAAGGGCCAATTATCTCTGAAACAACTGGCAAACTACTTAATCTTTTGAAACTTGGCTTCTTTACTCAAAGCAGGGAAAACCTGTCATGCCATTTGTGTTATTAGAATCAGAATTGGTGTAAGGATGAGATGTGCAGGCTACAGCAGTAGTAATCGCTGCTGAGATTTTCCTTTTTTTCTTTTAATGTTTATTTATTTTTGAGGTGTGGGGGGCACATGCACAAGTCGGGAAGAGAAAGAGAGACGGGAAGAGAGAGAATCCCACACAGGCTCCGTGCTGTCAGCAGAGAGCCCGACGGGGGACTCAAACCCACAAGCCGTGAGATCACGACCTGAGCTGAAATCAAGTCAGACCGTTAATCCACTGAGCCCCCCAGGCGCTCCCCACCTTTTTTTTTTTTTTAATGAGCTGCTGAGATTTTCTGAAAGTGACCGTGTGCCAGGCATTCTGCTGCAAGTCCCGGGAGTTGAAAACTAAAGTTAAGGCTCACAGAGGTCTCATAATGTGTTCAGCACAGACCAGCCTCCAAGTGGAAGGGTCAGGATTTGAACCTGGACGGTAGGGAGGGAATGCTTGCTGCCCACGTTCTCCAGCCCCGTCGGAGGTGGACGAGGGGGAGACAGGTTGGCGGGAAAGGAGTTCGGAGGTGGCAGGCAGGCCCTGAGCACAGTGCTGTAGCCACAGTCCCAACCTCAGTACATCCTTGAGACAGGAGCTTGGGCACCCGCGTCCCCTGGAGGGGAACTGTCCTGGCTGTAACTTTCCAGACTGCAGTGTGCCAGGAGGGCGGCATTTGCTGGAGCAGTTTGTGAAGAAGGATAAAAAAACACGGGGCTGTGGAGAAAAGGAGGTCCGTGCCAGCTGACAGGAGTACTTTACAGGGAGCTGCCTCCGCCCTCCTCTGCAGTAGCTCTTGGCAGCCTCCTGCTCAGACACTAATCCCTGGGAACCAAGGGGCCAGAAGTGGAGAGGAAACCAGGGAAACGGATCCAGGGAAGCCAGGTCAGCCTCTGGCTTGCACTCCCTGTCACCAGTGACAGGTGCACCCGACTCAAGCCCCCAAAGCCCGGAATCAAGGATGCTTCATTAGGACTGTAAACGGGTTGACAGGCTAGCAAAGTTCAGTCTTTACCTGTTTCTGCGGAGCATGGCACTTCCCAGGACACAGTCACTAAGCAGCAAGCAAGCTAGAAGTTAGCAGGTTGGGAACCTGGTCCCAGCTCCCTCGCTGATGATGGTACGACTTCTGGGCAGGTCATTCTCCCTCTTTGGGTCACAGTTAATTAACTTGGTCAGGCAAGTATCAGAGGCCCCTGTGTGTTCAGCACCGTGCGAGGCGCTGGGGATGCAGAGGTAAGCAAAGTCACACGCGTCCCTGCCCTCAAGGAGCTTAACAGTGTAGTAGGTAGACATCCCAGCATCACGTGAGTGCAGGTGAAATTACAGCTGTGAAACATGCTAATAAAAGGAGAGGTGCGTCGTGCTAGGAGAACTTGGCAGGAGAAACCCACCAAGTCTGGAGGGGTCAGAGAAGAGTTTGCTGCAAAGCTGAAGGATGAAGAGGAAGAACGGTTACGAGTCAAGGAGGAGACAGGGGAGAATACTCCGGGTGTGGGAAGCCTGCAAGCACCTGGCAGCAGAGAAAACAACCCCTCCCAGAGGCCTCAGCGAGGAGCCCAGAGGCCTGTGCTGAGGGGGGCGATGTGATGTCCGACGGGCCACAGAGCTCAGCAGGGCCTACACCTCCTCCTGAACTTACTTCATCATCTCTAATGCTCCTTGCAGCCACAGTGCTGGATCATCTTCACTGTCGTCCTGAGGCTGAGTTGGTCCATTCATTCTGAGGCAGAATACCACAGATTTTTCCAGAAAGTAGAACAATTATTCAAATAACGCGTGAAGTAATCCGCCTGTTTCCGTTTAAATTTTCCGCATATGTGAACCATGTCTGCTTTTTGCTTGACTGGAGACTGCCTGGCGGCGGTAATAATGATGGGTTTGGAACACTCCAGAGTCGGACTTGCCCCCAAATGTGTGAGCCCAAAGAATGCAGGCAACCCTAGGGAAAGGTGATACCCAGAGATGTCTCCCAGGCACATGGTCAAGACCGATCTTCCAGGGCCTGTGGGACTAATGAGGAGGCTCCAAGCCTCAGCCCAGTGATGATTTCTACATTGTCGCAGAGATCAGTGTTCCCAGGTGGGTTCCTCGTAACTGACATACAGATCCACGTGCATAGTGACGTAGCTTCCTCCCTGTCTCCTCCCTCCAGAACAGCTGGACCTATCCACAGACATGAAAAAAATGAAACGCACGGGAGAATTGCTTCGGAGAGACTATCCCAAAATGTGCCGCTGGGCGTTTAAATGACTTACACACAGGGTGGGATAGGATTGGGAAATGTAGGGCCACCCGAGTGTACCTTCTCACTGATGTGTCATGCAGCGATCCAGGAAGGGGAGAGGGGGCATCGACTCTAACTGGCCACATACCCCTTTCTCGGCGGGACTAGTGTCCCCAGAATATACCTTTGACAAGTGCTCGTCTAGACTTTGCAGAGACCCCTGGGACATACTAGCGAGGGTTTGTCCTTTCTCAGGTGAAGGGACTGTGGACAGAGGGGTCATGACTTGGGCCCAAAGCCCCCCAGCTAAGGGCACATGGAGGACCAGAACACAGGCTCCTCGTTCACTCCAAGGGCTCCCCCACCCCCGTGTCTGGTTTCTGTCATAAATCACAACAGGCCGGGAGGGGAATTGACATCTGATGTGTGCTCTCCCTAGAATCGGGACAATTCTAGAAACTCTTTGCTAAACTATAGGACCTACTGTGTGCCTGCACCATGCTAGGTGCTTGGCACATACCATCTCATTGAACCCTAAGAACACACTGGGGTAGGTATCTTACCCCAGTTTACAAATAGGAAACCGAGGCTTAGGTCCAGTCACTTGTTCGATCCCTTTGAGGAAGGAAATTACAAAGCCGGGATTTGGACCCAGGTCTGCCTGACTTCTCTCAAAACGTGCCACCTGTTGTCCCATTTAGTCCTTTGAGTAGCCTCGCAAGATGAAACTGATCCCCACTTAGCAGTTGAGGACACTGAGGCTCCGAGATTCAGAAACCTGACAAGGTCGTGGAACCAGGGAGTGGGATAGCTGGGCACAGACCTCCCTCTGCCCTATTCTCAGGCCTGCGTCCTCTGCCGCGTGCTCTCCCTGCAGGTGTAAACCGGGCCGACCGACCGCCACGCTGGTCTGAGTTCTTGTCTCTGCATTTACTGAAGGGGCACAGCATGAGCTGCAGAGAAACCCAGGCCTTGGGATGGGCTTGAACTGATGGCTTAGGTGATCACCTGTGAGCACTTGGGCAATGCTGAGCCCAGCTCCCCATCCCTTGAAGAGAAAAGTTCAGGGAAACAGTCCCTTCGCTTGGCAGGCAAATCCTAACAGCCACCACGCTGCCTCTGCTTGACCTCTGCTAGTAGGAAGATTATTCGTCTAATTAGGTAAAGAGCCTTCATACACATGTACATATTTTAACCCTAATGAGCTGTCAGCGGCAAGGTTTGCCCTTGGCCTGGTTGGCCAGCCGATCTTTCCTTCCCTTGGTGGAAAAGGCCAGTGCAGTAAACAGAACGTTGTTTCCATGGAAGCTCACTCTCGGGTTTTTTTCTTTCGGGCACTTGAAAAGGTGATTACTTGATTTCTCTCTGTATTTTTGGGTTTCATACGGTAGGGCTGTCAAGCTCCTCGATTGAGGATGGCCGTCTCTCTTATACCAGGCTGTTTGAGGGAACTTTGGCTGCATTTCCTTTTCCATCCCCCACCTTGGGATCATTAGCTGTTGGGCAGCCGTGTCTGCCTTCCGGTCACTCTCCTAATTAAAATCTAACAGAGCAAAGGGATTTGACCCCAGAGAACATTGGCGGCCCTGGGAAGCCAGGGAAATTTGTCAAGAGGTGGGAGCCCCTGAACCCTTCCTTTCCACGGTGCAGACTATCAGAGCAAATCCCTATATCCACACCACAGAGGGACACTGTCCCGTCTGGTACCTTCTTGTCTGAATCTTTGACGCCCCACTGTGGCCCATGTCAGAAATACAGCCACCGTAGGCTTCTTTAATAACAAACAGCAGCCACCGTTTCCTGAAGATTCGTTCAGGAAACTGCATGCCGGGCACTGGGCTAAGCACTTTATATCCACTGTCTCAGTGAATCCTTACGACAACCTTAGGTAGATTTATTACACTGATTATTCAGCTGAAAAGGCCTGAAGCACAGAGAGGTTGAGTCACTTGCTTAAGGTCACACAGCTCCTGAGGGGCAGAGCCAGGATAAGGACACATCCATTGCTCTCATTTCTTCAAGAGGGCCCTGGCACTGCTATAGCCTCCCTGGCAGAAATCAGCCAGTCGTGACAGCGGACGAAGGGTAGAGATTTCTCTGCCCCACAGTGGTGGCTCAGTGTGGTAAACTATCCCATGTATACAAGGAACAGAAATGAGGCCGCCAAGGTAGTTAATTGTCAGAACCAATTAGGAAACCAAACAAGGCACTTAAGAAGGAAATCAACATAAGGCAGAGCAAAAGAGCTTCAGTTTGAGGCAAGACCGACTCCGTTTCTAATGGATCCTACCACTTGACCCGCTGTGTGAACTACAGCAAGTTCCTGAACCTTACTGAGATTCAGTTTCCTCATCTGTAACAGGGGGTAATAGTGGTACCAATCTCCTAAAGCTCTTTCACAAACTGCACCGTGGAATACTTTTCAATCAAATAATTGAGTAAAAGACAAATTGCATGCAGTTCAATAGGCTTATTTATTCTAGAATTGCTCAGAATCTCTTTTTTTCTTAGTTTATTTTTGAGAGAGAATGAGTGGGGGGGGGGGGGGGCGCGGGGGAGGGCAGAGAGAGAGGAAGAGAGAGAGAGAATCCCAAGCTCTGTCAGCACAGAGCCCGACACAGGGATCAAACTCATGAACGGTGAGATCACGACCTGAGCCAGAATGAAGAGTCAGACGCTTACCTGGACACTTAGCCAACTGAGCCACTCAGGCGCCCCTAGAATTGCTCAGAATCTTAATCATATGGTTTCAGGAGGGAGCAGCACTTCCTGACCCCAGACTCCTTCTCCTGGAAGAATGCATATTAATATCTATTTCTTGAGACTCTTGAGAAAACACTGAAATATAGGTTATAGGATACCAGGGCTTGACTTAGGCATCAGTAAGTGCTAGTCTTCTCTCTTTTGTGCCCAAAATGTTCAAATAACCTTGTCTGTCCTTGCTAGATTTAAGCTCCATGGAGGCACCAACTAAGTCTGCCTTGTTCCTTTCTGTATTCCACTGTTGGCATATCAAGACATTCCATAAAAATCTGATAAATGAATGAGTAAATGAAAGAACCCGTGAATTAATGAATGAAGCCTAGAGTAGACCTAGCCGGCTTGTCTTCGTTGATGACATTCTCTGCTGTCTCTAGTTAACGTTTGATGAGGGCCAGATGTCCCTGCAAAATTTAGTAATAGGGACGGCTCTATAGGATGTGTTTTCTCTTTTTCATTTCTTTCTCTGTGAACACCGTATCTTCTGAAAGCATTCCCAACTTTATCCTCTAACCAAATCATTTTGCTGCTTCTCAGTGAAGAAGGCAGACGTTTGGTCTGCCTGTGTATTTGAACAAAACATTTCTGAATGTTCCCAGTGGATTTGTACCTGGAGCCGAAGAAGTGTTGGGTTCCCAATGGAGTAGAATAAAAGCAGCTCCTTAGAGCTTAAAAACAACATGGAAGATACTGTGTTTCCCATGTGCACCTATTGGAAAGTTGTAATGGATGGGCTCCTGGACAGCACGTAACTGCTTTCGTGTGGTTCTCTTCATATGTATGTGGAACAGGTTTTCCAGTTCATTCTCTGGGCACTGTACTGTGCAAAAAACAAACATTTCAGTGTCAATTTAAAAATATTTAAGTTGGTCACAGTCTAGCAGATTTCCCTACTGCAGAACTTCTCAGAGATTTTGCGCATTTTGACGTACCGTTTGCCAAATTCAACTGACCGTTCTTCTGGAGGCCTTCTGGAACCCTTATTAAACTCTATTTGATAGATTGTTGTTCAGCAGAACACTTTTAGAATAGATGGCCAGGGGTGCCTGGGTGGCTCAGTCGGTTGGGCATCCGACTTTGGCTCAGGTCATGATCTCACAGTTCGTACGTTCAAGCCCCGCGTAGGGCTCTCTGCTGACAGCTCAGAGCCTGGAGACTGCTTTGGATTCTGTGTTTCCCTCTCTCTCTGCTCCTCCCCCGGTCATGCTCTGTCTCTCTCTCCTTCAAAGATAAGTAAAAACATTTTTAAAAAACCCCCCTTTTTTTAATAAATAATAAAAAAAAAGAATAGATGGCCAAAAGTTGTCATCCAGTCTTTATGATCTAGGAAATAGTCCTGCTCCTCAAAACTGTGGAAAGGAGAAGGTAAGGCAACTCATGAATTGAATAAGGTGATAAAAATGCATAAAACTAGATGGATTTTATGTGTTTTATAAAACAACCAAAAAAGACTATGCACAATGCTTCAAAAGTATGACCATAACTTTTTTAGTGCTCTTGTTTACATCATATTAAAAATAACTTATTTTCTATGCCATTTTGTACCATAGATGAGATTCTTTCTTTCTTTTTTTTTTAAGCATGGATCTGGGTTTTTATTTTAAAATTTCTAAATAAAAATAGCTTTTAAAGGAAAGGGACTTAGGGGCGCCTGGGTGGCTCAGTCAGTTAAGCATCTGACTTCAGCTCAGGTCATGATCTTACAGTTCGTGAGTTCGAGCCCTGCATCCAGCTCTGTGCTGACAGCCCAGAGCCTAGAGCCTGCTTCGGATTCTGTGTCTTCTCCCTTGCTCTGCCCCTCCCTGCTCGTTCTCTTTCTCTCTCTCTCTCTCTCTCAAAAATAAATACACATTAAAAATTCTTTTTCTAATAAAGCTAAGGGACTTAGAAAATTCAGATACTTCTTAAGCTACTTTTTTTTGTGAGTTAATATGTACTATAAAGAGGAATAAATCCTATTTGAATGTCACTGTTCCCTCTTTATTACACTTTTCTGTGAATAAAATTAGTCATAAATCACCGAACAAAACAGACTCAATTACAGTTTGAAGGATAATTGTAGGCTTACCTGGAAATAAGTAGAGAACCTTAATTTTTTGGTGCCCATGCCCCCCCCCCCCCGATAACCCTCAGTTCTCTATAGTTAAGGGTCCATTTCCTAGTTTGCCTCTTTTTACTTTTTTTCCCTTTGCTCATTTGTTTGGTTTCTTACATTCCGCATATGACTGAAATTACATGGTATTTGTCTTTCTCTAACTGACTTATTTTGGTTAGCATACTACATCTCCCAGTTCCATCTAGTTGCTAATGTCAAGGTTTCATTTTTTATGGCTTAGTAATATTCCTGTGTGTGTGTGTGTGTGTGTGTGTGTGTGTGTGTGTGTGTGTTTCAATGAAAGAAGATGTTTGTTGAATGACAGAAACGTAATTCGTAGAGCAAAGATCAACAACTATGGCCTACCACCTACGGTTGCACATAAAGTTTTATTGGAAGACAGAAATGCTCATTTATGGATTGACGATGTCTGTTTTCACATTTGTTTCGAAGACCTGAGTCATTGCAACAGAGATCTTATGACTCTCAAAGCCTAAAGGATTAACTATATGGCCCTTTACAGAAATGTTTACCAACCTCTTTCATAGATTCACAGACAGATGTGGTAAGAATGGCAATTATGTAACCAACCCCTTCATTCTATAGGTGGGAAAACCAGAGAAGTTAGGGAGTTGCTCAAGTTTATTTCTGCTTAGTTATGCTGAATCTTATGTCCTAAAACCTCCAACTCCAGGGAAGACTAGGATAGATTTCAACTTAGATGTCAACACCGACTCCGTGATAGTGGCCATCTGGAGTACTAGCTGAGGAAGTCTCAGGGCTCAAAAGAAGGAACGCAATGATTGATTAATCTCCCACGGTCTGGGGGTGGGACAGCTGTGGGATATATGCCATGGAGGCGCTACATATAGGCACTATGTCTGCTCCACACATTTCTAATAGTTATTTTACTGTCTCCTTCTTTGTATGTCTGTCATGTAAACACTTTCTTCATTGGACCAAAACAGAGGTGCTATTGGGCCCTCATTGGAAGCACTCCTGCCCAGCAGTTCTCAAGTGACTCTTGTGCAAACTCATTCTCGTGTCTTTCCTAGCAACTGTCTACCACGTGATGCTCTGCCTGCAAGGATTTCATTTAAGACTTCACTCAAATTGGATTTGTTTGTTACAGAATTCTTAACTTTTAGTGAAATGTGTCTACGGGGACAGAGATTGGGGCGTGTAAAATGCAAAGTCACAAGTTTATTGGCTTTTGCGATCTAAACTGAACATCTCCCATGTTTGTGCTTTTGTGCAGCTGGACAATCCAGATGAGCAAGCAGCCCAGATCAGACGAGAGCTGGATGGACGTCTCCAAATGGCAGACCAAATAGCCAGGGTAAGGAAGCTTTGGGGACATTTGCTGGGGGATCAGGCCAAAGTTCCACACAGGAAGCACACTGATTATTATTAAGGTCCATGGAAAGATAAAAGTGAGAAGCAGAGAGGAAGGAAGATGAGGACAGTCACTTGACTGAGCCCTCATTCCTCCTTTCTCAGGGCAATTCTCCCAGATAGCTTGTATGTTTTCTATGTTCCAGTCAATATTCAAGCCCTACCTTCCCTTTTCCACCTTTCCTTTGCCTTTTGCCTTATGTTTCCAACTGTCTATTGAGAACATTTCTTCTTGGATGGTCCCCTGCATTCCAAGTTAAATGCGATCAAAATCTAGCTCCTTTTCTTCTTCTTCTTCCCACTGTGTACGCATACCTGCAATGGCTCCTCGTCACGTGTTCTCTATCAGTTACTACAGATGGGACTTCCTAGGTGTTGTCAGTTCCTCCTTCCTCCCCATAACCCCCCACACACAGTCAGCTGCCCAGCTCATTGATTCTGCCTCCAAAATGTGGGTCAGATCTCTTGACTGCTTTCCAGCACCTCGGCTAGTGCTTTGATTCAGGCCCTCATCCTCACGCCCAGATCTCACGATAGTCTCCTCGTGGGTATCCCTGGCTCTACTCCTGCCCTCTCCAGTCTGTCCTCCACACGGTTGCCATTCTCAACCTCACGCATGAACATCTCACAAACAGAGCCTTGGAATCCTTCAGTAGAATCCTTCACTGCCCCCAGAACAAAATCTAATCTCTTCAGAATGATATTCCAGGCTCTTCATCGAGAGCCTTAGATCCTTTCTTGTTAGACTCACCTCCCACAACTTTCCCATCAGAACCCCCCATTTCAGCTACAGAGACTGTCTCCCTCGGAGTGGTCCAGCAGGCCCTTTCTCGCCTCAATGACTGTGCACCCACCAGAGTGACCTTTCTTTTCTTCTCCTTTTAGCAAACCCTCTTACTCAGCCTTTGGTGCTCAACTTAAAACCCCTTCTCTGAGAGCTTAGCTAGTTCTCCTCTCTCCCAGAGAGAGGCCTCACACCACATTTAGACCTTTATTGTAACAGTTCACTGAATGGTGACTATTTTCTTTACATTTCTGAGTCTCCTGGTAGACAGGGTTTCTCTAGAGTTGGGATTATGTCTTAACTGTTGATGTCTGTGAACCTGAAAGTTATCCACTATTATCGCTGTTGCTGTCATTTGTGTTATTAGCGACAGTAGTAATGTTAGTAGAATTCATTGAGTGCTGACTGTTTCAAGCATACTAAATGCTTTACATGTACATCTCATTTAACCCTTAAAACAGCCCCTAAGTATATTTCAGTTATCATTTTTGTTTTAGAGGTGGGGAAATCAAGACTGAGCAGGATAGGTACTGGTTAAGGCACTACCCTGGAGCCTTAATTCAAGTCTGTCTAAATACGAGGGCTGGGACAAGGGTGAGCCTGGTACTCACGTAAGGTACAAAATTTAAACGTGGGAGGCCACAAGTGCAGTAAGCATGGTAAATACCATTTTAATGAAATATTTTTAAAGCATAGTTAATGCAAAAACCCATGAAGAGTAAAATATCAAAATTTTAAACAATGGTATCCTACTTGTTCCTATGGTAACCACAGGACATATGTCTCTGTGAGGGTAGGAGGCTGTGGGGATGGTTAGGAGGATGCCAATTAGTAGAGCCTGGCTTTTACCCTTTTTGTCTATGGAAAGAAGTGTCTAGGGGCACCTGGTTGGCTCGGTCAGTTAAGCATCCAACTTTGGCTCAGGTCATGATCTCACCATTCACGAGTTTGGGCCCCGCATTGGGCTCTGTGCTGACAGCTCAGAGCCTGGAGCCTGCTTCGGATTCTGTGTCTTGCTCTCTCTCTCTGCCCCTCCCACCCCCCGTACTCTGTCTCTCTCAAAAATGAAAACAAAATATTAAGAAAAATGTCTAAGGACTTGGACACATGGAAAGGACTTCTACTGGAAGAGAAACCAAAATGAGATTCCAAAAAGCTCAAAAATCCCCGTTTGGGCTTAAGCAGCTTTATTGAAATATTTTGCATTTTGTTTTTGGACATCTTCAAAGTTTATAGTAGCGTCAGTCTGTCAGATAAAAATAAGATGCAGTTATGGATTTGCCGAAAGGTAGCGTAAAAGGCTCTTATGTTGGAAAACCCTGCCTAATGAGAGAAAAAACATCAATAAAGCTTCAGAATTTACTTTTGTAAACTCAGTGTCTCCTCAGCAGATTATGCTGAATATAGAGGTCATTTGGTCCATTCTTAGCCCATTACATACCAAACTACTAAGTCTTCATCTCATTTGAAGAAAATTACACACACACACACACACACACACACACACACACACACACACCAAAAACAAGGCCATGGCACCTTTATTTTAGTTGTTTATTTTGAGGCTTCACGTGATAATTTAAGAACCTAGTGTAGGCTAATTTCAGTTTTTAAAAGACCATGAACAACTGTTATCTAGTGAGCCAAATTCCTCATCTATGAACAACAGTAGGTCCGAGAACTCTCTCCCCAGTCCATACTACTAGATATTCTGATCCCAAGTAGGGTATTATTGACAACTTAGAACTAGACTTTCTTAGACAATGAAATAGGCAATTAAAGTAAATCTATCTTGGTCATTATTTATAGAGAATGGAGAATAATTTCAAAGTATATGGAGTATCCCCCAAACATTTAGGGTATTGAGGATTTCTATGAGTTAGTCTGCCCACCAATATCTCCTGTTCTTGTAGAAATGGACTGGCTTCTTCTTCATCGTTTATTCATGCCAATGGTCTCCTTGCCACAACGAATTAGTCCTGGAAATGCATTCTTTACTCACATGGAACCAATCACAGTTCCCAGCCTGCCATGACCATATTCTGGTTGGTCCAGCAATGGATACCTGATGCAACTAAACCAATGAACTACTTCCCTAGGGACTGTGGGCTGTGGGCCAATAGGGCTGGGTCTTCTTATGCTAGAAAGATGTCTACAGCCATGTTCAATTCTTCCATTAGGGAAAAGAAGATGAAAGAATGAAGTCAACATACGGAGAGAGACGGAGGCAGGGAATATACTGAGATTCCCAGGATGTTCAAGTCCTTGGTTACACTTATTCTTGGGCCTCAGCTGTGTAACTGCTTTTCCCTCGGTTTAGTTGGGTTCCAAGAAATATAAATTCTCTTTTTGCCTAAACTAGGCTGGCTAATACGGAGGAAAATTGAACAATATCTGCCAAAAATTAAAACAAAATATCGAGATTTTAGATATTGACTAGTTCGTGAAGGGATATTCCAGCAAAGCACCCCTGCTTATCTTTTTTTTTTTTTTTTTAGCATACCCTGATTTTTCTATTTCTGGCATCACAGTGAATTTTAGTGAGAGTGTGCAATTCAACCCATATGGCTGAACATCAGCTCCTGTAAATATCATAACCAGAAATTCCTGGATAGGGGACAGGCAAGATGGTGGCGTAGGAAGATCCTGAGCTCACCTCCTCCCACAGACACAACAAATCTACAACTGTATATGGAATTGTCCCCTCTGAAGAGAGCCTAGAAATTGGATGAGCAGAGCCCCCACAACAAGGGACAGCACTAACACAGGTAGAAGGGGCAGAGATACAGTCTCACTAAGGAAGAAACCACTCCCTAGGTGTGGCATGTCACTCAAATCAGAAGACTCTCAGCCATGTAGAAAGTATCACTGAGGAACAAGAGATTTGAGCTCCACATCAGGAACCCCAACCCGTAGATGGGCCCCCAAAACACCAGGCTTTGAAAACCAACAGGGAATTCACTCAGGAAAACTATAGAACTGTAGAGAAAGCGAAACTGCTATTAAAGGGCTTACATACAGACTCACTCAACCCAGCAACCAGTACAAAATGCATGATATCGATAAGCACGTAGACCACAGGTGAAGGAGACCCACTTGTTAATCCTGGAACATCAGACAGTGATTCAGGAGACATCTAAGCCTCTCCCTGGGGACGGAGACACTGGCTGCAGCCAATTTTCCTGTTTCGTTCTGCTGTGCTAATCCTGGTGCTGGTAGGCAGCAATTTGGAATCCTCCCTCCAGACTGCTATGTCAGGGATGTGCCCCACTGAGAGCCCCGTACAACCCTGCACCTCAGCAGGACTTCACAGCCAAAAGGACAATAATTCCACCCACCAACATATCTGCAGCCCTCGAGCCAGGCTTTACAGACAGCTAGGCCGACAGCCAGTACTTCAGATCAGATGCACAACAGTGGGTTGTCGCCCAGTCACAGCAGGAGAGTATAGACTTACCCCCACCCCCAGGGCACCTATCTCAAGTGACTAGGGGCGTTTGCATTGGGCTCCATATGACACATTCTGCATAAAGCCGCTCTTTCAAGACTGGGAAGCAGAACTGATCTAAGAGATAGAAATAAACAGAGAATTGAGCATAATGAGGAGACAGAAGAATACGTTCCAACTGAAAGAATAAGACAAAACCTCAGAAAAAGAACTAGATGAAATGGACATAAGCAATCTACCAGATAAAGAGTTCAAAGTAATGGTCATACAGATGCTCACCCAACTTAGGAGAAGAATGGATGCACATTGCCAGAACTTCAACAAAGAGATAGAAAATATAAAAAAGAATCCATCAGAGCTGCAGAATATAATGACTGAAATGAAAAATACACCAAAGGGACTTAGCAGCAGATAAGATGATGCAGAGGGATGGATCAGCGACCTGGACGATAGGGTAGTGCAAATCACCCAATCAGAACAGCAAAAAGGAAAAAGAATTTGAAGAACATTAATAATTTCAGGGACCTCCAAGACAACATCAAGTGTACTAACATTCATATTATGGGATCTCAGAAGGAAAAGAGAGAAAGAAAGGGACATAAAACCTATCTGAAGAAACAATGGCTGAAAACTTCCCTATCCGACAAAGGAAACAGGCATCCAGGTCCAGAAATCAGAGAGAGTCCCAAAGAAGATGAACCCAAAGAGACACACATCAAGACACATTATAATCAGTGTCAACAGTTAAAGACAAAGAGAGGATCTTAAAATCATCAATAGGAAAACAACTGGTTACATACAAGGGAACCCCCATAAGACCATAGCTGATTTTTCAGCAGAAACTTTACAGACCAAAAGGGAGTGGCACAATATATTCAACGTGCTGAAAGGAAAAGAATTATAATCAAGAATACTCTACCCAGTGTGATTATTACTCAGAATTGAAGAAGAGGTAAGGAGTTTCCCAGGCAAGTAAAAGCTAAAGGAGTTCATCAACACCAAACCAGCCCCTTACAAGAAGTGTTAAAGAGATTTCTTTAAATGGAAAAGAAAGTTTATAAATAGAAGTAAGAAAACTATGAAAGAAAAAATCTCACTGGTAAAGGTAAACGTATAGTAAAAGTAGTGGATGAACCACCTGCATAGCGAGTATGGTGAAAAGAGAAAAGTAATAACATTGTCCAGACCTACAATTGTTAATCCAGGATACACAAAATATTAAGATGTATAGTATTATGTGAAAAACATAAATGGGGGGAGGAGGAGATGTTGTACTTTTAGAATGTGCTTGAACTTAAGCAACCATCAACTTAAAATAGAGTGCCATATACGTAGGATGTTATATATGAACTTCATGGTAACCACAAACCAAATATCTGTAGTAGACACAAAAATGAAGAGAAAGGAATCCAAGTATAATAATAAGGAAAGTCACCAAATCACCAGGGAAGAGAGCAAGAGAAGAAGACAGGAAGAGAGAAGAGCTACAAAAACAACCAGAAAACCATCAACAAAATGGCGATAAGTACATATCTATCAGTAATTACTTTAAATGTAAAAGGACTAAATGTTGTAATCAAAAGACATACGGTAGCTGAATGGATAGAAAAACAAGACCCATCTATATGCTGCCTACAAGAGACTCACTCCAGATCTAAACACAAACACAGACTGAAAATGTAAGGATGGAAAAAAGATATTTCATGCAAAAGAAAAGGAAAAGAAATTTGGTGTAGCAATAATTATATCCGACAAAAGAGACTTTAAAACAAAGTCTCTTTGTTTTAACAAAGAGACAAAGAAGGGCATTACCTAATAATACAGGGATCAATACAAGAGAATATAACACTTATAAATAATTGTGCACCCAACATAGAGGCACCTAAATACATAAAGCAAACATTTACAGACATAAAGGGAGAAACACAGTAATACAATAATAGTAGGAGATCAACATCCCACTTATCTCAATGGAGAGATCATCCAGACAGAAAGCCAATAAAGAAACACTGACCTTAAAAAATACCTCAGATTAGATGGACTTAATAGATGAATACAAAGCATTCCACTCCAAAAACAGAATATACATTCTTCTCAAGGATACATGGAACATTTTCCAAGAGAGATGATATGTTAGGCCACAAAACACGTCTCAATAAATTTAAGATTGAAATTACATCATGTATCTTTTCTGACCACAATGGTATGAAACTCGAGACCAACTATAAGAAAACTAAAAAACACAAACACATAGAGGCTAAACAACATGCTACCAAACAACCTGTGGGTGAATGAAGAAATGTAAAATACCTTGAAACAAATAAAAATGGAAACACAACAGTACAAAATCTATGGACCACAGCAAAAGCAGCTCTAAGAGAGAAGTTTATACTGATAAAGACCCGCCTCAAGAAACAAAATTTTCAAATAAACAATCCAACTGTAACACCTAAAGAAACTAGATAAAGAACAGTCCAGAGTTAATAGAAGGAAGGAGATAATAAAAATCAATCAGAAACAAATGAAGTAGAAACTAAAACAAAACAATAGAAAAGATCAATGAAACTAAAAGCTAGTTCTTTGAGGAAATAAAGAAATAAAGAAAATTGATAACCTTTAGCCACATTCATCAAGAAAAAAGAGAGAGGGACCAAACAAATAAAGTCAGAAATGAAAGAGGAAAAGCTCCGACTGAACCCACAGAAATAAGGATAATTAGAGATTACTACAGATGATTATGTACCAACAAATGGGACAACCTAGAAGAAAGGGATAAATTCTTATAAACATGCAATCTTCCCAGACTGAATCAAGAAGAAATAGAAAATCTGAATATACTGATTGTTATTTATGAAATTGAATCAGTAATCAAATGACTCCCAAAACAAAACTCCAGGACCAGATGGTTTACAGGTGAATTCTACCAAATATTTAAAGAAGAGTTAATACCTACCCTTCTCAAACTACTCCAAAAAACTGAGGAGAAAGGAATGCTTCATAACTCTTTCTGTGAGACTAGCAGTCCCCTGATATCAAAACCAAAGATACCACAAAAACAGAAAATAACAGGCCATTATGCCTGATGAACATAGATACAAAAGTCCTCAACAAAATATGAGCAACCTGAATTTAATAGTACAGTAAAAGGACCATATAGCGTGATCAAATGGGATGTATTCCAGGGATGCAAGGATGATTCAGTATCTGCAGATCAATGAATGTGATATATCACACTGACCAACTATATTATCGTTTCAATAGATGCAGAAAAAGCATTCAATGAAATTCAATATCCAATTGTGATTAAAACACTCAAAAAATGGGTACAGAGGGAATATATCTCAATATGATAAAAGCCATATATAACAAACCTACAGCTAACATCCTATTCAGTGGTGAAAAGCTGAAAAATTTTCCTCTAAGATCAGGAACAAGACAGTGATGTCCACTCTCACCATTTTTATTCAACATGGTATTGGAAGTCTTAGTCACAGAAATCTGACAAGAAAAATAGATAAAAAACATCCAGATTGGGAAAGAAGAAGTAAAACTGCTACTATTTGCAGATGACATAGTACTGTGTGTAGAAACCCTTAAGACTCCACCAAAAAACTTAGAAGTAATAAATGAATTCAGTAAGTTGCGGGATACAAAATTAATATGCCTAAACTTGTTGCATTTCTATACACACATAATAAACTATCCGAAAGAGAAATTAAGGAAACAATCCCATTTACAATTGCAACAGAAAGAATAGAATACCTAAGAATAAATTTAGTCAAGGAGGTGAAAAACCTGTTGCTTTGACAACTATAAGACATCGATGAAAGATAGCCACAAGTAAATGGAAAGGTATTCTTTGCTCATGGAGTGGAGGAGTTAATATTGTTTAAATGTCCATACTACCCAAGGCAGTCTACACATTCACTGCAATACCTATCAAAACACCTATAGTATTTTTCACAAAACTAGAACAAATAATCCTAAAATTTGTATGGAACCACAAAGACCTCAAATAGCTAAAGCTGTCTTGAGAAAAAGAAAACAGCTGGAGGTATCACACTCCTTGATCTCAAACTATACTAAAACGCTACAGACACCAAAGCAGTATGGCATGAAACCACACACAATGGATCAATGAAACAGTATAGATTGTCCAGGAATAACCCCACACTTTTATGGTCATTTAGTCTTTAACCAAAGAGACAAGCATATACAATGGAGAAGAGACAGTCTCTTCAACAAATGGTGCTGGGAAAACTGGATAGTTAATGAATAGAGTGAACCTGAGCCACTTTCTTATACCATATAGAACAGCAAATTCAAAATGGATAAAGATTTAAATGTAAGACTGGAAACCATAAAACTCCTAGAAGAAAACATAGGCAGAAGGCTCTTGGACATCATTTTAAGCAATATTTTTTTTGGATCTGACTCCTCAAGCACGGGCAACAAAAGCAAAAATAAATAAATGGGAGTACATCAAGCTAAAAAACCTTTTGCATAGTAAAGGAAACCATCAATAAAACAAAAAGACAACATACTGAATGGGAGAAGATCTTTGTGAATGATAGAATCGATAATGGGTTAATATCCAAAATATATTTTTAAAAATTCACACAGCTCAATATCAAAAAATCAAACAACCCAACTACAAAACTGGTAGAGGGACCTGCATAGACATTTCTCCAAAGAAGACACACAGATGCCTAACAGACACATGAAAAGATTCTCAACATCACTAAGCATCAGGGAAAAACAATTCAAAATCACAATGAGGTATCACCTCTCTGTTAGAATGGCTGTCACCAAAAAGACAAGAAATAAAAGTGTTGATGAGGATGTGGGGTAAAGAGTACCTTTGTGTCCTGTAAGTGGCAAATGGTCAAGCCACTATGGGAAACAGTATGGAGGTTACTCAGGACAATAAAAATGCAACTATGATGCAATCCAACAATTCCACCTCTGGGTAATTATTTACCTGAAGAAAACAAAAACACTAATTTGAAAAGATATAGGCACCTCTATGTTTACTGCAGCATTATTTACAATAGGCAAGGTAAGGAAGCAACCCAAGTGTCCACTGGTAGATGAACAGATAAAGAAGATATGGTATATGTGTGTAGCGTGCATATATTGTATATATATACATGTGTGTATATTGTGTGTATACATACATATATACATATACATATATGTATATATACATATATGTACATGTATGCATATATATGTATGTATACACACACATACATAATGGAATATTACTCAGCCCTAAAAAGGAATGAGATCTTTCCATTTGCGACAACATGGATGGACCTAGAGAGTATTATGCTAAGTGACAAACACCATATGATGATGTCACATATGTGTGGAATCGCAAAAACAAAAAAACAAAACAGAAACAGATTCATGGATACAGGGAACAATCTGGTGATTGCTGGGAGATGAAAATAGGGGAAAGGAATTTAAAGGTTCAAATTTCCAGTTATAAAATAAATAAGACATGAGGGTGAATGTACAGCACATATTGTAATAACATTGTAATAACCTCGTATGGTGACAGATGATAGCTAGATTTATTCGGTGATCCCTTCGTAATGTATATAAATGTTGGATCACTATGTTGTATACCTGAAGCTAATAGAATATTGTATGTCAACTACGCTTCAATAAAAAAAAATGCCTTCACCAATACAGATCCTCATTTTTTCCATCACCCCAATCTTTGCAAAGATCCAAGATGCCTTTCAACCAGGCCTTTACCTTACCTCATCCTAGCCTCTCTCTCTCTCTCTGCTCATTTAGCCTTCATTAAATGCTTTGCACACTGGCTGTACATTTTCATGTGAACTCTCATTTAGATCAGTTACAATCCTGGGAGTTTCAGTGATTCTCCCCAGTTCAGCACATGGAAGAGTTTAAGTGATGCGCCCAAGGTCACTTAGCTCATAAGTAGAAAGTTGAGTGCTCTAATTCCAAGTATCATATCTGTTTGTTTTGTTTGTTTTTAGTAGTCATATGACAGGCAGGAAGCTAGTTACACCAGGACAGGACTGGTTGCCCCTCGAGTCAACTACCTTCTCTTTCCACTAAACTTTACTCTAGATTTCCTTCAGTTTATCCAGAAGGTGAACGAAGCAATAGCGTCAGGCAGAACTGGCTCCTGGAGTTCTGTATCCTTTTGCTTTGATTTCGTTGGAATCTGGAAAAGAGGTGGTAAGGACCCCAGTGTTTCTGCTGGCAGCATTGTCATTGTCACACGCGTACAAAAGGCTTATGTGTGTTCCTTCTTCCTAGAAGAGAAGGGAGGCAATACAGGGCAGTTTTCCTCCACCGCAACCCTACACTGTAATCTGTCGAATCAGTCACACTAACGTCCCACAAATCACCAGAGATGGCTGCTGGAGCTGTCACTGTGAACATCAGACATGCTGCCTTAAAAGTTCCATGAGGAGATCTGAATGCATTTTTTTTAAAAATGTGGTAGAAAAGGCTTCTTAATCCCTGTTCAAACATTTTCCCAAATCCTCTCGTGGTGATATTAAAATGTCCCCAAATTTCACCTAGGAATTAAGTCTACGTTATTTAAATTGTGTCATCAGAAGTTGACATTGGAGCTTAAACAGACAGATTGTGGCATTAGCGGTCCTGTGATATTTGCCAATTCTTTTGGCCACCTTTTGAGGTAAAATTCCAGAATTCGTGAGCTAATTATATACAATCAATAATACAGTTTTTATAGTATTCATGGCAGAGGTGTGGGAGTGAAACAGAATTGGTTTTTCAAACTATCACTTAAATGTGGAGTTGCTATTTAAACCCCTATTCTCCACAGAGCAAAATTACCATCTCATACCATGGTCCTGCTGCAAACATTGATGAGACTGTGCCCCCAGGAAGGAAACACTATCCAAATATTTCCCTCTTGGAAAAGTTCTGCTGCACGCATTGTCAAAAATCAGATAAAAATGGATTCTTCTTCTACCAGAGAATGATACTACCCCCCAGCTTACAAATTAATTGTTTGTACCTGGCATTCACCCTGAGTCATGAGGTTAATACAGTGTCCAGACACACTAGTGTTTAGTTTGATTTTTCTACCTGAAAGAATATGTGTGGGGAGCATCTCCCTGACTCTGACCTTGGCAGGTAGCTAACCCACACAGGAAAATCTGAGTCCAAGCAAAAATCTAAATGCCTAGGAGAGCCTCTGAAGTTCGTTAACTGAAGGGAAGTCCATCTAATTCATAAAAGCTGAGGAAGTAACGCCAAACCACTTAAAGACAGGTTTGGGGAAAGAAGCCAACCCTGGAAGCTATCATACCTATGCCCAAAGCACCTTCTAATGTGCGTCATGCTGACTTTTACAAATTATTGACCAAGACCTTCTTTCTCTCATTTAACACGCCTTCCCTTCTTCATCACTCCCTGTACTTCACCCCATGCCCACCAACACACAGTCCACATCGACTGGTCATAGGGGAACGTCACTGCCGTGGAGGGCTCGGCTCTTATCGGTCCTGTGCTGAACACTGAGATAAAGCAACGCAGAGAGGGTACGCAATGCTGAGAAGCCCCCTAGGGTTTACCTTGGCTCTTTGCCATTTGGAGCCAGATAGTTCTTCTCTATGGTATGGTAGCTACAAATATAGCTAAAAATAAAAAATAAAAAAAACCCAATGGAGGTTTCACACTCCATGCTACTGATTACTGAATATACTTCTATGCATCATTTTCCTCCAGAATTTGGGACTAAATGATAGCACTAGCCTCAGTTGTTGGAAGGATTAAGTGAGGTAAAGCATGCAAAGTGTTTACTTAGTGTCCGGGACACAAACAACAATTGTGAGAGCCAACTAGCATCATGATCTCTATGATAGTCACCGTCATTATGATTGGTAATGTTATTGTCAGCAGCGGTGGTGGTAGCATGGTACCTGATGGATATGGATATGTATATGTGTGTGTGCATGTATGTATATGTGTATGTATATATGTATACATATATGTGTATATACATACATGTGGTATATATATGCTGATTATATATAGTCAAAAAGTATTGGTGTTTGTTTTTACCTTTTACTCTTCACAATAACTGTATGAGGCTTCTTATCCCTACTTCAAATATGGAAACTAAAATTCACAGGGAAGAAACCTGTCTAAAGTCACCCAACTAGTAAGCAGTAGAAAGTCACCCAACTAGTAAGCAGTAGACCCAGGATTCAAAGTCAAGTAGATTTCACTCATGTGAACTGATAAGATTCCTTGGTGAACTTTGTACTCTACACATGCCTCTGTTACTTCATGTGTCACAGGACATCTACTCGGTTTTTTTTTTTTCTGGCATTCCCCTTCACCCCATACCATCACCTCTTGGCTGACTCTTTCATCCCAATGACATCCATACACCTGACACATCATAGGAGCCCAGGACTTATTTGAGGGATTGTATTGAGTAAGTACAACATTGTCAGTGAGCTCTGTGTCTAGGAGGTGTCCTTCTGCCACATCCTTCCTTCTGGTCACCTATCAGTTTGCCATTTGAGCCTCTGGAGTCTAAGGATCCGCTATCTGAGTGGGGGTACCCTTGTCAGCTTTTACATGTGACTCTTCATCCTCTATGGATAAAAATGAAAAGACAGAAAAGAAAAGTAAATGGCTGACAAAGCTGTTAGCACTTTCAAATGCCATTTTTCAAGATGTTTCAAAAATCACTCGGTGTGGCCAAGCACAAATAACCCTGTTAGGAATTGTCCTTGGGAGGCCATCCCCATTGAGGAGTGTTATCAGCCCAAAACAAAATTAACGGACAGCAGAAATTTTCTTTGGAAGACTTTGTCCATCCATATGCTATGTCTTTCATAAAGCGATATGAATAAACAATGCTTTTGTCAAGGCTAATTTACTTTAATGCTTGGGAAAGTAGCAATCGAAATGGACGACTACATTTTCCTTGTTCTTGGCACAACCTCAGCTTTGAAATGTGTTTGTAATGGGTCTGCTGCTGAAAACTCCCCTCAAGAACCTCAGCCTAGATTGACAGAATGCTATTTCTTCTCAAGGCTTTAGTACACAGGGCAGAAAAATGGCCTTGTTTTCCCTTGCGGACTTCAGTTTTATGAGCCTCTTTTTATGATGTCATTAGAAACTGTCCAAGTTCTGAGAGGAGTGATCATTCTTTGGATTTTTCCAATACTCCGCTGCATAAAGTTTGTTGTACTCTAACTCTGGGCCAAAGCGGGATTGTCTGTAACCCCTGGATCTTCTTGCACAATGTCAAGGCTGTGGAGTTGTGAGGCCTTGAGTGAGTCCCAAAGGTGGGTGTGATAAAAGGGACTGCACTCGATGATAAGGTGTCTCAAGGCTGATGGCCAGAAAGAACCCACTTCACAGACAAGACCGTTTTTCTCTTCATCTCCATGGCAACCACAAGGCCAGCAGCTTCCAGTAAAAACTCAGAGATACCATTTACCCAGCTTCCCAAGAATCCCACGTAGTTATAAGATTTGGGCCCCAATATGAGAAAGAAAGAGATCAGTGGAACAGACTTTAGGCTAATGATACGTAACCTTTGCTGCTTGGTATCTTCTAACATGGCCTTGGGGACCACTCTTGGATCATGAATTGACTTTCCATCTTTGCTCTCCATAAGGGCCATGTTCAAAAGATGAGGAAATGCATGTGGCCATGTACAGTTATACAGACCTTCTTAGATTCATGGTTGCTAGTATATTTTCCATGGAAGGGAGGAAAGAACAATGATCCTGTCTCAGCCAACTCAACCTGGTGGTAAAGTGTTCTTCATCAGACTCTCAGCTCACAGGTTACCTCCTCTGGAAAGCCTCTCCTGACTCTCTCAGCAAGAGTTCATGTCTCATACACTGCTGTTACAGTATCTACCTTGATATTTCTTCAATAGATCTTTCTCCCCATTGGTTGATAAGCTTCATGGGAACAGTCCACAGCCTTTCATCATGGTCCCTCCCTAACACTTACCTACTAAGGTAGGATTCTTGCCTTGAATCATTACTAGCTGTTGTTGAGCTCATCAGCCTATCATCACGTTTCAGAGGCGTCCATCCTGCTGCTCCTCAGTGTGTTTAGAAAGCACCACATGGTGGGCTGAGCCCAACGGTAAAGCAGGAAGTGATTATAGTAAGAGGCTCTGGAAGGAACCAGTACTCAAAGGTTGCTGAGTGGATTTCAGACCCCCATGCTCATTTACCTGGAAAAGCAGAATCTCAATGTTCTTCCAGAACTATTTCATCATCTCTCCACCTCCACCTTATGACTGAGTTTTAGCTGTGTTGATATTTAATATGGACATTTTGACAAGCCATCCATTCATTCACTCAACTCATAAGTATTGAATCCTTACTATGTGCCAAAGATTATTTTAGAAAATAAGAATTCACCAAGGGTATCAAGATAGACGTCATGGCCCAGCAGGAAAGAGAAACAAATTTCACCATTTTCCATTAATTATAATTATAGTAAATGTTACCAAGAAGTTGAGCTAGGTGTTATAAGAAAGTAGAACAAGGAGATTCGACCTAGGGAAATAAATTTTGAGGCTGAAATATAGATGACAGTATGGCTGAGAATTATCTAGGGAGGCAAGGGGGTAAGGGGGATAGTTCCTCTAGGTAGGAAGAAGACTGACACAGCGCAAAGGCATCTCCAAGCTCTATACAGAGGATTTACTATGTGAATTTTAGTGAAACTTCCATGTTAGAAAGAAAGAAATACCCTTCTAGTTAAGTAGTATGTGTGCATGTGTGGTGGGAGGGAATTATTGGAAGGAAAATAAGAGAATCTCAAAGGAACCAAAAGGAGAGATACTGGGCTTTGTAAGAATTAGAAAACCAATAAAAGTCAGAGCTCCTTTCTATGACTCTAAATAGCTTCTTTTCTCCTGTTCCCTTCCTTCTGCCTTCCCTCCTTTCCTTCCTCCATCTGTTAGTCTCTACCTCTATCCCTCTACCTCTCTCTCTCTCTTCGTCAAGTGTCTTATTCTTTCAGCTGTTCCAATATGGCAGTCTACATGAGTAGACATGATCTTGCTATTTCAATTCCGCTGCTAACTGCAATCTCAATATCTCTCAGTTCAATTGCTTGTGAGAGTAAATCCGGTTGACTGTTGGCCATTTAACTGAATTAGTTGGTTGATTTGGGTCAGGTGCCCATGTATGAAACATCTTATTTTTGTTTTTTTTGCCACCCCTAATTGGCAAACCAATTCACATCCCATGTGATCCTGGTGGAATTCTCCCCTTAGCCGCAGGGATGGAGGAAATAATTCATGCCTAAGCAACTCAACACAACATATCACCAACCATAAAAGGTTGTTCAGGTTATGTGCCTAAGTCAGACTTTGAGAATTTTGGAATCAAAGACATTATAGGGGGAGATATTCACTCTTCCTTTAGATTGCATGCTATGATGTTATGAGTTTTAACAACCTTTCTGTGACATTAAGGGGAGCCAGACTGAGTATGGAGCCACCTCCGAGGAACCCAAATTAAGATTTGGAAAAATACCAGTTGTTGTGATATTATCTGAGTCCTGACTCCAGCCTTGCTGGAAGCTGGTCTACCCCAGGACATTTCAAACCAATCAATTCCCTCCATTGTTTAAGCCATTTTCGAGTTGGATTTTTCTGTCTCTTGCAAAAAAGGGCAAACCGATCTGGCTTGCCCCTCACCTGATCAGTATGGACCAAGGCTAAGGAGGGCAATTCCTGTTTCAAGTAGGAAATGATTCTTCGAGAAGGTGATTGATCCAAAGTATATTCAAGGCACCTGGACAACTTAGAGGTAATGAGGAAACAAAGAGCATGGCTAACCATGTTGCTATTACAACTGAATTCATAAGCAAGGAAGGAAAAAAAATAGAGGTCAGTTCTGATATGGAATTGCTTTATCTTCTTTTCTAAAGAATTTTAATCATGTTTTTCATCACTTCATTAATTTTTTCAATTTTTCTTGAAAACAGTAACAATTCTTTCTACTATTCTTTTAGAAATAGCTACAGGCTATGTTTGAAACATCTCAAATGAGCTCCTTTTGAATTATTCATGTGAGAAAATCTCTATACGTATCCAGAAATAGGGTGTCTTTCTGTCTCCAAACTTAAAAACAACGGATTGCATTTTGCTAAAAAGAAAAACGGTTTCAGCTGAAACCAGACTTTAAAAATATCACCCCATTTTTCTTTCCACAAATCAAATTTGTCGGAGAAAACTGGGGGAAAAAATTGAACTATAATAAAACATTTGACTCGTTCTTACTATATGTTTACGTATGTATTTCTTACCTGTTAGAGATTGTAAATAACTAGAAGGCAGACAGCTGTCTACTCAACTAGGCTGAACATTTTTCTAGCACAGTGTCACAATATCTGGGCAAAATTTCACCAGTGGTAGATGTTATTGTAACTCTGGGCTGTAAGATGTAAACCTTCTATGTAAATCAGGTCCCTTTTTATTCCTCTGCTCATACTTTTCTTTTCCTTTACAAGGAGCGCAAATTTCCCAAATTTGTATCCAAAGAGATGGAAAACATGTACATTGAGGAGCTGAAGTCATCTGTCAACCTGCTCATGGCCAATTTGGAGAGCATGCCGGTGTCCAAAGGTGGAGAGTTCAAACTTCAGAAACTCAAACGCAGCCACAACGCTTCCATCATCGACATGGGTGAGGAGAGTGAGAACCAGCTCTCCAAGTCAGATGTCGTGCTGTCTTTCTCCCTGGAGGTAAAAAGCCCTAAACCCTTGAAAGTTTCCTGGCACAGCCAGCAGGACGTGGGTGATTAGATGCATCACAATCAGCTTGCTTTCTTCCCTGCACCCCAGGAGCAGTTATTAAAATAACAGCTTGCTAAGCATAGGTCAGCTAATCAGCAAGTGATTCCCCATCTCCAGGAGCCCATGCTTTTCTGAAGGAAATGCAGTCTTAAGAACCATCTACTGAATTTAATCTTGCATTATTTTCCATCTTAAAGCACTGCTCAAGGATTTTGTAAAGCCCTTACGCAATTTAGAAAGTTTATAATGTTGCCATCCTGAGTTGGAGTTAGGAGACAAGCCATCTAGCATCATTTGGTGAGTTGTAGATTTTCTTTCCTGTTGTCTCTCCTGTTGGGTACACAATAGGAGAGCTTCTTGTTGCTGGGGAACCTTTTTAGTTTATTTCATCAGCCAAAGAAAGAACCCGTTCAGACCAGGACTGTGGCAGAAAGCTCCACATGTCAGTACATTTCTCTATAACTTCTGCTCACATGTTTGTTTTTCATACGTATAATAGAGGGAGTGGATCTGATCTGGCTGTGGTGGAATTGCCCAGAAAACTGGTTCTCTATGCAGATTCCTGGCACCACCCAGACCAAATCTCAAGGTGGAGGCAATGCAACATGGTGCAGTCATCTGGGAAAAGAGTTTGGTGGTTTTGCAAAAAGTTAAACATAAAACTAGCACATGCAGAGTGCAACTCTATTCTTAGATATCTACCCAAGAGAAATGAAAACACACATCCCCATAAAATCTTGCTCCCGTTCAAAGTTTATAGCAGCACTATTTTTAATGGCCAAAAAATGGAAACAACCTCAGTGTGTATCCCCTCGAAAATGGATAGACAAAATGTGGTGCATCCGTACAACGGGTTACTACTCAGCAATCGAAAGGAACAAACTACAGATACATGCTTTGATTTAGATGAAGGTCAAAAACATTCTGCTTCCTGAAAGAAGCCAAACACAAGAAGCCACATGCTGTTTGATTCCATTGCTACAAAATGTCTAAACAAGGCAAGTCTCCAGAAACAGAAATCAGATTAGGTTCTTGGAGCAGGGGGTAGAAATGGACAGGAGGGACATTACTGGGAGATAAAAATGTTCTAAAACTAACTGATGATGATAGTCATGCAACTTAGTAAATTTACTAAATTCACCGCATTGTACACTTGAAATGAGTTAACTATATGATATGTAAAATATGCCTCAATGGTGTCAGAAAAAAAAAAATCTCTGGGTGGAATACACCATGAAATAAGCATTTTAATGAGCCACCCAGGTGCTTCTTATGCATTCTAAAGTTTGAGAACAGTTCGTAACTTATTGAAGCTCAGAACCCCACAAGGATTTTATGATGGCCCTAGATTTGGGGAGACCAAGAGAATAGATCAAATTTCTGTAGATTTAATTAGAATTTGTAAAGACTAAATTAATTTTCTAGAACATCATTAAAGCTTCCTGTGAATTAACTGCCTGTAATTTGTGTTACTGTGCTCAGTTCAGATCAAGATAGTCCTATTACAGTGTGATCAACGTTTATTTTGCAGTTGGCAGAAGCAGTATTCAGTTAAATATAGGGCACTTGGTGTGTGAAAAAACCATCAGTGTAATTTCACAGAAACTTCCTTTTTTTCTTTCTTTCTTAATGCTGCCACCTGAGGTACTGAATGCTTTTTCTTAGGTGTCTTTGAATTTGATTACTGCCTATTAGAGGTGGCAATTTATTCCCCCACTGCCTCTTGTCTTTCTACAGAAAGTGGGGGAAAAGTGGTTTATTGATTTTCATGAAGCTTTTAAATCCGTAATTTTCTAATTCTTCATCAGTACTCAATATTATACAGGTGATTATCTGAAATCTAGCTGTGAGTGAGTCCCCAGCCACACTCCCATGTGTACATGATTCAAACAGGCTTTAACTTCTAAGCACAAGTACAGAACGAAATGCCCTCATTTCGTCCCCAAATACTTTTTACTTGGAACGCTAATTGTGCATGTACTAAAACTGACCGTAAGAATCATGGTGCGTCTCTTTGTGAGTGTGCGTTGGGCGACACGGTCAGGGGGACACGAAGAGGGAGATAGGGAACTGTCATCTTATCGGGGTAGACTGGGTTTGAACTTGCAGGTTGGTGGAAGACATGTTTTAGACAGTTACAGAATTGCGTGACCGCAAAGGACACTCTAGAGCAGTTAGCGGCAGCGAGAGAACTGAGGTCCAGGATCTGAGGTCCAGGATGCCTGTCTGGCTTGGTCTTATACCAGGGGAGTACTCTGGTGAAACAGAATGGGCAGATGGGGAGTGCCTCTGCCCGCTCCGCCATCGCCATCGTTAAGTCAGCGAAGACCCCTAACAGTCTCCTGAGCCATTTGCATATGTGAAAACAAAGCCTCAGAGAGGTTAAGAAACTGGCAAATGATTACACAGCTGGTGAAGTTGCAGATTCAAGATTTCAACGGAGATCTTTTAAATCACAAAAATTGCGTTCTTTCTACTGTGCCTCCCATTTCTTTCCACCGGTATGGTTCTTACCGGTGTGAAAATTTTCTATGACCTACATCATCTTATCTGGGCCTCATACAACAGCCACAGACGGATACAGGATATACGTTATTGTCCACACGTTACAGATGAAGACCCTGGGCCTCAGGAGATTTGACAGAAAAGTGGAGGGACTTCACGGTCAAGTCATTTGCCCAGTAGCACATGAGTAATCCAGTGGTTCTCAAAGGATGGCTCCCAGATCATCAATACCAGCATCAGCATCACCAGGGAAATGAGTAGAAATAAAAAGTCTTGGGCTTCACCCAGACCTGCTTATTAGAAGCTGTGGGGATGGGGGCGCCTGGGTAGCTCAGTCCGGTGAGTGTCGGACTCTTGATTTGGGCTCAGATCATGATCTCAGGGTTTGTGGGATCCAGCCCCACGTTGGGATCCATGCTAACAGCACGGAGCCTGCTTGGGATTCTCTCTCTCTCCCTCTGCCACCACTCGTGCTGTCTTTGTCTCTCTCTAAATAAATAAACTTAAAAAAAAAAAGAAAAGAAAAGAAAATCTGGGGGTGGAGCCCGGCAGTGTCTGGGTTTAATAAGCCTTCCAGATATTTCCGATTTACACTAAGTTTGAGAACCACAGGACTATTAATCAGCAAAACTGACTTGTACATCCTGGTTCAAAGCCAACTCTAGTAATCAAGCCCGTTAAAGAAGCGTACATGTTTTGCACAAACATACTCTTTTCCTTGTGTGATGCCATTTCCTCTTTTGGAGTATGATTGGGTGATATTTTTGTATACCTGGCTTACAATAGATCCCTGATGCAGGGCATTTGTTTCAGATTTCTAAATCAGTGCATCTGCCCTATCCTCCCCTCTTATATAAGACAAGGCGCCCCCACTGAATCAGAGAATAGCAGGTGATCGAATGGAGTGTAAGGGTCGTGGTGGGCAGTGCCAGGGATTGTAAATGATACATTTTGGTCCAGCAAAATGCCAGCTTTTCTCCTCAGTGTAGAACAGAGAGTACGCAGCTGCAGACATGTTTTTGTTTTGATTCCACAGTGCTGACCTGAACAGTTTGTGTATTTTATTCCTCCCTTTGGGGATTATTGTCAAAATTTCAAAATCAGATTTCTGACTTTGGTTCTGATTCAGGTTTCCATTTTCTGGGAGGAAAAATCGCCGTATCTGGCAGCCGTGGACTAAGGACTGACAAGGCAACAGTGGGGTGCGCCTGGGTCCTGACTGCTCTGTGTATGTGGAGCACGTGCCCTCCGTTTTGCCACGGGCCCCACTGCTCCCTCTTGTGTCCCGGACTCTAATGCTGAATGGCCTTTGCTCTTAGCACTTGTGTTAGCACTTACCTCACTGCAAAGAGAAAAGTGAATTTCTGGGCCTTTGTCTCTGCTGAGTGCTGAATTAAAAGCTAGACTATTTTGAAAGAAGATAAGAGAGACCCTGTTTCTTTGTGGAAAGGAAAAAATAATCATGCATTGAACCCAGGAAAAAAGCAGCCGTTTCCCCTTACCTGTCTGGCCCCTGTGAGCATCTGAGGTAGTGAAGGTTGTCTTTCCATCTGGGAGGCAGTAAGTTACACTATGAAGAATTTGCATCTTCACGCAAGACTGGTACCAGGCTGGCTGCTAGAAAACTGATGGAAGCTACCAGATACCCGTCGGGTATTTTGGTGGCTTCTTCCCATCTGTGTATTTTCTTCTGGGTGATGCTTCCCATGGCTTTGGGTACAAGCTTGGGATAACCTCTGCCATGTGTGGTTCTCCTTCCAGGTGGTGATCATGGAAGTCCAAGGCCTCAAATCCTTGGCTCCCAATCGCATTGTGTATTGCACCATGGAGGTGGAAGGAGGAGAGAAACTACAGACCGACCAGGCCGAGGCTTCTAAACCAACGTAAGTTCTGTTTCTCCACAGCTCATCTTCCAGAAGAAGGTTGCTCGCATTGCCACCATTTTGTCCAAGTTACAGGTCTGGTTTCCCCAGAAGGTTCTAGAAGGCATATACCTTGATTATTTTCCATACAGGATGACTCAATTACATTCCTATTCAGCAGCCGTAATAAGGATTCCAATTCCTGGGGCTCCTGGGTGGCTCAGTCAGTTAAACGCCCGACTCTCGATCTTGGCTCAGGTCATGATCCCAGGGTTTGGGGATGGAACCCCACACTCGCTCACTTGCTTGCTCTTTTAAAAAAAAAATGTCTGTAAGAATTCCATTTCCTTCAGAGCTGAAAACAGAGGAAACTTAAAGAAATAATCTCCATTCTGGAGGCTTTATGTATTAATTTTAGAGAATTCAGTCACATCTGCAATCCTTTGATACGATGTACCGGAGAGTTTCATACAAAATTTCTTTTATTAGATTTACTAAATAATATTTGGTTAATGGTATAAGCAATTTGTTCAAAAGTTTCTTTATGTGCCACAGTTATGACTATTTCAGTAAAGCAGTGTATTCTATTAGATACATTAATTCATTCAGTCAGTACATATTTGCCAAATGTTCACTCTGTGGGTACAAGGTAGAGGTGCCCAGGGGAGAGGAAGGTAGTCACTGCTATAGTTCTACAGATCTTATACTTAACATTGAGTGGGAGGATCAGAAATATAATCACATTAATGTATAATTACAAATAGTTATAAATGTTGAAAAAGAAAGAGTGCTTTGACAAGTGACAGCAGAGGACTCAAATCACTTTGTGGGGAAAGAGTCAGAGTTGGGCTTCTTTAGGAGTTACAAGACATTTGGGCTAGTATTACAAAAGTTGAGTGAAGCAGGTGGGAGTGGAAAGAACATTCCAGGCAGCGTCAGCTTGTGCAAAGGCCCTGTGGCCAGCAAAGGCCTTGTAGGAAAGCAGAACTGAAAGAAGGCCAGTGGAGATGGAGTTCAGAGAATACGTATGCCATAAGCTGCCAGTGAGGCAGAAGGGACCACACAATGAAGGGCTTTGCTAGACTATGGAGAGGAAAGCATGGAGACAGGTGATTAGAAATGTGTTTTAAAAAGATCACGATGGCTGCAATGGAGGGATGCAGGAGACCAGCTAGGATTCCATGGCAATCGTTCACAAGAGTGATGATGATCAATTCATTTGGGTCAGAAGACTGTCAGGCCTCAAAGATTCTTGACAGGTCACTACTATTTCCCCCCCACCCCACTGCCTCTTTCCCTTCCTTTTCTATCTCAATTATGCCAACCAGACTAATGACCTTTGTTTTGTTATTGTTGTTAATTCAAAGAAGTCATAAAAAGGATGACCCCTGATAGCAATGCCCTGCTTCTCCTCCTGCAAAGCATTATGAACTGTTCAGCAGAACGTGAATAGTTTACCAGGATGTGGAAACAAAATAGTTCAAAGAAAGCACTGCATGTTTCCCAGACTAGAGAAAATCTAGGGCATTGTATGCCTTCAAGTTTTTCTTTGCATAAATAAGCTCGGAAGCTGGGCGAAATTAATGAACGTAAGCAAGAGGAAATGGAAACCAATACAACTTGTCACACACGATCCTTCCTCCCTTTTTTTAAACTTAGTTTTCAACTGAAGATGAACGCAGTTTCCTTTTTACTGCCTGCCTTTGATACAAATCCCAATTTTCCCTACACCTGTCACCATGGCCTGATCATTATCAATGTTACTATGTTATGCTGCATTATTTATGCATGCTTTTAAAAATGTGTCGTATGTGGGGGATGAAAAACCTATTCGGTGTTTCTGCCAACTTTTTAGGTGTTGGGCTCAATATGGTGTCATAAGATAGAGGAGGAAGGAGAAAGCTCTGATTATTCCGACAGGCTGTTGTTTCATATGAGCTATGGTAGCTTAAAACATAATTCATATCATTTTATTGGGTTTAAAGGTTTTAGCTGCCAGGGTAAATGATGAGCTGATCTTCATGTGTTTATGAATGCTCAAAACAGAGTTTCAGATTACAACTAAATATGGAATACTTCAGTCTTTCTACTTGACATACTCGTATTTCACATACATATTTACTCCTATCCACACATGTGCATTATTATGTCCATATTAATAAACATCTCACACTGAACCACTTTGCTTTTCTAACCAAAAGTATGATAGTTTCATTTCCATCAGTGAGTGGGTACTACTAAAACCTCACAGAGGATTTTCTTGTTTGCCTGTTTGTTTTTAAATACAGTAAGAGTGCAGATTTCAGGTCTAGGGTCAAGTCAAATCAGTCAGCAGTGGCTAACTGCAGCACTGTATTAAGAAGGGTTCTGAGGCCAAATCTGTACTCAGAGGAAAATAGCGCATGACGAACTTGGAATTGGAATGTCTGCCATAGGAGAGGAAGAGGTCTAAGAACCTCATGTTTGCCATTTCTATAGCACCCCAAAGAGATAAACCCAGAGTTTGAAATATAGCGATACTTGTGTTTCTTGCTGTCTCTTCTTTAATCCTTTTTTTAAAATGGATATTTTTTTTTAATTTTTTTTTCAACGTTTATTTATTTTTGGGACAGAGAGAGACAGAGCATGAACGGGAGAGGGGCAGAGAGGGAGGGAGACACAGAATCGGAAACAGGCTCCAGGCTCTGAGCCATCAGCCCAGAGCCCGACGCGGGGCTCGAACCCACGGACCGCGAGATCGTGACCTGGCTGAGGTCGGACGCTTAACCGACTGCGCCACCCAGGCGCCCCAATGGATATTTATTTTTAAGAGAGAAAGAGAGAGAGTGTGAGAAAGAATGAGAGCACATGCGAGCAGGGGAGGGGCAGAGAGAAAGAAGGAGACAGAGGATCCGAAGCAGGCTCTGTGCTAACAGCAGAGAGCCCAACAACACCGGGCTCGAACCCACGAACTGTGAGATGGTGACCTGAGCTGAAGTCGGATGCTTAACCGACTGAGCCACCCAAGCGCCCCTCTTTTTTTTTTTTTTTTTATCATTCCTGCATCAGTTCTGTTTACAACCTCTATCATCTTCCTTGTAAATCAATAATTCTTTTCCCAACTCTCTTCTTTGCCAGTTTCTTTGTCCTAGTTCAGTTCTGGAAGGTTTTTTTCTGCCTCTGGTGGTACCTGGTACTAGGAGCAAGCCCATTGGTACAGGGGCCTTTTCTTCCTCCCTCCCTGGTGTGGATTTATTCAGAATCCTCTCTACCATTTTTTTTTTCCTTTGAAGCTTATATTTCTTCTCCTTTTTTTTTTCTACTTCTAATTTTTCCCATTGCCAATCTCCAGTTATCATGTCTGCTCCTTGATTTTGATTACCCCAAAAAGTATCCTTTGGAGGGTTATCTTCTATGTGTCCTAATAACTCCACTTCATTATCTGACAAGCGTAGCCCTTTTCCTGCCCTATTCATCCTCTGAATCTTGTCTTTGACTATTCTTGCCACCAGCATATCCCCATACTTTATTTACACATTCTAAAATCAAAATTAAATCCAAGCCTGTTTTATTACTCTTGAATTCTATTGTTGCTGCTAATAAGTATTTTCACTCAGCAACTGGAAACCCACATCTTATCCTTCATGTGTCTACAAGGAATTTGACTTTTGTCTTTTTTTGTTTTGTTTTGTTACCAAGTACAGTCATGAGTCGAGGAGTACGTCGCATAACCCACTTTGTCCAAGGGAGTAGGTTTTTGGAACTCCAGTGTATAGATAATTCCAATAAAAGCAAGGGCAGAATGGTACCTGCAGGGAGAACGATTAAGTTTGGAAAATGCAAGACATTAAATCTAAGTTATTCAATCTTCGTGGGCATTTAAAAAACTTGGAAGATTTCCAACCATATAAATGAACCTACTTAGCTTTGTTTGTTCATGAGTTTCCCAAACTTATTTCACCTAATACCTATTAGCATCCTTTGGAAATGCTGGTCTATATTGTCCAAATCTAGTCACGGGGTTTCCAAACGCTCCCTCACCTCCTCAGCCAGTGCTGTCTCTTTACGTACAACCAGGGCCCTGCCCCGCATGATCATTTTGGATCCGGTGTGTGTAATGTAAGACTGCTGTGTTCATGACTTAAAGAATTTTTTTGATTGGAAAAAATGTCCTCTGTTCATCCTTCATTTTAGTGTGCTATCTGTGGGATTATTTTCAAGCAGACTATATGCCCTCGCAATTCACTTGTCCTCCTGTCCTGGGTTTTTAATGTGGAAAGCCAGCAAAATATGTTATCACAATTTTCAAGCAATGTGTTTATTTCAAAGACTTTTGCCTCCATTTGTAATACGTTGTTTCTGCTTCTGTGAGAAACCAATGGAGGTGCTGAGGCAGAAGTAATTGAAATGGTGTTTTTTTAGGCAGGCAATCTCAGGAAAGCATGGGAGTGGAGGAGAGAAATACTTTGTGGATGCAAGAACTCAGATACATTTGTCTACCTCCCATGGAACAGAGCGGAAGACTTTTCTTGTCAGCCGGAGGTGTTTTTCAAAAAGCCCGGCACACTCAGCTCTACTGATAACAGAGATTATGTATGTTTTTATCAAGACAGGACATGGAGTAAAATCAAATCATGGGACAAGGAAGTAGCTGCTTTTCCATTTGTTTGTCAGTTCTTCTGATCAGGTCAAGAACGATTTTATTTGGGTCTGGTAGATATTTAACACCACCAGAGGCCTCAGGCTCTGAGTCATCTGCAAACAGGAGCCTCCAGTTAGAATTTCACAGCATTGTTTAGATCTCATTTACCCAAAAATGTTTTTTTGTATACTGGGCCTTGAAGTGGTTTAAATTGAAAGAGAATATCTTTTCTGAATGTCTCCTTTGAAATGTAGATGTCAGGGGCTGATAGGAGGGGTGGGGACTGGTATTCCCTCAACAAGGGACAGGGGATGCTTTCTTTGTGTCCTCCTGGTGCTGGAGCTACAGCCTTGAATGACACACGTCAAGCTCTGGCCCCATAAAGTGTGCATTCTCATAAAGGGCACAGGCAGGAAACACATGAACAAGGAAACACGTAAGATAACAATCATTTCTAATTTGCATCACCTTCCATTCACGGCCGGTGGTGCTGCTTTGTCTTTTGCATCAGGGATGTAAGTTTTCTCTTTTAAAGAACTATATTAACATTTAAACGTGAAACAATTTAAATAAAATATATTAAGTAAATAATTGTTATGCCCAGAATTCGTGATCCCCAAAGACCACTAGGGAGCCGAGTCCGATGCAAAAGCAAAGAGCCTTTATTCGAGCTAGCTCGAGCTCAATCCCCTACCTGCACCGACGCAGCAGTGAGATACCAGGGAAAGAGAGCGAGTTTCAAAAGGACAAAGGTTTTATTGGGGCCTGGGGGCAGTTGGTGAGGTAATGGCTATGGCCTCAGCCGATTGGCTGGGGAAGGGTCCTGGGGAAGGGTCCGAGTCCTGTTAGGCAGGTGAGGGGGGGGTTACTCAAGGGGAGGAGGTGTGGTCAAGGTGAAGGACACAGAACAAGATGGAGTCGGCTGGCGTAGGCCCGCCCTTTCATTCCCCCCTTGCCATGTAGCTTAGGGACCCAATCATGGGACCGGCTGCATTTATGGTGACAAGGGGAACAGAGTTTGGAGGTTTACGCAAAGTTCTGGGAACCAAGTGTCCCTGGGGTGGCTCTGGGACGTTTGATTAAGTATTGTCCCCGAGCTGGTGTCTATGATCTGCCAGGTGATGTTTTGGGGGGCGTGGGGACTCCCGGCAGCATGAGCAATGACAAGCAGAGTTAACAGAGTTACCAATATTAGGTAGGTCGAATGCACTGTAGCTTGAGCTTGAGCGGGTTGTGTTGGTCCCGACTGATGGCCCATCGTGTGACAACGTCCTTCCGGATAGAGGAGGGGTCCGCTGGCTGAGCGTGGGTGTGATGGACCCAGGTCGCGATGCCATCTACCTTGAGAGCGGTGGGGGTTGTCAATACCACGATGTAGGGTCCCTTCCAGCGCGGCTTGAGAGTCTCTCGGTGGTGCCTCTTGACGTAGACCCAGTCTCCCAGCCTGTACTGATGAGGTGTCGGGATCGGGCCAGCCTCGTAGATGGCACGGAGGCGCGGCCAGATGTCCTCGTGCGCCCTCTGGAGCCCGCTCAAGGAAAGAAAAAGTTCTTGATCTTTAAACTCAGCAATAAGTTCAGCTCGAAGGCTGGGAATAACAGGGGGTGACCTGCCAAACATGATCTCGTAGGGAGTAAAACCCAGAGTGTAAGGAGTGTTTCTAACCCGGTAAAGGGCATACGGTAGGAGAGTCACCCAGTCCCCACCAGTCTCCATGGTTAATTTGGTAAGGGTCTCTTTTACGGTTTTATTCATTCTTTCTACCTGTCCTGAGCTCTGGGGCCTATAAGCACAATGTAATTTCCAGTTTGCCCCCACCGCCTTGGCTACTGCCTGTGTTACCTGCGAGATAAAAGCTGGTCCATTGTCTGATCCTACCATGGCAGGAAAACCATACCTGGGTAAGATGTCTTCTAGTAGCTTCTTAGCCACCGTCTGAGCCGTTTCATGCTTGGTTGGGTATGCCTCCACCCAGCCAGAGAAGGTGTCTGTAAATACCAGGTCCTCGTGTAGTGCCTCGTCGAAGATGGTGGGTGAATTTTTGAATCCCTGAGGTAGCCGTGTCCAGGTGAGTTCCCCACTGTAGCCCTCCTCCGGATCATGCCACTCAAAGGCGAACAAGGGTTGGCTCTGGGGTGCCAACGGCAGACTGAAGAAGGCGTCCTTTAAATCTAGTACAGTATACCAGACCCTGGAGGGCGCCAAGGAGCTCAAGAGAGTATATGGGTTGGGAACAGTTGGGTGTATGTCTGCGACCCTCTTATTTACTTCCCGGAGGTCTTGTACCGGTCGGTAGTCATTTGTGTGAGGCTTTTTGACCGGCAGTAGGGGGTGTTCCAGGCAGACTGGCAAGGAACTAGTACCCCTAGGCTTCATAGTCTCCGGATGTGTGGCTGGATCCCCTTCCGGGCCTCCTGGGACATGGGGTATTGTTTGATCCTTACCGGACTCTATCCTGGCTTGAGCTCTACCAGGACTGGGGTCCTATGAGCGGCTAGTCCCGTCCCCCCTGTCTCTGCCCAAACCAAGGGGAATTCTTGTAGCCATCTGTCTATATTATCCTCTCTCGGGAGCGCCTCCTGGTGGAGGAGGTACTCATCCTCCAGTTTCATGGTCAGGACCTGGATGGGGTGGCCCTTGCCACTGGTGACCTGAGGCCCCCCTTGTCTGAAAGTTATCTGAGCTCCAATCTTGGTCAGTAAGTCCCGTCCTAACAGCGGGTAGGGGCATTCTGGTATTACCATAAAGGAGTGGGATACCCGGCCCGTTCCCAAATCTACTGTTCTTTGGGTAGTCCATGAATACTGGCTCATACCAGTTGCCCCTTGTACCCAGGACTTCTTGTTGGCTAGTTTTCCTTGTGGGGTGCGGAGGACCGAATGTTGTACTCCGGTGTCGACAAGGAAGTCAGTAGGGGTTCCCTCCACTTTAAGAGTTACCCTGGGTTCGGGGAGAGGGTCCGAACCCCGACTCCCCTAATCACTTAGTTCATCCAGCTCTAGGACTTTTACTCGATCAGTCTTGCTTCCCTTCTACCAGCTCTTTTTGGACAATCTCGGGCCCAATGCCCTATCTCCTTGCAGTATGCACACTGATCCTTCTGCAGCCTCTGCTTCCCCCCTTGGTGGTTCCTTTACCTTTTCTTGCGTCGTCTGCCAGCTGCCGGAGACAGCGGTCTCGTTCCTCGGGGAAGTCAGCAGTGGTAGCTAGTAGTATTCTGGCCAGGTCTCGAGTCTGCTTACTGCTGGCAGCCGCCATGGCGCGAGCCTGCTTGTCGTCAGGAGGCTCCCGGTTATTATATACCTTTTCGGCTACCACCAGTAAGTCCTGCAGACTTTTTTCTCCTAGTCTATCTATTTTCTGTAATTTTCTCCTAACGTCTTTGGCCGATTGGTTTACAAAGGCCATGATAACAGCTGCCTTGCTTTCCGGAGCCTCTGGATCCATGGGGGTATAGGTACGGAATGCCTCCATGATCCGTTCTAAAAAGGCAGCCGGAGATTCATCTTTTCCCTGTTGTACATTTCCTACCTTGGCCAAATTGGTTGGCTTTCTAGCAGCCATTCGGAGACCCCCCCATTAGAGTCTGGCGGTAGACCCGGAGCCTCTCCTTACCTTCTGCCGTGTTGAAATCCCACTGGGGCCGAGTTAAGGGGAAGGAGGCATCTATCTGAGCCTGGTTGGTGGTGGGATTCCCGTCTGCGCCCGGAACTAGTTTTGGGGCCCCACTGAGGATTCTTTCTCTTTCTTCAGTTGTGAACAGGACCTGCAAAAGCTGCTGGCAATCATCCCACATGGGCTGATGGGTAAAAAGAACAGAGTCTAATAAATCAATAAGCCCTGCCGGTTTCTCAGAAAACTTAGGATTCTGAGCTTTCCAATTGTAGAGGTCACTAGTGGCGAAAGGCCAATAGTGATGGGGCTGATTCCCCTCCGCATCTGGGGGTCCGGTGGCTCGCAGGGGCAGAATAGTGGAGTTGGCAGCGGAGGCAGATTGCTCCCTCTGAGCCCTTTGTCTGGTAAAGGGCGGGCTTCCTCCTGGAGCGTTTCCACCTCCCACTCTCGGAACAGCGTCTGCCTTCCCCGGAGGGGGAGGATGGTGTTCTTCCGGCATCCTAGAGGGGTTATACGGGGGAGGAAAAATTAATTCTTCTTCAGTACCCCCTGTACGACAGGGTAGAGGGGTGCTGAAGGCTGGGTAAGACTTTTCCTCTTCTCTGTCTCCTGCAAAGCAAGAATGGGTTTTGGCTCCGGAGGGAGCAGGGTTAGGAAGGGCTTAAGCCAAGAGGGTGGGTCTTCTACAAGGTCCTGCCAAGTGATAATGTAAGGGAGCTGATCAAGATGGCCCGTCTTAGGCTGAGAGATGATACTCCTGACTCGGTGGATGGTAGGGAGGTCGAAGGTCCCCTCTGGTGGCCATCCGACATTGAAAGTTGGCTACTCGCTAGAACAAAAAAACTGCAACCGACCCTTTCGGACTTCCACACTGAGGTTGTTAGCTCTTCCCCTCACATCCTTAAAGTGATCAATCATAATACTTAGAGGAGTAGTCTGAGTCTGTCCCATAACGTCCATCAAGTAAGTCCACAGAACAAAACAGAGAAACACAAAAACAGACAAACAGAGGGCCCCTAGAAAGTCTTCCAACTCCATGGAAGCAAAACTGCAAGCTAGCTTAGACCTTTGAGGGGATTCCATGTCCTTCCAAAACCGATGAGGGGATTCCACGTCCCTCCAAAGACGACGGCCTCACGCCGACCAGTGGGAGCGACCCGCCTCGTCTCAGACCTTTGAGGGGATTCCACGTCCCTCCAGAAGGGAGAATCGGAACGTCTTCCGAAACTCCCGGCCCGTGGTCCTCCAGTGCGTCCACTTAGACCGCGTCGGGCACTACCAGAATTCCAGAAATGAGCTCACACAGAAAAGACAGAACAAACAGACACTAACCGTGGCCAGTCAGGCTCTCTGGGTCGGGGGTCCCTCGGGGGTCTTGGGGATCCCGGGCCGAGCCCCCAAATGTTATGCCCAGAATTCGTGATCCCCAAAGACCACTAGGGAGCTGAGTCCGATGCAAAAGCAAAGAGCCTTTATTCGAGCTAGCTCGAGCTCAATCCCCTACCTGCACCGACGCAGCGGTGAGATACCAGGGAAAGAGAGCTAGTTGCAAAAGGACAAAGGTTTTATTGGGGTCTGGGGGCAGTTGGTGAGGTAATGGCTATGGCCTCAGCCGATTGGCTGGGGAAGGGTCCTGGGGAAGGGTCCGAGTCCTGTTAGGCAGGTGAGGGGGGGGGTTACTCAAGGGGAGGAGGTGCGGTCAAGGTGAAGGACACAGAACAATATGGAGTTGGCCGGCGTAGGCCTGCCCTTTCAATAATAGCACAGGTGGTGCCTAGATAATGGTAAAAAATAATCACGGAAGTATCCTGTGTTGGTACGTGGGAACAGCAAAGATTGGGGAGATGGGATGCAAATTAATTTAGAAAAATTGATGTAAGGAATTCTAAGATCTTCCCTGAGTAGAAGATACGCTCCAAAGTGACTTTCTTCATGGATTTGTATGGTGCAAATTACTCTCTAAAGGAAAGCAAGCCCTGTGGATTAAATATCACAGAAATTTAAGTAATTGGGCTAAAAAGAAAGGCAGTTTTAGTTAGCCGTCTAATGTTGTGTTCAATTATCCAAAATTATATTCTTCTGAATGGAAACCAAGGATGCCACTTGACCTTTGATCCTTTAACAAGTTTATTATTCCCTGACAAGCCATGGGCTTCGTGACATATGGCTTTCATTATTGTCACGGATTAGAAAACACAACCATATTGTTTCCTTCCACTTTCCAGGGGAAGAAGAAAATAAGATGCCCTCATTGGTAGGTCCTGCTACAGCCCTGGCATTTTTCAGTGGCACCTTCTCTAATGAGACCACATTAAAGCAAAACACGAACACAAAATGCAATGACTTTCTGTAACACTTCTCTTCTGTGAAATATATTGTTTGTCCTAATGGCAACTCCGAGTGGGCCAGGCTTATTATGTCCAAATTACTCATACAAATGGAGTTGCATTAAATCGCCCCCACGGTAAGTCAGTTCCAAAGTCAGGAAAGGAAGTTGTGCCACCAATTCCTTGACTCATATTATCATCTTAATGGTACTTCCTTTCTCGGTATAACGAAAAATGTTTTCAGTATACTGGACGTTGGAATGATTTAAATGGAAGCAGGATGTATTTTTTGAATAGCTTCTTTGAAATTTAGATGCAAGAGAAGGATATAAAGGGTGGGCACTGGTATTCCCTCAACAAGGGTACATGGGATGCTCTCCTTGTGTCCAGCTTGTGCTGGGGCTGCAGCCATGAATGACATAGATCACTCTTTGGCCTCATAGAGTGTACATACTAGTAAAAGACATGGGCAATGAATGAACAAATAATTGTTGAAGATAATAGCAGATTGTAATTCGGTTCTAAAGGAAATGAAGAGACCCACTGTAGTAAAAAGTCCTGGGGAGGTAAACATGAAAGGAGGTGATTCTTAGGAGGCCTCACTCCTTTGTCATGAGCAGTGAGGCCTCCTAAGAATCACCTCCTTTCATGTTTACCTCCCTCGAAACTCCATGCTCAAGGTCACAGTCCAGGAGGCATTTATGTCGTACCCGAGTGGGAACTTGGCTACCACGTCTCTTGTTTTTCTTACTGAGAGAGATGCTTAGCTTCTTTCAGAGTTAATTAAATCATAAATGGTAAAGGCCAACACTGACCCAGAAATTCAATTTTGCTAGGCTCCCAGAAGATGTGTGGGTTGGGAAGAAGCAAAATTATAATTACAGTTTGGGATACTCAGAGACTGCCCGGCCTCTTAGACCAGAAAGATTTCTCCAGAAGCACAACTTTTATTGAAAACCAGTTTGTGTTTGCTTGTGTTGGCTTGCTTGCGTAGTGAAAGGAAGCTGGCTGATAAAAATAAGAAGCAGTACTGTAAAGGGTAGAAAGGAATGGAGTTCTAGAGACCAAGCTTCAGAGACAGAGCTCTGAGCGTTACACATGACTCTTCCATAAATATGTCACCCCATCTTGTTCAGGTTACCAAGCTTTCCAGCTTCACCGTGTTCTGATGAGTGGTATCCAAGACCACTTCCCCCCCCACCCCCCGGGCAATTCTGTAAGATGTTCATCTACTTGATCCAGAGAAGAGCCATAATGGCAGAACTTTAAGGCAGAGTTTTCAGGAATTTCAAGTAACACTGAGGTAGTGAAGTTTCTAGACTTGGTAGAAGTTCAGAACTGGATGATCGAGTAACAGCTGAAGTTGGACAAGTTACACAATGATGTTCCATACTAATGTAAAAAATTCATGAAAATTCTGATTTCATGAGTAGTCCAACATAGGGCAGGTATATAACAAAGATGTATTTTTTTTTCTTAGCCCTTTAGGGACCAAGGGACAGAAGGTTCTTTTACTTTCTGGTTCAGCTCCTCAAATACATTGCCAGAACTTACCCATCACTTATACCTGATGCTAGAGTAATCTGAGATTGGGACTGATTGCCCATCACTGGTTAGTGGAAATCCAATGCAATGCATTTCTCCCCAAGTGTGGAAGACCACTGAACTTATCACTTAGTGACCAGGGAGAATATGGGAAGGAATGGTATATTGTTTCTTACATGTAATAGTGGAATGCAGCCCAAGCCCTTAATTTATCCTCACTAATAAGAAAATAAGAGACGTTTGCTTTAGATTCATCAATGCATAGAAGCAATATGGCATCTTGGATAAGAGCACAGAATCGGGAGCCAGAGCACTGGGTCCATATCTCAGCTGCATGACATTGGGCAGGTTATTTAACTCTTTGTGCCTCAGTGTCCACGTTCTTGTGAAAATTAAATTAATTAACATATACAGACTATTTAAAACCCTGCCTATCATGTTGGCTATTATTATCATGACTTCATTCTTCTTTGGAGGGAGGAAAGAGAGCTGGAAAAAAATGGTTAGGTCTAAAATAGCAATTAACTGTTGAGTAATGTAACACCTTCTAGGGACCAGGTCCTGTGCTCAGTATTTCATAATCAATGTCTTATTTAATGCCCTACTGACACCTACGAGATAGGTACTGTTATGATTCCATTTTACTGATGGAAATGCTGAGATTCAGGGAGGGTAAGTAACTTGGTGAAAGTTGCACAGAAAGTTGCTGAGCCAGGAGCCAAATCCAAAGCCTGTACCTTTAACACATGCTGCCACTCCACTTCCTGAAAGAAATCATGCCACTAAAAGCAGGCATTTTTTCATTAGCATTGACTACTCAGCAAAGGTGTCTAACAGGGCTCATTCCTTTCCCATAAACGCAGTTACTTTATGAGGTAAATCAGTGCCCCTGCTTACAAGGTGATGAATGTGCCATCACACATCAGCACTAATACGGGTGCTCCAACTCACTGCAGACTCTCAGCTCCGCAGGCATAATTCGACCCACACGAGTCTGTGTGAGACTCAGCTCCGCAGGCATAATTCGACCCACACGAGTCTGTGTGAGTCGGCAGAGATGAACCTGGGGTGGCCCGGACCTGCAAGGTGCTTACCAGATTCCAGAAGGAGCCACTAATGATAATGCTCGTCATCTCTCCTGACAGAATCAGTATCAAAAACAATTGCCCCTACCATTCATTGAAGTCTGCTAGATGCCAGCCAGTGAGCTAGCTGATATCATATGGTTGAGTCACACAGCCCTGGGTTTAAATCCCAGCTCCACCGCTCACCTGCTAGGTGACCTTGGGCAAGTGGATCCTCTTTCCTGAGCTTCCTTTCCTCACATTTGAAGTGGAGACAACAATACAACCTGCCCCGCGGGCTCGGTGTTGAAAAATATGATCCATTTTAGCAGCTGAGTTCAATGAACGACACAGTGTAACCTTTCAAGAAATAATAGCCAAAGACAGACTGTGATCTCGCTGAATCCCACATGGCACTGTTAAGAAAGAGGTACCCACTAATGCCCTCGTTACCCATAAGGAAGAAGCAGTCCAGAGAAGAGGCATGCCATAAAATCCTACAACTCCTCAAATCTAGGCTGTATGACTCCACACACGTGGGAAAATCTGCCTAAGGAGAAAGGGCACGATGGCCAAACTTCTTTCCAGAGCCAGAGGACAGACCCCCAGGGTAGACTGCCATCAATTAGATGATACAAGAGCTGGTTCCCAAAGGCAAGAGGAACAGAAAAGGGCAGGAGTCCTTCCCGAATCCCCACCCAGGGTCACAACATGCCAAATCATTCAGCCCCCTACACCTGGGTCTCTACACGCCCGTTCTTCCAGCTTCTTTCTGGATCAGAGCCTTTGTTCAAGAGAGACCACAGTGCTGTGGAGATCATCTTTGTGTGTTATCCGTTTTATGGCAAAGTGCCCTGTGCTGTGATACAGAGCTCACCTCACTGCAGGGCTGCAGATGAGTGTGGGGCCTCTGGGGAACACAGATGCTCTTCTTGTCATAATGCCAATCATCGAGGTGTTTGGGACCTTCTGGGACTCCAGTGCTTAAACTCTAGAGTCCCCAAGTTCCCTGGGTTCCTTTGCAAGGACTTAAAACTTTCACCCCACCCCACAGCTTCTGGTTCAGAGAATTTGGGCTGAAGCAGCTATTCCAGGGAAGCTTTCGTAGCTGGAATCTGGTTGGAAACATTTTGGTGATAGTATGGAAAATAAAGGTTCAATGTAGGCATAAGAGCAAAAGCTTTGGGGTAAGACAATCCCTAGTTTGGATCCCAATTGTGCCATGGACCTTGTTACATTGGATGAGTTACTAAATCTTTCTAAACCTATGTTTCTGCAACTATAACATGAGGCTAATGATACATATAGGCTTGTTGATGAGGCTTCAAATTTAATAATATATGCAAAGCACTTGGGACAAGTGTAAGAATTGGTATTCTTATTTTTGTAATTTATTATTGCCTTCAGTGGAGCGAGGGTGAAAGGGAAACAGGTAACAAAGGCCATCAGTCAGGTGCCCTTTATGGTTTAGATGCATGTTTTTAGTTTTCCTTGGACTGCGCTCATTTATACGTAAATTATGTACTTGTACTTGGAAAAATCTGTATATCAGGCTGACTTTCTTATCATACCTTACATAGATGATCAATAAATGTTGATCGACTCAAAGTTAAGCCTTAATGGCAAATGGCTCTGGGAAAAGCTAAGGAGAAGGTCCCTGTGATGGACTTGAACCCTCTTTAGAATACAACGGTCATAACGATAATTATGGTGGAGATTTCTGTACTGAAATGAGTACTAAGTATCTGAAAGAACAGAAATGGCTGCAAAATATCTAAAAGAACAGAAAAAGTATGAAAAATCAAATGAACCCATTGCGTGAACTCTTTTCAACATCCAACCACTATCACTTTTCGAGTAATGAACACAGTACACGTATGTATACACACACAGGCACACCAAATAATTGCTAGGTGCGTCACCAGTTAAAGTACATCTGTGTAAAGTTGGGTGTATCTTGTCATTTAGCAAACATGCTATCATGGTTTTGTTGTTTGGAATTTTTTTTTTTGTTTTGTTTTGTAAACGTACTAGAGAGACAAAAGGAATAAAAAGAGAGCTCTTGTCTACCGTTACTTTACATATCAAGTCTTTGATAGGTACAATAGGTACAATAGAATTGCAATATCAATAATTGAGAACTGTTAGGAAAGAGGAATTGGAAGCAGGGATCTTGGCACTTGAAGTCCCAGTTCTGCCCTGCCATGTTGTCACCTCATTTTTCTCGCTGCTGCATCAGATCACACAAAGTATCCACTCCGACAGCAGAACTTGGTGATTTTCTCTTGAGCCAAGTATACATCAAGACTTGGGGCCTGGAAAATGCTTCTCTCTTTTGCACTTTCCTACTTAGAAGACCCCACACAAAACACATCTCAAAGCCAGCCTGGCCTCCAGAAATGGCAGCCTCTGGAAGGACTCGTTGTGCTCTTTTGGTCAACTGTGACCAGAATTCATACCATGGGCCTGCCACCTGCTGATCTCACAGATACCTGTAAGTCAAGGGGAGCATCAGGTTGTAGAGAGAAAAGCACAAGATGCTGTTCACTATACTTCATTCATTCAATCAACCCTTCCTTCCTTTGTCTCATGTGTATGAGTACCTACAGCATGCTCAACACTGTGCATGGTGCTGAGGACAGAGCAGGGAACAAAAGATGAAAAATCGGGATGGCTCTGTCGGTTGGGCTTCTGACTCTTGACTTCAGCTCAGGTCATGATTTCATGGCTTGTGAGTTCAAGCCCTATAGCAGGCTCTATGCTGACAGCATGGAGCCTGCTTGGGATTCCCTCCCTCCCTCCTTCCCTCCCTCCCTCTCTCTCTGTCTCTCTCTCCCTCAAAAAATAAATAAATAAACTTAAAACAAAAAATCCAAAATCCTGCCATTATGGCACCCCCAGTCTAATGGGACAGATAATCCCATTAGATTAGATATTAGATAAGACCACTTTAGATCATTGGGTAGAGTTGCACCAAAGTTTGGGTTTGGCCTTACTCTTCAGTCAGAATCTAGTAACTTTGCTTCAGCTTTGTCTTTGGAAGACCTGATAGTCAAATGTTACTTCAAAGTCATTTCTGTCATGCCTGCATTTGCGTGTGCTCAGTGATCATGTAATCACATAAATAACCCCCATCGCCAATCAAGGTGATAATGTCTATAATACAGGCAAGGTTTGCTGCTCATATCTTAATACTCATTTTAAAATGTAAGTGAATGTTACAAATACACGTTAGAGTCAAGATCTTTATGTGTGCTTTTTATGTTGAATTCCGTCAGTCGTTGGTTCCGCACACATACTAACACATTATTTGTTATCAAATTGTGAACAGAGGTCATCCCTTGCGATTACAAAACTGTTTATTTTAAATGAAACAAATGACTTTTCAAATGGTTAAATAAGTAGCTGACTATTAAAACAATGGGTTAACTTGATATCTTTAGGAGGAACATTCTATCCCTTCTGAGCCAAGAAATCTATAAAATTTAAAGTATAGTACAAGGCAGAAAAATAAAGGTTAGCCTGTATCAGAATTCTAATCATTGTAGACCCATTTGGTGTACCAGCCTTCATCACATAAGACAAGATACAATAAAGCTTACCTTAATCTGTTCTATCCAGAAGAAAGAAAAGCTTAATAAGTCACTGTCACTGTTGACATTTCCACACACTGGCAGAGCAGGTCCCCAAATATTTCACTCCTCCACCAACCTCAAAGCAAATATCTACTTAGCGTCCAACCTTAACATGCCATATAGAGGCACCGAAACAGAATGCTAAGAAATTCTTGCTCCTACAGCATAATAACCAAAGTTTACATTTTGATTATTAAAATATCAATAATAAAATTATAATAACTAAATCATTAATAATTTTATTTGACTCCTGTATTCTCAGAAGCTTATTTTGTGATGTCCGTGCTTAGCCTTTTCCAAATATTTATTGTATCCCTCAGTCTATTTAGCATCCAGCTAAAACGTGGGTTAAGGGCCTTTGCTGTGAATCGAGGATGATTCTGTGGAGATTAGCCACATTGAGGAGCAGTTGTTGTAATTAGACTGGTCAGAAAGTATCCCCAGGAAGGGATGATTGAGCTGAAATGTAAACAGGAAGGAGCTGGTCCAGGAAAGAACGTGCTGGGCAGAGACAAAGGAGATTTCAAGACCCTGCGTAGTGAGGAAACTGGCACATGTGAGGGGCAGACAAAAGGCTAGAGACGGGTGAAGAATGAGGGGGAAGGAAGTTGGAGGTGAGTCGGTGAGGCTGGCTGAAGCCAGATTTCACACTGATCTGGAGACCAAGGTTACTAGTCTGGATTTTAAGCCAGCAAGTAACTTGGTGGCTGCTGTGTGTAGTAACTTGACTACATGGGGAACGGGCAGGAATGAACGCAGGGACACCAGTTGGGAGGCTGCCACAGTCCTGTGGGAGAAGATGGTGGTTGATGGTTGCAAAGGAAGGGGAGTAAAAGGGACGGGTTCAAGACCCACGGGGACGCCGAGCCAAGCCTTCTGGTTTTTCACTCTTCCCAAGTGCTCTACCTCTGGAGGTCACGTTCTAACCCCATACAACACTGGACTCCTCCCTCACGACGGTGTTGTTCTTCGTTATCACCCCACCTTGCTTTGTACACACTGCTTGCCGATTTGTAAGCTGTAATTCCTGTGTCTTGGTGAATGACCTTGGGGGAGTTGACGCCAGCCTGGCGTCTCTTACAGCCTTGTGGGTAATGGATGTACACCCGGGAGTTGGGACAGTCCGTTCTCTCGCCGGGCCTTTTTTTCCCTGCAAAGATTACTCTACAGCTGTACCAAATTTGTTCTTTCTCCACGTTAGCAAAGACGTGTCTTTTACAGAATGTTACATGCTGACATTAGGGTGACATTGACACCAGACCAAAAAAGAAAATTAATGAATTCACGTTCCCCTCAAGGTTTCATTTTGTGCTTGGTTTAAAAGTCAGATTGCACTGTGCTTGTGGTAATACTTGCTGCTGGTAGGGAGGTATTAATGTGAAAGGATTTCAAGAAATAACCTACAATGGGTCCAATCTCACAGAGCAAGGGAGCAGTTTTCTGTAGATAATGTGAGTGTTGGGTACTTGAAGTCTTTCATGAGGATAATGTTTAATTACATTTAAGTAAATCAGGCTTGACTCCAACTTCATGGTGCAATCTTAGACCCAGGATTCCGCTAACAGATGCAGCTGCTGAAAAATCTGGGCAGAAAATACATATTTTGTGCATATACTTCAAATAATATTTTTTAGTGTCTATTTTGTATAAGGCACTGTGCTCAGTCTTATTATTGGCTTAGTTTTTAAAATTAGACATGGTGTTTTCTGATCAAAAATTTAATATGTCTATTGCTGAAATTTGGGGGAGATTGTAAGGAAAAATGTAAAAATTGCTCATGACCCCAATACTGGCAGCAATGATTGTAAATAGCATGGTGTTGCTTTCCAGGTTGCTTTTCTGTATCTGTGAGTGTGTGTGCTTACATACCTACAGATAAATGCACATGATAGATAAGCTTGTATGGAAATCTTCTTGCTCATCTATGATTGTTTATCTTGGAGAAATTCCTGGAAATGGTATCGTTGGTTCACAGGTAGTTAGTTCCTCCATGTTGGTGAGTGGTGAGTAGGGTGACCAGCTCATCCCAGTTTGCCCAGAGCTTTCCAGGCTTAGCACTGAAAGTCCTTTGCCCTGGGGCAAAGTGGAACAGTGGGTCATCCTGCGTGAGTGAACACTTCTGTTCCACCTCCGTCATCCTGCATAGTGGGGGAAAGTGTACGACTAATAGTCGCCCGCTGAATTTGTCAGGAGACCTCTGTCTCTTCAGCTTCCCCCATCAGGATACCATCTTTGTCTCCGGCAACCTTCAGAGCATTCACTGGAGCTTTTTGTATACAAACAGCAAACAAGTCATTGTGCTCATGCGAAGGTCATGCTCCGGCCTCACTGAGCAATCTCAATTTGCTCCATTTGTCTGGATACATAAATAGCTTCACAATTAGAATGATTATGTAAACAGCAGAGTGAAACTCCATGTAAACAGATTACTTTGTAGAATTTGTACATTGAAGTGAAAACAAGGAACACCTTCCTTACATTTGTGTCGGAGCTCCTGTGGCTATAGCATCAGGAGGAGACAAAGTCCTAGGTTAAACTAGAGGGAGAGGGAGAAACAATGCACAAGATACAGAAAACTCATTGCCGGAATTTTGCAATAACTACTAACAATATAAATCCTTTTTTGAATGGAGGTTTTTTTTTGTTTTTTTTTTTTTTTTTTTTTTTTTGTTTTTTTTTTTAGTTTCTTGTAACTAACCTAGTCCTTGTAACCTACCAAGGATCAGGACACCATATCCATATTGTGGGTGTCAAATTCGAGAGAAAACATGTCTGCCAAGCAACTCTTAGGACTAAGGTTAATACCACTGGCGTTAGTTAAAGTAACATAAAATCAGCTACTAACTTCGTTGCCTAATACCTAAACTTTTCTACAGTCTAGGAAAAAGTATTATATAGAAAGCAAATGGATGTATAAATATAAATACAAAATAAAATATAAATATAATTTGAGAGACTATATATATAAATATGATATATATATATACACACACATACATACACATACATACATACATACATATATTTAAGGAAAGTAGTCTTTCTTCTTTTTGGCTTTTATTATCTTTTTAAAATAAGTAAACTAATAAAAAGGTTTGACCTGTGTTTGAAATACAAAATACCCAACACTTAAGAAGTAAGAGAAGAAATCTACATAACCTTGAGGACACTCTAAAAGACAGGCAGTTGGTAGGGCTTAATTCTAAACCTAGGTTTCCAGGATGATTGAAACCCTAAGTGTCTTGAAATTGACATCAAACACCTTATTTAAAGTGGAGGTAAATCACACAAAACCCAGCGGTATTTGCACTGATTTTTTAGACCCAAGTGAAAAACAGAAGTACATACTCTCTTTACATGAGGTTAAACCCAATCAAGGGACAAGTAATTAAAATTTCTTCATAGGAATACTTATTTTTTTTTCAATTTTTTTTTTCAACGTTTATTTTTATTTTGGGGACAGAGAGAGACAGAGCATGAACGGGCGAGGGGCAGAGAGAGAGGGAGACACAGAATGGGAAACAGGCTCCAGGCTCTGAGCCATCAGCCCAGAGCCCGACGCGGGGCTCGAACTCATGGACCATGAGATCGTGACCTGGCTGAAGTCGGACGCTTAACCGACTGCGCCACCCAAGCGCCCCAGGAATACTTATTTTAAAAAGAAAATGGGAAAGCACAGATCCAAAAATACTGTCCTTCCAACCAAAACAAAGACTGTGTTTTCATGAAGCTATACTGTCTTGTCTGGCTATTTCATATCTCTGGTTTCACCTTGCATCCTGGTTTATTCCATTTTTTCTGCATCCTGATTCATACCTGTTTCCTTATTCATTCAATAAATAGTTGTTTACATAAAAATATGAATTAGATATTGCTCTAGGCACAAGGGATACAACAATGAATAAGACAAGCACAGTCCCTGCCCCCAAGGAGCCTATATTCTAGTGAGAAGAGATATAAAATAAGTATGTAAACAAGTAAAATCATGTAAGAGAGCAGTGGGTACGATCGAAAAAATTAAACAGTGTGATATGATGGAGAATTACCGTGTTGGGAGAAATTCCCTTTAGATTGGCTGGTCAGGAAATCCCTCCCTGAGGAGGCATTGTTGGAATTGAGATTTCCATGGTAGGAATCACCTTGTCACCTGAAGGTCAAGAAGAATAACATTTAAGAAAGAGAATAGGTCCAGCTTAAAATCCTCAGGGTAGGAACAGCTGCAATATTCAAGGGACAGAAGGAAGAACATTGTATCTGGAGTATGTGAATGAGGGGTAAGGAATAAGTGAGACAGGCAAGGCTCTTATCAGGTAGAGCCATCAGAAAGCTGTAAGTGAACGATGGCCATGACGCCAGTTACTAGGTGGGCAATGGATAGGAAGGAGAGGCAGAACAAGAGCATTTAGTATCTTTGTAATAGTCTAGTTTGAAGTTGAGCGATGGCTTCCTGGGTATTTATTTCATTACTATGCTTCAGAAATCACACGTGCTTTGGCATATACTATTTGGCAATAAAAAGGAATGAAGTACTTATGCATGTTAAAGCACTGATGAGCCTCAAAAACATTATGATAAGTACAAGAGGCTAGATACAACGGGTCACATGTTATGTGAACCCACTCGTATGAGATACCCAGAAAAGGCACATCTATGGAGACAAGGAAGCTCTGAATTGGTGCCATGGCAAATTCAAGAATAGCCAGTAAAAGAAGTAATGAAGTGAAATGAAAATAATAACGAAAGTAAAGAGACGAGTGGTCGTCTGAGTTTGCAGATGGGAGTGTGACTGGCTGTAAATGGGCACAAAGGATCTTTTTAGGGTGATGGTCATATTCTAAAACTGGATTATAGTCATGGCGGCACAGTGTTGTAAAGTTACTAAAGGTCACTGAACTTAAGAGGCAGATTTCATGGTATGTAAATTGTGCTTCAGAAAGCTTTATTTTGAGAATTATTAGGAGAAAAAAAATTTTCATATATATATATATATATATATTTATTTATTTATTTATTAAAGCAGACATTGCAGAACTAGTAGAGAGCTGTCCAAAGCAAGAGATGAAAATAGACTGGATTGACAATGAAGAAAAATCGATCTGTTTTGGAGAGTGAGACTGTTTAAGACTTGCGGTTGAATTAAGTACGTGTGTGCGGAAGTAGTTGGGGCAGAAGAGGAATTCCGGACAGAGGTCTGTGGTTGGAGTGAGCAGACAGCCGTGGTGCTGTTTCCTGAGTAGCAGAAGAGCATATTAATCACTTGTCGCTACATCCAGTAAGTCACCACGAATAGAAGCGTGTTGCTGGTAGTTAGTTAGGAAATTTTGCACACACACGAGAACGTGGTCCATTGTAGAGGATTTGGAGTTGTCCCTGTATTCATAGCTCTCTGATTCACTTGTGTTGTTATCTCCTTGTTTTGAGTCTGTAAGAAAATGATTGCTTGGCTAATAGGCACACAAAATTGTGTCCAATCTGCATCCTGGTGTCTCTGTACATGACCCTGCAGGCGTGAACGCGACTCGGGGGGTATTCCCTGCCGTAGCCGTACAGCCGGTCTGGTGTTTTCTTCTGCATCTGTCAGGAAGCGTTTCTTTCCAGTCGGGTTATGCCCATGGGAGGGAGTCACAGAGCAGAACACCTTCCTAATTTGAGAATCTGAATGGAGAAGGAGGAACACTCTACTTCACCTACAACAGAGAAGCCCTAAATATTTAGGCGTTATTAGCACAAGAGATTGGACCTGCAAAAACTTCCTCAAGGCAAGGGATGGCTCACCGGATTTATGAACATGTTGTTTACTCTGGGGTTTCTCAGAATTTTGTATGACAGTGTGAGGCTGATATATTTGCGACCTCCAATAATTATGGCTTTTTAAGGAGAGGGCTTTTTAAATTTTTTAAGATTTATTCCCATTGTTTTTTTATTTTTATTTTTATTTTTATTTTTTTTCCCATTGGTTTTTTTTAAAGTGTTGATAGCAAAGCAGTCCTGATAGGGAAGGGAAGAGAATAAATGCATACTCCAATGATCTCCTGCCTTCAAACTAATTTACAACAGGACTCACAAGTTAGGGTCTTTCGACTCTAGATTGCTTAAACAGTAGCTTAGATGGTAAGCACACAGAATGTACATACACACATTTTTTAATTTCCTTATCACTTTGGAATTTAGCAGGAAAACATCAAACAATGGTTTGTTTTAAAGATTCTCAGATTATCCTAAGAGCATTACTCCACTGAGCAATTTCTCTAGTTACGGCATCAATATAGTTGATGTCTTTTAAATCCCTCAGTTTGAAATGTTCAGTTTAGTAAACAGGCCATGAAGTAGGTCTTATTTGCTTTCTAACAAACAAAGCAGAACAGCTTGCCCATGGGGATTTAAATCATAATTTACATTTAGGTTTATTTTTATATACAGGCCATAAGTACAATTTGCAAAGCTGGATAAAACTAAGGCACTAGAAAATTAAAAAGAGAGATTTATTTTTTTTCCCCCTGAAAATTGAGTTCAGTTGTCATTTGAAACTGCTTTAATTATACAGAATAATTGGATTAGGCAGAGGTTTGCCTAGTTTGCCAGAATCAGAATGTGACAGTTAATGTTTGCCGTTCTGTTCGGTGGAAGGCAGGATGTGCGCGCACACGCGCGCGCGCACACACACACACACACACACACGACCTGGAAAGAAAGTGAAAAGTTACATGGAAGTGATTCAGAGGAATTAAGGGCTTCGCATTATGTAAAAATAAATCCCCACATATACATATTAATGATGAGATTCCATAGAGAAATAGATTCCAAACGTGGCTCCGAGGGAGAATTAGGACATATATCTACTTGTAAGTCACCCTCCCTTTTCCAAATCCAACACATTTTTTTTAAATTTTTTTCAATGTTTTTTATTTATTTTTGGGACAGAGAGAGACAGAGCATGAACGGGGGAGGGGCAGAGAGAGAGGGAGACACAGAATCGGAAACAGGCTCCAGGCTCCGAGCCGTCAGCCCAGAGCCCGACGCGGGGCTCGAACTCCCGGACCGCGAGATCGTGACCTGGCTGAAGTCGGACGCCTAACCGACTGCGCCACCCAGGCGCCCCACCAAATCCGACACATTTTTAACATTCACTGCAGTTCAACACGCGGCATACATGCAGCACTAGCTGCAGCTTTCTGCATCTTCCGTCATTCTTCCCCACCCTCACACCACGCCTGCACGCTGCCCGTGCTGGTATTTGTTTTACAGTTTTCTTTAATTCTACCCTCATTTTTAAGCTTAGACTTTTAAGGGGAATCTTTTCTATCTGATCGTAAACAGGGAGTAGCCCTAAGAATAACTTCAGTGACAATAAAACAGTGTTAGTAAATTCTAGGTTGATATTGTCCCCTGCAGAAGGAGGCTCCAAATGTCAACAAAACTGCCCTCTCTTTAAGACAAGAGGATGAGCCAATTTAAGACGTTCTTCCGCCACGCGGAGCCTTTCTTCCTGAGGTAATCAGAAGGAATGGAAAAGAAGGACTGTCTCAGGAGGCTGTTTGACGCCCCACCTTTGTACCACCTAAAATCGTCACCTCCAAGATACAGGATCTGACATTTGAGAATCACAGTGTTTGATCTCTGTTGAATGGTTTAATTATACTCTAAATTTCTCTGGTTCGCATTTATCCACTTGGGTGGTTTTTCTAGAACATTCCATCGTTTCTCTTCTGCTTAGTGAATCTTTCCCCACCGGCTTGCAAAGTGAAGTAAATGAGAAACACTTAATTAGTGATACTGTTGAATGTGGACAGTCATGACAAAAGAGAGAAAACATTTTTCTCCCCAGCTGGCTTCATCCCCTGAATTATCTGACTAAAATACCAAATGAAAGTGTTAATTCTTGAGGGGGGGAGGGGGAACCAAAGAAAGCTCCACAGAGAAGAAAGCATCTGAAATAGGCCCTTACTTTTCTCTGAACTTTGTTTTAATATACATTAGCATTTTATTACAGCCTTGAAAACGATGAGGTGGCTGTTATTGAAGAAGTTCCCAGGCCTCAAATAAATAAAATGAATAATTCATTAATTTGTTAAATTTCACTTGAGTATCTACAATGTGTAAAACATTACTAGACGCCAAAGATGAAAAAAATGAAAAGCAAAGACCTTGCCCTTAGGAGGCATGCTCACTCCCAGGAAAATAAGTGATGCATATTGATAGTGAATATCAAACAGTTCTGAGGTGAACTGCAGATTCCTTCTTTTTGAGGAAGCCAAACAGTCCTCCTGGAGGAGGTAGCTTTTGAAATGGCCTTTGAATTTGGCTATGAAGCACTTGGAGGGTGGAAAAAGCCTTCCAGCAAAAGGAAGAATTGTCCATCACACGCCTACAGTATTGGAAGAGCAGGACCGTGTGGGGAGTGTAGGTTCTAAAAAGGTATAAAAAGAGAAAGGGAAGAGAACAAAATCTACGAATATTGGCTAACTCGGGGCAAAAAAAAAAAAAAAGGAGTCTTGAAAATTAAACTCGAGAGGGAACTTAAAGAACAAGTGCATTTAGAAGACACAACATGGTAACTGGAGAAAGAATGCTTGGCAAATGCCATTAGAGAGACCCAGCTCCAGCAATGACCTGTTTCTGGGTTTCCCCTTCTAAGTTTCAAATTTTGGAGTAAGGGAATCTGATTGGCACAGCCTGGGTCAGGTGCTCGTCCCTGCCCCAGCAGGTGTGGCTAGGAGGACAAGATCACATACCACAAACATGGCCCTTGGAGGTGAAACCAGTGTGGAGGTGGGGCTGGAGAGAAAGGGTTGTCCTGAGCTGGCACTAGTCTACACCTACCTCAGAACAATTCTGTGTGATAGGTGGTATCATCCCCATTTTACAGATAAAAACTGAGACTTGGTACCATTGGGTGATCTGCCCTGAGGAATGGAAGGGAACTTGAAAATACAAAGGGAAGATGATAAACAAATCTATCTCTAGGAAGTCCCAAAGTCTCCTTTAAGCAGAAAACAAGTTCATTGAAGAGATGGGCAACTGTATCTCTCAACAAGAGTTTTGTTTTGTTTTGTTTTGTTTTGTTTTGTTTTGTTTTGTTTTGTTTTTAAAGAACTCTTTAAGGGGCCAGAGATATTTTGGAATAGTTTTCTTTTAAAAAAATTATTTACCAACCCTGGTTTAAGTGGTTCTTTGCACAGCTGTGTACTTAGCATCGAGTAAGTCATTTGCGTTTTTGGATTAGGTTTTTCCTGGAGACGGATGGTCTTATGCAGTTCTCCAACAGCTGGATCTGGGAAGGGTTTGCAAAGGGATGAAGATTGGGAGGAAGAGTGGGGAGGATACAGATTCAGGGATCAAACACTGTGTCCTACCCAGAGAATGAAGTCTGTAAGGATGTGTTGAGTAGATGCCAGTAACATCCCCACCCCTGGTGTAACAACCAAAAACTGTCCCCCGGGAGGGGGAGGGTAAAATCAATCAGCCCAGGTGAGAAGCACTGACTTAGCTAATGATCCTTTTTATCTGTGCTATCAAACCATGGTAACTTATTTCCACAGACTGAAACAATGGTTTAAGAAAAGAATAGTTCAGCTCTGAAGAGTTACAGTTTGTATCCATTGCCCTTGTAGGCAATATCATCACTTAAAGAGTATCTCGTAGAGTCTGGTTGCCTGGTGATAAACTCAGGGAAAAAAAAGGTCAGTCCAGGATCTCACCCTCCTCATCTTAATGCCAAATGGTGACCAAGGTACAGCTAGCAGGCAAGAAGGCTAGGCATTTATTATACATCGATTTATGGCTTTATTCTTTAAGTCATATTATCTTCTTGCAAGCCAAAAATAAATAGAAATCCATTGCAGTCTAGTCCATTTCCTGGTGGTGTCCAGGGACGGAACGCGATTCAGATGATTCAATCAGAGGAAATGGAGGGATTTGTGTTTCACTATTAATTAAATGCTAAGGCGTTATCCATCACCAATAAAGAAAAACCAAGTGGCACTTTCCATTCAAAGATTCAACTCCCACCTCTCTGTCTCCCTGATCTAAGTTTCAGATTCTCCAAAGTATGTGACAAGGAATGGCTCTGCTTGGCCGTGGGGTCTCTCTTGGGCTCAGGCAGCTGTAGACAAGGAGCATAGCCACATGGTATAGACACAACCGTGAGTCCCATCTCTACCCCATGTATAGGGCCTCCTCCCAGAGAATGGAGATGGAAGTTTCTTGGGATACATTTATCTTCCATACCATTGTTATGTTTTCATGTAAAGTAGAATCTAAGTCCAGTGTTTCAATTAATCCAGGTGTATTTTTAAATTCCATCTGAATGTCATCCCTGGTTACAGATCCTCTTTATTAGTCACTTAACTTTTCTTGGATGAATTAACAAGATAGCTAAGAATGCACAGGACCTAGTGTGTCCTTGACCATTTCCAACTCAACTGAAATATTTCTGCAGCAAAGGAAAATGTGTTTGGGAACACTGGATAAAAATGTACCATAGCTGAATTTTACCAACGCTCTTTTTGAAAGTCCAATAGTCACAAAATTGGGGAAGCATTTACAGCCCAGGATTGCCATCTAGTGGCTAAATGCTATCATTACTTCTCTTTTTGGGGGGCTTCAAGAATCTCGTGTGTCTCAAAGTGTCTTATTGGTGAACAAATGATAAAATGGGCCAGTGTATCCTGCTAGCCCGGTCCATGGAAAAACAGCAAAGAAATTACATAAGAAGGAACCAGGATACTTAAAAATGCCAATAGCTAACGTTTGGCTCATTCCATTTTAAGACATGTTCGTATTTCTTAATCAAGGTTTGCTCCCTACCTTTAAAATCCTAGCTAAAAGAGGAAAGTCTGCAATTACCATGTTCTGGAAAACAAATCAGATGTGCATATGCATCTAGGCCTGATTGTGCGGCTTTTGGAAGAAGTTTAATGGCACAGAAAACTAGAACAAAGTTCTGGTACACAAGTAACCATGTTGTGTTTGCCTTGTGTTCTGTTGTATATCCATAGTACCAAGAATCCAACCTGGCACGTTGTTGAAATGCAAGAAATATTAAATACTTATTTCTTGACGATGGGAGGTATGTAGAAGTCAGGTACATTTAACTCCGTTTCATCCCATATTTATACCCCAGACCGTCTGAGATTGGGGGGGTGGGGCACATGGGGGAGCTGTTCAGCATACAGCCCTGAGACATGTTCCCTGGGGGATATTCCAACTCCAAGCTGAAAACAACACAAAGGAACGAATTAAAGAAACTCTATGCAGTAGAGGTGACTGCAGAAAGAGGGAGAGATGAATGAGGGCTAGAATTGTCTGGAAAGGTACACAGAAGAGATGGGGCAGGGGTGAGTGGGATTTGTAGAAGAAGAATGATGAGCCATTAGTGATGAAGAAAGCAGCCCTAGGAAAGGTTCGGAAGTGAGTAGGACCATTGGGGGTTGGGGAGAATGAGATTGCCATTAGGAGTGAGGAAAAGGGAGTTTGGGCCTTTGGGATTTTTGCCAATCCAGCAAGCACTTCCATGAGCTGCCCAAGTGACATCCACAGCTCTTGACTTCCTGTAGGCCACTTCTCACACCAGCAGCCTCCTTAGGCTCCTCGGCCACCTGCCTTTCATCCCTCCATCCACATAAAGTCCTCTGGACCCAGAGATGTGTCCCTTGAGATTCCCAGAATGAGACATTCTTCCCAGAAGACTCTGGTTCCTCCACATCCAGAGATTGGTCTATACATTGTATTCATACAGGATTCACAGGAAAATCTACAATGCCTTGGACAGAGATTAAATGACAGAAACAAAGATGCTGGACCCAAAAGAAGCATTGAGTTCATTCCGCCTAGCCCCCTCACTATACAGGTGAAGCCACTGGCCAGAGAAAGCATCGAGTTTGCTTAGGGTTGCACAGGACTACAGCAGCGGCTAGAACTTGGGCCTCTGAACTCTCACTCCAGTGCTCCTTCTAATTCCCCACATGCCTCTTGAGAGAGGAACAAGGAGGGGTAATTCTTCCATTCTGGAGTTCCTGGTCAGTTAGGAAAGTGGCCCTGGGGCCGGCTCTGGCAGGTTGTGAGGTCCAGCACTAATAGGAGAGCCAGGGGCATTGGACTTAGGACATACTGCCTTTGTTGGATCCCAGTTCCACTTCCAACCTATAGGGGCATGGCTGTTAGTACAGGCTTTTTTTTTTTTTTTTAATGTTTATTCAGTTTTTGAGAGAGAGAGACACACACGGAGCGTGGGTAGGGGAAGGGCAGAAAGAGAGAAAGAGACACAGAATCCAAAACAGGCTCCAGGCTTTGAGCTGTCAGCCTAGAGCCTGATGCAGAGCTGGAACCCACAAGCTGTGAGTGAGATCATGACCTGAGCCAAAGTCAAACGCTTAACCAACTGGGTCTCCGGTTGCTTTTTAAAAAAGCAGGTGCTCCCCATCGATATGGTATAGTAAGCCTGAGTCATTGACAAGGGTGTCCCCTATTCCTCAGACGTGTTAAGAAAGAAAATAAAAGTTGCAAAATATTAAACCTAAAAAAAAAAAAAAAAAAGCAGGTGCTCCAGTACAGGCTTTTAAGAAAATGATTCTGAAGTCTAATTATCTGGGCTTGAATCTCAGCTCTTCTCCTTCCTGGTCCGGCAACCTTCATTAAGCTCTCTAACATCTTTGAGCCTCAGTTTCCTGCTGTGTAACATGGCAATGACGAGCGTACCTGCTCTGTAAGGCTGCTGTGACAGCGAAACAAGACACTGTGTGCGAAGTGTTTAGCATGGGGCCCCGCATATTAAGTGTTCCGTGAATGTTAATTTATATTATCATTGCCCTTTAGTTGAGTGACCTTGATCAAGTTGCTTAAAGGTTGTAAAGTTCAGTGTCTTTGTCTGTAAAATGGGAGTAAAAGCTTCACCTTACATAGATTGTGGGACTGATTCAGTGAGATTCTTCAGGCAAAGTGCTCAGCACCGGTCACACAGTAGCCCCTCAGTCAGTGCCTTTCATGAGTGAACCACTAAATATCCTTAAATGATAACAGCCCCACTTACCATCCATGTTCTGCCAAGAGGAAGGGGCCGAGTCTGTGCAGCTGAACGATTCTCTTTCTGATATGTTTGAATAACACCTAATAAAATGAACAGATCCCAGTTCCCCAAGAGAAAAAAAAAATCAGTAGCACCCAATAACTAATGAATGCCTTTTTTGCACACCGGTAACAACAATGCTCCAACCACACAGAACAATCTTGCTACCACCAAACGTTCCAAACAAGTAAATAAAGGCAACAAAAGAATCCGTAAGTGTAACCTCAGACCAAGCGATGCATACTTAAGCAGCCTCTGTCCACAAATAATGTATTGATGGGCTCCAACAAAGCACCTCTAAGAGAGGTCACTAGGGGGAAGGACATAAAACATGTCTCCTCTTGTCAGGGAAATTGTAATGCTTCGAAAAACCTAAAAATAGAGCACACCAAAAACATTTTCACATCCTTGTAAATTGCCAGTATTCTAAAGAGGAACAAGGGGCAGGTGCTGGCACCAATTATCAACTAGATGCGTTGACCTTTCCTGATTGTTGTCATCTCCTTAATGGGGGGAAGTGGGAACGTGGGGCTCAAGAAAACCCCCCTCCTCTAAGCTATGACTTGAAAATTCCCACATTAAAGATCTATTACTCTGAATGCAGAGCATGAGTTTCAAGCTGGGACATGTGTGGAGCGCAAAGTCACAAGGGTTCAAAGGGGGCATCTTCTTGTCATATCAACGCATTAGTAAATCTGAAACGGTATTTTTATACTGAATGAACAACCATGTGATGGGGTAGAATGTAAAATGTGTAGGGTGTTTAAAATCAGAATACTATGGATAAATGTGATGCTTACAGAGTAGCATTTCTCTTGAGAATTCAAGTTTACCTTGTATGTCCATCTACCATTAGAAAGAACGGAGTTGAAACACCAGATCTCTTGGGATCCCATTTATGCTGCGCTTACGTTTGTGAGGACACATAGGTTAGACCATGGGTCAGCAAACTTTTTTGTAAAGGGCCAGATAGCAAATAATTTGGCTTTGCAAGCCATGCAGTCTCTGTCACAACTATTTAACTCTGCTCTTCTGGTGTGAAAGCCTCCATACATGCTGTGCAGATAAATGAGCAGGGATGGGCCCCAGTACATCTGTCTCTACAAAACCAGGCAGCCGGCTGGCATTGGCCGACAGGACATCCTTCGGCAGTCTCTGGGCTAGACTATCCCTAGTCATCGATACCTAAGTCAGCATAGATTGTTGTAACTAATTTAGAATTCTAGCTCCATGAGAGCAGAGATCTTTACCATCTAATACTCAAAGTATCTAGTACAGCACGTGGGCACGAGGTGCCAATAATCTATCAGTGAATAAAGGTTTTCAGACTAGTCGGCACTTTATTAAGAGCCTGAAGTTTCTGGGGCGCCTGGGTGGCTCAGTCGGTTGAGCGTCCGACTTCAGCTCAGGTCATGATCTCACACTCCGTGATTTCGAGCCTGGCGTCGGGGTCTGTGCTGACAGCTCAGAGCCCAGAGCCTGCTTCAGATTCTGTGTCTCCCTCTCTCTCTGCCCCTCCCCTGCTCATGCTCTGTCTCTCTCTGTCTCAAAAATAAATTAAAAAAAATTTTTTTTTTAATTTAAAAAAAAATTAAAAAAAAAAAAAAAAAGAACCTGAAGTTTCTATTAAGAAACTCCTGCTACCTGAAGGAGTAGAACTCAGGATAAGTAAGGTCTGATTAAGAGGAGTTCTCAAGAAATGTCCAAATAATGGAGTAGTGCCCACGTAATTGGAAGAGTCAAAGGTCAGGCTCTGAGTAAGAGGCAGCAAGCATCTGAGAGGAAGAGATATGTGGAATAAAGGAAGTGTAAATGAGAAAGGAGGAGGCAGGTGAAGAAATACAGAGAGATGGGGCTTTGCTTTTATTAATGCCTTCTTCTGTGGCAGTTAGCAGAACCCTAATTCTCACTAGCTTAGACTGAGAAAAGATTTCTTTATTCCATGTAACTGAAAGGGGGCTGCCAATACCTTATGGTGATTGTCTGCTACCAAGAGTTCATGGGTTCCATTCTGTGAGTGTAGTAGCCCCAACAGAAGATGTTTCTCCTTCCCTATGGTTTTAGCCAAAGTCATATGGCTGACTCTTACTGAATCAGTTGAGTCAGGTATCCTCCCCTGAACCAGTCATCAGAACCTAGGAAATGCGGTGTCAGGAATGACCACGTCTCAGTTCAGGATTGGGGTCAGCTTCACCCGAACCGTATGAACAAGGTCAAGGAGACATGGTGCCCAAGGAAGAGTTGAAACGCTGTACCTAGAAGCAGGGGCAAAGATGTTGAACAGGCAAAAATAACAGATGTCTATGAGCTTCACCTACATCACCAATGTTCCCTGGACCAACTCTGCCTGTCCAGAGATAGCTCATTTATCATACCAGACCTACAGATTTCTACCCTTTAGCCAGCAGCCTGAATCATCATCCTCGATAACTCCCAACACTTCTGTGTGAGAGTGAATAACTGACTCTGTGTGTTAGATGCTATTACAGAGTTAGTAAACAGCCTTCCCCTCTCTTATCCCTTTATTAAATACTCTCCTGCATTATGTGATCCTTCAGCCCCTCTGCTTTCCCTTCCATAAATACCATACATGCCCTCCTTCCATTTGGGCTTCTCCAGTAGTCTGGGGGCTCATAAAAGCAGGGACTATGTCTGCAGTGTTTCTAAGCACAGTAGGTGCTGGATAACTATTTATTAATTGAAGAAACGAACACAGAATTTGAAATTTATCCTGAGAGCAGACAATACTGAAGGATAGTTTAAGTTTATTTATTTATTTTGAGAGAGAGAGAGAGAGAGAGAGAGAGAGAGAGAGGGAGGGAGGGATTGAGAGAGAGAGAGAGAGAGAGAGAGAGAGAGAGAATCCCAAGCAGGCTCCACACTGTCAGCAGAGCCCAATGTGGGGCTTGAACTCAAGGACCGTGAGATCAAGACCTGAGCCAAAACCAAGAGTCAGATGCTTAACCACCTGAGCCATCCAGGCGCCCCCTGAAGGATTTTTAGTAACAATTGCTTTCAACTTCCCTTCTCCAATTCACTCTCTCTGTCTCTCCAGATTTTATCCCTTTTTAGGATCCATTCTAGTTGTCCCCTCCACACACACATGCACCGCGACAGATTCCCGAATCACTGCCACCGCATCGATTTCATTCTCTCCTGAACCGAAGTGTTCATTACCTCTATCATTCATTTCTTAGCTCACTGTATTCTGCCTTGGGACATGTCTTGAACTATATTAAACTGTCTAGTTCTTTGCAGTTCCTTAATTGTTCAGGTAATTACTCAGTTCTTCAAATGAACTAAGGCAGAAAATTGGAGCCAGATATCCTTTTAGCACCTCAAAACTTAACTTTGTGGTAGGCAGAGACTAGATTATCAATTAATATTTGTGGAGAGATTGATCATACACCTTTTCCTAGGGTGCCAGGGTACCATAAAACCATAAAATGTAAGATGTCTATCTTTTTCTACAGGATTTTTTACAGGGTTGAAGGGACATTTGCATAAAAATTATTTGTAAAAAATATGTGGCTAAAGTTGCTCAAATGCCTCAATGATTTGAATACAGCATGGGCATAATAACAATATATAGATAGACCATATCTTATGATAAATTGTCTTTGGTATTAGACATTCAAAAACTGCCCTCACTCTTGGTGAGGCGCTAGGACACCTTACCTGTAAAATAGAAGTAGTCATACCTACCTTGTAGGTTCATTGCAAGGATTCAAGCAGATAATGGTTATATGGTGCAAGGCATCATGTCTAGGACACAGTAAACATAGTAAGCATACATGTTATTGACAATATACAAAGACGTGTAATTACAGGCGAGATATGCTGTGAGATGATCCATTATTACAAATAAAGCATTGACAAAGCCAATGTCCCTATGTATGACCATCAGTTTGTAACCTAACTCCTAATGGTAAGGTATGAATATATGCCAAACATTTCAGCTGCCCTACAAATACCACTGCTGTAGGAAGGGCTAGATCGTATATCAGTCCCTCATTTGTGTCATTTATCTGATTTTTTTGGCATTTTCTATCACTCTGCCCCAGAACATAGCTTTGTTTTTGCCATCCTCTATGAAGAGAAAGTTTTAACACCCTAAACATCACCAATAATTGTGCCTGACATAAGACAGAAGGAGAAGAAAAACAAAAGTCTGTGTGATCCAAGCAGCTCTACGTTTTCATGTTGGGCACGTGTTGAATTTTTAATGATGCAAATAATTCATAAAAATTTACAAGCAATCATAATGGATAATGAAATTATCATTCCCCACTTAAAGTGATGAAATTAATGACCACAGTTCTGTGAATTTTCTTGGATGATTGATGGAGGGAATAAACGTGATTTTATTGTGCTCATAATGAACTCACAGAACCTGAGCTACTGAGAGCCAGTTAGGAGGGAGGAAAGGCATCTGTAGGCAGAGAAAAAAGACACATATACTTCTTTGGGGCAATGTAGGCTAGAGCTTAATTGAAAAGCAGTGAGTGTAGTGTTCATTCTGCTCTCCTCCATCATGGAAAGGGAGGTGAAAATATTGGCAGTATTCAGAAGGCCATGAAGTTCTTATTTATGTAAATCTGAAGGCAATGAGGGGAGAATTTAAAACACTAATGGTCCCTGAGCTGTGTCTTTCAACAAATTTACTCATCGCAACATTTTACTCAGAAACCAATGCTCCCCTCTTCCTCCTTTTTCTCCTTTTTTTCTCTTTCTTTTTCTTCTCCTTCTCCTCTCCCTCTCCTTCTCTCTCTGCGGTTGGCCTCCTATCTATTGCTTGCTTGATATTCCCACAATATTGTGAGACAGTCACATTAAGGCAGACCATTCTTTCTTCATCCAAATCTTTTTTCTAGGCATGGAGTGCAAGTTGGTGTCTTAGACATGCTTCATGAATCAAACCGTCTTGACGTTGGCTGTCCTCGTCCAACTGAGACACGTGATAGTCAACGTTCATTCAACTCAGGTGTAGTTCTTAGTTTACTTCATGAGATATTCCATGTAAAAGCACCTAGAATAATGATGCCTAGTAAGCATTCAGTCACAGCTTTGTGATTATCATCACTATTTGCTAGAGTGGCAAAGTCGTGCTGTAACTTCCTACCAAGAGTCACAATTGTAGTAACTCTTACAAAGTCACCGTTCCCAGAGCCTCTATTTCCAGTGTGCTCATTATCAACTCACCAGCTTAAAAAGACCGTTTACCTGTGGTCATTATCTCAAGGAAACTGAGTAATTACTCTTTCCTCCCTTCGAGGTCCACCTAATATTGAGGGGAAATCTGTGATTGGGCGATCAAAGTCCCTCCACCTACTTTCTGTAGGCCTGTTTGCCCTTTGTCCAGCACTCTGCCATAGGCTGTCTGCAGTTGTTCTCAAACATAGCCAAGCAGCAGAATCACTAAAGAAGATCATTTAAAATACACACGCCTGGGGGCACTTCGGTGGCTCAGTGGGTTAAGCACCTGACCCTCGATGTTAGCCCAGGTCATGATCTCACAGTTTGTAGTTCAAGCCCCACATTGGGCTCCACACTGATGAGGCAGAGCCTGCTTGTGATTCTCTCTCTCTTTCTCTCTCTCTCTCTCTCTCTCTCTGTCTCTCCCTCCCTCTCTCTGCCACTTCAGCACTCCCTCTCAAAATAAATAAACTTAAAAAAAAAAATAAGTCAACACTCCCAGACAGGCTATTCTTTCTATAAATTCTTACACTGTAAGTATGGGATAGAGCCTAGAAATCTCTATTTCAGTATCTCACCCACCCTACCCCCAACCTATGATATTGCCACCCTTATCTTGTCCCATCTAAACTCTAATATGCTCCCTGGCCTCTCGTTATTCCGATCTATTCAGTACATTCTCAACCAGTTACTGTCCTCGGTTACACATCAACTAACATTTATTGCGTACTCTCAGTGGTGCCCGACGCTATGCGAAGCCCTTAACATTCATCATCTCATTTAATCTCCACAACACCCATTATTATTTCTCCATTTGCAAATGAGAAATTTGAGGCTCAGAGGTGTTGGAAGACTTACCCAAGCATCACATAGCTGGGTAGTGGTCTGCCATGTCTGTGTGTAGATCAATACCTGATACACAAAACCCAGGTGGGCCTGGTTTCAGAGCTCCAGATCCTAAACGCTGCGTCATAATTATTACATCATTACACACATACATATACAATAATCATTACATTACTCCTCTGCCAGAGACTCCCCATAAGGGATCACAAACAGAAATGCATACAAAGGTCAGGCAACAAATGCTGACCTGAGAAGATGATGGAGATGAGGAATAGGAGCTAAGCTTCATGCCTACCGAGGTACAAAGCGTTTGCAAACAATGGCCAGATCTTTGGCTCTTTACCTTCAGGAAATCGTCAACATGATCAACAAGGATCACTCATTAAAGTAGTGATCTTTACTGTTCTTTTTGAGATCTGTGCTTCTTAATTATGAGAATTCCTGTATCATAGCTCAGACACAGATGTTGCAAAGAGGAGTCAAAAGTTTACCTTTTGGAGAAGAAGTTGAAAGGTGCAGGGGCTCATGGAACTCAGCTCACCTTGGTTTTCTGACCACTGCCTGCCCACCTCCCCACCTACCCACATGTGTGGAGCACTCTAGGGTCTGTTGACCCCACCTGAGATCCTACAATGAAGTCATCAGAGTAAAATGGCTTAGAATGGGACTCAAACATCAGGAAGAAGAAGTCACATGTACCACTTAGCAAACATGTGACTTTTGTCAAGTTATTTAATATTTCTAAGATTCAGTTTCCTCATCTGTGAAACAGGACTTACTCACCACCCCCACAGCATCACTATAGGGATTAAATGAGACAGTATAGTGGAAAGCATGTAGAACATTGCCTGGCTCATAGTGAGTGCTCAGTAAATGGTAGCTATGGGGTTGAACTGATGACCATGGTGGTGGTTAATAGTTAAAATGGTTGCACTGTGCAGCGTAGAATATAACAACTTGAGATTTCCCCCAAGCCCTGCCCCTGTGTCAGGTAGGGAGTTAGGATGCAGGGAAAGGGTGTTCTCTCATGGTCATGGTGATTGGTGTTAACTCAGGAAGGAGAGAGAAGAGTTGGGAGAAAAAATAGAGAGAGGCCTCTCCTTTATCTTCTCTTTTTATACCAGCAGTATCACCCACAGCACATTGAATGGCCTGCCTTCCGTCTTTCTAACAAAGCCTTTTAAGTGGTTTCATTACTTTCTGCTACATAGTAATAACTAGTTTGTACCAGGACACCAATACTAGGACAAGAGGAGGACATTCTGGCCCCAACATTCATAGGAGATGACCTTGGTAATCCAGAACGACATTATTAGCCAGCAAGAATTTCCTTGGTGTATTGGTCAGTTTTGTGCAGTTTCTCAAGATATTACCACTACCCGCTAGCCATTCATGAACCTCTTTGGGAAAAAGTTTCTATAGTCACACAAGTTTGGGAAATGTTGTATGCTAGGGCCCCTCGTAAAGATTCAGAATATACATTAGCATAATAAAAGCTCCGAGAAATCCTGCAGAAAGGAACCAGTTTTTGTTTTAGCCAGTGTTTCCTGAACCGATTTCATCATGAGACCTTTCTTATAACATCTGCTAAGTAAACTCATGCTCACATCTTCTCCCATGGACCTCTGGAGACTGAGAAAGAGCATGAGAGAGACAGGTAGAGAGAGAGAGAGAGAGAGAAAGGGAATGAGGAAGGGAGAGTGGATATCCAACCAGACTCATTCTTCTACCCAATGAATATTTTCAGGATGCTGGATGCCAGAGGTAAAGTGCACACTGAGAATTTAGGTCCCTCCCTTCTGTTGGTTTGAAGCTGTGATTCCCCAACCCCATCCTCCCTTTACTTTGCTAGAGGAGGGAACAGAGGAGAAATTGAGCACATTGATGGAGATTTCTCCTCTCTGGTCTCAGCTCAAGCATCCCGTCCTCAGACAGGATGTCCCTTGACCAAGCGCCTAGTACAGCCCTGCCCCACCCATTTTTCTAGGTCACGAACCATTCTACTGTATTCATAGGTCCTGTTGTTTTCAGATATCACCATGCTTATTGATTAAGTTGTCTTCATGAGTACAACGACCTTCTCTGTCTTATTCATTGGGCTTTGCCCTGAGCTCAGAACAGCACCTGGCACATAGGGTGCTCAACATAGATTGGGCAGGTGAGTGAATTTGTGAATGAATGAACAGATGGAAAAAAGCAACAAACAACAACATCAACAACAACAAAGGAGCCCTTTTGCAGCTAAATCGATAAACCTGCTCTCATGCACTGGGAAACTCAAAGAAATCAGCAAGGGAAGCTGCCCCGTCAATTTTCTATTGTCCCCACTTCTGTATTATTGCTCCCGCCTCTCATCTTCCAAGTACACGGCAAAAGTCATTTGCCTAGCACCCACTGACCCATCTCCATTATAGATATAATACTGTCCTTCAGCACTTAGGTCCCTTATCTATTGAATTGCTTCGGATTAAAATAAGTGGCATCAGAGGGCTCAGAAGCCTGGAGGACCCTGGACCTAGCCTAGAATTCTAGCTGTGGATGGATAAGGAAGAGGCAGATGGGGACATTCAGAAAGAGTCTGTGAAACTGGGCAGTTAGAGGGGGAATTCTTGGTGGGTTTCTGTACAGACTGGAGAAAATCCCACGTACAGCCCCATCACCACCATTGCACCTGTTACTAGTTTTTCAATGCTTTGTGTATTATAGACACAATACCAAATACTTTATATGCCTTTATTTCATTTAACCTCAGGACAACTTAGAAATTGAAACTCTGATGAGTTTTCACGCGAGGTAGCCGAGGCCCAAAGACTTTAAGTAGCCTCCCATGGTTACACAGCATAGAAGTGGCAAAGAACAGATTCCCCACTGGCCTAATACACTTGGAATATTCTATTTATATTGAATGAAAATTATTCTGACGTTAAAACTCGCAAATATCACCATCTCGAAATTGATTATTGATTCAACAAATATTTATGAAATGCCTGCGATGTGCCAGTTATAAGTCTAGATACAGATATGCAGAGAACAAAAGCAGACAAAAGCCTGTGGCCTTCACAGAGCTTGGCTTCTTTTTCACAGTCAATAAACAGACAAGAATAAGAGAAAAATACATGTTGGATGGCAGTAAGTGCTCAGGAGAAGAATAGAGTAGGGAGGGAGACTAAGGATTGCTGGGGATACTCTTTTATTCAAGACAGTCAGGAGAGAGTTCAAAAGAAGGGCAGAGCCTAGAAGAAGCTGAGAGACTGACTCTTGCAGAATACTGGACGAGGAGCATTTGAGACAAAGGAAGCCTCAAGTGCAAAGACCCTCAGGTGGAAGTATGTTTAGAATTTTTTAAAGAACAATGAAGAGACTGGTGTGGCTGGAACTGAGTAAACAACAATGAAAGTGACATGGTCAGAGGCAGTGAAGATCCAACTTACATCGTCAGGATTTTGTCACTTATTTTGACTGAGATGGGGAAGTGTCAGGAGGGTTTTGAGCAGAGGAGTGATCATAGCTGATTTACATATTAAAGGACCACTCCAGCTTCTGGGGGCATGCAGCACCCACAGAAAATGCAGGAAAATGAGTCAGAAGGCTATTGGAATAAACCAAGGGAGAAATGATATGACTTGGACCATCAGTGCAAGGGGGTCAGTGGAGCAGTGAGAAGTGGTCAGATTATGCCTATACTTTGAAGATAGGACCAACAGACTCGCCGGAGTCATGGATAACTCCAGAACAGTTGGAAGGGGGGAGTTGCCAATTGCCCATCTGAGGAAGACTCCAGTAATAACCAATTTGGATTTTGGGTGAAGACGAAAAGTTGAGTGTTAAACATGTTACGTTGGAGCGCCCGCTGACACCACTGGAGGGGTCAGCGTAGACCAGGATTTCTCAACCTCAGCTTCTTGACATTTTGACCTGGCCAATTCTGCATTGCTGGGGACTGTCCTGTTCACTGTGGGATGTTGTGTGGCATCCCTGGCTCCTATCCAGATGCCAGTGGCAGTTCACACCCCCCCCAACCACAGTCGTGACTGTGAAAAAAATGTCTCCAGACATTGCCACCTGTATCTGGGGGAAGAGGAGGGGAGCAAAATAGCCCCCACTGAGAACCACTGCTGTGGACGGAGAACAGGTCTGCAGACTGAGGCCTGGGTGTAATAAAGTTTAGAGAGAATAGGAGGAGAAGCAGCCAAGGGGTTTGAGGAGGTATGGCCAATGAGGTGGGAGGAGAACCAGAGAAGTAATCACACTACACTTGCTATTTGAATGATTGTAAATAGTTATCCTGCTAATAAACCTCTGTAAACACGTCCATTGACGTGCATAGAATTTAATGGTCTGTGGTTGGTCCTACAACCCAGCTATGCCAAAGAAAGGGTCTTTTTTAGAAGTTCAGTCATACAAGTTCAGTCATGGCTAAACTTGAGATAGCCCCCAAATTGAACCACTAGGCTTTCTAAATTTCCTTTTGAACCCCTGTCGCCTCTAGGACCCCACCCTGTTCATAACAGCAGCTAACTTTTATTTAGCTATCTAAATAAATTTTGCTTATCTCCAGCCTACCGATGAGGAAACTGAGGCTCAGAGAGGCTATGCCTCTTGCCTACAATCACACAACTCCTCAGGGAAGGAGCCAAGATTCAAACCATTCCATATGACTGTAGAGAGGCCCACATTTCTAACCACAGTATCTTCAGATTTTCTCACAAGGGGCACCTGGCTTTCTTTTCTGCCGCTTGACTTTCCAAGCACTGAGCCTAAATGAGGTGGAAACCATAAAAAGCAATACTGAGTACCTCACAAGAACAGCAGGAATCGAGGAGCACTCAGAATCTGACGAGTTCCAAGCTGATTTTATTGCATGCCTTGCACACCTCTCTCAACAATGAAGGGAAGGTGCAGGAAGCGAGCAGGCATGCTGATGGGACAAAAAACAAACAAAACAAAAAAAACACCAAACCACAAAGTCTCCACTGTGAGCAGATAACTAACTTTTGTAAGGGCCTTAGAAGCACTAAAAGGTTTTTACAACCATTATCTACCCAGGGGGCTAAAGGAAGCAAGTTTTGTTACTGTCAAATCCTTAGCATGTGAGAAAACTTAGTCCAGAGCTGAAGGATGGGCCTTTGCATTGGGTATTCCAGGCACGGCGGGTTGAGCACTCTCTTGTAAGTTTATGTCTCCCTAGCACTGAGACAACGGGAACACACGGACCTTACAGGCGGAAGTGCATGGCATAATTCCTGGGCACTTACTTTACCCGGGCAAAGGGCGTGAAACTGATTTTATTAGGAACATATGCAAGTTGGAAGTAAAGGAAATTAGAGTTCATTTTGGTTCCAGTCAATTATTGAGCCTTCACATTTCTTATTTCAGTGAAAACCGATGTCAGTCATGATACATTAGATAACATCTGGGCCCAAGACATCTAGCCTGGCAGTCATCTTATTTGCTAGATTCCAGTAGGTACAGTGCCTAGCTCAATGTTTTTCAAGAGCCTAGGAAACTATCTAAACCTCACGAGAAAATGTATTTACTCTTAAATAAAGATAACTGCAAAATCAAAAATAATCTTGAATTAAATGTCTCTTAAATTTAACCTACGTCTCCTAGTCGATTGCGATTCAATTCAGTTTCATCCAGGTTTTTGTACATTTTTTACAAGGTGGTTTGGAGTCCCTTCAGCATGTTTAACATTGTTTGGGTGGGAGTCCCAAAGTAAGAATAGCAAGGCCTTGTGGAGGACCCTGCTGGCCAATGCAAGGAGAGCCAGGTTTGACTGGGAATGTAGGCGGTATTTTCACTCCACTGAGATGGTGTCATATACCGTGGTCCGCTTGAGTAGTGGTGATAGTTCTCTACAACTCAGATTTGTCATTTCTGAAGGGCAACTCTCTGGCTCCACATGGGGCCGATGCCATGCATTTGGCTTCAAGAGCAACTTCCCCAATGCTTTCAGACCTCAGTCTGTACTGAAGGGCGTTTGGCCAGCTGGCCCATTCACCATTTCCCTTTGAGACTCCTGGCATTCATGACCACTCCCAGTGGTTTCTCATAAATGTTAAACGGGGGGGGGGGGGGGGGGGGGGGGGTGTGGAGGAGAACAAATCCACAAGGCAGTCCCAGGGGAAAATACAAGCATGGCTTACAACAGTGTCCTCAGGGATCCTTCTCTGTGGGATGATGGGAACCCAGCCCATGAAAGCAAAACCAACAACAGTTCCCATAATCCCCTCCATCAAAGGCAACTGGGAGGTCTCACAGGATGGGGCTGGCTGCATGGAGGGCAGCCAAACCTCTGAATGGTCATGACTGAACCCCCCAAGTGCTGCCTCTGTGTGCTCCCCCCCCCCCCCAGCTTGGGGGCCAACTCAATCAGAGCCACAAATACTGGGGGCACTCAAGTGCTGCTGAGGTTGTCTTCATGGTCATTGCTTTCCATGTGGGAGGCTCAATCGGGGGCACCTTTGATGTGGTGAGGGCTTCCCCTGGGAGCACTTGACCGCAAGTGGTTTGAGAGACATTGGCTGCCTGCCTTGGTCTTGGGAGGTGTTGACATTCTTGCTCATTAGAGGAACCTGGACAGTGCTTTTGGCAGCCTTCATCAGCACAATCAGGCCTCAGTCCAGTTCTCATACTGTGGAGAGACTGGCAAACAGGGAGGCTGCTTTCTGAGGACATATGTATGAGCTGGGAACTATTTTTCCAAGGCAGCAACGTCATTCGGCAGGTGTTTTTTGAGTGACTGCAATAGATTTTTTAATAGTATGAAAGGACTATAAGTTGTGTCTGGGTTCTCCAGGATATGCTATTCTACCTGATGACTCCAGACCAAACTTTAGGACATAGAGTAGAACCAGGATGACGTGATTAAGTACCAAATAAAGGCACTGTATCAGTTGGCTATTGCTATGTAACAAACTGTCTCAAAACTCAATGGCGTAAAACCATAGTCATTTATTTCATCCACTCATCTGCAAATTACTGGGTTGGCTAATTCATGCCAGGCTCGCCTGGGTGGCTCTGCTTCAAGATGTGGGTCTGATTAGTCTTGGCTCCTCACCGTGGGCTGGGTTCACGCCCTTTCCCTGCATCTTGGATGCAAGTTGGAGTGAAAACAGCTACCTGGGGTAAGCTCTGCTCATGGTGATGACAGAGGCCCTGGAGAGTAAGCCCAACCACTCAAGCACATTCCAAGCCTCTTTCTGGCACTTCCAACCTCCCTTTTTTGATTTATTTTCCTCCGTAGCAATGTGTGATCAACGTAAGAGGTATGAAAAATCTGGTGACGAAATGGACATGGGGTGAAGAGGAGAAAAGAAGAATGATGTCCGGCCGTCTGGCAGTTGCTTTGGCTAAGCTGGGGAAGTCTTAGAGGCACAGATGTGTGGGAAGAAAGCTAAAGCTGAGGTTTGGATATATTTGATTTCAGATTCCTGGAGAGGAGACATTCCAGTGGAAATGTCAAGTAGGTGAACCAGAGCCTACATCTCTCCGCCTCGCAGACAACCCAGTTTCTACAAAGCAAATGCTTCGTTTATGTAGATAAGAGGTGGTTTAGCTTTTCTGGTACATTAAAGGCCCCGAATCACATCCTATCAATTAGTTTGCATGAGACACACTGTGATGGCACAATTGATTCGCTTGGCATGGAATATCATGCCGTCTGCCTGAAAGGCAGGCCAGAAGATGTTAATGCAGTTGTCTCCAGGCAATTATTAACTTTCCCTCTTAGCAACAGGACCAAGGCACTTTCATTCCCTGAAATGACAATTCTCCCTTGTTAAAGCTCACAGTTAATTTTTAAGAACCACACCAATTTAACACCCAGCTCACATGAGCCATATACCTTGACTAAATGTAAATCCAGTCTGCATGGCATGAATTATGGCCTTATGCTGAGCATTGCCATGGCAACTAGTGACATCATCCCCCAAGACCAACCTGCACAAAATCCAATTCTCCAAGGGTCCTTATTTGCCTAAAGTGGATGTGTTGTCTTGGCTTATTCACATATGCATTCATAAATATCACTCTGTTGTCAAAGGTTTGCAGTGGATGTTTACTGTCATTTTGGGAGGTATATTCCCTTTGTGGCAAATGTTGTTTTTTGTTCATGGGGGGGGTGGGGTGGAGGAAACTCTAATGAAAATTACTGTGTGTATTTGATTAGCAACATTTGTTGATAACATATGGTCTGAGGAGGCTTCCGCAAATAAGAGGCTTTAAATAGTAAACAGAGATGTGACTGCAATGAAGCAGATGCTCTCCAAACACACAGTAAAAGGTTGCTTTGCAGTAGAGTTCTCCTTCCCTCCACCCGAGCGTATTCCTCTCCCTTATTTTCTCCCCCAGATCAAAGTGCTTACTTTCAAAGCCATGGCATTGTGGCACAGGTTTGGAGAAATAATGTGCTGTGACTTTAAAAGTCATCTCCATCCCCCCAAATATGAATTATCTGCTGCTCATGTTTATTATTTGATATTAATAATGATGTAGTGTGACCAAATGAGTCAGCCAGCTCCAGTAGATCTGCAAGGAGCATTTGGGCACCACGTGTCTGACACGCTATGAGACACAATCCCCAATCTTCTAGTACACCAAGAGTGCTGGTGAGAGCTCCAGGAAGAATTTAGAGCAGCAAATCGAATCACCATGGGCTGAGCTGTCCTTGTACGTGCGTGTTTACAGTTGATATTCATGGATGTGCTCTAGTGAGCTTACTTCCTTCGGATCTGCTAACGAAAATAAAAGTCTTCCCATTAGATCGAGCCAGCGATTTAACTGTGTCTTTGGGGGGTCAGCATGCTTTTTCTACAATGGACCAGAAAGTAAATAATTTAGGCTTGTTGGCCAGATGGTCTCTGTCGTAACTACTCAACTCTGCCTTTGAAGCGCAAAAGCAGCATAGGCGATGTGTAAAGGGGTGAACGTAAGTGTGTCCTAATAAAACTTTATTGACAGGCATTAAAATTTAAATTTCGTGTAATGTCCATGTGTCACAAAATATTCTTCTTTTGATTATTTTCAGTCATTTAAACATGTAAAAACCATTCTTAGCTCATCAGCCATACATAAGCAGATATTCAGCTTGACTTGGCCCATGGAACATAGTTTGCCAACACCTGGTCCATAATCCTAAAATGGAAGACATATTATTTTAGTGTTTTCCATGTTCTGGGTATTGAATTGAACAGTGTATACGCAATAGCTCATTTCCTACTTATTCTTCCATCAATCCTCTGGGGTCCGTGTTATTCTTAAAGATAACTTATCTTTCTCTTAACTTATCTTTAACTTAAAGATACCTTAAAGATGTGAAAATCAAGGCTCAAATTCACATCTAGTTAGTGTGATCATTTCTGCATGTGACACTGCAGGTAAAATACAATATCCATAGGTACTGATACCTCATTCACCTTTGGATCCACATCAGATCCCAACACAGTAACTTGCACATGGTAGACATTCAGGAAGTGCTTTCTAAATGAAGGGAGAAATGAAGGGCTGATTAGAGGTATGATCCTGACAGCGGGGGAAGTCAGAGCTTCACCCGATGCCACACAGGGCATGTAGGTTAGTCAGCTGGACCGTTCAAATATTTAGCCCCCATCCTCTTGCAAAAGGCACTTGGTTTGAAGTGGACTCACTTGTCTCAATACACATTGCTGTGTATTTGGAGGTATCACTCTTGAGTAGTTGCATTCTATAGTGTATGCTTGTGTGTTTATGGCTAAAAAGACCATAAGTGGCAACAACAGTTCATTTTGTAATCTGTGGCCCTTTCCAGCATTATAACAATGGGCATTGACGTTGCTTCCCGGCATTGGCCTCATGAGTTAACCATCCTTGGCCTTGAAGGATGTACACCTTGCTCCTCAGAGTGCTGTCTTACCTGCCGCGTATGCTGGGTCTCCACCGCGTGCTGCCAGCCACAATGTACACTTGGGAGAGCTGTTGGGCTCCTAAAAATCATCTAATCTCCAAGGAGACAAAGCTCTCAGTTTTGCTTAAAGGAGGCAGTCATACCCTTGGGTATCTCAAACATCGCATCTCCACAATCCCCTGAATTTGGTGACACGGTTATTCTGAATTGATCGCTTCCTCCTAGTCATTAAGTAAGTATTTGTTGTGTGCCAGGCCCTGTGCTTGGTACAAGAGATTAAAAAAAATGATGCCATGTTCCCTGCCCCCCAAGGTGTTTATCGTCTAGAGAGAGAGACAGGTACACACACGGATAGTTGAACTACACTGTAATACTGTGCTATGAGTTACTGAGAGGCAGTGAAGCTCTATGGTTTCATGCGTGGGCCCTGGAGTCAGAAACTCTGAGTTTGGAGTGTGGCTCTGTGTTAGCCCAAAACCCTGGACTAGTTACTTTACCTCCCCGAGTCCTAGTTTCTCCATTTATAAAGTGGGGATAATAACAGAGTACATCTCAAAGAGCAATCAGAAGGATTAAATGAGATAATCTATGAAAAGCGCTCAGCCCAGGGCCTGGCAGACTTCAAGCATTTGCTAATTGGTGCCTATTTTTAGCTTTTTTGTGAGCTAGCCACACAGTGTGATTATAGTGGCAGGTATCATGGGGTCACAACAGAGGGATAAGTCACCCACTTTCCTTCATCTGCCTTGTGTTCAGTGAGAAGTTAGTTAACCTCCCCAGCTACTGCTTGCAATACATTTTATCAGCCTCTGGTCTTTTCAAATCAAAGTGCAATTGTGTTTCCGTTCTGGGAAACGTTTAAGAAGACGCATTCATCTTAATAACCACAGTCAGTGCACAGCAAAGCAAAAGAAATGAGCAGGGAAGAATGTAACAATGAGAAAGAGATTCATTTAATGATGTGTGGACCCACCCAAAGGCCAAGGCTTTTGATGCTTCCACTGCTGGCTAATTTGTCTATCGGTTAGGTAGTACTCTGTGAAGTATATTGAACATGTGAAATAAATCTAAACTGAGAAGCCGCAGTGGCCTAGGGCCCCATCAATCCTGAAACAGAACTCTTCCTTTGAGTTACAAAGGTAACTGATTTCACTGGATCAAGACACAGAGCAGCAAGATGGTGGAACGGGGAAGGGAGGCAATATGGCGCCATCAAGGAGTCTGGGTTGTGGAGTCAGATGGCCATTTGCTCCCTGTGTGTGATCCTGGACACCTTATAGCTGGTCTGAGTCTGAGTTTACTATCTCTAACTGTGAGAGTAATAATTATAAGCATTTCACAAGGTGGCAAAGACAACTTAAAAGAATAAAATGTGTGTATGACCAAATAACACGTTTAAGAGAAGAATTTGGGCTTAGCATATAGTAATCTCTGAATAAATGTTAGCTTTTTGTTGTAAAGATATTCAGGCCTCTCTGTGGCTAGAAAAAGACAAAAAGCAGACATTTCCATGACTTTGGAAAAAAGGGAAAGGGAGAGGGAAGGGTGCTTATAACTAAATCTCCCTTGGTCTTCTACAAATAGGAAGCATCTATGAAAACAAGTCAGGAGTCATTTTTACAAAATCCAAAAACTATAGTGAGGCGTGAAGGTTCACGTCAATGCCAGTGATAGCCAGTCTCCACTGCATGGCCTATCATCAGTGCATGGCCTGTCGTCAGACTGGATGTCATTGGACTCAGAACTTTATTCATGGGCTTGTGACCCATGCATCTGCACAGGCCTCATGCTCAGACCTATGTTTGGTTAAATGCTCTGCATTTCTGTCTTGACATTCTTCATTGTTTTATCTCTGAACCTGTGTTTGTTAGGTGAAGTTTGATGGGACAATGGAGCATGCATCTGAGCAGAACTCCTCTGAGAAACGAAAACACTTGATCTTTTAGTACCTTTAATGGCACCTTCTCCTGCTTTTAGAATAGAAAGCCCAACATTTCACTTGGCGCAGGCCTTGAAAATGACATAGCCGATCCTGATCAGACTGGAGACTTTTTGGCCTTCTCCCTGGGCTGGGTTGCCATTTTGAAATCTGATGGGTAAATTGGGAATCAGCAGTGACCTAAAAACTTGAGGTGAGCCAAGGGTCATGGTGGGAAGGAGCCAAAAGCACAGCTACAGCTCTGGTGGGAAGGAAAAGCCACTCAGTGTCCCAATGGACTGGGCTGGCAAGGCAGCGTCCAGAGGCTTGAATTCATCCAGCTTGACAGGGTCTTGTAGGCCTCACTCTGTCCCACACTTTGAGTCATGCTGAACATTCAATGAGCTGAGAGCATCCTTGGACAGCTGCAGGGTTGCAGGCCAACTGACTTAGTGCCCGCTGAGCAGGCCAGAAAAGCCCTACAAACCAGTCCCAGCAACGGTATCATAGGGATAGAGTGCGTGGGACCCCCGGGGCCCTGAGATCAAGGCCTCACTGTGGCTTGGTATTAATGCATCTCATTCCAGAACTCTTTTGGTTTCCAGGAGGAATCTTCTTCATCTCTGTGACCAATCATGATAAATGCCCAAAGAGATTTATAGCACAATTAAGCACAAATAATAAATTAGTGATTGTGTTTTTTGCCAATATTGCTAATTATTAATAATGCTTGTTATTGATAATTATGGCAGTAATAGCAGTGAAAGCTATAACATGGCAATTAAGAGATATGGGTTCCAGCCAGCTTGGTCAAAATTCACTGGAATAAAATGGGCAAGATCTTGAGTTTCCTCACAGTTTTCTCATCTGTGAAATGGGGATGATGATAACTGTTTTACTGCTTACCTTGTATAGTAGGAAGGTCAATGTCTATCTTGTTTGCCCAGCACAGGGTTGGACACTTAGTACATTCTTAATAAATATGTGTCGAATCGATAACACAAAAGTGATCATCATGTTACTAGAATATATCTTACATATCCTAATTGGGAAGGGAATGTAGCCAAAATCTGTTGGGTTCTCATGCTGTTTCAAGCCTGCTAGTTACTTTTTTTTTTTAATCCTTACTTTTATTTATCTTTTTTTAGGTGTTTTTTTTTTTTTTTTTTTAGAGAGAGAGAGAGAGAGTGAGCATGAATATGTGTGAGCAGGGGAGGGGCAGAGAGAAAGGGAGAGAAAAAAATCCCAAGTAGAACCCTTGCTATCAGCGTGGAACCCAATGCAGTCCTCACGCCCATGAACCATGAGATCATGACCTGAGCCAAAACCAAGAGTCGGACGCTTAACCAAATGAGCCACCCAGGCACCCCTACTTTTATTTATCTTTACTATTTAACTACTCTGTGAAATGAGGCTGTTTTATAGCTGAGCACACTGAGGTTCAGGGACATTCGTGACTTGCCCCAAGTCCTCCAGTTCATACGTGATTAACCAGGATTTGAACTAAGGGTGTCTGATTCAAACCCTACGCCCTGTTGTGTTGCCTTTGCTAGTACATACCTTCCCTGTCTTAGGAGATTGCTTCCCGCTGCTGATGACCAAAATTCAGAACTTCTATCTGTACGTCTAACATTGCACTGTTGTGTTTGCAACCTGTTGCCTCTTGTTCTGTCGCCTCTCCTTTCACATGTCTTCTCCCTTTCTCTGTCGTGACTAGTGTGCTTCCTCAGCGACTTTTGTGCCCTTGGGTCCCCATCTGGGTTCCCCTTGACTTCCATTTTTCTGGCACTGTCTTGTCCGCTTTCTCTAGATTCCTTATGTCCTTGCGTTAACAGGGTTTATTTGAGTGCAACATGGAGACTAGAAGTCATTCCCATCAGAAACAAAAGAAGAAATACAAACAACCACCACCAAGTAAAATATTCAAGGCTGCTATTAGTTAAAGGAGTACCCATGAAAACAGCAATGACAAAGTAAGCCAGAAGAGGAAGTGAATAGGGGCCCCATGAAGGCAAGAGGCACTGTGATTTGCACTCATTCCCAGACGGTGGGAGGATGGTTGCCACTTTTGGGGAAAGCGTTTTGGGAATCGGTGTCCCAAGACTTGAAAGTTTGGTTGATGAGCACAATTCTGGAAGCATTCTAAGAGGAGCATCCCTTACACCCATCTAGCTCTCTATGCCAAGGAAATAATCAAAGATGAAATAAAAAAGTAATGTCCAGCCCAGTGTCAATAACAGAACATTGGTTAAATAAATCAATTATGACATATCTAAAAGGTGTTATATTACAGAGTCATTAAAAAATAATATTTTAGGCACGCCTGAGTGGCTCAGTTGCGTAAGCCTTCGACTGTTGATTTTGGCTCAGATCATGATCTCACGGTTTGTGAGGTTGAGCCCTGCATCGGGCTCTGTGCTGACAGCTGGGAGCCTGCTTGGGATTCTCTCTCTCCTCTCTCTCTGCCCCTCCCCTGCTCACATGTGTGCACTCTGTCTTTCTCTTTTCTCTCAAAATGCATAAATAAACTTAAAAGTAATAATAATATTTTAATGAATCTTCTCCATTATGGAAATTGGCCATCATATAAGGCAAAGTGAAAAAAATCTCTATGCAAAACTGTATCTATTCCTGTCTCCTGGTTCTGTAAAAGAGTGTATAATTGGCATCACTTATTCTTTCAACAAATATTTCTTAGGTGTCTTCTATGTGTAAGTACTATGCTAAGTAGTAGGTATGCATATAAGCAAACAAACACCCAGAGGATTCAGCTATTGAACAATTGCACAAAAATAAATAATTACCAATCCAGTGATTGCTAGGACAGAAAATTAAACAGTACCTCCCAGAGAGCTTAACTCTGGACCAAATTTAGACTGGGAGACTGAGGGATGTGTTCTCTGGGCAAGTGTTTTTGAAGCAGAACTCTGAAGAGGTAGCCAGGTGGGGGGAAGCATTGCCAACAGAGGGAACCATGCCTGCCACAGCCCTGAGGTGGTGCCATCAGGAGGCCCATGACACTGGAGCAGATGAGTGGGAGGCTGCACCCCGAGGTCTGGATTGCACCCTGAGTGCAATGGAATAGGTGCCACGGAAGGCTTTAGGGCAGGCGCTCAGTGCAGTCCAGTAAACACTTCTGGAAGATCGCAGTGATTTCAGGTGCAGAATGGATGGTGTGGCTCTGTGAGAACAGTGAGGAGTAGATGAAAAGGCCACATCTGAGGGTCCATCAGCAGTTCCTGTCAGCCCAGTCTGGCACCCTACCCAGACGCTAGGTAAGCCAGGCTCTCCTCTGAAGAGATCTTAAGACTCAGATTCCCACAGACCAGTGGGAAAGGTCATTTCCCACTTCTTCTACCTTCCGCTCCTCTTCGAGCTTCATCCATCCCTCTATACAACTCATCTTTGAATGCCAGAAGAAATGGGGTCCCCCACCTCCCCCCATTTTAAAGTCAGGTGTTGGCTTTGTCCAAATGAAGCCTGGTCTCAAATTCTAAGACTGTTTCCAAGAACTAGGGATTCAAAGGATGCAAGGAAGTGTTGGTGGTTACCCTGAAATAGTTTGTGAGTATCTGCAAACGCATGGGAAAAGTTCTCCACAACTCGATTTCATGCGATTTCCAAGTGATTCCTTGTAGAGCTCTGTGAAGACCGGTGGCAACTTTCTGAGCATCTGTCTTGCATTTGCCTAACAAGTTAATTAACACTTTTTGTCACTCTGTCACAATTCCTCTGTCACTGCTTTGGAGCAGAGGTGAGGGGGAGGGGGGATGCGACAGCCAGTGCTGCCTCGGGTTAACCCTGCGTTCCCCCTACGCAGGAAGAAGGCAGCTGAGTGTAGCATTGTCAAGGCAGAGGTCTCCGCACTGACCTCTCTGATTCTTTTTGCAGCTGGGGCACCCAGGGCGACTTCTCAACAACTCATGCACTGCCCGCTGTGAAGGTGAAGCTGTTCACAGAGAGCACAGGGGTCCTGGCCTTGGAGGACAAGGAGCTCGGACGGGTAAGCGCTCCCCATCACACGTTGCTACGCTCCCCGTCACACGTTGCTCCAGAGAGCCGTGTCCCCCGGTCCCATGGGATAGCACTGCCAAGTCCTGAAAGGTTTGGTTTCAGGTTTGAGTCCCGGGCTGTACTCTCCGTCGGTTTTGTGATCCTGGGCCAGTCCCTCAACCTCTCCGAGCCTCAGTTTCCCCTCTTTAAATCTGGGCTACCAGGAGGGCACATTGTAGAAGACAGAGCAGGCGTTCTCAACACCCTCAGACCCAGACACCCGTTAGAGCAGAGATTTGTAATGCCCCTTCTGTCTTGAAGTGAAACTCTCAGACTATTTATTTATTTATTTACTTTTAAGTTTTTCTCTTTTTTAGTCTGTCTTTATTTTTGAGAGAGAGCGAGACAGAGTGCAAGTGGGGGAGGAACAGAGACAGAGGGAGACACAGAATCCGAAGCGGGATCCAGGCTCTGAGCTGTCAGCACAGAGCCGACACGGGGCTTGAACTCACCAGCCGTGAGCCGTGAGATCATGACCTGAGCCGAAGTCGGATGCTCAATGGACTGAGCCACCCAGGCGCCCCTCAGACAATTTAACAACCTAACCACCTGACAATTTACAAATCAATACAGTGACATAATATAAAAGAGAAATAAAAGGGAATTAATAATAAAATAACTTCAGGGTGCCTGGCTGGCTCAGCTGGTAGAGCATGTGACTCTTGATCTCAGGGTTGTAAGTTCGAACCCCACATAGGGTGTAGAGATTATTTAAAATAAAATCTTAAAAATAATAATAATAAAATAATTTCAAAAATGTAGCGATTCAGGGACCATTGCACTAGAAGACCTACAGAAGGAATGCTTTCCTTGTTCCCATATGGAGAATCACTAGGCAGGTGACAGTCACAAAATCCGCCGTGGAGGGTGGAAGCTGAACAACTTACATATCAGTGAACTGATTTCCTGAAACCATCAACCAAGGAAACAAAGTTTCCTCGGTTTCCCTGGAAAAGTGCCAAAATTACTTTGCGTGTATATTGTTCCAAATTACAGAAATTCAGCTGAGCAAAGATTAAAGTTCTCATTGGTAATGATTCGTGGATAAGGCAGCATTCCATCCCGACTGCAAGTAGAGGGGGCTCCGAAGAGATGTGCCAATGGGGCAAGAAAATTATTAGCAAAAGAAAAGGATTGTTTTAGGCAAGGTGGCTTTCCTTCAGGGTGAAAGTGAGGGGTCTTATCTCGCAAATTACCCCATCTTTCTTTGCAGGAGGATGGAGAGGGCAGACGCATGGGTGCTGATTGGAAAATTCCTGACTGACATGTTAGGCCTACATTTCTGGGGGAGGTTGGAACTGCAGGTAGATTACGTACTGAGCACCGGTTTGGGAATAAGGTCTAAGTGACACCACTTTGGGCCTCTGGTTTTCTTTTTAACACTATGTAAACGAAAGATTTAAGATCTGGACTCAATTAATTATAGACAGGCTTTTCCACCTCCATTCGTATCCAGTGGGAATATTTAGAAGTTAGGTGAGATTCAGGACAATTCCTCCCCGGGGAGGAATATCTCATTCATCGTATGGCATGTCGAATCCCCAGGCCCCACCCATTCAATACCAACAGAGCCCAGCACCGTTTGGTCAACCAAAAATGTCCCCCAAATTGCTGAAACATCCCAAAGGGTGGTACCAATCCCTTTGAGCACCCCTGAGATAATAGAGACATTTCTTCTTACTTCCCAGTTATTGACTCGACACCAAACAGCCTGTATTTTCAGGACGTAAGTTAGATTTGCTAGCTTAAAATGCTTCCATCACCCCATACTGCTTATAAGAAAAACCTGAACTCTGTAGTATAGCCTACAAGGATTCATGTGATTGGGCTTCTGCCTACTTCCTCGGCCTCAGTTGTGACTACCTTTCCCCTTATCCACTATGTCCCAGCTTCGTTGGCCAAATTTCAGTCTGCTACATAAACCATTCTTTCCTGCATCAGAGGGCTTTCTCCCTGAGTGGAACGCTCTCCCCACTGTCCACAGCTCTTCAAAAGGCTGCCTCCTTCCTTGCATCAATGCCTTCTCCTCCTAAGAGACTTTTCCTGACTGCCCATCTTCCTTCATTCACTGCCTCAGCCCCCTCTCTACTAAACTTCTCGCCAAGGAGAGAAAGAGAGAAGAATTTACAGAAATGTTGGCTTCTGTCTCCCCTACTGGATGATGAAAACCCCGTGGGCATAGAAGCCTAAACTATTTTGTTCACTACCCTATATACCCAGAGGCCGGCACAGAGACTCCCAATACATTTCACTTCGTACTGGTTGATTACATAATCCCTTCTGAAAACTGTATGACTTCAGCCAAAACTTTCAACCTCTCTAACCCTCTGATGTGTCATCTATGGAAAAATGAGAGAATACGTCGAGACTAGCACACAGGCACACACTTCTAACAACGCCAGCAAGAATACATTAAGTGTGCTTTCTTTTTTCTTCCTTTTTTGCCTGCTTCCTTAATCTGGCTTTCATCTATACAGCTGACCTGGAATCGTATTACTAGGATTTAGACCAGAATATTAGTATTCGGAGAGACAAGTCCAGGAATGCTCAACTTGAGTCCACAGAAGGTTCCCTGGAATCCAGGAACCCCATGAAATTGTTTGCAAATGTTGAGGTAGCGAGGGGGCATATGTACATTTTTCTGGACTTGCCAGTCCAAAGCATTCACCAATTTCTCAAAGCTGTTTCCACTCAGAAAAGTTAAACCCACTGGGCTAGTCAAACCTTTTGTTTTATAGAAGAGAAAACAGATTCCCACAGAAGGCAGGAAGCTTCCCTAGACCCACTCAGTTGGTTGGTTCCCATGCCCTGTACATTTGCCAGTGACCAGGGCACTGCCCCGAGGCTCTGCAGTCTCTCACCGATGCTATAACCCTGTTATAGCATGCTATATTATCTCACCGATAATAACCCTGATGAGTTATTACTCATCTTGTACGGATGAGTCCGCTGGGGCCCAGAGGAGGTAAGTAACTTGCCAGGAATGATGTTGACTCATCTCCAGGACCATTCCCACTGTATCACATCGTCCCTGTGCAGAAATAAAACCCTGGGCTCTGCTGCTTTGATGAATGCCACGAGCTTGCCACAACCCTGTAGTTATTCATTTCTTAAGAACTCATTCTCTTCTCCAGCCCCATAGATGTTCCCCTAGATATGAACTGACTCTTCCTACCGGAGACACTTTCTACCAGTTGCCGTGGAACTGGCCAGCCAGGTCCATGTGCCAGCTGGGGTGCCCTCCTCTGGAAGCACCTCCACAGGCCGCAACTGGTGATGACTGCTTTCTTTTTTTAAGTGAAGCAATTCCTTGTACCCCTGGGGGAGTGTTTCTATGCTTTAATTGCTCCCAGGCTTAGCAGGACACAGCCACATTTGAAATCCCAGTGCTACATTCATTCATTCATTCATTCATTCATTCATTCAACAACATTTAGTTTGTGCCGTATTCATTATGTTTTACTTTTCATCGACCTTTTTAATTGAAAAAAAATTCATGCATTGTAAAAAAAGAAGTTAATGGATAATAGTGACAATGAGTGATTGTTCCCACCTTGCCCTAGTATCTTCTCCAGGGAAAAGCCTTGTTTTCAATTTATTGTGTATTCTTCCCCTAGTGTTCTATGCCTGTATAAGCATAGCATATACAAGCATATGTGTACATATCCCTCTAAAAAAGAAAGAACGAATGAATGAACGAACAGCAGGAAATTACTGTATACATACTGTTTTGTACTTTGCTTGAAATATCAGTGTATTTAGAGATTAGTTCACGTCAGCCCATACTGACTTGCTTCCTGTTTCATAGCTGTGTAATATTCCAGGTATAGATGTATCATAACATACTTAGATTATTTCCAGTCTTTGGCTGTATAAGCAATGCTTCCGTGAATAACCTTAAATTTATTTCTTTGTGCATATGTGTGTATATGCGTAGGATGGTTTCTCAGAAAATATTTTGCTGAATGAAATCTGAATTTTGACAGATTCTACCAAATTGTCCCTTAAAGAGTATACGCCAATTGATACTTCCACAAAAGGCAAAAGTGAGGGTTCCTCTGCACCCTTGCCAACCCTGTAATATTATCAAACTTCCATTCACTGGATATGATTGTGAGCCCATGGTGTCCCATCATTTGTGGCATGCAGAGAGCAAACAGGACTAATGACAGGCAAAAATCTTTAGCTTCAAAAGAACATAAGGGATATAGATCTAAAAAAACAGAAATTATAGGGGTGCCTGGGTGGCTCAGTCGGTTGAGCATCCGACTTCGACTCAGGTCATGATCTCGCGGTTCGTGAGTTCGAGCCCCGCGTTGGGCTCTGTGCTGACAGCTCGGAGCCTGGAGCCTGCTTCAGATTCTGTGTCTCCCTCTCTCTCTCTGCCCCTTCTCCACTCATGATCTCTCTCTCTCAAAAATAAATAAACATTAAAAAAAAACAAACCAGAAATTATACTGCAATGTGGTAAGTGCTCTGCTAGAGGAAGAACACCTGGGAAGTGCATAGCTAGGGGACACAATCCAGTCTGAGGGTCAGGGATGCCTTCCTGGGGTCAGGTCAAGTGGATACGGAGGTAGGGAAGGATGTACAGGCTGAAGCTTGGAGACGATCAGCCAGGAAAAGGCTCAGGGTTAAAACCGCCCCCCCCCCCCCCAAGGACCTGACTGTGCCGCCAGGTAACTAAGAGAAGCTGGGGCTGGCCGGCATGCTGCTTACTGCACAGAGTGGGTTGTGTTCCCACATCGGCATCACCACATCAAAGCGCAGCACACATGGGCCTCGGCTGAGATGACAAAGTGCTTGATTAGCATCCTGGAATGTCCAGATGAGGTGTCTGGACTGCTCAGGGCTCACGTGCACCCAGGAGGACCCTAATAATTCAGCAGGGCTGACACATACAAAGGAGACGTCGACCCGTCGGCACATGGTGGGGTGGGGGGGGGGAAGATGGAGAAGAACAGCAGTGACCTCACCTCTCCATCCACCCTGGAGAGGAAGTCTCCCCGGGGAGCCACCACACGGAGGAAGTCTTTGTGGAGCGGCCAGTAATGAGCTGTGGTCATTCGTGTCGGCGAATGGACGCCATATTGCCGGTGGGAAACACGCCCAGAATCCATATGGTGGAAGTCCTGTTAACGAGCTCCGGGCGCCCAGAGCGAGGCTCCTGCTTTGATTTTGCCAAGCGGGCAGGAGCAGAAGGAGGCTCGGGGGCTTGCCTGCTGCTGTTCTGGCCCTGGCTGGGCTTTCTCTTCCCAGCCCCCTCCCCTTCCTTGCTTCCCAGCACATCACCCCTTTCACCTCTCAGGCCAGACTGGCTCAGGAGAGAGGGTCAGCTTCCCTAGGAAGGGCGGCACCTCCCTCCATCTCCCAAATGCTGGGGTCCCCGGAAACGGAACAGGATATGGAGTGACCTATAGGGACGGGCGTTCTCTTGAGGGGAGGGAGAGGTGCACCCCCACCCGCACCCCCAGTGGCATCTTGACGTACTTGCCTTCAGCATCCTACGACATATTATACTCTTCTGGCACCAGTTACATGAATTTATACATTTTACGAAACAATTTTAACTAAAGCAACCCTCACAAAATGAACAAATGGTCTAAAAAAGATTACTACAAAGTGCTGTAATCTTTTTTTTTTTTTTAACATTTATTTATTTTTTGAGACAGAGACAGAGCATGAACGGGGGAGGGGCAGAGAGAGAGGGAGACACAGAATCTGAAGCAGGCTTCAGGCTCTGAGCGGGGCTCAAACTCACAAACCGTGAGATCATGACCTGAGCGGAAATCGGACGCTAAACCAACTGAGCCACCCGGGCACCCCAAAAAGTGCTATAATCTTAAGATACTACTATTGCAAGCCTGGCAAAAAAAAAAAAAAAAAAAAAAACACAAAAAAAATGGTGGAGCTGACATCGCCTTACTGAGCAGGACCTCTGTCACCCACATCATGAGATAAAGTCATTGCCCGTGTAATCAGATAAGATCAGGTGTCAGGCAAGATGTTCTGAAATTATTTACAAGACTACTTGAACTGCTTGGGGCGCCGGGGTGGGTCAGTCAGTTGTGCGTCTGACTCTTGGTTTCAGCTCAGGTCGAGATCTCAGGGTGGTGAGATCGAGCCCCATGTCAGGCTCTGACAGCACAGAGCCTGCTGGGATTCTCTGTCTCCTTTCTCTGCCCCTCCCCTGCTCATGCTCACTCTTTCTCTTTCTCCCTCTCTCCCTCCCTCTCTCTCTCTCTCTCTCTCTCTCTCCAAAAATAAACAAATAAATTAAAAAAAACAAAAGACTACGTGAACTGCAGACTTACATCTAGTATCATTAACAATGAGCCTTGCCCTAAATATATATGATACCTTAAAATATAGCTAATAATAGTTCCAAGCCGCCACAATTAGCGAGACATGTAAGAATACAGTTTTTGGGACACCTGGGTGGCTCAGTCGGTGGAGCATCTGATTCTTGATTTCGGCTCAGGCCTTGATCTCACGGTTTTGTGAGTTCCAGCCCCACGTTGGGCTCTGTGCTTTGACCACACAGAGCCTGCTTGGGATTCCGTGTCTCCCCCTCGCTCTTTGCCCCTCCCCCACTCATGCTATCTCTTTCTCAAAATAAACTTAAGGGGGAAAAAAAAAAATATATATATATATGTGTATATATATATATATGTGTGTGTATATATATATATATATATATATATATATATATATATATATAGTTTTTATCCGTAGCTCATTTTTAAGACTTCTATATTTGTGTGTATTTTATGATATATGTAATAAGCTAATATATTAATACAAAGTAAATGTATATAATGTAAACATAAAGTATAAATACAATGATATCTAGTTATATAACTTACATAGATATATAATGATATTTTATATATTTATATATTGATGGTGATATATTTTTATATTGGTCGCAATATATTTACAGGTATTGGGCTATTTGCTCAGTATATTTTATGGGCACAGGGCATGGTCAGAAAAACTTGAGCAGCCTCTGGTCTGAAAAATCAGCCCTGGTATTTCCATCATGCCATACATAAGACATTGGGAAAACTCAAATTCTGTGTTTAGCAAAAATGGATGAATTTTCTTTCATCAGAGTCAGGGAATTTAATGGGGGGGGGGGGTGCGGGGAGGGGTCAGGCCCCGAGGGAGAAGGGGTGAAAATTCAGCACCAACGAGGCCTATCAGAGCGGGCCGATTCTGCTTTTCTGCCACACCGGCTCGCTCTGCCCCGAGCTCCTGTTGTGCCGCCTCACGGGAAGCCATATGCTCCCACCCTCTACATGCCAGCCGGGCGCATGAGGGCAGTGAGGCTGGCAGCCTCTGGAAGGCCGCAGGGTCCGCCTCCAAGCCTCCGAACCCCTCCCCTCCCCCTGCAGAGGTGAAAGAAGCCCAGTAGAGAGGCGGCCTCCCCCTGCACCCAGAGAAAGGAGATGCTTTGAAAACAGAGCCAGAGCAGCAGGCAACAAATCGGGGCCCGCGGCCACCACAAAAGCACATCTTAGCAGGCCCAGCTTTTGTCGCGCCTGCATTTAGTTCCTGTTCCCTCAGTCCAGGGGATTTTCCAGATATTCCACTCCTGCCCCAGTGCGTGTTCTTCAGACCCCACGTGGCTCCTGACAACTCCGGTCACAAAATGAAGAGGCGGATGTCCCGAGTTATCCGCTCATTGCCTCACTTGCAGCCTCTGAGACAGAACCTCACATTGGAGCCCCAACTCGGCAGCGCAGGGTCAAAAAGACGCTTTCTGAGAGCCCATCCTTCCTGCTGTGTGGGCATCCTTTCAAACCCGGACAGATTTCGGTGTTTGTTACCTGAGGAGATGCCCCATGGGTGTGACCGTCTATGTAAATGCGTGACTGTCAGCCAGAGCCCTCCCTTCCCTAGGCCTCTCATTTCTCATCCATCCCATAAAGTCCCTTCCGCATTCCCCATGGCCTTTGAGAGATTTCCTCCTCCTGAGACAGGGGAAGGAATCCTGAGGAGCGAAAAATGAGCGGACGAGAGGTACTCTACTGTGTAATCTCTCATGTCTTTCTTTCATACATCCGCCTTCTTATATGGATGATGAGCCTGAGTCTCTGTCCTGGGTTGCTTTGGGACTTCGAAATTTCAGAAAGATGCACAAGCAGAGTGACCGAAATCATGATCGTTACTTTTCCTGAATTAGACAGGGAGAGAGAGGAGAACAGGAGAACACCATTTCTGCCCGCTGGCTGGTCTCTGCTTGGCACGAGGCAGCCACGGTTGGTAGATGAAGCCTTGAATTGCAGTCCTGTGGCCAAGCCTCTGTTTCATTTAAACGCCTCCCTGGGAGCTGGGCAAGACGCGCAGCTTCTCAGCAGCAGAGTTTCTCGTTGAAAACAACACGCCTGTAACAGTGTCTCCGCTTTCTGGCTAACATGGATGTCCTTTTCGCCTACAGGTTATTCTCCACCCTACCCCAAACAGCCCCAAACAGTCAGAGTGGCACAAAATGACAGTCTCCAAAAACTGCCCCGATCAAGACCTCAAAATCAAACTTGCTGTCCGAATGGATAAGCCTCAAAACATGAAGCATTCTGGGTAAGTGTTTCTTCTCCAAGTGGTAGTTTGGGAGAGGTTTTTATCCGTTTCTTAAAAATTTTAAAAAGAAAAGCTGATCTTCAGAGAACTGCATGGAAGGAAATATAAAGGATTCATGAGAGATTCTTGGTTTTTATATTTACTATAAACTTCAGTTTTTATAAAACTTTTGTAAAACTTCTTGATTTTTATATTTACTACAAACCTCAATTCTTATGATTACTGGATGTGCATTTGTGCTGTCAAAATAGATTGATTTCCTTCTTTTTTTCTAATAGGATTTCCAGTGCAATTCAAGCATGCTAAGTGATTCTGGTTTAGGAGGTTTCATTGGCTTTGTGTACCTTTCAGTGGCATCTAGATCTTTCAGACTCTATGATTCATCCTCTCTCACCTTCTTTAACAACCACGTCCAAGAGACATGAGCAGGTGCTATAGGCGACTTTCAAACAATTAACGTTAAATCAGTGTTAGAGTGTAGTGTTCAGCGAAGTCCTTTAAAAAAATGACCAAAACATAGGAAATATATGATCATTTTCAGTTCTTAAGGTTGAGAGGCATGAGCAGTTATTTCAAGTAGCATAAAAAGAATAAACGAAATAAGTTTCATTTCACAGATCAAACCAATGATTTGTACAGGAAATCTTCATTGACAACTGGGTAATGCCATGGTTTATTCAATTAAACTGCTTGGACACCACTCTCTCAGTAAATGTGAGCACTTAGAAAGGAGTTGGGCCATATCACTGAAGAGGGGAATGTCTAACCAACAGAAGGGAATGGATTGTTTTTCAATTATTCTGCGGGTACCGTTTGCCACAGGCTATCATTCTGCTTAGCTCCTCTAGAAACATCTCATTAATTCCCTTTGGGGTGTATGCATTCATGAGATGGTTTAAAGTCATAAAATGGAAATGAAAACTGAGAATTGATTATAATTCTAGAGGTTTAGTGCTCTACAGTGCTAGAGATTTAGGGGCTACAAAAACCCAAACCCAGGGACTAGCCAGTGAGTAAGACACATTCAAATAGAAGCATTTAAAGAGGTCCAGGAGAGAGCGGTTAGGACAGGAAGTACACACCCCAGCACATGAGCAGACCACAGCAGCATGTGATCAGGAAGTAAAGAATGATGTTGTAGGGAGTTAGTGCCTTGGTATTCCAAGGAACATGGAAAGCTCAAGGTTTCAAGAAAAGATAGGTACCTCCCAGTCAGGGCACCAGAGGGAGTCAGGCATGGGGAACCCCAGAGAAAGAAAAGGTTTCCCAACAAGCTGGAGACCCCGTACTGCCCTTGAGCTCTGGCACGGATTTGAAGAATTTGGATAGCATTATCCTGAGACCAAGCTGTTCCCAGAGCCTGAGATGGGATTTTGCCACAGCTGTTCTGCCTGCGGCCAGTGGACAGTTGTGGGAGAGTGAGCCAGACCCTTGCTACACATTTCGTCTTTTTTCCACCATCATGATGAAGGGCAGCTAGCTTCTCCCCAGTTACGTTAGCATCTCATGAAGATGTGTCATGAAATGGTTGTGAAGTCGCCTTTTCCTCCTTCTGATCATACCCCTGGCATCTATTCCAAATGTTAAGTGGAATTTCCCCCCCCTTGATGTAAACATCCCAGTTGCGAGACAAAGGGTCAGAGAATTCTGTTAGGTCTTTATAGCATACAGGAAAACATTCTTCATCTTTTGCAAAAATACTTGCTCATAAATGCTCAGTAACTATTTGCTAAAGGAACAGGAGCATGAGCAGGATAGAGTGAGCAAGGGAAAGAGAGAGAGAGAGAGAGAGAGAGAAATGAGGAGGGTGGGACAGGCTGAAGAGAGAGACAACAAAAATAGGATTGGATGTATCTGTCCTCAAAAGTTCAGTTTTTTAAAAAAAACTTCCTTATAGGATCAGCAGCTCACCCCACCTAGTATGGAGTTTCACAAGCACTCCCTTATTTAATTCCCACAGCAAACTTTACATACCGAGTAATTTCCCCAGGGGACACACTCCCATCTCCCACATTCTCTTCATTTACGCTGCTGGGAACTGAACTAACTGATTTGAATTCAGTAAATTTTTTTCTTTTGGTTCATTTGTAAAATTATTGAGACATTCCAAGCTATCTTGACCCTGCAGATGACAGAAGAAATATGTAACTCAACTTCTGACAGTTTCCACAGTTATTTCGTGTTTCTAGACTCCCATGTAAAAATTACCCATCTGCCAAGAAATATACTAGGAAAGCCTAAAGTAGCCCTGAAAAATAGGCAATAGCTTTCTTAACAACACTGCCAGAGACCCATTGTGGCCTAAATCAGGGGTGGACAAAATTAGTCCCACAAGGGATGACCCAAGGAAATTAAAAGAGTTTCTTATGGACTACAATTTTTTTTCCATTTAAACGTAAAAAAAGCTTTCTCGAGCCCCATTGTGTAGGGAAGGAAAGAAATATCAGAATAGTGTTACAGCTTAAAGAATGGTAGAGAGAAAGGAATTTTCTTTTTTTTTTTTTTTAATTTTTTTTTCAACGTTTATTTATTTGTGGGACAGAGAGAGACAGAGCATGAACGGGGGAGGGGCAGAGAGAGAGGGAGACACAGAATCGGAAACAGGCTCCAGGCTCTGAGCCATCAGCCCAGAGCCCGACGTGGGGCTCGAACTCACGGACCGCGAGATCGTGACCTGGCTGAAGTCGGACGCTTAACCGACTGCGCCACCCAGGCGCCCCGAGAAAGGAATTTTCAAGAAGCATGGCTGAGGTTATAAATTTTATCTACTTTAATGTTTATTAAAACATAAAAGGAAAAATCAGAATTACTGTAAATTAGTCCTTGTTGGTAGACTGGGACATTCAGAATAACTTTCCTTATTGAGCAGAAAAATGTTAGTGAGAAAGTCAACACTATTTTGGGGCCTTAAGACCTGAGTATCTGGGCCTATTTGACAATAAGCAGCTCCTCAGAGAGTTATTTTTCATATTTTACATCCATATGGTGTTTTCAAGTTCAGCAAGTGCATTCACACGCATGTTCTCATTTCTTCCCTGAAACAGCCTCACAAGGACTACGTATCATTATCCTCCCATCTTAATAAATGGCCTCTCCCTTCACCCAGGTGGCTCGGACCAAGAATCTTGGGGTCATCTTTGACATTTCTCTTTCACTTTCATCCCCTCATGTCATCCATCAGCAAATTCTATTCACTGTACCTTTGAGAGAAATCCAGAGTTCAGCCTCTCCTCACCACTACCATATCACCATTTGGATCCAAGCCTTGAACCCTTAACTCCCTCACTTGTGCCTTTACTGATTAAGCAGCCCCCCTCCTGCTGTCCTTCCTTCCCTGTAGTCTGTCTCCCAACATGAAGCCGGAGTAATTTTTTTAACACACAAGTCAGATCCTGCCACTCAAATGCTGGAAAACCTCCAATGATTCCCCATCTCACAGTCAAAGCCAGTGTTGTTACCATGGCTACGAGGCCCTATCTGATAAAAACTCCACTACCTATATGACCTTGATCACGCTTCCAGCCACAGTGGCCTCCTTGCTCCTCCCCACCTCCACGTGCACCCCCACCTCAGGGCCCTCGGCCCCACCTTTCCCTTGGATGCCTTTTGCCTTGGATGCCTCTTCTCCCCCACCCAACTTTCCACCTGGTTCACCCTGATTTCTGCATGTCTGTGTGCCATGTCAGAATGTCAGAATGCCTGGCCCACCTGTGTCTTCTCTCTTTCTTACTCTGCTTTATTTTCAGCAGAGCACTCATCATCAACTCACACATCACATATTTCTTTGTTTATTAGTTTGTCGTCTCTCTTCCCCATTAGACTCTGAGTTCCTTGTCATCAGGGACCTTTGTCTCCCTTGTTCAAAGTAGCTATTACAGGGCCTACCAGGTAGTAAAAGCCCAATAAATTAATCTAATTGTTGCATAAATGAGTAAGTGAATGAATGAATTCCCACTTTACATATATGGGAAACAGACGTGGGGGTGGTGAACAGTCTTGTCCAAGTGAGAGTAAGCATTGGAGCTGTGTCTAGAATTACATTATTCCTTCTGGGTCGACCTTAAATGGAGGACCCAAACTTGAATGAAATAGAGAGCTCCCCTGATTCCATTTTGGTTTCATTCAGTGAACTGCTGTGCCCCAACCTGGAGTAATTTACAGCAAATCTGATTTTCCTGTTATGCTTTAACAGAACTTGCAAGGGATACAGTTTATATGTCTCAGCCATGCTTCTTAAAATCCCCGTTCCTCTTCCATTTTCTTAGCTGTGCTGTTGCTTTAGACGTCTTGTTCTTCCAACTATCACATTCCTCTCTCTTCCCTGTAAGTCTCCAAGACACTGCTCAGATTGGTGTAGACTCTCAAACAAGACTGCCATGACTGACCTAATTAAATATTTCTAGGGTCCCATTTTATCTCCTTCGTTGGCTTATTTTCTGTAAATGCCGATTAAATCAAGTTGGCTGATAGTGTTGTTGAAATCTTCTAAATACTTCCTGATTTTCTATCAATTATTGAGAGAGAAGTATTGTAATCTGTGACTATAATTGTGGATTTGTTTCCTCTTACAATTCTGTCCATGTTTGTCTCATTTATTTTCAAGCTCCAGTATGAGACGCATAAACATTTAAGGTTATTGTAACTTCTTGATTAATTGACCCCTTTATCATTTGAACTGTTCTTTATCCCTCGTAATATTCTTTGCCCTGAAATTTACTTTGTGTGACAGTAATACAGCCCCCCCCTCCAGCTTTTTAAAAGACTAATGTTAGGGGCTCCTGGGTGGCTCAGCCGGTTAAGCGCCCGACTTTGGCTCAGGTCATGATCTCACGGTCCGTGAGTTCGAGCCCCACATCGGGCTCTGTGCTGACAGCTCAGAGCCTGGAGCCCGTTTCAGATTCTGTGTCTCCCTCTCTTTCTGCCCCTTCCCTGTTCATGCTCTGTCTCTCTCTGTCTCAAAAATAAATAAACGTTAAAAAAAATATTTTTTTTAAAGACTAATGTTAGCATGGTAAATCTTTTCCATCCTTTTATTTTTAATTTATGCCATTAGAGTCAAAGTGCATTTCTTGTATGCAGCATGGATTTGGCTCTAGCCTTTTGAATTCAATCTGAAGATCTCTGCCTTTGAATTGGAATATTTAGCCTATTTGTATTTATTGTGATTATTGATATAGTTAGGTTTAAATTAAATTGCTGTTTGTTGGGACACCTGGGTGGCTCAGTTGGTAAAGTGTCTGTCCTTGGCTCAGGTTATCATCTTGTGGTTCATGGGTTTGAGCCTGCACTGGCTTCTGTGCCGACACCTGGGAGCCTGGAGCCTGCTTCAGATTCTGTGCCTCCCTCTCTCTCTCCTCCTCCCCCACTCGTGTGTGCGCACACTCTCTCTCTCTCAAAAATAAACATACACTAAAAAAATTGCTATTTGTCATCTTGCTTTTTTTCTGTTTGTTCTCTCTGATCTTTGTTCCTTTTTCCTCTTTTTTCTTTTTTTCCTTTTTTTTTTTCTTTGCCTTCTTTTGGACTAACTGAATATTTTTATGATTCTGTTTTATGTTCTTTGTTGTATTATTGTCTGTAAATGCCAATTAGGTCAATTACTTAGGATATAATCCTTGGCAGTAACCACTTACTAGCTGTAGGCAAGTTGCTTAACCTCTGTGGACCTCATTTTGCTCGGCATAAAGTCACAATAGTTTTGCCTCATAAGGTTGTGAGAAATTAAATGAGTTACTACATGTAAAGGATTTAGAACAGGGTCTGATACGTGGTAAGGGCTACAACTGTGGAACAGCTGGTGGTGGAGGTTATTCTTACCAGTGTTTGCTATCATTCATTTATGGTGCTTCTCCCCAGTCCATGCATCTTCCTGCTGGGCTGTGGCAAGAAGCCTCAGGCATCTGGAGTCTTTGCACCCTCCATGCTCTCACTCACTCTCCAAGGAAGGGAGAGATGCCTCCAGAAAGAATCTTGGTTTTGTCTTAATGTGACTTCTCTTTTTTTTTTTTTTCAATTTTTTAACATTTATTTATTTTTGAGAGAGAGAGAGACAGACAGAGAGACAGAGCACAAAGTGGGGAAGGGCGGAGAGAAGGAGACACAGAATCCGAAGCAGGCTCCAGGCTCCGAGCTGTCAGCCCAGAGCCTGACGCGGGGCTCAGACTCACCAGCTGTGAGATCATGACCTGAGCCAAAGTCGGACGCGTAATTTCTGGCTCCACAGCCTGCCAAACTGAAACCTCAACCTATCCTTGGTCTCCATGTCCCTCTCGGCCATCCTTACCCCTTCGTAAGGGGTCCAGGGGCAAGTGATTCCGGCCGAGGTCCTGAGGGGAGCCCGTACTCTTCTCCCTGCCCTGGCTGCTCCTCCCCAGGCATCCTGGGAGAAGACATACAATAAAACATTTCCCCATGAATAGCTGTGGATCACCCACCATGCGTACACCTAGTGCTAAGCCCAGGGGATGTTTAATAAATAGAACTGAGTTACTAATTCATCGCCACTCACAAGCATCAGAGGAAGGAAGACCGTCCCATTTTTTATACAAGTGACAAGTTACAAGCATCACCATGGGTGCTGCCCTGCCAAGTAGTCCCAAGACCCAGGGATGCTGGAGCCCGGGGGCCATGGAAGACCCAAGAGCATCTTTCTCTTTCCTCCGTTTTGTCGTTTGTAGTTCACTCTGGCCTCTCATAGAATGAAACTGAAAGGGATGTCTTTCTACTAAGACTACGATTTCTACTACGGCCACTGCTACTGCTAAGGATAATGACAAGCCACAATATTACCTAACGTCACCGAGCACTTACTATGCGCCAGTCTGTGCTAAGCACTCACCGTGCATGGTCCCCATCAGCCCCCACAACAACTTGGCACACTGTCCCCATGTTACAGCTGAGGAAACGGAGGCACAGGCAGCTAAGCCAAAGGGCACTTGGTGGCAGGGTTCAAACTCCCACACAGGTGTCTCCACCCCGAGTCTGAGATACAACCACCAGGCTAAACTTTGGCTCCCGACTCTGGAACGCTGATTTATTTGTAAATCCAGATTGCCACCATCCCGATGGCCCAAAGAGAGAGTCGAGGGCCACTAATGCCCATGCAGATAGATCTGTCTGTAGTGTGAGGAGCTTGAGGGGAAGGCCACCAGTGCATCTGCAATGACAGAACTCCCATCTGCTGCAGGTACTTTGCGTCCTGTCTCCTGAGCGCGTTTCAGCCTAAGAGAATACAGAGCCGGAGCTGACTAGACAGAAATGATACAGTGCAGCCCTCAGTTTTTCTCGGTTTTGACACCTTCTGGTATGTGCCAAATTAGCAATAAATTCTGAGGAAAACCTCCGAGGGAAAGCCCCTCCTTCACGCAAACCAACTGATACTTTGCAAAGGAGGATTGTTGATTTTTTCTCCGATGCCACTCAGCTTTCCCATTCAGAAGGCTTTCACCGGAAAAGTCCGATTGGAATAGCAATTCGTGTTCTCATTTCAGGAAAGAAACAAAAGTTCATGGGGGCGCCTGGGTGGCTCAGTCCGATAAGCAGCTGATTCTTGATTTCGGCTCAGGTCATGATCTCAAGATTTGTGAGTTCGAGCCCCATGCCAGGCTCTGCGCTGACAGTGCGGACCCTGCTTGGAATTCTCTCTCTCTCATCTCCTCTGCCTCTCCCCCCTATTTATTTACACAGAAATAAATTCTCTGTATTTCTCTGTCTCTCTCTCTCTCTCTGTCTCAAAATAAATAAAGAAACTTAAAAAAATAAAAAAAATAAAAAAAAAAAAAGAAACCTAAGTCCTTCGTCTAAAATGGAGCAAAGAATAGTGCAGTGAAAAGGGTACTCTAGAACCAGACTATTCCGGGTTTCAGTTCTGGCTGTTCCGTTCACCAGCTGTGGAATCCTGAGCTGGTTACTTGGAGTGCAGATCCCTCACCTGTAAAATAGGAATAATAATGTAATGAAGTAGCTAACCATAAGCATGTACTTTGTGTCGGGTCCATGCACCAAGGCGACACGGCTCCAGACTCCAGGCCTTACCCCCTCCGGGTAGGTACAGTAAATTTGAGTAAAGTGCCTGAGACAGCACAGCATACTAGTAAAACTTCATCAAGCAGTAGCTAGTATTTTATTATGCTTCAGTGTGAGTTATATTCTGTGGCTTTTAGTGAATTCCTTTTCCTGCTTTCATTTCCATCACCTAAAATGATAAGTTTCAACGGCACCTGGGTGGCTCAGTAGGTTGAGCGTCCGACTTCGGCTCAGGTCATGATCTCATGGTTCATGGGTTTAAGCCCCGCATCGGGCTCTGTGCTGACAGCTCGGAGCCGGGAGCCTGCTTCGGATTCTGTGTCTCCCTCTCTGCCCCTCCCCTGCTCACACTCCGTCTCGCTCTCTCGTTCTCTCAAAAGTAAATAAACATTTAAAAAAAAAAGTGTTAAAAAAATTACAAACTTCGAATGTAGTGTCTGTGTTAACTGTTCTGAATTTCTCTATGTGAGTTCAAGTAAAGGGGAAAAAGAAAATGGGCAGTAGCTGCCAGATATAATTCCAGAAAAGTAGGAGACTGTTATAACCTTGCCCGTCATTACTACAAATACAAATGTTTTCACCCACTTTCTTCATATGATTTTCATTTCATCTGTTTTCCTATGTCCATATGTCCGAGGAGATTTCTTTTCACATATTTAGCTATTATTTACTACTAGTAATGATGCACTTTGCTCTGTACACAGAGATAGTTTATAATAAGGCTGACATTTATTGTGTATTTACTTTCTGCTGTGCCTCGTGCTCCTATTTCACAAGAATCCTCTCATTTAATCCCCACAACAACCCTTCAGGAGAAGAACCATTCCCTTTTCCAGGGCACCAGACAGTTAAGTGCCTTGCCCAGCATCTCAGAGTAACCATCATAATGAGAACCGGAAGACAATAATGCTAACAGTTACGGTCCAGTGAACCCTCTTCCTCTTTAGCCCTGGCCACACCTCCTTTTGATGTCAATGTCTGCCATGAATATGTGAATACATTATTTTGAGAAGATTGAGAGCACTGGCCAGGACAGTGGATGGCGGCTGGGGGGGAATCAAATCAACAGTGGAGCTGACCATGTTGGCCTCAGGGCTGATGTACTTACCAGCCATCTAACCACTGCCATGGCCTCAGTCCTGGTCCAGGCACCATGCTATCTCTTGCCCCTGGACCACTGCCACCAGGTCCTTGCTGATCTCCCTGTCTTCTCTCTTGCCCCCTTCATCCACAGTGCCTTCTCCATCCAGCAGCCCCTGGAACCATCTTAAACAGCCATATGATCATGTCTCTACCCTGGTCAGAACCCTTCCATCGCTTCCTATCCTGATTTATAATGAGTGTATTAACAATCTGACTTAGCCATTAAAAAGGTCACTCTCTCTGCTGTGTAGTGCGTGGAGTGTGGGCAAGAGTGAGGCAGGGAGACCGGTTAGGACACAGCCTGTTGCTATGGCCCAGGTGGACATCTTGGAGGCTTGAATGGGGAGCAGCAGTGGGGATGGAAACAGTTGAGGTATATTTTGGATGGAAAACCCAAAGAACTTGGTGATGGATTGCATGTCTTTATGCAGTGTTTTAAAACCTCATCGGAAACATTTACAAAGGTTGCTCTAGTTTCCCAAGATCATGGCCTTCCAAACCCATTGAAATAGAACAAATATATACTGACCTCCTACTACATATCAAGAACCATCCTAGGAATTTAAAAAGCACAACAAAGTTCTGTGCTAGGAATTTAGAAATAAGAATTTAGAAAGAAGGAATAAGGTTCCTTCCCTCAAAGAGCTCACAATCCAGTAGGAACAATAAATATAAAGACAAATTATAGTAGTGTAATCATTGTAACAGAGGAGCCATCCATAAGCCCCAGGGGGTGTGATGACATCAAGGTAGGGATTTAAACTTAGGAAGAATGTGAGTTGGAACATAAGGAGCTGAGAGTAGACAATTCCAGGCTGTGAAGCACGTGCAAAATTACACAAGTGTGAAACTTCCTGGTGTGGTCAGGGATTACGGGTAATGTAATGTGCAGACGCTGAGTGTAGACAGTCGAGCAGGGCCAGAGAATGAACAGGTTTTCAGGCCAGGTCAAGATGCTGGATTTTATCTCTATAGGCTACAGTTTCCCTGAGTGGATTTATATCACTGATGGCACACACAATCATCTTAGTGATGTACAGACAAGCGTATGTTCGTTAAATGTTTACGTATGTGTTTTCATGTGAGCCACGTAATATGTAACTAGTGTATCGAGGCTATAATATAAAGTTTTCTTCCAAAATAAATGTATTTGTGTTAAATAAGTTAATTTAAAGGAAAATGCCAAGTAAACCATAGAATAGGTGGGCAGATACAGGATAGATCATGAAAGTGGAATGTGAGTGGCCAAAGTTTGAGGCTCCCTTCATGTAAACAAGGGAGACCCACCGAAGGAGTTTCATCAGGGAAAGGCGTGATAGCATCTGCAAATGGTGGGCCGCATCTCATGGCCAGGAGGGGGATGAAAATCATTCTGGGTGTCCTTGACACCCATTAAAAGTGTCCTCTACCACTGTCCATGGAAGCAAAGCTGTGGGCTGGGACTGAAATCGTGAGGGTGTGAGGGGTAGAGACTGAGCAGAGTGATGAACTTTGCAGGAAGTAAAAATCAGCTGCACTTGGCAATGAAGGAGTAAGGAGGAGGAAACAGAAGAACCCAGGGTGACTCCTGGGTTTCTGGCTTAAAGATCTGAGCACAGTTTGGCCACCAGCCAGTTCTCAGAGCCCCTGTAATTTGTCAAATGGTATAAATTTTAATTAGGTGCATTCTTCTTTATGTTCCAAAGCGGAAATACTCTCTGATTCCAGGTGAAGTGAGGATTTGGAAGTTGTCCAGTTGATTTTTATAGCAGATAAAGCCAGTTTGGGAACTTGAGTATTTGAATGTTTTTGAGTATGACCAGATCTCTCCTCACTTGGTCCAGTAGAGCCTGAAAACCAGGGGCCTCACTTCCTTGATTAGTGTCAGTTTAGTGTGCGGCAATCCACAAGGCCAGCGGAGTAATTCGCGAATGAATTAGTAAGACCACTTGTAAAATCTCCAGATAGCTTTGAGTTATTCCTCTGTAATTCTTAACTCTCCTTTTATTTCACTTTTCTGTATCAAGATTAATTTCCATCAACAGAAGAGCATTTGGGGAAAGGGGAGAGGTATAGGGAGAACTTTCTATGTTGACGTGAAATTTCTTCCCTGTAATATACCTGCATTTGACAGAATTAGAGCAAAGGTGGGGGGTTGGGGGCGGCTCCTGGCTGAGCCTCTACATGAGGCATAGGGGCTGGTTGTAGGATTTAGCCTTCTTTTTTTTCTCTCGTGCAGCTTTGGCAGGAGTTTCCCTATCTAATAGACTTCCAGCACATACAAAAATTAAGTCTCCATGTAACATTTTCCAAGGTGCTTTCTGGAATCAATCAAAGAATATTAGTCAAGTGTGAGGAGGGGCCACAATTCCTTCTGGGAGTGGAAGCGAACTTTGGCTTGCTGTTCCTTATCCTCAGTCACACAGCGCCAAAATCTGTGTTCTTTTTCTGAGCCATGTGCATTTCCTCGCTTATGAGTACCAAGCTTCACAGTCAAGTGAATTAAACAGTGCAGTCGCTCAAGCATTAATGCAACTCTGGTCTTTTTCTTTTTCCTTAGGTATTTATGGGCCATTGGTAAGAATGTCTGGAAGAGATGGAAGAAGAGGTTTTTTGTATTGGTCCAGGTAAGTCTTCAACTTTGTCTATCTTAAGAGCCATCAGTATTAAAGATTTGGATTAAGGATTAAGATTAAGGATTAATTAATGGTTTTTATTTGAGGTATAACTTAGAGTGCACAGTGCTCAAGCAGTTAGCTTAATGGCTTCTTACCCATTGTATAAGCATGTGACTACACTTCAGAGGGACATTGAAATTTCCGCTACCCACAGCACTCCCTTGTGTTGCTTTTCCCTATTTTTACATCACTTTAAAATTAGAAAATTAAGGCATGCTCGTTATTTTAGAATCCTCGAATGCAGGAATACGTAAGATAAGTGAGAGAGGTGAGCTGCCCGTGACGCAGGGCCCCAGGGAGGAAGCAAGCGTGTGCCTGGTTGGGCCATTAGGAACACTGACATTGTTTTAGAAGAATGTGCTATTTCTAATACCCATTACAAAAAAAGAGTCAGAATTTACTTAGACTTTTGACATCTCTTTTACTGTTCGGTATGTTTGATTTTGAATTCCCTGGTGTTTGGGGGTGAGGGGAGTATGCCACTCCCTTGATTCGTAGGGCTTCCAAAAGTCTTAACTGACCTCCTTTAACTATGTTTAAAAGTCTGGAATATATCTTTCCAGATATATATATATATATATATATATATATATATATAACCAAACTCTGTGTCATCCTACAGCTCGCTTTTTGTTTTTTTAACATAAATCACTATAGACATTTTTCCACGTTTGCATAGATAGCTCTGGCTCACGTATCTGTAGAATTTTCCTTTTTGAAGGACTTGTGGGCTTCCCCAATTGGAACTATTATTAACCATGCAGCAAGGAACATCTATCTATATATAGATACAGATGTGGATGTAGATCTTGGTATTAATAATACATGAGTAATGTATAAATAGTACCTTTGCTCTCTTGTCTATTTAAGAAAAGATGTCCAGAAATAGTGCTGCTTGTCCTTGATAATCTCCCCGCCCTTTTTAAAATTTGGTTCATCTGCTTCTTGCGTCAGGATTTTTCAGTTTATAAGGGCACCTGCCATTGCCTCTTTTTAATTTGCGGTCTCCACCAGAGCATATACACTGTAATTTAATTTGCAAAAAACAAAAAAAAATTCATATATGCTGTATTCTGGAAGATGCCACAAAGGAAGGCAACTTGTGGTTTAGTGACTAAAAGTGTTCATGGGATTACTATGTTCACTATAGGCGTTAACTAGTATTTAGAGCCATTCCAATTCTAAATCTTAACTATAAAGCAACTGCCTCTTAGGCCCGATGGCCTTGAAGGTTCTACCAACCCTGACCTTCTAAGATGTGACTTCCTGTAGACCTAGTCAAGTCTCTGCTGTGCTACTATGGCGAAATGCATCTCTCTGGCTATAAGCAAGAGGTCATTTTTGCTTTTGTGGTTGCTATGGGGTAGAACAAAATCTTAGAATAAATTAGCCCAAGGAAAACTTTGGAATTGTGCCCAAACTCCTAAATAATCCATAGCTAGGCAAGGAGTATATTTCATCCTGAGATACATTTCTTCAAACTATCAACTGACCAGTATTTATTGAGCATCTTCTCTGTGTAGGGCACTTGGTAGGTCTTAGAGAAGAACTATGAGGCCTGATCTTTCACTCCCAGAAGGGAATCTGTTAGAAGTGCTTTATATATGCAAACAGCAGAAACAGACCCAAGCTAATTAAGGTAATAATAACAGGATGTTGAAAAAGCTGAATGAGCCATCCTTACTACGACAGGGCCCAGAGCAGTGCCAGAAATCCAGGTGGAGGGAACCCGGGCTGTGTCATCAATGTGGTCCTAAGACAAAGTCTGCTCTGAACATTTTCTACCCTTGTATCTCCAGTCAGTGGCCGAATATGAAAGAGAGATCAGTTCAGCTTGGGTCACACACCCAGCTCTTAGCAGGGGCAGGCCGTGGCACTTTGATTTAACAGTCCCACTGGGCTGTCTCCAGTGCAAAACCAGGATGCCATGACCAGAAGGAGAAATGGATGCTAGGCAAGCAAAAACATCTGGTGTCCTCTCTAAAGAGAGGGCATTATAAATGGAGAGACAAAATGCACCAAAAAATACAGTGCAAGATTATGGACAGTTCTCCCCCATCCAGCGCTTCTCGCTGGGCAGAGCGGCCTTTCTTGGAATCACTTGTGAGGTTGCCCGGCCTTTCCCAGTAGATTATGTGCTGTCTCAGGGCTGGTTTGGTTTCCAATTTATCTTTGTGTCCTTCCCTCTTTCCCCCGCCACACACATACACATCGTCTAGCTCAGTACCTGGCATGGGCATCCAGGACATGTTTGGTGGAATAAAGAAGGAAAAGAAAGAGAGAGAAGAAGGACCTAGGCTAGGCTTCAAGTGGTTCTGAGAAAGGAAAGATCAAACGGCCTGGAGAGTGGCCGGTGGCAGCTTCCCAGAGGAAGCGGGACAGGTGGCCCTCTCACCATGATACACAATCTCCCCTCCTCCTCTGAGCTATTGGTCCACTGGACACATGACTTTTCTCTGAAAATCTTTGAAATGATGACGTACTTAGGAGAAATGGCTGACCTCTCGCTTTGCAAGCGATTTCAGAGGGAAAAAAACTCTTCAGGAAAAAAAAAACACGAGGAAATGTGCCCAAAATATCAGTGAAGCCTGTCTGTACAATATGTACTGAACTGAAAAGGAGAGAATGATTGTGTTAGGCGGTATAACTGGAACACAGACATCTCGGGGCCTTCACGCTGAGCTTTCTACCACGAGAAGACATGAATCGCACAGTCGCTAAAAGCCAAGTTCCACGCTCGCATGTGAAAATCAGCAGAGGGCATACATAGCCCGTGTAAAGTTCCACATCTTTCCTGGACAGCTGAAGAGAACACTTTCGGGATTTCAATAGGTTTCACTTACACATGATTCTCATAACTTTCAAGAGCCATTGAGGTGCGTTGGGGACGTCGATCGTCCAAACATAACCTTCAGTTCCAACTTAAATCAGATTCCTCCCTTAACAACCTCTGTGGCCAACACAGGTGACATGACAGCCCACTGTCACAGAGCCCTGTTCACGACAACAATGTCTAAAAGCAGTTTGATCCTACCTAGAAAATATTGCATTGTCTTTGGATTCTTCCCACTTTTTCTCCTCCATTGTCTAAGTGACCACATTTGCAAGTGTTTTATCACAATGATAACCCAAAAGCTCACCCCCTTTGAAACAACCCCAGTGCCACCATAATTGCAAGAGCGCCAGGTCTGGCCCAGTTCAAGGGAAGCAAAATCTCTGAGGCTGCTGGAAGAGAAGGATGATGGGACGAGTAGTAACAATCAGCACCCAAGAGCTGCATGCCATGTTGATTTCAGTCACAGGTATAAACGATCACCAGTTTCTTTTTAGCCACCAAACCCTGCCGTCGAAACTCAAAATGCAGAAGGGAAACCAGGAGAACCCACTCTGGCCAAATGTGGGGATGGGTGAAGGAGCTGGGGAGGGAAGCAGATTCCCCTCAGCCTGCCCCCCCACTCCCCAGGCAGCCTTGGAACAAGCTTCAAGGACATCAGCGTGCAAACCACACATAGGAAGTATATGCTACTCGAGTGACTTACTGAATATTTCTTCCTTTCTACTCACGTTAGGTCTCGGGAAGTATTTTTACAGAGAGTTTGTAATACATGATTCCCAACACAAATATGAATTCCATTAAATTTAATTTCAAGGAAAACAGTGCGGAAAACCTAAGAGGAAGAGAACACACCCAACACCAGTCTCCTCAAAATCCTCTCCCCTCCCACCCCCAGCTCTCCTCCCCCCCCATCACACATACAGACAAGCACATAGAGTCTACATTTTTGTCTGTAATGAAGAACTATTAAAATTCGCCCTAAATGAGATTTCCTTTCAGTGTTACTACTTTGGGGGAACCAAAAGATAGATTGTAAATGGACTTCCTACTAGCCAGGGACAAAGGGTATCCTCAGAGGGCTTCTGTACCAAAGCAGCGATTCCCATTTCTAAGGAGTGAGACTAAAATCAGAATGGATGTGGCTGGACGCTGCCCCCAACCTGGGGAGTTCTGTGCCACAGACTTAAGTCTTCCTATGCAATGAGATGGTGTTCTCCAGTACAGGCCCGGACCACCGGCTCTGGGTACTATTTAAAATCCACATCCCAGAGCTCCTGGGTGGCTCAGTAGGTTAAGCATCTGACTTCGGCTCAGGTCATGATCTCACCGTTCATGAGTTCAAGTCCTGTATCAGGCTCTGCACTGATTGCTCAGAGCCTGGATCCTGCTTCGAATTCTGTGCTCTCTTCTCTCTCTGATCCTTCCCCGCTCATGCTCTGTCTCTCTCCCTCTCAAAAATAAATAAACATTAAAATATAAAATCCACATCCCAAGTGCCATCCAGAAGGTTCTGATTCAGTAGGTCTGGCATAAGACTGGGGAACCTGTGTGTTACAAGCACACCAGGAGATACTGTTGCTGGTTACCCAGAGACTACCTTTAAAGAATTATTGCCTCAGTGGTCGTTGTCCTTTTTAAAGCAAAGGCTCCTGGGGTGCCTGGGTGGCTTAGTCGGTTAAACGTCCAGCTTCAGCTCAGGTCATGATCTCACAGCTCATGGGTTTGAGCCCCACATTGGGCTCTGTGCTGACAGCTCAGAGCCTGGAACCTGCTTCACCTTCTGTGTCTCCCTCCCTCTCTGTCCCTCCCCCACTTGCACTCGGTCTCTCTCAAAAATAAATAAACATTTAAAAACTTAAATAAATAAACAAACAAACAAATAAAAAGCAAAAGCTGCCGTCCCCTTTAGACCACACCATCTCAGAGTTTATGCCCCCATGGAGCTGAGCATCAGAATATCGATACAGATGATTATATGCAAATGACATGAGAAAGCTTCCTCAGCCATGTTCCTTTAAGTTCCAATAGATGTCTCAAAAATATGGCTGCAAACTCTAACTGAAAGAGTAAGGGGAAATGAATCCTCAGCACCCCAAGTCAAGAAGCTGCTGGTAAATTCATTCTAAACCCTGGAAGCCATGGGAAGAACCAAACACACTGGTTACCATTGTTAGGAACTCTGACCAAACCAATGCTAATGATAAAGGTGCCAATTCCATAGAGCCCTCCCTAGAGCTCTCCAGCTTGGGTGTGTAAGGGGAGGAATGGAAGTGGCCAACTCATCACCCAGACCAGGCTAGGAAGTCTCATCACTATGATCCTTTTAGTTTAAAAATATTTTTACTAAAAATATAAGATAAGATAAAAGACAATACAATACAATAAAAATATTTTTCTATGCCCCAAAGACTTTAGGTCAGAATCAGTTTTTGATTGGTCTTCAGCAACGTATTTCTGAGCCATTTTTTCCCTGTCTAGCACCATACAAACCATAATATTATGTGGCTCTTCTAATAATGCTGACAGTTGCTCATATTTGTATGGCCTCTTAGACTTTGCAAAGTGTTCATCAAGTTGGTCTTTACAACCTTTCTGTAATACAATGAAGACAAGTCTTAACCCATCTCATATTTGAGGAAAGTGAGGCTCAGAGTGGTTAAGTGACGTGCCCATGGTCAACAGCTAATAGGCAGCCAATGTGAAACCTAACACAGGTCTTCTGACTCCAAATACTTTCCATGATTCCAAGCACTTGATGGGACCAGTCCCCAAGAGATTTATGCCTATACAATGTTCTAGAATTAAATTACCTTGCACCAGACAGAACCAGTGCTACCCTATTGCTGATTCCCTATGTATAATATAAAAACTAAAAACTCTGCTTTCAGAAAAATCACTAAATCTGAAAAGGATAAAGTATTGTCTGATAATGTAAAGTGCCTTGGAATATAGTAGTTGTCGCTCAGGAAACCATATTAAATAAGTCAACCCCACAAATGAATTGTAAGACTGGGGCTCCTGGGTGGCTCAGTCTGTTGAGCGTCCGACTTCAACTCAGGTCATGACCTCGCGGTTCACAAGTTCAAGCCCCAGGTCAGGCTCTGTGCTGACAGTTCAGAGCCTGGAGCCTGTTTCAGATTCTGTGTCTCCCCTCTCTCTGCCTCTCCCCCACTGGCACTCTCTTTCTTAAAAATAAATAAACATTAAAAAAATTTTTTTTAATGAATTCTAAGACCTATAAGTAGTTGAGTGATTTTTAACTCTCTGTCCATTTTTCCCACTCAAATTTACAGTTGCCTTAAAGAACATATGTATTTATATTCTGGTTGCAAATGACACCAACCCAAATTAGCTTAAGTTTTAAAGTGGGAAGAATTGTATTGGTTAGTTAATTAAATTAGCAATTGAATAAAGACTCTTCTGGCAAGGCTAGGTCCAGGGCTCAGGCAAAGCCATCACGGCTTTGAGCCTCTATCATTACCATCTCTTGATTGTGTTTTCTGATGAGCAGGTATCACCCTCAAACAACATTCTCTCCCTGCAGAATACTGGGAAGGGTCAGGATTTACACCAGTTTAGCAGCCCCAGAAGAAAGAAAGCTTTTCTTCTCAGTAGTTCATTGAGCTTTTATTGGCCCTTGTGGTCATGTGCTCATCTCCCTACCAATCACTGTAGCCAGGGAGATGTGATGCTGATTGGCTAGGTCGGGCCGTATGTCCCACCCACCCTACCTCCGGCTAGAGGGGCAAATACCCCTACAGGAGCCATATAGTAGACTGAAAGTGGGAAAGATGGTGATTTCGTCTAGTAAAATCAGTATTCAGCTACCAGAGAAATTAATACTCTGTATTCAAACATAAGAATGTTCCACAGTTGTTATCATCGGCTCCATTTAATGAAAATGAAACTGAGTCCCAGCAGAGTTAACTGAATTACCCCAGGTCACACACACCTAGAAAATAGCTGATCTGAGCATCACATCCAGGTCTGTATAGCTCCAAAACCTATTCTCCCTCTACTCCACCAGGTGGCCTTCATGGTTAACGTCAATCAGGAGTCTAGGATTTAGACTCTGTGACCCTTCATTTACAACCAAGTCATGTTAAAAATGGTCCTGAGGCGCCTGGCTGGCTCAGTCTGCTTGATATTGAGGTTGTTAGTTTGAACCCCAAATTGGGCATAGAGATTACTTAAAAATAAATATTTTTTGGAGGCACCTGGGTGGCTCAGCCAGGTGAGCTCTGACTCTTGATTTTGGCTCAGGTCATGATCTCGGGGTTTGGTTTGTGGGTTCAAGCCTCGCCTCCAGCTCTGGGCTGACAGCAGAGCCTGCTTGGGAATCTCTCTTTCTCCCTCTTTCTCTGCCCCTCCCCCATTCTCTCTCTCTCTGTCTCTCTCTCTCTCTCTCTTCTCTCTCTCTCTCTCTCTCTCTCTCTCAAAAATGAATAAACTTTTGTTTAAAAAATAAAAAGATTTTTTAAGTTGAGCATCTTTTAAAAATAAAATAGGGGCGCCTGGGTGGCGCAGTCGGTTAAGCGTCCGACTTCAGCCAGGTCACGATCTCGCGGTCCGTGAGTTCGAGCCCCGCGTCGGGCTCTGGGCTGATGGCTCCGAGCCTGGAGCCTGTTTCCGATTCTGTGTCTCCCTCTCTCTCTGCCCCTCCCCCGTCCATGCTCTGTCTCTCTCTGTCTCAAAAATAAATAAATGTTAAAAAAAAAATTAAAAAAAAAAAATGGTCGTTGGTCCCAGGAATTCTATTCTTCGTATCGTAAACATTTCTACATCTTCAGATCTTGGCTCCATCAGTCAGTGCTTCCTCATGAAGACTTTTCCGCGGCCACCCAACTAGACCAAATTCCTAAGCTCTTATAGTACCATATATCTCCTTTTAAAATACTTGTCCCCATTAAAGTTACACATTTCTGAGGTAATGTGATTAATGTCTGCCTTCACACTAGGCAAGAGAGCAGAAGTCATATCTGGTTTAATACATCTATATATTCCTAGCACCAAACGTATTACCTAAGGATTTGTTGAATGAATGAATCTACCATAAATAAAAACTCTTTTCTAAAATGGATGTATGTGAACTTTGGGCAAGGGCGAGTGACCGGGGTTCAGTAAAAATAACAGCTGAGGCATTCATAAGAAATGATGGTAAAGGCAAGAAGGGGGGGGGGTGGCTAGACAAAATGTATTCTGTCTTTAGTCGTATGTGCAAGGACTTAAGTCTTCAAGGGATGATGGGGTGAAGGAGAAGGGAGAGTCCAAGGAAAAGAAAGCACTGACCCTTTCATCTCGTATCTGAGTGCTGGTTGTTAAATATACCTGAAAGTCAGGGACTGAAAGTTTCTGGACAGTTCCTGTATATTAAAACAATGGTTCTCAAGCTTCAGTGCTTTAAGAAATATCTAGAGCAGTTATGAAAAATATCAATCCCTGAGACCCAGCCTGACCTGAGATTCTGTTGTTCTGTCTTAAAGAATATACATATTTATAACTGATACCCCACCCTCCCATACGCATGCTCTAATGAAAGTGGCCTCAGCCCACTCTTTAAGAAACGCTGTTAATAAACCATTTCCTAGTTTAAATAGTGCCTGAAAATAGGCTGAGGGTGGCTGTGTAAATTGGAGGTCTGGCCGCCTATAAACAAACCTTGAAGGCTGTACCCTCAGAAGTCCCAACAGCCCATCTGATCCCACGATTCCATATGAAGGTATGCACCAGGTGAAAATTCCAAAGATGTAAACGTTGCAGTCCTGTAGCCTTTCTCTCCAAAGGGCACTTTCAGATGTCTGTGGGTCATTTCCGATCATTGGGTCTCTGTTTTCTGTTGTTCTGGGCCAGCCGCTGTGGCAGGGGTGGCCAACTCTCTGACTTGTGACATTCTAGGTCTTTCTGTGCCATCATTACACGGGTGCTCACCATCTTATTAACTTCTTATCAAAATTCAGTTTAAAGAGAATTTTACTGAGGCAGAGAAACATTCATTTCATTGGCAATGCCTTTCACTTAGTGATGTCTTGTAGAAGCTTAAAAAAAAAAAAAAAAAAAAAAAGGCAAAACATTCCCAAACCTTTTGCTATTCCCCCACCCTTCCAACACGCTAGAAAAACTGAGGTGCCCCCTCACATTTGCAAAAATTGGAATTTCTTCTTCCTGCCTGTACTTCCTAAAGTAAGTCGCCAGATTCCCAATGAAAGTGCTTCTTCTAATAAACCGATTCTAGTTTCTATTAGCTCGAAGTTTGTCAGGACAACTTCTGCAGTATTACCAGAAGAGGGCAGCAGAGCACAGCGCTCCAGGAAGCAGGCACCTGAACTAGAACAGGGAAATCAAACAGCCAAGGTGTGTAGCAATAGTAAACGCATGAATCTTGAAGTGACGCCCTTCTGTTGTGATATTTTTCTGATCTCAAGTTAGCATCTGCGACGCTCTGGCTAATAATCACGTTAACAAATTACATCATCTCTTGTGTTGCCAGAGACAGGTAAAAATCACTGTGGAACCGTTCTGGCAATATGTATGGTCAGTCTCATGCTGGGGACCCGGGAGATCATTTATTCAGACAAGCAATGAGTTGGAAAGGTCTGGTGCTGTGCTTAGGGTAACATGTAAATTTGGAAACCCCCCCCCCCAGGATATCTTTCTTAGATTATACATACTTGACTTTTTAGAGCCAGTCAGACTCAATTGGCCAATGCCCTTTGCATGGTAGACTTTGTTTATAAGGAGGCAAATATAACCAAGACATTTGGCTCCCTAGGCTCACCTTCAATGGATTTATAATCTAGGAGGCAATTATACCTACTCAACTACTCTATATGAGAACGGTAGCAGTAAATGCAAGGAAGCTGCTTATTTAAATGTATAGATTGAGCATTTGTTCTGTGATGGTCACACGTAGTATGTAAAGATCTTTATTGCTCAGTTAATCCCCCCAGCAACAGTAAGATGCAAGTAAAATACGGACGAGGATGCTGAGACTTAGGTAGGTGAAGCTTATCAGAGCTGGGATGGACCGCTTGGCCAATGTGACCCCCACGCTTGCCCTAGGAGAAGAGATGCTGTTGGTTATTCTGCTTATTGCAAAGAATAATGAACGTCCACTTATAAAAATACTCTTAGTGATCTGGCCTTCTGTTTTCCTTGAAGTCCCTCAAGGCCTTGCCATATAAGGAACAGGTTCTGCAAACCATATATATGCATTGTGAAGAAAGTTTTCACTAGGAACCAACAGAGGGCAGCAGTAGATAAACCAGTCACAGTCCTTTATCTGCCATTAGGACCTTCAGGCCCCAGAGGATGTGGGAGATGGGTGATGGATGGGTACAGGGCTGGAGAGCACCAATTTCTAATTGCCATTAAAAAAAAAAAAAAAAAAAAAGACAGATCTCACCATGGAGGAGGCTAAAAATGTCCCCAGCAGGGATCAAAGTTCACTTAGAAAATGTCTCTCTTAATAAAGGGAACTAAGAGATAAGGGATGTGGCACTCCTTCTCCAAGACGTTTGACATTGTGGATGGTAAATAGGCCCACAAGCTTTTAGCCCAAACCCTGAGGGGTGCTTGCTCTCCCACAGGCACCTTGCAAATGAGCCCGATGCAGAATTGCTAAGTTTCCGTGCTGGGTCTACACACACCATGGCGACAGGGTCCTGAAGGCCGGCCTGCAGCTGTGGAGCCCTCGCCCGGCATTGGCATAGATGCCCGTGTCACTGGTGAGGGCTGCCCAGGGACAGCGGCCCTGCCATCAGGGACCGAGGCTGGCTCTACTGTGACTGGCACCTAGTGATCAAGGGCTCATTGCTTGTGACAGCATGTCACTTCTGCGCTTGTCTGAGATGTAGGGAGGACTTTGCAAAGCAACCAGAAGCCCTCCTTCCGTGGAGACGGGAGGGGGGAAACAAAAATGTGTGGCTTGACTCTGAGAATTGGCGTGCAAAAAATAAAATGGTAACAAGAAATAGTTGGGGCATTAGCAAACGAGCGTCTGGTCCCTAACTGCTGACCAAAAGGCCTGTACGAACGGGGCAGTCTCAGCCAGGGCCAAGGTTACATTAGGTAAAACCTATAAAATTTCCACTATTTGACCAGTTTTGAGCTACAGAAATGGCAATTTGCGTGTGGCTTAGCCCATTAAAATAACAAACAGCAATAATAACTTCTAGCTTTTATCAAGCACTTGGTGTCAGGAATAAATTCTAAGTCCATTCCACACGTGAACTCATTCAGCTCTCACAATAAGCCAGTGGGGAGGTAGGTCCTCACATTATATCCCAGTCTACACGTGGGGTAACAAAGGACCGAGGAGTCTGAGTAACTTGCTCTAACTCACACAGCCAGCGGGTAGCAAACCTCAACCTGAACCCAGCTACGAAGTACAGGGTCTCAGGGACAAGGACATGGTTGACGGGAGAGGGTTTCTTCAGGGACCGAGGTAACAACCTGACGATCTGCTTTTCCTTCCCAGGTCAGTCAATACACGTTTGCTATGTGCAGTTATCGGGAGAAAAAAGCGGAGCCTCAGGAACTTCTACAGCTGGATGGCTACACTGTGGACTACACCGACCCCCAGCCAGGTACCCACCCACCCTCCAGGCTCTGCACCCACAGAACTCTCCCCTGACACCAGTCACGGGTCAACTCACACTTCCTGAGCGCGTCCTCTGTGCCGGGCACTAAGCCGACTTACTAGGTCTTACACGTGACCAGGACAGCCACAGGCCCTGATCTTAAGGAGTTTCCATCCCGGTTAAGTGAATGCCGTCTCAATCAAGGGCTTTGGTTTTACCCAACGGATCTTCATAAAAGCAAACAGAAAACATAATACATTTTTCTTTTCCATAGCTGTGGCATGGGAAACGTGCACTCCACCTAGAATGCTACAAAGGACATGACTGAACGGGGAGTCCTATCGGTGCCCTCAGGACTATGTGTGTGTATGTCAGTGTGTGTTGTTTTTCACCAGTGATGTGTGGGCCTGGCAGGGTCTGCGTCTCCATGTCTAAGGGAGCCCATCCTGCGTATATCTGTCTGGTAACTACAATTCAGGGGTAGCTGATGGCACTTGAAAAGAAAGCCCTTCTTTCCTAAGAAGATACCAGTCCCCCAGCATAGACACCCCAGCTCCTAGCCTTATGTAACTAAAAGAACCACACAAATGGTAGTATTTCTCGTAAGTTCTACATCCTGCCCCCTCACACCTCTTCCCTCCCCCCCCCCCGTTTTATCTTTTTCCCGGGGGGAAAAAAATGAATAAAAATCAGCCTCAAAGAACCTTCAAAAGGGGGGGGGGGGGTGCGAAATCATTTCAGCATATTAATGAACAACAAGCACCAACAGCCCTCTCCCAAAGAAGTTTATTTTTATGCCAAATCTGCACAAGGGAAACATTTCCAACCATACTGCTTTATTTGGCCCAAAACCTTTTTTTCTACTCCCATATTGCTCTTCCACATGCAACAAAATACACATAAAAGAAAAACAGAGTTTGAGAAAAGATAGGATGTTAACCTGAAAAGGTGCGGCGGGGGAAGGCCCAGCCCGCCTCGGAAAAGGAGCACCTTCAGAATCGCCACCCTGAGTAATCTGGACCAACGCCCACCTCCCGCCTTGGTAATCTGCTTCCGGCCAGAGCGTGATAGGGAGCTGACCACGGAAGGCGAATGTTTCCGCCTGGAAAGCCTTCCTAGTGAATGGAGACTACGGGTTTGAAACCGTTGCACGCATCTCACTGAAAGGATGTGGCTCCTGCGTTAAGAAACCAGCCTCACGGGTTCTGTGATAGTCTGCATTCTTCTCAAACCATCGCGTTCCCTTGAGAAAAATAGATTCCAACTTTCGAGAGACCTGCGTTTTCCAGCGGGAGGCGAAAGGGCCCCACCTGCGAAGGAAATACACCAGCATCTTCTTCTGACAGTAATTCCTGCCGCGCCCGTTCACTGCTCCTTTCTCCCACACGGTTGCATTTGGACCTTACACAATCCCACCAAGGAGACAGGACCAGGATCATCTTTCCCATTTTGAAAAGAGAGAAAAAGAGCTGGAACTCAGGGTCTAGCCCACGTCATTCTTTGGCACTTGCAGGAAAACACAGCGATGCGTACCGCTAGAGCAAAGCTCGAATTGTTATTTTAGCCCAGGGAAGCAGAATTCTCTTCCTACACTGGGGAGGGCAGGAGCGGAGAGAAAGCTGTTCTGTACACATGCAAAAGTTAGCCGCGCACATATATGCTAAAAGCCTCTTTTCTTTTTTCCACATTGATCCCACGGGATATCATTTATAAATTCCTCCACCAAAGGTGTAAACGGAAAGTAAACGGATTATGTTCTTGAGAATAAGAAGCCACTTCTTTTCTGCTCTTCCGTGTACGAAGTCCTATGTGTTTCCAAAGTGATGTGTGACTGAAAATGGAGATTTAAAGGCTCCCACTTGTCAGAAGAAGTCTAACTCAGAACTGCTTAAAGAGTGCTTGTTAAAAGTAGAAGTTCCTGGGGCGCCTGGGTGGCTCAGTCGGTTAAGCGTCCAACTTCAGCTCAGGTCACGATCTCGCGGTTCGTGAGTTCAAGCCCCGCGCAGGGCTCTGGGCTGATGGCTTGGAGCTTGGAGCCTGCTTCCGATTCTGTGTCTCCCTCTCTCTCTGCCCCTCCCCTGTTCATGCTCTGTCTCCCTCTGTCCCAAAAATAAATAAATGTTAAAAAAAATTTTTTTTAAATAAATAAATAAATAATAAAAGTAGAAGTTCCTGGGCCCCACTCCTAACCTATGAACCAGAGGGGTGGAAGGCAGAATCCTCATAGTTAAATAAGCAGTGTAGAAGGATCCCTATGTACCGTCCCGCTTGCCAGCTGGAGAGGGAGTCATGCACAATTTAGCCCCTGTCCTCAGAGATTTGAAAATCTCAACTGCCCCCGACAGGTGAGCGTGCAAATGGGGAAGGACATCTGAGTACTTCCTCTTTCTCTTGCTCTTGGCTTTATGCAGGGCGCGAGTGGAGCCAACAGGTGGAGGTTGTTTATGGGGCTGATAGCGTCCTAAGGGTGCGTGTCCTTGCCTTTGCACCAGCCTCTGATTGAAATGGGCACCTAGACACAAGCCTGTGTGCCCCATCAACTCTACCTGTTTAGTATCTTTGAAATGTTAATTTGGGGAATTAGTAAATCATTGTGTGTGAATTTTACATACAGGGTGTTCATCTTTACCTAAAAATGGAAAATGCTTCACTTCAACTCTCCCTGGGTATGGTTTGGAGAGTATACAGTGATCTCTCAAGTTCTATGAGATTAAGTAATTATGTCTAAATAAAAGGACATTCCGAATAATTCAACGGCACAATTTAAACAAGCACATCAAGCCTTAGACAACTTTGCCGTTAGGAATAGACTATGTCAGGGCTCCTGGGGGGCTCAGTCAGTCAAGCTCCTGACTCTTGGTTTTGGCTCAGGTCATGATCTCACCATTTGTGAGTTCAAGCCCCTCATCGGGCTCTGTGCTGATGGTGGGGAGCCTACTTGAGATTCTCTCTCTCTCTCTCTCTCTGTCTCTGTCTCAAAAATGAATTAATAAACTTTTAGTAAATAAGTAAATAGACCATGTCCATCCAAGCAGTTTGTTGGAACAGCAGCCCCCCTTCCACCCTGCAGGGAACTGGCCACTATTCCCTGCCTGGGCCGCCTCTGTCCTTTCCCAGACGTGTTTTCTCGTTCTTGACAGGTCCATACCTGTGGGGCTGTGCTCCACGTTCTCCTTGAAGTGCCCATGCACTTCCATACGGCACGTCCCACAGATTCCGTCCCCGGGAGTTGCTCTGCCTGATCTAAAACTCTGCTGCCTCGGAGCACGGGTCAATGTTCACTTTGCTTTCTCCTCCCTTGGGATCCTTTCAGCTGGGTTGCTCTGCTCCCTCCTCACTGTCGTTGGTGTGCCCTTGGTCTCCCATGCTTTCTGGAACGGCTCTGCTGCTCTCCACTGCTGTCATTGCCACGGCTTCTGCTGCTTTAGAGATTTCTCCTTGGGTCCCACTCTGTGCACGATGAGGCTTCATTCTGTTGTTAGCAACTAATTCTCAGAGAGCTTTTACTGTGCGTCAGGCCACGCTATCCAGCTTTGCAGGAGTATAGCACAAGGGTTACGATCGTTAGCTCTGGAGCCAGACGGTGGGGGGAGAAGCCCAGCGCAGATACTTACAGCCCCATTTTGTGTTCATGGCCTAGTTATCGCCTTCTCTGTGACCATTTCCTCATTTATAAAATGGGAATAATAAGGCTTCCTTCATAGGAAGACCATTGAGAGGATTAAATAAACATCTGAAAACTTCTTAGTATCTTTCTACCTCTACCTCTCCACGGTCCAAAGCAACTCCATGAACTGATGTTTTGATGGTGGCTCCAGGAACACAGCCTCCCAAGCCCAGGAGGGTGGGGATCCAACACCCTGGAGGGTGGGGGTTGGGGCAGGGAAAGTACCCGCCAGTGATGCCTAGCCTGGCATTCACCGGCAGTATCAAAGTGGCTTATCCCAAAAGTTACCATGAGGCTAGGCTGCAGAAGGTCTGTTGACTCACTCTTTCTTTTACCTCCTTAGTGTTCATTTTTCAGGGCTTCGGGCATCCCTCAGAACTCTTCTGTCTTTCCCTTCAAGATTTTCCTTCTTATCATGCCATCCATTCATTTCATCAAGTTTTCCCAGCTTGCTAACTGTATATCATCCTATCCGAATCACCCATTTAAAAACCCTCCATAAGGAATTAGGCAAAATACTCTCTCATAATCATAACTACAAAAAAAAAGCTTTTGTTAAAAGTGCTGTAGCACTAGACTCTCCATATAAAGAAGTAGCTGCTTATGGTTCTAGAGACCCTGGCAATTCTAAGTGCAGAACTCCCCAACACACACCCACTGTTGCGGAATAGACACCTGAATTAACGTTATCAACACAACGGAGAAGTCTTAATGTCACCAGAAATCTTTTCCATTGGCAAATGTCAAACAGGCTAGTGACTGGGCCTTGTTGGAAACTTGGGGATGCTCTTCCCAAATATTCCCGCTCATTCTCCTCTCCATATTAAACTGAGAGTTTGGAGGATGATGAAAATATGAAGCTTTATTTCCAGCCAGTGACTGGCATACACAGTCTTCTGGACTATGTTGACAGACACGATGTAGCTTTGGTCTGAGCCCAAAGAGGCTTCCACCCACCTCTCTCTGAATTTTAACCTTGAGAAGAGCCTGTGGAAAAAGATGGGTCTGTAGAGCATTCATTCACTCAATAAGTATTCACTAGATACCTACACTATGCCATGCGCTGTTCTAGGTACTAGGGATACAGCAGTGAACGAAACAGACAAAAACTCCCTGTCCTTATAAAGTTAAGTAAATTACATAGCTTGTTGGAAGGCGATAAGCAAGATAAGAGAGATGGTGACTGAGGGGTAAAAGTCAAGGAGGGACTCAACAAGAATGTGATGTTTGGGCAAAGATATGAAGGAGGTGATGATGTGAATCATGCAGATATCTTGAGGAAGCATGTTCTAGGCACAGGAAGGAGCAAGTGCAAAAGTCTCGAGGTGAGAACATACCTGGAGTGTTCCAGGAACAGCAAGAGATCAAGTGTGGCTCCTGGGAAGAACATGCATGTCTGCACTAAGGATAGAGGAGGAGGAGGAGGAGGAGGAGGAGGAAGAAGAAGAGGAGGAGACAAGGGTAGATGTAGTGGTGGGTCAATTCGTGGAGCCTTGAAGGCCTTGTCAGAACCTAGACTTTTCCTTTGAGCAAAATGAGGAGCAACTGGCTGGTTTTGAGCAGAGGAGTGACATGACTCAACTCTCGCTAAACTGATTACTCTGGCTGCCATTGAGAATCGACTATAGGGAGTGAGGATGAGGCAGGGCAGATAAGGTGGGAGGCTATTAAAATAGCCCAGGTGAGAGATGAGCATGACTAGATCCAGAGTGAAAGCCCTGGAGGTGGAGGAAGGGGTCAGATTTTGGTATAATGTTCTGAAGGCGGAGCCATCAGAATTCCATTGGAAGTGGGTAGTGCGAGAAAATGAGGAGTCAGAAAGGATCTCAAGGTTGAGGGCTTGAACAGCTAGAGGGGGGAGCTCAGCTTTACTGAGATGGAGAAGAGTTTGGGAGAAAGACCAGGAGTTCACTGTTGCATATGATAAGCTTGGGGTGTCTAGTGTCTATCAGATATCCATGTGAAGAAGTCAAGGAAACCATTAGATGTCCAGGTCTGCAGTTCAGAGGAGCGGTCCAGGGTGAAGATAGAAATGTAGGGACCATGAGCATATTCATGGTGTTAAGACTGGAAGGCATCATTGAGGAAGAGGAGAAGAGGTCCAAGGACTCAACGCCAGGATGCTACACCATTCACCAGTCAGGAGGAGGAAGAGAAGCCAGCAAACAAGACTGACAAGCAGCAGTCAGGGAGGAAGGAGGAAATTGGGAGACTTGGAACCAAGTGGAGAAAGCGTTTCAAAGAGCATAGAGTGTCAAGTGTGGCTGATATGTCGATGGATAGAATAAAATGTAGACTCTGAACTGATCTTTGGATTCAGTGATGTGGAAGTCATTGGTGACCTTGGCAAGTTTCCATGGGGCAGCAGCCTTATTGGAGAAGCTTTAAAGCTGAATGGGAGGAGAAAGACTTTTGTTACTGATGGTGTGGTCCTCAGATCAACACCATCCATCCTCTGGAAGCTTGTTAGGAATACAGGATCTCAGGCTCCTGCCCCAGACCTACCAAATCAGAAGCTGCCTTCTAACAAGATGCCCACAGGATTCACATGTGGGCTACAATTTAAGAACCCACGGTCAGTATGGCTAACATTAACAACTCAGGAAACAACAGATGTTGGCAAGGATGCGGAGAAAGAGGATCTCTTTTGCATGGTTGGTGGGAATGCAAGCTGGTGCAGCCACTCTGGAAAACAGTATGGAGGTTCCTCAAAAAATTAAAAATAGAACTACCCTAATACCCAGCAATTGCACTACTAGATATTTACCCAAGGGATACAGGTATGCTGTTTCGAAGGGGCACATGCACCCCAGTGTTTATAGCAGCACTATCAACAATAGCCAAAGTATGGAAAGAGCCTAAATGTCCATCGACGGATGAATGGATAAAGAAGATGTGATATATATACAATGGAGTATTACTCGGCAATCAAAAAGAATGAAATCTTGCCATTTGCAACTACCTGGATGTAACTAGAGGATATTACGCTAACAAAATTAGTCAGAGAAAGACAAATAATCATATGACTTCACTCATATGAGGACTTTAAGATACAAAACAGATGAACACAAGGGAAGGGAAGCAAGAATAATATAAAAACAGGGAGGGGGACAAAACATAAGAGACTCTTAAATATAGAGAACAAACAGAGGATTGCTGGAGGGGGTGTGTCGGGGAGGATGGGCTAAACGGGTAAGGGGCATCAAGGAATCTACTCCTGAAATCATTGTGGCACCATATGCTAACTAACTTGGATGTAAATTTAAAAGAAAAAAGAAAAAAAGAAAAAGAACCCAGGGTACAGATTGCCCTTATGTTGTGAAGAGAATAATTGGCGTAACCAAAGGGAGAGGTGGGGTCAAGAGATGGTTTTTTGGTGGTGGTGGTGGTGGTGGTGGTGGTTTGTTTGTTTCCAAAGATAAGAAAAATAATAGTATGTTTATAGGCAGATATCTACCCAACCAGTAGGCAGCCTGCTTGACACTTCTGTCCCTAGGAAGACAAAGACAGAGACAAGAGCCAGTCTCAGAATGTCTCTTTAACATTATGGCTTCACTCTGTGGCCAAGTGGGTATCAGACTTCCCATCTTAGAGTCCGATAAACTGCTCCTCCCTTCTCTGGCCCGAGGAAAAGCAGTAGAAATGGCCTTTCTTGGGCGCGGTTCTGCCCAGAACATGGTGGCTCAGCTTAGTAGTGTTTATTCCCTTTTATTCCAGGGTTAGAGGGTGGCCGAGCCTTCTTTAATGCAGTCAAAGAAGGAGACACCGTGATATTTGCAAGTGATGACGAACAAGATCGGATCTTGTGGGTCCAAGCCATGTATCGGGCCACTGGGCAGTCACATAAGCCAGTGCCCCCAACCCAAGTCCAGAAACTCAACGCTAAGGGAGGGAACGTGCCTCAGCTGGACGCCCCCATCTCCCAATTTTGTAAGTAAATATGCCATTTGTTAAAAATAGCTCTGTAGAGGAAAGCAAATTTTCCAAAGTTGAATTAGAAAATCTAGTTTTTTTAATGTTAAGGATTCATAAAATTATGTTTGCTGGGGGGGAAAAAAAGATTAATTCAGGGGGAAAAAGTTGGAACTAAAATGTTAGATGAAAGTAATTTTAAAGTGCAATACTTGACATTTCCCCCCAAGGACTAAACAGAGGAAAATATATTTTAGGTATATTTTTATCTCTTTGTTTTGGTGAGAGTTTGGAATTCACAGCCAGGCTTGTATTTGTTTGAGTCCTTCAAATATAGTAGGTTATGTACGTCCTTGACTCATTTCTTCCTATTAAAAGTAATTTTAAAATAGGGCTTGATTTGAAGTAAATTTAAAGCTGCAACTTAGAACCATTTAAAAATAAATGATGACATTATCACATGCAGTGGAAAAAACAAAAAACAAAAAAAAAAATGGTACCTAAAATCCCATTCTGAGCAAATATACGAGGACCCAGCAATGAAGCTGTTTCTTTAAATGTTGCTGGTTCATTTTCCAGTTCCTTTTCCTCTTACCTCTGTATCCATTTTAACATCTTGCCCTTTTGTCATAACTTTTTGCTACCTAGGAGATTTTTTTTCCCTCTCCCAACACTTCTTATACATGAGGCAAGGTGAAATCCAGCATGCACTTGGAGTCGTTTATTAAAACAAAGGCAATGGAAACACTGGAAATATAAAGCACCAAATAAAGTAATTCATTTTAGTTACAAACATCAACTATAAATAGAGAGTTGTGCCATACCCCGAATATCAAGTCATTCAGGGATCACTCAGGTACAAGTCATTTTCAGCAATCATCATGATGATTCCTTACTTTAGCACGGAACCTACTCAGTCTAGTTCACAGAGACAACCATCCAGGCCAGGAGACATACAAATGAGGAAGGCAGACGAGGTCCCTGCTCTCAGGATACCTGCATCCCAGCACACAAATCAAAAAAATAAATAAGATAGTTGCAGACATTGAAAAATACAAAGAGAATATAATGCAGTGGTGACTGGGTAGAGAGAGATGATCTGAATTCAAGCCCAAATGATAGGAAGTCAGCTCAAAAATACCTTCCCAGCAGACAGGAAAGCAGGTGCAAAAGCCCACAGCAGAAACTTGGCCTTCAAGGCAGTGGTTCTACATAATCTCTCCCTGTCACTCTTAAGCAAAATATGCATATGATTTAAATGATTTTACAGCTACACAGCTAAAGAGAGGTGAATTTTCTTTCCTAATAGATTCCACTGCCATGTCCATTTCTGTGTTCTTGTAACACTATTGCTTATGGCAAAAACAAACAAAAACTCTTTTTGGATGAGAAACACTATCCATCAGGTGCTCCAAGGAATTCCTGTCCAGTACCAATGGTTTCTTAAAGAAAGATGTATTATCCATGGAACATTATGGATAATCACACCATCACTATGGGTTTCCATACAGAAAACCCTGAAAGAAGGAGGACGAAGTTGAGGAAGGACATTGGGGTAAGGGACAGCCCTCCTGAACGTAACCACCACCATCTTCCCCACTCTCTTCTTGTTTTCTCTAACATTTGTGACACTTAAGTTTATCTGAGATCAATAAAGAGAGAAGGCAACATCTCTTTCTCTGGGTTTAGTCATGATTTGAGATCAAGCATAACCAATTTTTATTTACTTTGTTTTAAAGAAACACTCTGTGATGGAATCCTTCCTTTCACCCTGCCTGACAGGCTCCATTTTAATAAATTTAGAAACAACACATCCTATCATGTTCCTCTGAAATAGAATTATGCGCACATCAGGGGAGAAAATTTCTAATTGTAATCACCATCCAAATCAACCTCATAGAACGTGTATCTAAATTCAGTGGTATTTGGAAAATGCTGGTTTTATTTCCAAAGAATCTCAATTTCTTCTGAAGTCATTTCACCTACCTTTCAGTGTTTATGTTCTATCATCTGCCCAGATCAAGAAATCACTGCTTCATTTGTGATTAGCCTCATTTTTTCCTCACTAGGGTAGGAAAGAGGAAGGAATTCAGGAGTAAAATTAAATGGAAACCAGGTACTGATTGAAAATTAAAAAAAAAAAAAAGACCACCAATGGAGGCTGCTGAAGAGGCAATGAGTGTCTCCTCATGGAAATATGCAGGGGCTCTTGATTAGATTTTCCTCTGTGGGTAAGATTCATTTAGCAAGAAAATTAGAGTGCTAGTCATTAGGCATCAGCAGGAAGATTTAATTGATTGCACAGGAGCTTGATGTATGTCACCACCCTAGTTGACATAGGGAACTTGTATTAAATGGAGAATCCAAAGCAAAATTCTAAGGGTTAGAATATGGGTAATATCATCCCTAGGTAAGCATGGGAGCTAATAGGTAATATCATCCCTAGAGAGCATGGGAGGTAGACTGAGAGATATGTGAGAACGTAATGTAATTCATGCCTCTGGAATTTGTCCGTACCTTGTGGCAGAACCACCTTCTCTAGTGTCTTCTTAATCACTGTTAGGAACAGGGGTTCTCCAAAGGGTGTGAGGCCCTACTACACCTCCAGGTTCTATAAGAACAAAGCAACCACATTCATCCATGCAGATTGTGCACTTCCTCAGTCACTTTGCACACAGACAAAAACGTGAATGGTGCCTGTTGAGTTGTGCGGTGCCCAATATGCACAACTGTATATGATGACCCTCTGATAAATGATAGTCCTTACCCGGAGCTTCAATCCAACAGTGTCGAACTCAATAATCCCATAGTTCCTTTACTACTAAAACAGACGCTCAGCACCCCTCCAGATTCTTTCTATCGCTAGGTTAGGCACTTAATAAAAACTGCAGCCAGAGTACCAGCAAGTGAGGCTTCTTTTCCCATAATTTAGCAAAGGAATCCAGTCAGGATTTTAACCGACCCAGCCTTTTGCACCACACCTGAGCATTTGCAGTGAAGGGTATATAACACCAATGCTAAAGATTAAAAAAAAAAAAAAAAAAAAGGAATAAGGAACTTTACATTCTGTAGTACTGCCACTGAGTAGTTATGCATAACAACCAAAAACTGGCTGGGGGTTGGAGAATATATCATAATTTTTAGTGGAATCTGCCACAAAATGGGGATTATGTCACAATTACTTTACAGCTACACTTAGTTTGTTAATTTCAAACCATCACTATGAAACAGATCGGGCCTGATCTATGGGTAGCAGTCATACTCACATTGTCGATTCATACTTAGGGTTACCGCCTTACCCAGATTCGCCCATGACTTCCCTGGTTTTAGCTCTGAAAGTTCTGTGTCCCCAGAAATTCGTTGGTCCTGGGCAAACTGGGACAGGTTGGTCACCTGGCACTACAAAGCAAGGTTCTAGAAAAATGAAAAACAATCACAGCATAGTACTAAGTAGCAAACTTTGATCCTTCCCTGATATTTGGCTCTCAGTCTAAATTGTCATGTCGTAAACATTCAGGCACCGGTTCTGGAACAAAATGAGTAAAACCAATCAAGTATTGCATTTTAAAAAGGTTTCCTTGACTTCCAAAAGGTAAGGGTCATTGTTAAATACCTAATTCTGTACACAGTTCATCAAATCCAATATCTGTTCAAAATATTTGCCATTCTTGCAAGTGAATAATTTTTAGGAACAACGTTTGAGCGAGCTAACTTTGTAATCACTTTATTAGTATTACTTGGCAAAGGGAAGCTATGGAAAAATGGGAGAGGTTTTTTTGGGTAGAGAAAAATAAACACTCCAGTCTTGTCATGTCGCTGTCTGCTCAAGGGTAACTTGAGAATAGAACATCTTACAGTTTGGGAAGCTTGGGAGTAATCATGAGTTTATTTGGGTCTTTCTAAATTCAGTTTGACAGACTTCTGGGTACAGTTTTATTTTTTGCAATTTCAAAATGAAAAGACACGTCTAAGAAAGAGTGGAGTGGAGTATTTCCATGGAATTGTAAAAACCGAAGAAAAAAAATAGATCCTGCTATTCATTCGTTTGTATGTGACTCTACAATGATCTGGGGAGGGTTCCACCAAACTTTAAAACTCTTTTGTTCTTTTGTGGTTTTTTTGGTGTGTGTTGTCGTTGATTTAATTTTTCCCCTTTCATTTTGGTTACAACGTGAAGAAATGAAGTCAGTGGCTAGCTGTCCAATGTTTTTGAATCAATATGTGCAATGTTCCGATTTTGAAGGCCAATATTGCTCACCTTGGAAACTACGTCCAAATCTGTTGTTGAGGGTTGCCACATTTTATTACACCAAGTGGCCTCTCATTGAGACACCTGATTCCTGTCCAGTCTGTGTTAGAGGAACAGTAACAATCGGTACCTCCGTTCTCATGTGGGGTGGAGGGAGGGGGGATTTTAAGCTTTGCTCTTTGGTCAATGGTTACTTGATATATCACTTGAAATGAGTCTCATTTTAATGTCTGTTTCTCAACTAATAACTGTTAATCACATCATACATCCCCAAAGTTGGATGTTTTTGAGAACTGTTCTATTTTTGCTATCACCCTAACAGCCTTCAACAGTTAGTGGGGTCTTGGTAACTGTTGGTTTGGGAGGGAGGGTTGATTTTGGTTTTTGTTTTATTTTGTATCATTTACGTTTTCTTGTTCAATCTTTGCTCAAACCCAAGAACTTTAGCTGCTAGGTTAGAACTCCTGTCTGCTTTCCTGAGCCTTGTTGCTAGTCTTTATGTTATTCTGGTTTGTTCCTTCTTACCCTGCTAACTTCTAGCTGGACTGAAGGGTAAGTGTTCCCCTATAGCTAGCACAGCTCAGATAATCAGACTAGATTATCTGACACCTGCAATGTGCTTCCTCCCTATCCTCTTAAATCTCCCTCATGTCTAGACTTTGTAGTAAAACTTTTCATGTTATTTTCCTGACCTTAGGTTTGAAATGTAAGCTTCCATACCGAAACTAGGATGCATGTGATGTGTGCATAATTGCCTCCTCTCCTTGGCTTTCATATTGGCATCAAATGATCCTCTGAGTAAAGCCAACCATTAACATCTCCTGATTTTTTTCATTCCAAGAATATTAATTAGCATCACAACAAAATGGCAAATAATGCCTTTGCTTCATGGAATTTACAGCTACCTGACTGCTTAATGCCTGAAAACAGATCATTTTGCACTCTGATAATGTGGTGTTTCTCCTCTCCCATTCCAAAGATTAGAACAGTCAGCGGTACCTGTGGGGCGGTAGCCGTGGATACCATAACAAATAGAAAGGTGGGGTAGGAGACCCAAAAAGGTTAGCTGAACAAGATTTCAAGAAAGTGCAGAATACAATTGATAAAGTAAATGCATTATTTGAACACTAAAGAGGTCGTTGTACTTGACTTGAGGGTGTGATCCAAGTAAGACCCACAAGAGGATTCACTTTGAAAGGAGAGCTCTAATACATGGGACTGCCACACACAAAAACAGGAAATTAAGGACGTGATTGCGTCCATATAGTTGATTCACAAAAGCTTCTGAATCACAACCCCCCCCCCCCCAGAGGGTTTGGACCTCTGGTCTCGAATGTCTCTCCACCAGCCACCCCACCCCCAAGAACAAGGATAGCAATAACTGTTTTGACATCATTTGTATTTGTATTAATTTCTCTTAATATACACCTGTAAGAGAAAAAAGAAACTTTAAAACTTACAAAAACCTTTCTCTTCGCTGAGTTACTGATGAAAGAGAATCTACAATTCTTTTATTCATAGAAGGCAAAGCTGTCCACCCAATGTGTTGAGGGAAGACTTGACCTTAGAAGGAAATAGATAAATCAGTCAAGAGAGCAGGCAAATATGTACTTGAGTATTCTGAATGCTGATTTAGAAACCGTAGGTCATATCATTTCTCCTGCCCATTTAATAACAGTACTTTCTTCTAATTCTTTCTGTTTCTTTAATTTGCTTTCTTTACCCCTCTCTTTCTTTTTTTCTTTTGTTTTGCATAAATGTACCCCTGGCTAGCAGACAGATTTTTTTTTTCACCACTCCAAGCAGATACTTAATTTAACTTTACTTTACTTTACTTTGAATGTCTGATGAGGCATTTTAAAAGCTTACCGTAGAATGTGAATATAGCGGGAATTTAGGATTTTGCTCTACTTTTTTTTTAAAGAATGAAAGAAAGGATGGATGAATAGATGATTGAATGAATTCTGTTCTGAGCGAATTTACATATATTTGCACAACAACGCATTGCTATCCTAGTAGATTTCCAAATAGTCGTTTGCCTTTATTCCTTTCTATAGTTTTATCACTGAGAGTTTTGCTGTATCTTCTTATATTGTCAACTTGCAGTTGCTACGTTGCAGGAATGCAATATTAAAGAATTAACTCAATGCCAAATTAATTCGCATGACCCCAAACCACACTGTAAATCACTTTCCTTCTCATTGCAAAAGTAAATGACTTTTTAAAAAAGAATAGACTCCCTCAATTAGGTCAAAAATTTTCCCAACACCATGATAGTATCTACATAGTGCATGTTAAATGAAGGTTCATTTCTTTGTTAAGTGTTTCAGGCACATTTAAAATGTATTATTCATTAATCAGCTGAGCACACTCATGTCATACAGTGATTTACAGTAAGATACATTATTAATTAGCCAACCACAGAAAGTTTATTTTTGCTCATGTCACAGGGAACATAAAGACGTCATCAAGCACTCTGTAAATTCACTGAAAATGTAATAACTACAGCAGGGGAAATTACAGATCATTTATTTATTCATTTTGAGATCATGGACAAAATCTCTACTATGCTTTTTACTCAAAGCAACTGTCTTATAAAGAATTATAAAAATTAACTTGAAATAAACATCACATGTTTATCCCCTTAAGTATACTGCCATAGTAGTTTTAAAGTCAAGATTTTTGCAAAGTGCAATGTGGGCCTTCCTAGCTCCTGAGAAGCCATGCTCTCTTGGCCATGCAAGTTAGCTTGACTGAGTCAAGGGGACCATGAAGGAATTAAGTTGTTTCTCAAGGGCAGCAGGCATGGGAAGACCAATCTTTTGCTTGCTATGCAGAGCTCAGTCAGGGCACAACATCCCCTCGTTACTTGATCATGCCAAGAAAAACTCTTCTAGAAAAATCTGTAAACAGCCAGCTGCCATCAATCATTGTCATTTCTCTATTTCATGTCTTCTGATGAGGTTGACTACTGTCATTGTTCGTTATTGTCCAAACCATACATTCACTCTTGTACTGTCAAGCAGATATGACAAGCACACATTTTCCATATAAGAAAGATACAAAGTCACCTTTTAATTTGCAGTTGGGGTTCACAATGACTTTAGAGTCACATTAGCTATTCTCTTGCCTTTAGCATCCATCAGGAGTAACAACAGCTATAACTGTGCTCGAAATTTCAGCGATAAAGCAGCTACCTTTAGCTTATTATAAAAGGAATTCATTAGAGAAAGGAGCCTCTCTCAGACATTTTATTAACAATACAATAATTATTTTCAACGGCAGACTTTTTTTTTCTCCTAGCGTATGAAATGTTCCAAAATGTAATATTACAAAATAAAAAGCGAGATGACCTTTTGTCTTCATTCCCTTGGCTGTTAGAATAATAGGAAAATCTCAATAAAATGAAGGTTTGAAAGCTGCATTAGTCCAAGAAAATTACCTTTATTCGGTAGACATTATTGCAAACTTATCTAGAAAATGGTATGTCTGAAACAAGATCACATACATATGCTTGTTATTAAGCCAAGAGATCATGAAAAATATATGTTTTCCATTGGAAGGAAGAAAAAGGAAACAGATATCAAACATGAAATAAACCCAGGCATCATGATCAAAAAACAACATCGCCAGTAGGGTCACCAATTAGTGACGTCACTTGGATTTTAATGAAGTAGATTAAATGAGAGTATAAAATCCACATAATCATATCACTTTAGGAACCAGAATTTTCCCAACATTCCTTAAATGCCAAACCAAATTGTTTCTGTGCAAACTTGGGGTAAAGTTTTGATTAGTTTCCACTTGAAAGTGTACTTGCCTTCCAGAAGTCTTTGTGTCCATCAGCCTGCTTTTGTGTCATGGATGCCATTAATAGTGCTTGAAGTTTCTTCATGTAGCTCAGGTATATCAACTTTATTCACCGAAGATTAGTCTGAAGTCATCTCTAGGCCCATGCTAGATCTTTATGCAGTTAAACCCCAGAAGGAACACAAGTAGCATTGTTTGGAAGATGTGTTGAATTATGCCCTACCTGCAGAGCCTATAAAATTACACGGCCAGTTTTTAGGATGTTTGGAGCCCTTGCAGACCAAGGAAAACTTAAGAACCGTTCAACCAGGTCTGGAAAAGGCAAAGGTCGAAGTCCGTTCTTAAGATGCAGCCAATCCTTGATTTCTTAAAAAAGAAAAAACAAAAAACAAAAAACCCATGTATTAATGAAAAAGAGCGTTGGTATGTATCTCCCAAAGCACGAGATACTCCAAACATCATTGGAGATTTCAGCCGCCACTTTAGCCTCCTGATTCTGTTTTGCTTACCCTATGTTTGAATTCATTTTCATTCTCCTGACACAAGGCAAACATTGGCAAAGGAAGCGATCCCAAGGTGTCCTGAATTCAGGAAGTAACTTTCTCATATTTTGCTCCGGGCTGTTTTCCCCTTGCTAACGGCAGCATTGGAGTTTTCTTTTTGCTTTAATCGACCAGTTCCAATTGTTTGTACAGGGGAAAATGGAGTTGCAAGGAGCATCTATTTTGTAATGTTCAGCACTGTAGGAGAACAGACTGGGGCAGTGCAAGAATGACTATATGGTGTTGCTTGGGAAGCACCCACAAGTTCTTTGAAACAGAATTTGGAACAGCTGGACCACTGCAGTGTTTTATTTTAAAATAGACAACATATGTAATGCATATGGTCCTAGACATGTATGGAGACACAGGCAGACAATCTGAATGGTATCCAAAGACACCTGCACCTAGAATTCTGTTTCCTTCTATAAGATTTTTTTTCCCCCGAACAGCACATGTTCCCACTTTTGGATTTGCAAGATGCCATCTGAATCCCCATGTGTGTGACTCCTTAATAAAGTCAATGGGAAGTTTCCTGGGATGGAAGTGTCAGAATAAGTCAGTTAATAAACACCTCCTCAGGACCTGCCTCCTCTGAGAGCTGGCGGAGGAAAGAACAGATCAGAAACTTGCCCTCAAGGAACATATTATCTAGCAAGGGATTCAACTTGTATGTGGGTGTTCTGACCACAGGAAAATTGGAACGTAAACCAGCAAAAACACAGAGATAGGACGTGCGAATTCGTTGTGCAGGGGCAGAGGAGAAGTACAATGCAGAGAGACTGGGAAGGCTCCCAGCCTCCTAGAAGCAATATGGTTTAAGAAACAACCTGTAACTAACATTAGCCATAAATACAGAGACATCCTTGGCTCGCTGAAAACTTTGATCAAGCTGGCTTCAGGAGCACTAAGAAATTTGCCCACTCATAGCTAAGGTTTATTGAGCACTTACTGTGTGCCAGCTGCCCAGGTACTTCTCAGCAGAACCTCTCAGCAACCTTCCCCCCATTGACTCAAACACTATTCTCCGTTTACATACGAGGAGGACACTCAGAAACACTAATCAGTCTGCGTCACTGTCACATCCCTAGTAATGGCAGGGCTAGCCTCAAATTCAGTCTTTGTGACCCCTTAAGCCCACCCACTTAACCACCTGTTACCCTAGCTCAAATAAACTGTTTGCACTGAGTTTAGTATATCACCATTTCGTTAAATCAAGAAATAGAAAATATTTGTTGAAGGAGTGACTTTATTTATTTTGATGAAATAAATTCATTATTTTAACACCTATGTCTCGAGTGCCTGCTGTGTACCAGGTACTGAGAGATGCTTGTTCTAGGTGCTGGGAATATAGCAGAGAACAAAAGTACCCAATCCCTGCTGGGACAGAGCCGAAAAATCAGACCCCTTCCCCTGACACCTTAAAATAGTGTTCCTGCTCCCCTCCCCACCCCACTCCTCTTTTTCTGAAGAAAATAAGCTCAGCGAGACTCTCAAAGATTTCATGGTAGACAGTCCCCCTTTCAAGCACTGTTGAGTGGTGGGAACCAACAACTCAAGAGGCTAAATCTGGGTAAATGATGATTTTGAGTAAGCAAAATCCAGAGGCTCTTCGTTTTACCTGCTGGAAACTCCCATTGTGTTAGGCTCTATCTTATACATGTAGACGGTGTGCAAAGAGCTTAGGTGACCTCAGCAAGGGCAGTGAAAATCCGGCTCATTTTACGCCCAAGGAAACTGAGTCTCAGAGATTAACAAGCTGGGATCTCTCAGCTCTTTAAAAATAGAGCTCGAACTAGAGTCCAGACCTCCTAAAGGAGTCCCAGGCTCATCTCCATGTGGACCGATAGAGAGAGAGAGAGAGAGAGAGGGAGGAAAGAAAGGAAGAAGGGAAAAGGGATTTTTATGTTGACAGAGTGGCTTTCTGAGAAGGAAAACAGGCTGATTTTAAGCATATTTTTCTGTAAGCCTCCTTTAAAACATAAGTGAAGGCAAAATTGGTCTTTAGATGTACTCTAAGCCAGGACTTAGCCCGGTGAAGCTGTATTGTGATGTATCGGGGAGGCGGGGAGTAGGATCCGGATCCAGGTCTCCACGGAGGAGCCAAGTTGCCTTTTCAGATGCATTTCCTGAGTGGGCAGGCAGCAAGGTGAAATAGTTCATCGCAAAGTTTTCAAGAGGTTCGACAAATAAAGAAGAAGAGACTTGAGACCTGTGTCCTACATTTAACAGCTACGAAAGAGCCCCCTTCTCTCCGAGCTAAATGACCGGTTCCGCCATCCTAATGGAAGAGCAGTAAAATAGCCGAGCCAAACTGGCAAAGTAAGGCCCCCGGGCCGATTTGTCAGCTTGCAGCCTCTTCTGAGAAATCCGAGAGCAAGAAGCTGGTGCTAGCCAAAATGCCTCATCTCTCTGTTAAAATTGGGAGGCACGAGATGGGTGAGGCTTTTTATAAGGATGAGCAATTAGTGGGCTCCGCTGTTATTTTTCCTCGACTAAAGTGACCTGGGACTGAAGGGGGTGGGAGGGCATCATCTGTCCTGAAGGATGGAAAGGTGGCACCTGGATTACAGGTTTGCCCTCCTGCAGGGGTGGGGGTGGGGGGGCGGAGATTTAAAGTTGGAGCAGGTTTAAGACGCTTGCCTCGGGCCAGAGGAATCTCACACAGACATAGTCTAGAAGCAGCTAGCTTTTTCCCCAGCATCAACTTCGGGCCACCTGTCTTAGTAGCCATCCTGAGTCAAAAGGAGAAATACAGCTTGGAGCCCAAACAACCAACAAAAGAATCCTCATAGATAAAGCACCCGACTTCACACTGAAAGCACTTTCTTGAAGACAAATCCGAGGCAATTAACACAGCAAAGAGAATTCTTTCAGATTCTCTAATATAATTCTCACGCGGGTGATATTCCTTCCAAAAGCTTGTGTTTTATCATCTTAATGGAGCAACTTGGCTATTAAAATACACTTTCTTCAACTTGCCTTCTGGAAGCCATTGCTTCTGTGTGTCTAGGGCATAAGCAACACATCCCGTTCAAACACTGACCACTTGCTGCTTCTGTGAAAAATGACTAGAGATTTTGAAAATCTAACAGGAAGAGGGCAAGCATCTGACATACCGTGGATTTAGGTCTGAATGATACACCAAATCTATAATGCGATGAGAAATATTCAGCTTAAAGCCAGCCTGCTACCAAAATTCAAGTTTTCAGTCATACCCCAAGCATAGAAGGGGGGGGGGGGCCCCCCCGCTGCCTGTGATAAAGGGCCATGTATGAAAATCTATCCAAACACCCTCTCAATCAGAAATTGATTTTCCTCCTGTCCAGACAGCATTGCTGGTCCCAGGCAGGTCCCCCCTCTTCCTTCCGGTAGAATATTGCATACCAGGGGATGAATAAACTCTTGCTTAATTTGATATACGATGCTTCTTCTTTGCAGTGAGCATAGCAGGAGAGTGAGTGAACATGAGGTGGAGTGAGCTGATTCCTTTAATGTGTAGGCTCTTCATTCCTACCTCTCCGGGATTTACTTGTTCTCACTTGAGTTGAATTCTGAGTTATTTTGCCGATTGAGTATAGAGTATTTTAGTTACACATATTGAGATTAATTAGTTAGCCCTTAGGAGGTTTTGCTTGCAGCCTTCACCCTGTAAGAAAAAGTGTGAATACATTGAGACTATTAATTCACAATAAATGGCAGATCATAGCCCTTGCTGAGTAAATCTGTTTGTCTCTTTCATAAGCTTTGCTAATTGTAAGCACACTATAAGGCAATGACCTTGGCTATGACAAACCAAATTCCCACTTAACTTATTCTCCAGGTTTCAATGAAAATCTTTTGTTATTATTATTTTCTTTTAGTTTTGGAGGGCGGGGACCCAAATCTTTTGTGAAACCAAATTGGCAACGGGGATTTGGAAGGGGAGGATACAAATATTGTCACTTGGCTGAAAATCAGCATAACCCTTTTTCCAGATAATCCCAATAATTGTAGAGAAATTGCTCTAGATATAACCACTGGAATGGCAGAATCTATTAAAAACCTAAAAAAGCTAACTAGGCTCTTATAAGCAAAGATCCGATCTGCTTTCAGTGTTTGGTGAATTGCAGGCGAAGTTACGGTCGTGTGCTTAGTTTTTAAAGAACAACATAAATGCACTGGAGTTGTGATCATTTGATAAACATATTGATGCCAATATATTTTTGCCTAAATGCAATAAACTCACCAGTAAGTGATGCAAGTTGACAATGGGAGGTAAAAAGAATATCTTGCGGATGTTGGTGGGAGGGAAAGGGGAAACAGCTAGCATTCATAATGCCTAGTGAATTCCTGTGTATTTGAAATGTCAAAGAAAATGTGATGTGTTTCTCTAAATTGTGTCTCTCTCTACATGTATAAATGAACAGACGCAGATAGAGCTCAAAAACATGGCATGGATGAATTTATCTCTTCCAACCCCTGTAACTTTGACCACGCTTCCCTCTTTGAGATGGTGCAACGCCTTACTTTGGATCACAGACTTAATGATTCCTATTCTTGCCTGGCAAGTATATTCTTTGGTCTACAGCAGTTTAAACACGATTAACATTTTTTTTTTAAATGCGGTATTTCTCTACCTTTATATCAAAAGCTCTTTTCTCTGTTACAGAGCCCCTTTAACAATGGTAAATGTGTTCTTGATTTCCTGGGTTGAGATAGTTTTACTTACCAAAGAAGACAGAGCGGGAGGCAGTTATCAGTAGAGACAGATCCAATTCCCCAGCCTCCCCATCTAAGCTTCCCCCTTTTCAGCTGCTACATGAGAAATATTCCCAAGAGGGTAATCGAGTTTGGCACCTGCTTGTGGAGAACTTGTAAAAATTGCCTCGGTTTCTTAAGACTTTAAGATTCCCCCTCCCTCCCCTTCTCAGATGATAAGACCCTGTGCTTCGGTCTCAGAAATGGATGTGTTCTTTTTGTTTATTTTTCAAAAATTAAAATGATTTGTAAATAAATGTCACTTCGCTCTTCAGAAGCCAAACTGGTTTGGATTTGTTTGTTTGGACGGCTTCTTGTTAGTCATAGTATTTGAAGCATTTTTCACCCTTTGGGGGAATTTTTTATGGTGCTTTAGACATTTGGAAGTCCAGCAAGAGCATCAACATTTCTTGAAATCCTGCTCTGAGCCTAGATTTAAATCATTTAAATTCAAGGGACAACTATTATGTCTTTTTAAAAATTCTGTCTTTATTGGATTCCTGAAGATATATTTTGGGCTTTATACTAATCAAATTCAGAAGCCTAAAAAAGACCGGTTTATTTCCTTCTATAAACCGTAAATTGTTACTTCATTTCTTAAAGGTAAATGATATGAATCCCACTTTATAGATGGGAAAGGTGAGGGGACATAACGAAATGACTTTACAAAGAGGAAAAGCCTCATCCCTGACTCTGCACACTAAGGTTAATGTGTCTGTATATTATAATACTATATAATTTACTAACGTTAACATATTATTGACGATAATATAAATATGATGAAATGTGTTTCTTTCCTATGACACGCTATTTCTTCAATCTATTCTTACTACTTTTTATTTTAAATTCTGTTTTTTTTCCTATAACCAGGAGCCAAACTATTAAAAATAGTAGATAAAATAGTCTTAAAAACAGAAACGGGATTATATGGAATAATTTATTAATCTGCGTCTCATAAAAGATTCATTGATGATCTCGGGTTTAGAATCACTTCATCAGAAGAATCTGAACTTTGCCAAATTGGAAAGGAACACATCACTTTGACTTAAAAAAAAAAAAAAAAAAAAAAAAAAGCTTACCTTGCATTGCAAGGCAATTTTTCCCAAATGTGTTTCCTATGATTATGTGATTATTCACATAATTATAAATTGCATTCATGAAAGTTGTAAGAATATGCCGCTGAGCTGAAATCATTCCCTTTTATGCATAATTCCTATTCTCTTGAGGAATTTTTTAAAGTGTTTTATTTTCAAGACTTTTTTCACATCATCATTTTTTAAAACAATTTTCTTTTTCACCAAGAGATTTGTCACTAAGAAGAGTTAGTAAATCCTCTAAAAAATTAAGCCAGAAGTGAAATTTTGAAACTTGCTTTGCATTAATCACATATAGGCTTAAAAATATGCTCCAAAATCCACAATTAATTATGAATAGCATAAAATCGTTTCCCTCTGCATTTGTATACCTGTATCTATTAATCACTATCCCCAAATTTCAGAACATAACAGCAATTAAAAGGACCTTATCTCCTGCCTCTATATATTTCATTTTCTCATTATTACAATCTTTTTTTTTTTTCAGTTAGTTTTGGAGACCGACCAGCAGGGATACATAAATTTTTCTGTGTCTTCGACTGAGTTCCTAATTGATATTTCTTCAACTCTTTTCAAAGCAGCTATTTTGGCATCTACAAAAGACTTGGTGTCATCTGAGTCGTAGAAAATATATTTTAATCTTTCACAGCAGTGTTGTTTCTAAGATTTAGCATTTGGGGTAGCAGATGGAGTGGCAAAGAAGTTGCCTATAGGGGCAGCCCACTGCCTCGACTACTCTCCCGCCCTCTGCAGTAACTTATAATTTGAAATAGGAAAGATGCCGTCTTTCGTTGGATGCATTGCTAAGCTGCGTGTTGTCAATCGAAGATTCCCCAGATCACGGATACAAGATCAGAGTATTGCAGAGGCCTCCCTCTCTGCACTTCTGTGGCCTACACCCGCCCCCTGTCACTGTCTCTTGCCTCTTCTCTCCCAAGGCGGAGAGCAATATTCGAAAGACTTAGAGAGGACCCGCAAAGTAAAATTAGATTTATATTTCAAAGAATTCTAAATTCCTGGCTTACAACATACCACCTAAGCTGGTTCACAGGTTTCTCCCCACTAACGAAAAGTTCTCTTCAAGCCACTTTGCTTTTGCAAAGACCTCCATTAGTACTTGTTTTCAATAACCAAAAGGAATTCAAAGAGGACTTTTCGCTTGTACAAAATGATTATTGCTTCTCCACTATACACCACTTTGGCTTATGAAAGGTTTCACGGGAACGTTCCTTTTTCAGACAGTGAGGGAAACCTGTGGGGTTTTTTAATTTTTATTTATTTATTTTTATTTTTATTTTTGCTTCGGAAAAGTACCAAAACCAAAAGAAGTGATTTGCTTTCAGGCTTGGCTGAAGGGTGACCTTGAGTGGATAGTCTCTCAGCCTTCCTGAGCATCTATTTTTTTTAAGGGCATCATGGAGGCAGCAATTTCTATGCCATCATGCTTCCCAACTGCTCTGAATCAGAGATTCCATCCAGATTCTCTTTTATAGCAGCGTTTCATCTGGTCATACAGCAAGCAAATAATGAGAAAACAAATAATTGCCAGGGGAAAAAAAATAAAGCAAAATGCTAAGGCAGGGCCCAAGAAGCACCTTGGAGTTTAATTGTGTCCTGTCTGGTTCACAACTTGAAAACTTAGTCGCGATGCTCTCTTTGCAAAGTTTGGTCAGTATCTTCATTATAAAATTTTTAAAAGATTTCCTTTCAGAGGGAAAGAATGTATGAGGTCCTAAAATGTATGTCGACCAATCCTAAAATCTTTAGTGCTTCAGAGTAGGAAAAGCAGAAGACATGAAATAAGCCAGGTCTACTTCTGTTTTATATTATTTGTGAGTCCCTGAACAGCCCTGATTTGTTTCCTCATCTGTGAGATGGAGATACACCTGCCCTGTCTACCTCACAGGATTGCTGTGGGGCTCCAGCAAAAGTTCTTTGTCAAGTATAAAGCACAGTACCAATATAAGACGTCATGTTACTGTTTTCTCGTATAAGTAACCAAGCTCTCACCCTGTCTCCACCCCAACATTCTTAGAAGGTGTAAGGTTCAGTGTTAGAGCAGCGAGTGCGATTGTGTTTCTGGAATCATGCTGTCTGCTAATCTGGACTCCACCACTTACTACTTCTGGGATGCTAGGGAAATTCCATGTCTTCCCTTGAGTTTCCCACCCATCCAACAGGGAAAACAGGGCCTACCCCATAGTGCTGTCCCACAGGGTCAAAGGAGCCAGCACACACACAAGGCGGTTAGCACAGTGGCTGGGACTTTAGAAGAAATCAGCAAGTGTTGGCTCTCGAAATTTTTAAACCCCCTTTTCTAGTTACTTCCAACTGTAGCAGCTCTCCAAAAAGCAAAACAAAACAAAACAAAACACAAAACAGCAACACAAAAAAACCTGTATTTAAAAGAAAGTCTCTCCTTTATTCCCCAAACAGGGCTGGTTCAGTCCTGGCCAGGTGTTTGTCCTAGACGAGTATTGCGCCCGAAACGGAGTCCGAGGGTGTCATCGACATCTCTGCTACCTCAGAGACTTGCTTGAACGGGCAGAAAATGGCGCCATGATTGACCCCACCCTCCTTCACTACAGCTTTGCCTTCTGTGCATCCCATGTCCATGGGAACAGGTAAGCACTTGTCCAGAGGTATTCCTCAAAAAAAAAAAAAAAAAAAAAAAAGATCTTTTTTTAAGGCACTGGCAATGGTGTATGACTTGTCCTGCTTTTAGAATTGTCTCTAACTCTGTATCCCTTCCTGTTCCTTCTGTGGTACACACACACACACACACACACACACACACACACACACACAAGAACACACACACACACACACAAGAACACACGGGTCTTAGTTTCCTCTCTGTTCAAAAAACTTAAAAGAAATGGCAAACAGGACTTCTAAAGTGGTCTCTGAAGGTAGAACAATCTTGGTTCAAATCGTGGCTCCTCCGTTTACTAGCAGACATGCTGGATGGCAACTGAACCCTCCATGCCTCAGTTGTCTCATCTGTAAAACAGGGATGATAGTGTCCTCATGGGGTGTTTAAGAGGATGCATGTGGGCTCAGCACAATGCCTGGAACATGGCAAGAGCCTCATAAATGTTTACCTTTCTTGTTGCTATCATTCGTTCCATAAATATTTAGTGATTATTTACTGAGTGCCAGGCACTCTGGTATACGTTCAGCGTACATGGTGAGCAAAACAAGGCCCCGAACAAGGGCAGGGTTACAGGGAGAGCCAGGCTCTGAAAAAAAGCAGTAATATTCCTTACTAGCATTTGATAAAGGAAGACAGCTCAGACGGCGTGTGAGGACGGCAGGGAGGGTGTCCCTGAGGAAGAGATATTGGGCTGAGAACTGAAGCACATGTAGAAGTTGAGTGCTTCCAGGCAAAAGGAACAGCGTGTACAAATGCCCTGCAGACGGAGAAAGCCAAGCACACTTCAAGAGCTGAAAGCAGCTAGGTGAAGCTGGAAGCTAGATACTCATAACACTTACAGTTTAACCATAGAGCTGGGAGGAACTTTAGAGATCACAGTGTAACCCACCCCCTCATTTTATAGGTTTTCTAGACAAGACCAGAACATCAGTTCTCCTAACTCCACACTAAGTACTCTCTTTCTTTAGACGTTGCCCAGCTCCTGGAGGAAAAGATCCATGTTCTGAATAATGCAAAGCGGCAAATAATTTAAGAACATTACCATTTGGCTCTGAAGACATGGAATAAATTTCCACATTGCCACAGCCAGTTTACTATCCCAATGTATGTAGCCTCACGTTGCTATAAAGACAAGCCTGCGTTCCCTCGAGCACCACCTCAACCGGTAGCCAGGAAAGGCACATCCAGGAAAAACTAGGTGGCTTCCGAACCCCGAAAAAGTTGGTGCTGCATTTATTTTAAATCAGACCGTCAGTTATCTTCATCTTCGCAAGCTAGAGGACTCTGAAATATCTGTGGGATTTGTTGTGTGCTTTTCCTCTCTCTAGTGCTGGGAGGTTTGATGAGATACAACCTCAACATTTAGAACTAGGTAACAATAGCATTGTAGGTTTGAATATTTAACAGGCAACGAGGTTTTCATCACCTCCCATTGTTATAAGGTTTGCTAGCCCCACACATGACCTTTTATTTACATAAAAAATATTTATGAAAACTCTGATACCTGGGGAGTATCTGTGCATAACTCTGCTTTTTATAAATATGTACACTTTGATGACTGTCTGTTACAGCCTCTTGGACTGAGTTCTTTAAAGAGAGAGAGAGAGAAGTTGCATTATATTCTCTGGGTTGTCACACTGTATTCTACATATGTTACTGAATAAGAAAGTGTTATAAAATAATGAAGTGTTTTTGTAAACTCCCTGGTAAACATCATCATGAATTATGATACACATTGTCTGGATTTCATATTGTAAGACTGCCACTTGATTCACAGTTAGGTTTATACATCTTGTCATGGAAACAGTTTTGGATTTCTTATTTTCTTTTCAGTTCCGATTTTCCTTATGCAAGTTTGCATCTTTTTTTTTTTTTTGCTTATTATTTTAGTTTGAATGCATTTGCTCTTGCTGTTTGATGCATCCTTCTTTTTCTTTCTTCTGTTTGTGCATGTATGTGTGCTCTTGATTCTCCTGTGGCTGGCCACACTCTGTGCATGCCCCATGCGACCACCCCCTCTCCAAAGTCAACAAATGCATGCATATCTTAGTGGGCTGCTACCAAATACAGACCCTGAAGGGAGCAAAACTCCCTCCCCATCTGAACCAGAGGCCAAAAAAGATACCAAAAAGGAATCCAAAAAAAGAAAAGATTGCAAAACCCAGGCAAATCCAGGGCCCAAAAGGTAAGAAGTTAACGTGTCTATTGGCTTGTGTTTTGCATTGTCTATGCCGTTCCCTCCGTCCACGCCATGACTTCCACCTTAGCAGACAACAAGCTTTGTGTATATCTGAAGTCTCTGTTCCTTTAAGGTTCTTCAAAGGTATACTTTAAAAGAAAATCGTAGGCATGGGCAGAATACCATGTATTAGGACCGAATTTGAGTCAGGTGTTTAGTGACTCTTAGAACATTTTCGTATTGAAAAAACTGAGCAGGGGCGCCTGGGTGGCGCAGTCGGTTAAGCGTCCTACTTCAGCCAGGTCACGATCTCGCGGTCCGTGAGTTCGAGCCCCGCGTCAGGCTCTGGGCTGATGGCTCAGAGCCTGGAGCCTGTTTCCGATTCTGTGTCTCCCTCTCTCTCTGCCCCTTCCCCGTTCATGCTCTGTCTCTCTCTGTCCCAAAAATAAATAAACGTTGAAAAAAAAAACCTAAAAAAAAAAAAAACTGAGCAATGTGTAAACAGAATCGTGAATCAGATTGCTTTTTTAGTGGCATCTAGTTAAGGACCTGGTACCTTACCAAGTCATTCATAATAAGCAACCCGTGCTTTGTAATTTTGAAATTATGTTTAAGGAGCAAATAGAATGGGTTGTCATAAGACGGGTCTATACATTTATAGTAGCTACATCATTTTTAGCAAACCCTTCTCAGTTCCACATTGATCTTATGAAACAAAGCTATCTTTAGATAATGACTTATAATAACACAAAGCAAAACCTATCACCAAACGAATGGCTCTTAGTAGAATCACTTATAGAATGAGGTCACCTTGAAGCCACTTGCAAGTTCTAAAATTGTATTTATCCTCTTCTGTTTTCTTTGTCCTTTAGGGCTAGTCTCATTGTGAATTGATAAAAATGGCAAATTGGTGACTTTTCCCCCTTTAAGCTAGACTAGCAGTTATTATCCAGTGTTATCCTTATGTCCTTCCTCACCTTCCCTATCCTCACCACAAATTAATATTGTCCTTTTAAAGTTTTGTTGTTGTGGTTTTGAAACTGATATTCTGACCTGGCATTACCAAGAGACACAAAGTTCATAAGCAGGTATGTTTTACGCTTTCGGTATGAATTTGTTCACTGGAATAATTCTAAGTCCTGAAATATATACAGTTCACCTGTAGGCAGAGTAAATGAAAATACCAGCTTTAGTTCCTAGAGAATGTGGCAGGCTGTCAATCAACATGTATCGGTCTGATAGGGAAGGTGAAAGAAAGCCCCGATTCCATGTGGACACCTGCTTTTCAAAGTTGCAGCATGTAAGGATGGAGGTGAAGTGAAGTTTCTGTTTGTGTTGCCCTAACGAGAGTCAGATTGCAAAGCAATGGTAGCTTGCAGCCAGTGAGAAAGCACACAGAGAATGCTGCGTAGGTACCCTAAGAAGCCTCTCTGGGTGCTGTCCAAGGTGCTGAGTGATCGGCATTGAAACCGAAAGCAAACCGCCACACTTGATTGAGACTGCCCTGTGCCATGAAAAACTATCCAAAAGGATCTTGAATGGTACTTTGATGAGCTTATGTGTGTTCCAGGGTCTATGTGTATATTGCAGGTTTTGATGCAAATGAAATCATAGTATCAAATACCAGTCATGTAGCATTCTGCAGTTTATCCTTTTATACATTCCGTCTCATTCGCTGTAACATCTTCAGGTTATTTTTTACATCCATTTTGTGGAGGATGAAACTGAATGTCTACAAATTTAAGTGGCACACTCAGATATTCTTGAGTCCAAAGCTCTTCCTCTTTGCACTACATCAGCGTCGTGTGGAGGTTCTAAAGATCTGAGTTTGGAGTCTGTTCTGCATAAATCCAGAATTATCGTATCTTAATTCTGTGCCTCAGTTTTCTCATCTGCAAAATGAGCATGTAGTATCATAGCACCAGTAATATCCTGTCAAACCCTAAAATTATCTTCTATAGATTATAATAACAAATTAAATAAGCCACTGTCATATTCCATAAGTAAAGTTTAATTAAATTAAGGATAATTGCTGCCATTTAGTAAGTGCTTGCTCTATGCCAGGGACTGTGTGTAGTGCTGTTTAGATTTATTATCTCATCTTATCCTTATTACATCCCAGGGAAATATTACTATTTGTTTCATCTAGCAGATGAGTAGCAGATGAGGAGTTTGAGGCTCAGATAAGTTCAGTGACTTACTCTGTTGCAAATAAGTTTGTGATCCCAGTTCAAAACACATAGTCTGACTTTGGAGCTTGCATTTGTGTCTGGTGTAAGATGCCAAATTCAGCCATTTGAGAGGAGTTTCAACATTTCCGGGCTGGATACTATCACAGTCATCTGAATTAACTAAAGAGTTTTCTAATTTTGTCCTAAAGATGTCCAAAATCAATATGGCTTACCTGGTAATTTTGGCCTTGTGAAGGAAACCAGAGTGTATCTGGAGTTTTAGACCACGTAAGAGCAGAGTCTCCTCTGAGCATTAATGAACAACCTTTTGGTGTGGGGAAACCATTTTCCCAACTTTTTTTTTTTTTTTTAACCAGGATGAACACTATTTGCATGTGAAGGTTATCTATTCTTTGGCCCAGATTAAGAAGGCAGTCATGACTCATGGAAACAAATTGCCCTTTAATTGAATTTAACTGAACAATAGAAGCCATTCCTGTTGTCGTTTCACAAGCAGCTTTAGATTAGGTAAAATATAGCTTTTTACATAATCATTAACTTTTTACCTATTAATAACTCAGCATACCCAGAGGTGGAGGGAGAGCCCTTTCCTGCTGCAGTTGGAAATCATTAATGGCCACTCATCTGCTGATGACTCAGGTTCTCCCACCTTCTCTGGAAACCTGAGCCACATCTTTGTGAAAAACTATGCCTATGTGAATCCGCAACATCGAATCAAAAGTAGACACATCTGGTCAATCAGGAAGATCACTGCTACTTATAATTCCAGGCACTGGAAGATATGGAACCATCCACATGTTTGGCATCTTTTAGAATAGTGGTTCTTGACTTGATCCTTTATCCCAGGGGACATTTGACAATGTCTGGAGACATTTTAATTGTCACCTAGGGAAGGGGTGATACTCTCGTCACCAGTGACTAGAGGCCAGGGATGTTTCTAAATATCTGACAATGCACAGGACAGCTCTCTGTAAACAAAGTCCAAAAAACCAAACTCCCAGATGATGGGCTTAAATTTCTCCTTTTTACTTGGGTCTTTTGTTTCTTTTACACGAACTTGTCCTGTGTCTAAAGGCATAAGAGTTGCCACCAGTGATTTTCACCGTGTGCCGTAGTTCTCACCCTGTAGTGTGCATATAAATCACACAGGGAGCTTGTTAACATGGAGAATACTAGATCCCATCCTGACATAATTTGATTCAGCAAGTCTTAGATGGAGTCAGGCTTCTGTACTTTTAATCATTTCCTCCCCAGGTAATTCTAAGGCATTTGTTCTTCAGATCTCACTTAGTTAAGGCCTTGATTGTCAAACTTGGCTATACCCTGAAATCACTTGGAGAGCCTAAAAAAGGCCGATGCCATAGCCCCACCCACAGAGGCTCTGATTTAATTAATCTGGGATGTGGCCGAAGTATCATGTTTTTAAAATCTCCCCTAGTGATTCTAATATGTAGCAACGTTTAAGAACTGCTGATTGAGGGAACATTAGTTTGGGCCGGCTCTTTAAAAAAAACAACCCATTTTCTCAAAGAGAGAGGGAAAGAAAAAGAAAATGTGGGTATGTTCAGCTGGTTGCACTTGGCGATCATAAAACCCACAGATGTAAATCTCTATATCTTCTAATTTTTAAATCAGCTCCTAAGGTTGCAGTACTTAATTTTCACCATAATATTTTTAGTATTCTTTCTAGATGACATTTAGATTAGCATCACTTTGGTCACTGTCCCGCAGTGACAAGGCAATCAAACAGCTCCGATGATTGCAAGTTGCGTCAATGTTCCTTGGATCCCTTTATTATTGGGATTGGAAATTTTTCTCATTTACATTATTATTTAACATTTCTTGAATGCCAGTGCTGCTCTTCACATATGGCCTGTGTAGAAAGTACATTGTATCAGCAATTAACAAATCCATAATGCCAACCGCCCCAATCCAAAGTAAGCTGCATAGATTAATGAGTCTGCAAGCAGATGTAAGAGAGCACGAGTTCTAAAAATCTTTGAAAACATGTCCCAGGATTCTTTTGGGAGACGTGTCTGGAGCCACAGTGCTGCCTGTGTGCAGAGACTGTGTGATCCCTTGGGTTAGATCTGAAGTACTGAGCAATCCGGTTAGCTCATTTTTCTCCTCTGTTGCCCCACCAGTGTCCCTAAGGCAGTGAGTAATTCCATCCATCCAGCTTCCCCAAGCAGAACCATGGGAGTTGTCCTTGCTTCCTCCTTCTCCCTCAGCACCTCACAAGGCTTCGGTTACTATGCCCTATCAATGCCTTTAGGTATCTCTTAAGCCCACCCACTTCTCCTTTTCTTCACTGCCACTACTGAGTTCAAGCGTCTATCATCTCTCCTGTGGACCACAGCAACACCATGTCCAGTGTTGGTCCCTCACTCCCAAGCCATGTTGCATAATGTTTTCTTTCATTCCTTTTTTGTGAATGCCTACCTGGAAGCAAATCCATAATTTTTGCACATGTAAATGTCTCTTTTTAGCTCCAATCTCACCTTTCTATCCCTTCCTCCCTCTGTCTGTCACACATGTACACTCCTTATGATATTATATCTAGTGCTTTTTAACTCTCTGTCCCCAAAGGAGGGAGAGAGGACTGTGTAGCAGGGATAGTTCTCTTTTACTGACCTCTGAATATGGCACTTGAGTAGCAGGCAGGCGTGGATGGGGGATGACAGTGGCCCCCACGTTATTGATATAATGTTACACACTTACACATGACATTAGTGTATTCAGATATATGTGGCTCGTCACCCTTCCAGTTTTGAGCAGGTGTTGGCCTTGCATGTAACTGAGTCATGCTCTCTAAATTCTAAAGCAGCAGCTTCACCAAGTGGAAGTACTTGTAAGAGAAGGGGTGGGAGGAAATCCAAACACATTTCAAGTAAAAGTCTGCACCCCAAGGAGGAATTCTTTTTAGATTATTCTAAATTCTAACCCATGTGACTCCATTCCTAAAGGAAAGTTTCCCTGTGAGAAGAGCAGATTTTCCAACTCAGACATAAAATCTTGTAAAATGTGTTGAATTAACTCCCATCAGAGCAATCTTTCTGTCCCCTGGCAAACCATCAAGTAATATGAATTTCCCTTCTAAAATTTCAGCGTGTGTCCTCATCCTATGTTCGATGAATTCACTGGAGCAAAAGCATATTTTCAGATGTCACATACTTTCCAGGGTGGGTGTGATACCAAAACGCCACACATGTTACTGATCTGACCACTCAGAAGTCTATACATAGGGAGTTGAGGATAGAATCCAAAGCCTAATTGTCTATGTTTGTCTGGAAACAAAGAAACCCATCTCTTCTCTTATTCCTCAAAGAGAATAATCTATGTGGTACCAATTTTGGAAATTGGTCCCTCTCTGGGGTAAGAAATACATGCTTTCCTCCAAAGCATATATTTTATATGACTTCTGTAGTCACTTCTTGGGTTCTCCCTTCATTCAGCACCTGGACCATCCCCTTAACTAGTGTCCTTGTGTCAATAGCATCCATGTTCTTTGAGATTTGATCGGTAGAGAGAGACTTCAATCACCCCCATATTTATAGAGAGCAAAGATACTTTGATATTTTTGGATTTTAGCTACATATTTAGAAAAACAGAAAACAAGTCAGAGAAGATCTCACTGATAAATTTTTGCCCCCTCCAACCCTTTTTTTAAAAATTAATAATACCCAACCTCAAGAAGCTTCAATGCCTTCAATTGTAAGGTTGTAGAAACTGCTTGTTATTGCTTCCTATCTTAGTCTTTGTGATACAAACACTTTGATATATTTGTTTTAGCAGCGTGTCTGAGCCCCAGGGCATCAGGGCATAATTAGAAAAGGGGCTTGGGCTGGAGGGAGAGGGGAGGAAAGGGAAAGGCTGGGCTTTCATAATGAAGCAGTGACTATTGGATGTGAGAGTCCTAATTACAGTGTATAATTAACCTAGAGATTATACAAGCCATCCAGATGAGCAAGCAGGGATGTCTTGTTTTGAGATGATAATGCTTTGGTGTTATCTTGAATTTGTAGTTACTAGTCGCTTGAAAGAGACAAAAGAAAATATTCCGCTCTTGGATTAAATTCAAAGGTATCATTCTAAAAGTTGTAAGGATAAAGAGTTGCTAGGGGAAATCCGTTTCAAAAGAGAGAGGTTAAGAGAGTGTTTTGGTCTACATGTTCTATTTAGGGAGCATTGCAAGAACCATCTAAGATACTCTGTCCCACTCTGGCCCTTTAAGCTCTCATGTTTCTGGGCTGGAACAATTTAGTAGCAAGTAGGATTCAGTTATCATGCTTGTTTAAGGACATTTTCAGGGATCCATAATGCGGTCTGCAGGCATGCATCCATTTGGAGAGAGAGAATATATCATGTTTACGGTGCCTGCACCAGCATATGTGGACATTTGCATTTGGAGAGAAAGTATATTCCCACTTCAGCTGGAGTTTTACCCCTTGTTGGTAGTGATTGGAGCTTAAAGCTGGCTGTATGCAGAGAAGTGGACCAGACCCTCTTCTGTCTTTTGAACCCATACATATTCTCTCACACCTGGGTTCTACACTTGATCACTAAACAGATGCAATACCAGAACACATCCGTTGCTGTAAGCTTTGAATGAATCTAGTCCTCTGACCTTCTTGAAAAGATAGCTCAGCTTCCAAACAAGGGTTTTGCGGCCGAGCTTTCAACACAATGTGGAGAACTGTACCAGCAGGGTGACAAGATGCTAGGAATCTGTGTGCTTACCTGGGTGTGGGGGGACAATTGAACGATCCAAGGAGATGAGGTCACTTTCACAAAACACGTTGCCGCTTGATTTCTTTGACTGGGTTCTTCACACCTAATTTCAAATCTCAAAATAAAACATTTCACATGAAAAGCCTAGTTCTTAATCATATGAGATCCCTCCTATAAAAGTCATCCATTAACAAGGTCTAGCTCCGAAGCATTTGGGGAGAGGGAGAACAATGTGGATAACTAGTAACTTGAAAGACGGGTGGCTGGGTTGTGGTAGTTTCAGTCTGACAAAAAAAAAAAAAAAAAGACACAACTCTAGATAAATTATTATTTGTGACATGGCTCAAGATGGGCGAGTGTGAGGAGAGTGAAGGTGACAGAACTGGTACTGACCACGGTGACAAGGACTTGAAGAGCAGCCGACGTGACATCTTTCCTGTCGTGCAGCCGAAAATGTCAACTTTGTGAAGGACAGTGAGAAAATGGTTTGCCGAAAACTTGAAAGGTGGATTCCGGAGATGCCCGTTGTGTCAGAAGTGATATAGTCTGTTGTGGCCAGAGAGACCTACTTCTGGTGGCAGTGGTGGCCTGCAGGTGGGACAGCTTCCTGTCCCTCATGGGGTTCCAAAAATGACTGCACTGGACCTGCACCTTGTCTCAAGTTTGCAGGGTCATGATATACTAGAAGTGAGTTGTTAGCCAGTGTGCAGTTAGGTGGACCCGGAAGCCCAGGACCACATTTCCTTGTTGCTGTGTGTGTGTGTGTGTGTGTGTGTGTGTGTGTGTGTGTGTGACAGAGAGAGAGAGAGAGAGAGAGAGAGAGAGAGAGAGAGAGAGAGATTCTCAAGCTAGGTTCAAAGGCATCAAACAATTTTACTATATGATGTGCATATCCCCTCCTTCTAGGAAAAAGGAGATAGTGCTTTATGAACTCACATCAGTATAAGTAATAAAAACTAAGTCTGGATCCTCTCCGTTTTTGAGGTGAAAACTGGAGTCAAGGAAGCTACAGAGGGGCGCCTGGGTGGCCCAGTCGGTGAAGCGTCCGACTTCGGCTCAGGTCATGATCTCGCGGTCCGTGAGTTCAAGCCCCGCGTCGGGCTCTGTGCTGACCGCTCGGAGCCTGGAACCTACTTCGGATTCTGTGTCTCCCTCTCTCTCTCCCCTCCCCCACTCACACTCAAAAATAAATAAACATTAAAAAAAAAAGGAAGGTACGGAAAGGTAGGAAACAGGACAAAAGCGGTTCTCAACCCTTGACAGCACATTAGGATAACCTGGGGATGTCTACATCCCCCTGCAGGTGAATTGAATCAGAGTTTGAGGATGAGACTGTCAAAGCTGTCACATGGTTCCAAAGTATAGGCAAAGATTAAGAACTACTGACCTGTGAGGACAGTCTGTCTGGTCAGGGCACAGCTGCCAGGGCGAGCCAATTCCACCTGTTTCTTCTATCTTTGCGTTATTTACTCAACATAAAGGTTCCAGAAAAGTGTGTCCAGTTGACTGAGCTTAGGTCACAGTCCAGCTTAGACACACACTGTCCGTAAGAGGAGGGGACTGGCTTGTGGGAAGGCCCTCAGTATATAAACAGCAGGAAACAGGACCCCAGTTTACTCTTCTCCCCAAGGGTACGCGCGGTGTGGGCAAGGTCATTCTTCCGAAGGACATTCAGGTGTTAAGAAGTGACAGTGGGTGCTAGGAAGCCAAAAACCAAGAAGGCAGGAAAGGCACCCTTCAGGACACAGAAGAATGGGAAATTCAGGGTTCCTAGACACATGTTCTGAGTAAAGACACATCTCAGCCTGGGATTTGCTCGTTTGGAATTTAAAATCCAGCTTTATCTCTCTTCTCTCATTCTTTGTGACTCCTTAAGTGTTAAAAGTATGGAGAAAGGAACACCATGCAGAGCCAGTTTTATGACAATTATAGAATCACCTCCAAATGTTTCCAGACAAGAAACACACACACACACACACACACACACACACACACACACACACACAAGCAGGGCTTCTGAGAGACACCAATACAGTTCCTCTACTTATTTTGCAACCAGCACTGCCTGGGATGGCACTTTGAAATAGCACATACACCACTTCCAGAAGGGATCGTAGCTTTATAAGTGGACCCTCTTGCTTGGAGAAGATCTCTGGTTCCAGATTCACTCCAATCCAAAGGAATTGGGGAATCCTGAATCAAACCTACCCTTTCAACCACTGGAAGAGCCACCCACAAGATATTTTCTTGATCTAAAGCAGAGATTCTCGAAGTGGGCTCCTTGGACCAGCAGCATCAGAGAACTTGTTAGAAAACAAACTCTCAGCCCCATCCTCCAGGTAATCTGAGACATGCTCGGGTTTGAGGACCACTACTCTAGGCAAAGTATTTTATTGCTTCTCTGAAAACAGTGTTCCCTAAAATATTGAGCCAGGATTTTCAGTTAGTAGCTCCATAGAAATCTGTGGGAAATTGGGTGGGGGAGAGGGGAAAGTGGGTGATGGGCATTGAGGAGGGCACTTGTTGGGATGAGCACTGGGTGTTGTATGGAAGCCAATTTGACAATAAATTATACTAAAAAATCTTTTTAAATAAAAAAAAATAAGAAATTTGTGAGAAATCAAATTAGCTATGTCCTAGCTGAGGAGATTATAGGGAACCCATTACACTGATTTCTGGCCATGCTGAAAACAGCTGACCAATGTCTAGTTAATGTGTGTTTAGGGATTGGGTCCCTACTGTGCTCATGAACTCCTTAGACCATGTTATCTATGGAATATCTTATCTTCTCCTCCATCCTGGTTTAGGCATCTGCGCTTGTGTAGTCTTGGGAAGGCCTTGTTGTTTTGCATGGTTTCTATACTTCTTACTGGTCCGTACCACTGTCGTATTGCCCAATGTTTTTTCCCTATAATTTATGCCTAATAAACACAGGAGCTTGAGAGCAGTTTGGGGAAACTTCCCTTAGCCTCCCTCTCACCTCTCTTGACTTGTGGAGTCTTGAGTAACCCTTTCTGCTGTCCTTGGCTTTGCTGGACAAAGCCAAAAGCTGAACCCGCAATTGGTGACCGCAACGTGATAAGCCAAACCCACAACTGGTGACCCTGATGAAGCAAACCCATAGAAATCTAAGCCTGTATAATTCCCATTGACAAATTACAGGGAACAACAGAAAAGAAATTGGTACTTGACAGAATTTTCAAAAATAATGATATGAGGGGCACCTGGGTGGCTCAGTCAGTTGAGCAACTAACTCTTGATTTCGGCTCAGATCACGATCTCATGGTCCGTGAGTTTGAGCCCCTCCTGGGGCTCTGAGCTGGCAGTGTGGAGCCTGCTTGGGATTCTCTTTCTCTTTCTCTCTCTCCCTCTCTCTCTCTTTCTCTGCCCTCCCTCACGCTAGCTTGCTCTCAAAATAAATAAACTTTAAAAAATGCAGTGAAATTAAACAAACAAAAAAGGATATTTTTACTTTTCAACTGATAGAGTTACCACCTGTGATCTTTAATAAATTGTATTATTCCTGCCTGTCTCTTCCTCAGTTTGTAAAATAACATCGTCTGTCCCCAGTACCATTTCAGAGCAATGCTGGCAGTTACAAAGAAATTTGCATTCGATGTCAAAATCATGACGTTTTAAATCACCTATTTTTGTTGGTCACTTCTGTACTATTTACCTTACAGACATAAACTTAGTTGCATTCATTTTAAGTTAAAACTATTTGCACTGACATAGGCAATTAAGAAGCAAATTTTTTATGTTTATTTATTTATTTTAAGAGAGAGTGTGTGCAAATGGGGAAGGGGCAGAGAGAGAGAGAGAGAGAGAGAGAGAGAGAGAATCTCAAGCAGGCTCTGTGCTGACAGCCCCCGACACAGGGCTCGATCTCACGAAGTGTGAAATCATGTCCTGAGCCAAAATCAAGAATCAGACACTTAATGGACTGAGCCACCCAAGGGCCCCAAGAAACAAATTTAAGGAAAGACTACAATAATAATTTTTTGTCATTTACTTTTTTAGAATAGTGAGATTAATAGTGTTGAGAAAGTAGTCGGAGGTTGTCAGGGAATTGGAAGCTGCTGATACCTTAAATAATCACAACTGTGAATCATCAGAACAAAAGGGAAAGAAACATAATTGAATTTTGTTTGTAATAATACCCTTTGTAGTGAGGATTAACTGAGAAGGCCAGACACACCCTCAATGCTTAGTTTTTATCATCTCAAACACAAATCTAAAAGTTACTTTCTTATTGCCTAATAATTGCCTTAGAAGTCTTGCTGAGTGAGGAATGATTTTCTTCAGGAAGGTTTATCTCCTAAAAATAGCCACATGCGTCTCTGGGCTTCCCATGTTAAATGATTTCCATGCTTTTTCCCGTGATCTGTAAGCCCCTTTCTGATTTGTAAATTATATTTTAATAGCGTTTATCTCTGGGCTAATCCCTGCTAAGAAACAAAATTCCTAAAATGGCTCCCACTTTCCCAAATCGAGTATGTGCACACGCCAATCAGATAAACGTGTTCAGTGCATTAGCGAGTTGTATTTTGTGTAAACAAAATCTAAATAGAAAAACCACAGCTATAGAAAGTTGTAGATTATAAACATAAGAAGTTACTACACCAAAAAGCATCACCTATGTTTTGTGGAGGCCAATGAATTCATCCTGAGATGTAGCTACAGATTCACATATGGGCAGATTTACATATGGACATTTCATATGTAAAAAATTTTAAATAGGGGCACCTGACTGGCTCAGTCAGTAGAGCATACGACACTTGATCTTGGGGTTTTAGGTTCTCACCCTACATTGGGTGTAGATTACTGAAAAAAAATCTTGAAAAAAATTTAAATAAACTTTGTAAATTAACATTTAGGATTTATCTAGAAAACATGAAAATAGGGGCACCTGGGTGGCTCAGTTGGTTAAGCGTCTGACTTTAGCTCAGGTCACGATCTCACGGTCGGTGAGTTCGAGCCCCGCGTCGGGCTCTGGGCTGATGGCTCAGAGCCTGGAGCCTGCTTCCGATTCTGTGTCTCCCTCTCTCTCTGTCCCTCCCCCATTCATGCTCTGTCTCTCTCTGTCCCAAAAATAAATAAACGTTAAAAAAATTAAAAAAAAAAAAAGAAAACATGAAAATAAAGACATATTCATATTCCAACATCCTACCTGATATTTACCATTTGGCCTTCTTCAGGGCAGTTCAGGGGAGTGTGAAGAAATGGATTTTATAGAATTTTACTGTTAAGGGGTGTTTTTAATAATGTGGGGGAGGGGAAGTTTTCTTGTTCTTTCTTTCTTTTTTTTTTTCCAAGTGGGGAATTTTTAGTATTTATAAAGAAGGGAAGCTGACCAATTAACCCCTAACAGGAGGTACATTGCTGTCATTTGCCAAGTCTTTTGTGCAGTCAGACTGGTCTAGTATACAGGATTTTCCCAACTTATGCTGGATCCTTGAGAAGACCTATAAATAAGACCATTTGTTTGGTCTCAAGATGACTTCCCATTTGCAAACTGAAGAATGTTCCAGTAGAAGTTTCATGGTGACACGCCAATCTGCAAACTGGCTCAGCCAGTAGTCACAACAAGTCACTACGGGATCTGGGAAGCTGAAGTCTTTGAATGGGTCAGATTATCCCACGTCTAATTTGGCACAGATAAATTTGGGCTATAAATATGCAGCTTCCTTTTGTATTTTCAACTTGAACAGTCCAAAGCAAATAGGAAAAATGTGTGGAAACCTGATGGCGATTTAGAAATATGAGAATACTGGGTATAAACTGGAATTTACTTATATTTGCTAGGGTCCTTCTTGTTATTAAAATGACCAGTAGTTCACTAGCATGGAAACACATCATATGTGGTTTGTTCTCTTTTCTCCCAGCTTTATTGAGATATTAACATATAACCTGTGTAAGTTTAAGGTATCTAATGTGTTGATCATATATATATATATATATATATATATGTGTGTGTGTGTGTGTGTGTGTGTGTGTGTATGTGTGTGTATATATATATGTGTGT